>NC_030386.2:21163216-21774605 GCF_001625215.2 Daucus carota subsp. sativus | reverse complement strand
TTTGTTCTTCTTTTAAGGGTGTTCTGTTTTGAGCAATGCCCTATATTATATATATATTAAATAAAAATATATTTATTTGAAAATATATTGATATTGTGTACTTTCGTGTATATGAAATGTAAACCCGTATCCGACACTAAATTCACTGTGTGCTTTCATGTTCGTGTACTTTCGTATTACTTTCGTATTTGTGTACCAAATACCAATAATCGAAACCCAAACACTAACTTTTCGTATCGTGTTTGTGCTTTCGTGTTGTGCATCAAATTGTCAGGTCTAGTAATATGCAAGTTCCACATGCAAAACCGCACATAAAAAAGGAATTATCAAACTTCCTTAACAAATCCTCGAACTCAGGAGAGTAATTGAGCTGTTATATTCCTCAGGCTAGAAGCTCCCCAAACCTCTCTAATTTCTATTAGTTTCTGTCAATTCTTCCCAAACCCTAACATCCAAATGAACAAAATCCTAAACCCCTGTCCAAGACTTCCACAACTAATTATCTTAGTAATGTCAAAACTAAACAAGCTGATTAGAGAGCGGAAAGAAGACAAAATCATATCCCTACAAATAGTGACATATCACATTTTTATCACTCAAATCAGCAAAAAAAAAACATAATAAAGAAAATGCACACATATACATACATAGTTGTGTAAACAATTGGTGTAAAAGAAAGAACACAAACCGGGAGAGAATTAGTAGAGGCAGACACAAGCGAAGGAAGAGCCACATAACACCGTCGAGAATCAGAGAACAACAATCTCCGGCGAGAGAGACGACCGATACTTGGCCGGAATATGCATGAGGGTATCTGGGGATATCTATCAACGGCGGAGATGGTGGCCGGAGAAAAAGAGAAAATCAAAGAGTCCATGAGAAATCTAGTTGAAAAAGTAAAAGCAAGTGTGTGAAGGGTGTTGAGTACTTGTTAGAAAGGGGTAGGAGAATCAATCACATTAAGCATGTGAATGTAAGAAATGTAAGTATAAATCTGGGGTTTAAGTCGAGGTTCAGGGGAGTTTGAGTCAAAGTGGCAATCTATTAAGCAAGTGGATCGGTGTAATAGTATTATTCAACTCCGACCATCAAGTTTCGAGATTGCTTACTTTTGCTTCAACTCTACTAGAGTATTATCTTTGTTGTAGACTGTGAAATAAATAAACTGCTTGTTCGGGTCTTTTACAAATTACAATCGCTTTCTAAAATAATTTATTCATAATCATTAAAAAATATTATATTCGATCGTTTTAGAGAATATCTCTGATAAATAAGTAAATCTTGGTATTATAATGGGAGGGTATGCAAATGGAAATACATGGTGTTAATGTGGTTGGATATAGTACCTAACTTATTGAGGCGTATTGTGAAGTGGGGACTGTAGTTTGAAGTATGCAAGTTACAGAGTGGACCATGCAGCCACTTTGTTTGTCTGGTCACCATTCACCGGTGGGTTGGGAAGGTTAGAGTATAATTTCTTCTCGTGTCTTCTTTTTCTTTAGATATTTATCATCTTCCGATTTCCTATTTCCTGCTTGTTTCGTGTTTGAATTCGTTTGCCTCAAGGAGAATGAGACCGGGCTTAACGCTTTGAATACAACTTAATGCTATGAGTTTGGCCTAATTTTACATTTGAGATGGGATGGCAATAAAGGGGTGATAATATCAGACACGAACCTGATCCGAACTCGCAATCCGATTTATTGAGACAAAACCCCAAATTGTTCCGAAAATCATCCGATTGACCCGAAATTAGAATTTCATTTATAAACACTTTAATTTTCAATTTTTATTCAATTTTAAGTGATTTTAACTTGACCCGATTGTATTTATAAAATTTTCATTTCAGATTGATATGAAGCTGTTAATTATAGGGCGTTGGTCCGGTTAGTCACAATGACTAATGGTCCTATTAGTCACGCGCCCTGATTATGACTCTGAGTGTCAATCCAAAACGTGACTTCGGCCGGTGTTTAGCTCAAAACGCCACATCAGTTGGCGTTTAGGCTTTTGACTGAGCTAACGCGACTTCGGTTGGCGTTCAAGCTTACAAGCACTCACCTCTTTCAACAATGGCAGTCTCTGCAACACCATCTTTTCTCTCTACGTTCTCTTTAGTCTCTCTCTGCACAACCTCTCCTCGCTTATCTCTATTCATCGAGACTCAATTTCCCTCTCTCTCCACAAAATTCAAACCCATCAAACATGAAACGCCACTTAGTATGTCGTTTAGGGTGAAAAATATTAAAAGTTAATTGAAGCCGCGTTCTAGAGTGACAATGAGGATCATTTTTTAATATCGTGCCAATTGGGCAATTCACGATAGAAAAGCACCACGGGGCCTTTTCACTTAATTATAAATATAATTTTTTTTAGTTTTTGTTTCAAATTAGTTTTATTGTATTTCTAATTTTAAATAATTTGATATTTAAAAAAAAAAAGCACACGAACATAAATATAAATAAGAATTCTAGGTAAAGTATAAGTTATTCTATTAGCATATTGTTTAACAAATAGCAAAAAGAACTTATGATAAGCCTTTTTCAAGATCCTTACATTCTTAAATAATATCGTCAAGACGTTATACAACGGGTTTTGAATAATTTATACCAAACTAAGACTATGACTATGTGAAGTTACTTGTTCCAGCGCTGGAACAAGTTACACCAAACTAAGTATGTGAAGTTACTTGTTCTACCGGTCACCTTAGTGCATTCTTTTACTTTATCTATCTTAAGACTTAAGAGCAATATTTCATGTTCTCAAAAGCAATTTTACTTGTCATTCTTTTACTTTATCTATCTTAAGAGCAATATTTCATGTTCTAAAAAAAAAATATACTTGTAAAATTGATCTTGCATGACCCCTTTCATCACAAACAAAGTCAACGCTCATCTTACACAAATCTGCCAAATTTGAACATGCATGTTCTCTTCCATCACAAACAAAGTTGAGTTTCATATTATAAAAATTTGTGTAATCACACCTTTATGATTTAACCCACACTTCGATTTCATCCACATCACTAAGAAAAACACATAATGGAAACGCTCACGATATCTACATTCAACGGCGCCCCGGGTCCAACGAATAGCTAAGATTTGTTAACGATCTTACGAATGGGATTCGTTCAAGGCAGCCGCATTCGAGGGACTTTGAACATTTTCGCGTCTTCTTCCACTATCCCAAAGTTGTTGTGAGCCAACACTCATATAATTGATGCAGACACTCCTTCAATTTTTGAGACTAAGTTAATTCTTATCTCCAAATTTTCTAGCATTCATGACAAGATATACCTCTCATCTCATCAAGTTAACAATATAGCCGTTCCAGCCAGCCTAAAAGCATCCACCAATCTTAGCAGGGGCTCTAAATTTAGTGCAATCCCAACATGCTTTGACAAAGGGACATTCTGCCAACACATGAAAACATATTTTCATTGGGTGTTTTATAAAATGATATATTGCATCAATTTTAATATGTTTGAATCGAAGTTGTGTCTTTGCAGGCGTTATGTCCTTGATCCTAGCATGAAAATATTTTTCAGGTAGGGGATTAGATGTGTTTAACGCCACTTTCCTCAACTCTCAAACTTTTTCACACGCACTCTTAAAAAAAAAGTTCAATTTATCAAACGGTACACATATCATAAAATCGACTTAAACTCAGTGAAATGTTTAGAATCAGCTCTAACCTGTTATGTTTACCGCACATCAATCTTGGATTCATTTGTAGAGGGGTGTGAATACAAATTAATAATTTTATAGATTTTTTTCACAGCAATATAAAGAACCATAACGAGAAATAAAACTAAATTTTGAATACACGAAATATCAAAATGTTTAGGTTATATGTTTGGGTCAGTTGAGATCTATATATAATTTTAAAGGAATAGTATGGTAATTTAAAACAAATAACACAACTACAAGTTTTAGTGTAAATTTGATTGAAATGAAATGATTATTTTCTTGACGAATAATCAACAAAGCAAGAAATTTTTTAATACATCAGTCTTTTTCGCAATTAAATATTGAGTATAATTAACTGTATGTACCCGTAACTAACTTTGATGACCTCTTGGATATTGTTTTTAGATTAATGACTAACTTGATTTATTTAGCCCATTTAAATGACTTACTTGATAATTAATTCATTAAGTACTCTTTGCTTACATATGACCATTCGCAACCATGGCTATCAACCCGAAAACTTTGGAGGCAAACTCAGATTCGGCAAGAATCTCATTTTTTTTGGTAGTACGAAGGGGGACTTGAACCGCTTACATCTGCGGCAGGGTAAACTTTCTAGAGATTCTTGGTCGGAAAATAGATGAAACAGTACCGGAAATGCTTCTTCTTTAAAAAAAGCAAATATCTGGACAAAAGACCTACTCGATGGAAATTAGCCCTCGTCAACTGACACGCAAAGAACAAAATCAGTGAAGTTTGTTGAATTTGTAACATACGGTACCTAGTATAATTGGCTACGATGATTATGTATATTTTAAAAATAATATATTATTAATATTTTAGACTATTATAATAAAAAATATATAGTTTTTTTCATTTTTCTTATAATTTTAGTTTACAATATCTTAATTTAATTTTTTACCAAACATTTTATTGGTTGAAATTACCAATATCTACGAGATTTATTAGAAAACGATTTCAATATTGATTAATATTGAAGGAGGTCTAAGTAAACCGTGTGCACAAGTAGAAGTGCGATCCAACCTGTCAAGGCAGTTACACGACAGTAACGCCTGTTTGGACGGTCTAGATTTCATCGTCTCAGGATTCTTGTCACACTGTTAGGGTTTTGTTACAGACAGTGACTCTGTGATTACACCTATATATACACTCCCCTCCCATTGATATATATCGTGTATGTATATCACCATCAAAACATTCCCCGTGCAAACTTGAATATACATAATCTTGTATATACCCTCATTCCTCTCCTCTTGTTCATCATTCTACACCCCTAAAAAAAAAAATTAAAAAATTTTATTTCGTGATCATGGGGCTTCTGTGTTGTTGAGTAAGAAGAGAAGAGGGGAGCTTAGTTGTTGAAAAAGACCCGAAAAATCGGACCTTTTTAAGTGGGCTTTGATCAGAAATGGCAGAGGTGAAAGATGAAGTTCAAGTGAATTCTGCTGGTGGTAGTAGGGCCCGGGTGGGTCCCATATCTCTGTATGTTGCTGATTTGGAGCACAATGTGAGTGATAAACAGCTTTATGAAGTGTTTAATCAGGCTGGTCAAGTGAATTCTGTTCGAGTTTGTAGGGATTCCAACACAAGAAGATCACTTGGTTATGGTTATGTCAATTTCTCCAATCCTCAAGATGGTATCAACACTTTTCAATCGTTAATCTCTTGTTTCTTTAATCGTTTTGTTATGCTTCTGCTTGGTGATGTCTTGTGATTGTGCACTTCTTGTGCGTGTTAAATGTGTTAATATTTACATTTGTAACAATTTATGATTTGGTATACCCATATATACATGCACATGTGGTTTTGCAATTTTTGATATATATTCTAGTTGTTGTTTTTTAATGGAAGAACAGGTTTCGAGGAAACAATGTTTTTTTTTTTTTGGGGAGGGGGGGGGGGGGGGGGGGGGTGAGACACACATGGGATGCAACTTTTTCAGATATATTCCATTTATGTATATGCACATGTGATTTTGCATTACAGAGATATTAGACATTTTATTTTCCTCCGGAAATGCAGGATTAGGGAGACTATTTCAGACTCATTTATGTCCTGTTTTAGTGCTTATCTTCGAAGAGTCCACGTAGCTGAATATTGTTGCCATATGTGTAATGAAATATCTGTTGATAGCTTGCAATGTGTTAAGTGCGTAGATTGTAGAAGGAAGTGATTTCGAGATTTCAGCAGGTTTGTTGTCTTAGCGGATTCAATTTCTAAAGATAAACCGGAGATGCTTAAATAATTGTAATTAGGTTTGGCCATTTTATTTTCCTCATGCTACTCCATGTCCATGCTGTTTTCTCACTATTTCAATATGTAGGGGCTCTCTATTCGCACGAGTACATATGCTTCTACTTGCTGTATACACATGTTTTTTGTTTTTTTAAATTTTTTCCCTAAGATCGATGGTTTCTTGTTAGTGATGTGGATCTCTAAACATCTTATACTTTTAAGTATAATTCCTCTGGCTAATATGTGGTCCTCGGTTATAGCTAATGTATATATAGTTGTATTAGCTTAAATTATTCATTGTCGCGTCTTGCATAATTAGAAATGGACGTTCATTCTTTAAGTTACCACAAGAAGGGGTTAAGTGGGTAAGGACATGAAAAGTAGAGAAGTGTCTGGACGGACTGTCATCTCTTGGTGGTGATTTCATCAGGTTGAGACTTGATAAGAAGTATCGTCGTTCATTACATAGATGTCTAGGCAATGTCCTTGAAACCTTTAAATGGTAATTAGGGAATATCATAATTGTCTCGTACCTAGCCTGCAATGACGTGGCACCATTTTGATAAAGTAGCTAAAACCTAGAAACAATGGGACTAACCATGTTTCACAATTTAAATAAAAATATGATTTTGAATTGAAGAGTTCCAAGCTTTTTATGCTGAGTCGGCGCTACAAAATCTCAATAATTTATATGCTAATATCTTGCATGTATCTTAAGTCATTATTAAATGCACACAAACCCTAATTCTACTCACGTAAACAGCTTTAGTGATTGGATTCCTTAGTAAATAATTTTTGTATGTTACATCTAATACTCTGGCTTAAGTTAAAGAGTACAGAAATATATACAGGTTTTACTTTTATCAGCATAGATGTCGTAAATATGGTTTTGTGTTCTTTTATTAAATAAATTTCTAGTTTAAATATTAGGGAAGCATACTATCATAGAAATCAAATCTTTTCACAAGGTCTTACGTTTTCGTTTTAGAGCAGAGGGATGTATGCCACGCTATTATCGTGGTTGTGCCAAACACAATGGTGTTGTAGGTACCTGGGTCATGTCGAGTAAAACTTTGTTACAGATTTATGATATATATTAAAAATTAGTTTCCCCAATGGTGTTATGTAATATTTGATTTTGAATTACCTATTTACTGTAATAAATATCAATATATTACTATTGCACCTCATATATATAGACACAGATGAATTATTAGTTAGTGTTGTCTACTCTATCAGCAGTGTCATTTCTTGTTCTGGTACTTCCCTGTATGGTGCTAGCTCACTGTAAAAGTCTCCGGCAGAAGATCTTTCGCATATTCTGGAAAGTCATACTAGACCAATGTTACATATGTTGAGGTTTGGTTTGAAATGGGGGACGAAATCAGAGACGCGGAACATTAGTTTCAGGAATCTGGTACGATAGAAAGTTTGGGTACGATGGAACTTATGATGGGTTTTTATGGAAAAAACATATAATTAGATATGTATTTACGGTTAAATATACAGTTTTATTATATAATTTACAGATTCATTAATATAAATTTTAAATTATTTTAAAAAAATAAAATCATTTTGACTTGAGTACTATAAATTTACTTATTATTTTGTGATTTATAAGATTATTGGGCCTGAAAATGAGCTAATTTGTTACACTTAATGTGTTTGCAACACTAAAAGTAAATTTGTATAAAAGCGTATTGGGCCTGGAGATCGGGCCCAAATACTGGTATGCTTTAGTAACCACTTTTATAAGTCGCCGTTTGTCTTGCATATAGATACACATATACACACAACCGACCACCGTTCCCTTTCTTCTTTTCATCATTCTGATCGAACAGGTAATTTATTTTGCAGTTTCCATGTACTAGACTTTTTAACCTATTAATTGCCTTCTCATGTCTCCATTTTTGCACTTGCATAGTTATACCGAAGTTTCATATTACTTTTTGTTGTTAATATTATGTAGTTCCCCGGTCCCTTGAAACATTAATAATATATTTAATGGTGAAAATTGATCAATTGATGACAGCTGCAAAAGCAAAGGAGACGCTGAACTACACTTCTCTAAACGGGAAAACCATTAGAATAATGTTTTCTAACCGGGACTCTAGCACGCGCATAAGTTCCGGAAACATTTTCATAAAGGTATATTCACATCTTTCATTCTATGTTCCCATTTACTGTTGATCGGTGTTGTAAAAAGAGGGAATTGGAACTAATTGCCGATTAGTGATTAATCGGAAAAGCCGTGATTAATTGGAGCTATTAATCAGATTATTAATCAGAATTAAATTTATGTTATTTATAATATAATTATATGTATATATATAATTATTTTTAAAAATTTAAACTTTTCCCACAAATTTTACAAATTTTGATATTCTAGCCGATTTTTGACCAATTAATCCATTTTTTGACCGATTAATCATGATTAAGTACTGATTTGACCCATTTTTGCATCAGCCGATTTTGACCCGATTTTTGCCAAATGACATTGAAATCCGTCTGATTACCGATTAATCGGCCGATGTTTAGAACACTGGTGTTGATGTTTTTTTTTAATGTTCAGTTATTCTACTTCGTAATTGGCTCTTTTTGTTGATTTTTTAGAGAAAAATATACGTGATGCAGAAAGTAGAGCACTAAACAAGATTACTTATTCATTCTTCATAATAATATGAAATACAGGAAATAGCTTTTTATAGTCAATACACCAACTAATTGGCTAAGATTAACAAAATTCAAACTCTATTCTATTACTAAAAAACAGGAGCTAACAAACTAATAAACAAAAACTCAAAAATATTCAAATAACTTTGAATTATTCTCAACATCCCCTCTTAATTCAAGCTCTTAAATTTGTTTGTAAATGATGTACTTCCCTGTATCATCATTATTGTTGAAGCACTTCTCTCCACCAATTTCTTCTAGATGCACTTCTCACCAGTTTTAATATTGATGCACTTCTTAGCAATCTTACAAATCTTAAGATATTTTTCTTTCTACATTTGGAGCACTTATCTCTACAATTCTAAAAAACAAAATTTTCTTAATAGCCACTTGAGACATGCTTTCTTACTCATCACAGTATGCATCAACTCGTTGCCTGTAAGTTTCATATGCATTTGTACCTATTCGATATCTATTGATTTCCATCCTGGAACTTCCGGTATTACCAGCACCATTGGAACCAACTTCATTCTTTGTGTTTTAACACATGGCAGACCATTAGTAACTCCTAATTTCCTAGAATGAACCTAACTCTGATACCATGTTTCTTTTGTAAATATATGTGATGCAGAAAGTAGAGCACTAAACAAGATTACTTATTCATTCGGCATAATAATATGAAATACAGGAAATAGCTTTATATAGGCAACACACCAACTAATTGGTTAAGTTTTAACAAAATTCAAACTCTATACTAGTGCTAAAAAATAGAAGCTAACAAACTAATAAACAAAATTTCAAAAATATTTAAATAACTTTAAATTATTATCAACATTATTATTCAATTTAAGTTTAAGTTCTTCTGGACCTAATCATTGCCTTTATACCTGACCAAGTACAAATTTTGATGCTACAGAATTTGGACAAGTCGGTTGACCACAAAGGACTACATGACACATTTTCTCCATATGGCAACATTCTCTCTTGCAAAATTGCTACAGATTTCTCTGGTCAGTCGAAGGGATATGGCTTTGTGCAATATGACAGTGAGGAAAGTGCACAAAAAGCTATTGAGCAGCTAAACGGTATGCTGATAAATGATAAACCACTTTTCGTGGGACCTTTCCTTAGCAAGCAGGAAAGAGAGTTGGCTGCAGATGGGTCAAAGTTTACCAATGTCTATGTGAAAAATCTATCTGCAGCTATGACGGAGGAAGATTTATACAACATATTTGGCGAATTTGGAAAAATAACGAGTAGTGTTGTTATGAAGGACACTGATGGGAAGTCTAAGTGCTTTGGGTTTGTTAACTTCGAGAATGCTGATGATGCTTCTAGATCTGTACAAGCTCTTAATGGAAAAATAATTGATCAAAAGGAGTGGTATGTTGGAAAAGCACAGAGAAAGTCTGAGAGGGAACAAGAACTTAAACTTAGATATGAGCAAAGTGTGAATGCATCTACTGACAACGCGTATGGGCTGAACCTGTATGTTCAGAATTTGGATGATAGTTTTGATGACACTAAGCTTAAGGAAGTGTTTGCTCCCTTTGGTACTGTAACTTCATCCAAGGTCTGTATATCTTTATTTTGTTATTTTAATTCAAGAGACTGTATCTGTTTCCTTATTAGTCAACAGAACTTGAGTTTTTGTGAGGTCCATTGTCTAAACTGGAAATATTCGAATAGGTAATCCATGATGCTATTGGGCTGAGTAAAGGACTAGGCTTTGTTTCATTTTCAGCTGCGGAGGAGGCTTTAAGAGCAGTAAGTTAATGTGGCACATATTATCTGTAACTGTAAATGGCTTTTGCATATATGTATAAATATTGTGCTTAGTGGCTATAGCATATTAACTCTTAATGTCTATTTTTGAAGATCTCAGAGATGAATGGCAAGATTGTCGGCAGCAAACCTCTTTATGTTGCACTTGCACAAAGTAAAGAAGACAGAAGAGCAAGGCTTCAGGTCTGTGTTGGATATCTACATTTATAATGTGCTGCTTGAAAATATAAAACAAATAAAGAAAGACAAGAAAGGGAAATGATAGACCCAGTATTGAAACATAGCTCTAATGTCATTAAACTTAAATGCCTTTTCTCTCTCAGTTTGGATGACAGATAATATTGTACTTTACAGTCATTTGTGTCCCTTCTGCAGGAACAACACTCCAATATGCATCCAGTTGCAGTGACTTCTTTAGGTCCTCGTATGCCTATGTATCCCCCTGGTGGTCCAGGTCTACCACAAAGATTCTATGGACAAGGCCGTCCTGCCTTCATTCCCCCTCAGGTAGTTAGTTGCATTATATAGAAGTCAGTTGTTGGCTAAGTAGCATGTTTCTTCCTAAATTTTAATAGAGGATACTACAGCCATCCATTTTTCATATATCATGATAAGCAGTTCCATATTAAACATAACACTACATATCTTACCAACCTGTAAAACATCATACTTTAAAAGCATTTGTGAGTCTTAATGTAAACAACTGACTGCATCAATCATATAACACTTATCTGTTGGAGATTGTGGATGTGGTAATCTGAAAATAAATGCTTGTAATATTGTATTCAGTTTCAATATGCACTCAATATACACCACTGTTCATTTATAGTAAAGGTAAGTGTTTGCATTGCTATAATCATATTATTTAAGTCTGATGGGAGGATTATGTCTTAGCCAGGTATGCATGCCCTCCATTTCAAAAATAATAACAAAAAAAAATAAAAAAAAATCTCTGTTTCATCACTGAGCCCTCTACTAGTACATAAATACAAGGTAGATAAACAGTTGCGCTTTAGGTAGTGGGGCTAAACAGCTTAGAAATTATATTGACTACAGAATATTTTCTTCATAGAATCACTTGTGAAATTCGATTAATTGGGTTACTGGTTAGAGATGGTAGGAGTTATTGTAAGAGCTAAAGCTGAGTTGTATATTGGGGTATATATGTCATACCTGCTATCCCATTTCTTTTCTGATCTACTGTACCTATGTGTTGCATTTTGATGATGATTATTGTTGTTTGGCTTGTACTTTTCAGCCTGGTTTTGGTTATCAGCCGCAACTTATTCCAGGCATGAGGCCTGGCGGACGTCCCATGCCCAATTTTTTGGTGCCCATGCCTCAGCAGGGGCAGCAAGGTTTGAGTCCTGGTGTTAGCAGACATGCTGGAATGCATGCTCTCCAGGCAGGTCTCCCAATGCAGCCGCAGGTTCGAGGGGAATCTAATTATATATGTCCGAGATTTGCCTATGTTTCAAGTTCATCCCTTATTTTTATTTTTTTTTGAAACAGACTTTTCCAAGAGGTGCATACCACCCCCCACATGGTCGTGGCATGCCAGTTCCAATGCGTGGAATGGTGCCTCCTCCATTCAATGTCGGTGGGATGCAAGATGATGATGAGGATGATTATCCTAAAGGTTGTCTGCCAATCTCGTTTGAGGCCTTCGCTTATTTACTAGAAAAATCCACTCCAGAAGACCAGAAATTGGTATGGATACATACACGAATACATATCCATACATGCATCATATATATAGCAAAGTATAGTTTGGTGCTGTTCTAGCCAATCTGTTAACTCGTACAAGTCTTGCTGCTGGTAAAGTTTATGGCAGTTAACGTCAAAGTGAAGCTCGTTGCAGGACCCTCCAATATTTATGTTATATGAACTGTCAAATTTTTTTTTTACCACCTATTGATATGAACTTGATGGAAAAAAAAACTGAGAATAGAGAACTTGAGATGAAAAATATTCATAAAGGTGTATATCTCCAAATAATTTAGTACTCGTATAAAACATGCATATCTACAATGTTAAAATGTTTTGTATGGTGACTGACAAGTGATTGTTTTGTAGATGTTGGGAGAAAACCTCTACCCGATGGTTGAAAAGCTGGAACCAAATTTGGCCGCGAAGGTAACTGGTATGCTTTTGGAGATGCCCAGAAGTGAAATTCTGCCTTTTTTTAAATCAAAAAAAGCGCTTAAAGCAAAGGTCGCCGAAGCTTTGCAGGTTCTCAAAATTGCTAAACAGAAGGCTGGTACCCCTGTTGGGCAACCAGCTGCATCGTCGCCTAAAGATGGCGTTGTATCCTAGGTGCCTGGGGGCATAAGGATTTACTATGTTATGCATAAGTGAATGGTTTTGAGACATAATTTAGTGCAGCTTAGGTGGATTTGGAGTTTGTTAAACTAAGCACAACGAACTAACCATGGGTTTTGTTTATTGCTGCACTAAATAGATATATATATATCTAATATTAGAGATTATAACCGGTTTTTGTTTTGGTTTTTTGGTTTTGGTAATTCGATTTGATTAGGCTTTAAGATAAATCGAGTGGACCACTAAATGTGGTCTTAACAAAAGGGCTAGAGCTAATCTGTCTATAGACTTGTAGATAAATTTGTTGGACCCAAGTACAGGAAGACATGCCTACGAGGCTACGAAGTTTCGAGGCCCAAACAGAGGGGACAACTTGTAAAGAGAAAGAGGTTGACAATTTAGGTAGAATGACCCCTTGTAATAGCTTTAGGAGATTAATAAGATATGTTGTTACTTTCTTTTCTTTCTGATTTTACATTACTGCTAGAAATCATAGTGAGGAAGAGAACCCCAGAGAATGAAACCTGGGGAAGTTCCAGGAAGATATAGTCAAATATGATTTTCACGTAGACGGCTTTGAGGTGCTCAATGATAGTCCATAGAAGAAGAAATAGAAAACGTCAAGCTGGATCGCCCCCTGAAAGTCCCGTTCTCCCAATCAAACAATTTCGCAGACTAGTTCGATTTTATCAACAACTTGAACGGGAGGATGAGCTTCTTCAGGCATTGAGATGTGGTTGGCTGCCGAATATTTTGGTACATGCATCAAGGGTGCTGTGCTTAGATGGTTCGACAATCTGCCCTCGATCCATAGACTTGTGGTTCATGTTGAAAACAAAGTTCCATGCCGGATTCTCTAACAAAAAAAGGAGGGATTATCAGAGTCACTTTGATGCGATTCGTCAATAATCCTATGAGGCCTTAAGAGAATCTTAATGGTGTATTAGTGGACTTGTGATTCATATGAAAAACAAAATTACACGCGATTTTCTAACAAAAAAAGGAGGGAATATCACAATCACTTTCATGTGATTTGCCAAAAATGCTATATGCCCCTCAAAAGGATATTAATAGTGTCTTAGGATAAATATAATGTGGGATATAATTCGAGAAATTGCCGCAAATCATAATCGAAGTGTCTGGATGGTGAATAAGGTTGAGAATCGGTAATGTGGGAATTGAGAGTATGGAAATGGGTATATCAAGAGGTTGAAGGAATGATTTATGCACCAAGAATTTCATTCCAATGTACAAAATTGCAATTCCGAACACCAATACATAAGAATGGGATGTTCTGATTCTTGTTAACCAGCTCATGAACTATGAACCGAATATCCCCACGAAAACGATTGGCTCCTCTCCATACTAAATTTTTTACTTTTTAGGGAAGATACTCCTCCCATGCATTCGTGGGAACCGCATCTGTTCATAAATTCGTTGTTGAGATATTCTTAAATCGTCCATGTCAAAAATTAGAGCAAGATACCCCATCTTTATCAAACACAGAACTTTGTTTTCCCTGATTGGATCATATTTGTTAAGATAAGAGTGCCTGCCTCTACATACCACAGCCTAGCTAGGCTCGACCAAGTCAGACTTACGGTAAATCATTATATTTGGTTTCCCACAACCTAGCCTGTTCTGATACTCAATTCCATTGCCAACTTGAATACACCGGCACAGTTTGTTTCAAATGCTAACAATAATTTAACCGTGCTGGTTAATCTGTTAATTAAGATGAGATTATGCCAGCAGCCTACCCATAATTGTATATATGCTAGCTGCACAAGGATTACAGATTTACAGTCACACAAGATGTTCAAACTTAACTTTCCATCATCAACATTGTTAATGGTTTACATAACATTGTTAATGGTTTACATCTCTTGGTTATACACTTATACTACACGAATATATTCACATACTGAAAAAACACTACTAAAAAAATTGTTCACATGAGAAGAACCCTGTGAACTGAATCAACTGATAATAGAAGCACCATGACAAGCCCCGTGACAATGATCATAAGAGATAGAGATACGATATATATATATATATAGCTTATATATCTCTCACTTAGGTATCTTGTCTTATAGCACGTCTCTGCCTCATCCCTACATCAGCTTCATCCCCTTCATGTAGGACCATTGTAGGGTCCTGTATGTTAGCATCTTGAATTTCTGAAGATACATCCGGGTCATTACGTCTCACCTCTTTATCTTCTCCAAAGTTGTGAAGTCTACGACCAATCAAATAGCGATCATCACGTATCGAATTGTGGAGATTGGTGAACCACACATGGAATCTCTTGGTACAAAAGCACACCAAACTAAAACCTAGACATCCCAACCATGCAAATCTGTATACAGCTGAATTCACAACCAATGGATAACCAAAAACCGGGAAGACTCCTCTAGCCAATACATAAGGAACACAGAGAGCAGTTAGCAGCTTCATTATTATTGGGTATACAATCTCCCGCAGCACCCAAAATCCCTGCAGCCTGGAAAAACCATTTTCTCGCACCCTCTCAAATTTTATTCTCCAATTGTCATCCACCAAAGGCATCACGTGATCCAACATAACCTAAGGGAACATAAAATGAAGCTTATGAGACCAATTAAAAATTCCAGTGGTAACCAACTACTTTGATTGAACTTTTAGAGGATAGATCTCATGAAAGTAAGAACTCCAGAATAAATATTACCATATTGCATGGTTGATTCTAATTGAAAAGACCATATGGCTTACCTAGTGGTAAATCCAGAGAATAAGCACAATAATAAACATTCCTTTTGGGCCTCCTATATCACTACTGACAAATATACTATACAACTATTCTTGAGCAACCCTTTTCTCTTCTATTAAACATACAACTCTAGCGATAAAGTCAAGTGTCCAAAATACTCCCTTCTTGCTCAAACCTCCTTCAGAGGTTAAGTATTCAATTAACTTTGACCTTTCTTATATAGCAAAAGACACAATATAAGAACATAACACAACTGAATGCTGAACAACATACAGAAATCAGGTTTAATTATTTGTACATTATTATGGCTATTAACAGAATATATCATCAGCAACCAATAAAGAAAATGAGATTATTATATCTATTATCTGAATATTATAAAACAGCATAAGAAAACGAAGTAGTCGTTTAAGCATTCAAAGTAAGACGGAACATACAGATATGACAAAAGAATACTGCTGCTAGTCATCTAGTTATTCTTTTTAAATATTAACAGCAGAAGCTACCTGTAACTTGTGGTCCATCTGAGAAAAAAAAATGTTATCTAACATGCCATTGCATGTCAATTCAACACAGAATTAGGTCAGGCAATAAGTTTTGGCTCTTAACAAAATTATTCGAATGTGGCCAACTTTTATCTTGAACCATGTAATTTTTATTTATTTTTTGTAAGGTCTTGGACCATGTATTTTATTAATGATGCAGAAATGCCACATAAAACAGTGCACCCAGCATTCCTGCTCTTGTACATTTAAGATCTACATACCCTCTAAGAAAGACATAAGAAGCAACAAAGAACTCACCAGTCTGGTCCAAATCTTCAGAAAAATTAGTCCTAGAGCCCAATCCTGATACAAAAGGAATACTGGACTTTCATCAATGGGTACCCGCATTGGCACAATTACCAAAAGTTCAAAGAGCAGTCCAATCAGAACTGGGATGACAAAAATCTGGAAGAAAAATCGACTTTAGAGTTAGAATGATTAAGTAAAAAAGTAGTTATTTTTCAAAAAACAGATCCTTACCCATATTGACAATAATGCAGAGCTCTTCAAAACAATGCCACACCACTTCCATATATGCTTCAACAAAACTGCAGCCCTCCTAGTCTTTATGTACTCAATGGAATACCTTGCCCCAGCCACAACAGTCCAAATGACATAGCTCCCAATGACGAAAGCATAGAGATCTAATATAAAAATTAAAAGTTAAAGATTTTTGTCTACAAAAAAATCCAATTAAAGCCTACATGGGTTGTATCAGTTATCCTACCGTTGCACTTGATGCCGTGTGTTATCGGGAGAAAAGGCACAGCATTGAAAAGCAATCGTCCCAGTGAAATAGGTATGACTACTAAAGCAGAGTTGAAAACCAGAAGAGTCATCCAGGCAACCACCAACAAGAGCACAATGCGGAACACAAAGCTGTACCTACTAAAAGAATTGAGTTACAATATATTAGTCCAAACTAAGATATACCCCATATATGAATTGAAGTAAGATCATATAAAAAAATGTTTCTAATTTTTTTTTATAAATAAAATAAGAGAGGAGAGGAAAACATAAGATTACATATGATTGATTACTGATCAGAGTAAAAACATAGTGCCTCAATAAAAAGATTTTTACATTAATAAACATGTATTTATCTATAGCAAATGTCAGACAGCAAACTGAAAGATGCCCAAGACAAAATATCAAAGAGTGAGAAACAAAGGACACGAGAAGTTGCCCGGAAAATTTCCAGGAGATGACATTATAAGAAGTTAAGAACATTTCTTTTTTTGCCATGAGAGGAAATAAGCTATTATGGAGCAACTAGTTGAAAACATGTATGCCCATTAAATTCCTTCAGATAATGTTACTGGTTACTTCTATTAGTATGTTAACATGTTAATTTCCTTGAATAGTTATATTTCCACTGTTCTTTCACTCAACATAATAGCTTAGGATAGGGAATTTTCCAAAACAAAAATGAGTGAGGGTCCAAAAACAATGCTCCACATAAGGCAAAGGGATCTTGTACCATGGCATTTTTAATCAAATCATACAAGAGGGCGTTTGGAAACATGCATTTCATTTCAAATGACAGGATTTTGGTTGTCATTTCAAATTCTCAGGTTTATACTAATATTTGAACGTCCTGGATTTCAAATGAAATCCAAATCCATATTCCCAAACAGGTTATTTGTTCAAATTCAGAATTTCAAATAAAATCCAGGTTCCCATAGACCACAAAGGTATTTTGCAAGTTTTGCAATTAAATGACTCAACATAGACATTATGCTTGACAAACAAGGAAACAAAAGCGACTTTAAATTTATTGATTCATACAATTAATCTTAAAAAGAAATAAGAATATATATACCACAGCTTTGGCTACTTTATACATTATGAAAACAAAAACTGAGTGTAAAATACATTACACTAAATTCTCTATATAAAATGATTTGCAAACTTGAATAAAACTTACTCCGAGTCAGATTGCTCATCACCATCAAACTCTTCTGCAGAAGTAGCATTAGCAGGTAAATGCCTGTTGCTGTTCAAATCATCATGAGCAACAATCCCTCCAAAAGCTCGATCTTGACCGCCTATTTGTGCTTGCTGTCTATCCTGCCTTAGTGGCTGCCCATTTCCATGTTCCTGGCCACTATTATCCTCAGGAGGTGGGAGTAAAAACTCTGTCAAATTAAGTGCCCAGCCAACGGCCGTGAACCAATAGCGAAGAAGGGATTTGATCTTTTTACGTAACTTAAAATGCTCAAGTGCGAACGGAATGCATATTTGAAAGAGAAGCATGTCGGCAGGAATTTCAGTAAATGGGTCTGATACGCTGCAAGGATCAACAGTTAAATTCAACAAGGTTCATCAAGCCAAACATAAGGAGAAAAGTCAAAAAATTATATACCAAGAGAAAGAATATCTTACGATATGTCGAGCGGGAAGATTGAAGGAGCTACTCGCATGGCAAGTTTGACCGGTAGAAACACAAGCATCACAATAAGACTTCCATAAACAGCAACAGACAACAGAACCCTGCGAGCATGCTTGTGAACAGGATCATCAATCAGATCACGGAAAGGATTGTAATTAGGATCAGCAGGATCACGGAGGAAGTAAAGAACCCCATTGCGCAAAACCTATACATGGAACGGAGTATTAGATAGCCTATGACAAGCTAAAACAAACACAGTAATGATCACTAAAGAAAAATTGTATACCCCTCGAAGAAGGCTGACAAAGATACTTATTTGTAGCATGTATATAATCCCTACAACCCAATGAATCAACGAGCTCGCTAATGGGGAAACCGAAAAAAAATCCACTCTCTCGGCTATAGACTTCCCAAACATTCTTATGGTACAAACATCAAGCCACCACCCACACATCAAAGGAAAAACACCAAGTTCGATGACCAAAAGGAAAGCAACTTTAATCATGGTAAGTAAATGTCTCATAGCAGCCAAGAACTGTCTGAACAGGGATGGAATGGTCTCCGCAACCGAAGCAATGCCGTAGAACCTCCCCATAGTCAAAGGTTCACCTTTAGTGTACCGAATTAAAGCAACAGTCCCGAGGTACATAAAGACCAACGAGAATATAAACATATAGCCAACAGCAAGGGTTGTGACATCAGAGAGCCGTGAGGCCCCCATACCTGCACCTTTTAAAATGTCTGCTGAAACTGTAGTGGTTCCGTTATTTGATAGGTTGGTCAGCCCTGTAACATTTAGACTCACATTTTCTACAAACTGGTTGATATAATTTTCATGGCTACCAGATGTCATATTCACAACTCCATTCAAAGCATTCTTAAGAGTAGCATTGGCCAAAGAAAGAGCCGATTCTGTAAGAGGTACAACTGTTGACAATACTGGAGTCGTTGCCGTGGACAATAGCCACGATAGGTAATAGAGTATAATCCGTCCTAGGGAAAAAGGCACGAATATAACAACACCAAGGAATATCATATTGCTCGCAAGAACCTGCAAAAGAGGATAAAAACCACATAAGAAACCAGTTCAAAGAGAACATTATTTTTGCTAATCAGATGGACGAAACTTAACAAGTCTCATAAGCCGGTTAGAGTAAGGTTGATTGCCACCGCAGTGACAATATTTCAAAAACTTATGCTCTCAAATGAAGATAAATTTTCCAACACTTGTGCTACATGCCTATACTAACTTAATTTTGCATGAACTACCCGTTTCTCATACTACATCAACTATAGTTTTAAAACCAGAACAAAGAACCAGCCAAAGAAGTATCTACATGATATGTAAACGATGAATAGCTAATCAGAACTTGATTTCAATAAGATATATACTCACAGTGAAAGCATTCTCAACCAAATGAAAAACAGGCCCCTGCATGCCGACTAACTCGTCAAAAGGTACATCCTCTGCACCATCAGCATCATCCATCCCATCAAAGATCTGTTCCATATGAGCCTCTAGACGAGCTGCCTGCATTTCCCATCGAGCAGCAACATTTTCTGCATTTCTTCTGATTAACTGACCTGCCCCAGCAACTCCTTGTGCTCCCCCATCTTCGGCATTCATATCACCAATAAGATTCCGGTTTGCTGGTACATGAGGCGGCCTTCTAGCAGCACGAGCACCATTTCTTTCTCCTTCATCTTCTCTCTCACCATCATGTCCTCCAATTTCTCGTAAATGCCTAAAGTAATCCCTAAGAGAAGTGGCTCCAAGAAATATGAAGACAATGCTAGCTGAGAGTAAGAAGCCATGTAGACAGTCTGTAAGAACAGCTGTCGTAGTTATATGACTGAAAAACAATCTTTGGGCTTCGCCAAAGCTCCTAACAAATGCCAACCTCCATATCCAGAATGTAATAAATGGTATGATTAGAAGCCAGACAGAGAGAACAAAACTGAGGCGCAAAAAAAATTGGAGAACATGGAATGCTTTCACTCCTATCCCAATTATAAATTCCTGAAACGGAAGCCTTGCTGGAGCATTCTCAGCATAAACAGGGGAAAATGAGAAAGGATGCTTGCACACCTGCAGCACAAACGTAGACAACCAATAAACAACACACACTGAATACAACATAATATGTATGATTAGAGACAGATGAAGCGAAAATCACTGAAATCTAGAGGGAACAGCCCAGACACAGCATCAGAAGGATATAGGCCCTAAAGCCTTAACAAGGATCTCATTTATATTGTCATATACACATTACATATATCCTTCGATATTCCATAAAAGGACTGTAGATGTTCAATATCATTTAGACATTTACTGAGCTAATTTTCAAAACCTTTAAACTTTGACATCTTTCTAGTTATAGGATCTTATGATGTTTAACTCTATACACTCGAACTTCATGAATTGACTCCAGACCAAGTAAATGAACTCCATAACACGACAAAAAGAAGGTACAGATACAAGTTAATGACATGCACATCCAGGAGGCTCTAACTTAATAAACACGTTACCCGTTTACTCTAACATTAGCACAAGCTCAAAAACTGCCACCCTAAAAGCCACCTCTTACATGGTGCGTTGCAAATACAATGGACCAAAACAAGTGCCATATTATACTTAAGGATGTGACTTGACCAATGAATACCAATTGAACAAACAGCACCTCAGAAAAAGCTGTGTTGTAACAAATTCTATAATAACAGTTAGAATAAACTGATTTATGTTTTCGATATCCATAAAATATTAAAATTGCATTCCCTAATATACTCTTGCAATCTTCAGTCTGCCACTAACTTTCCTCTTTCACTCCATGACTCCATCAAATAATTCATCATAGGTATAATTAACATCACTGATAAAAGCCTAACTTAATTAATCTGATTATAACAATACAATCATACAAACAGTAACCAAAGAAGTCCATGTACCCGCACACAAATTCATACATATGTGTGTGTGTGAGAGAGAGAGATAGATAGAGAGAGAGAGAGAGAGAGAGAGAGAGAGAGAGATTATATACCTCGCACTGGCGAGCGTTGCTATGATTAAGCCACTGAAGAAGACAATCCTGATGAACAAATTTAATACTTCCACTACACGCACACGGATACCGTAGAGGATTATCGGCGTCACCTGGATTCCGGCAGATCCGACACACATCTCCTTCTTCATCATCATCATCAAATCTATTCATCATATTATTACTAATTGTATTATTGTTATTCATATTCTCGTTGTTAATATTATTTTGTGATGATGAAGAGGCGTTTGAATCAGATGGCTTAAGAGATTCGTCGATGATATCGCCGCTATCAACGCTGCCGTGGGATGATATCACCGCCGGTGCGATCTCCATTTTCGCCGGCGAGGCTTTCTCTCTCCTCTCTTCTGTGGGTTATTTTGTCGGTGATGGATGAGATCGATCAATCGATCGGAAAGATAGAGATAGTATTTTGTATGTATTTTTCTTATTCCCTAATTTGCCCCCCTTCCTCCCCCCTTGCACTTTCCAATGAATAAATAAATAGCCGATAAATTAGACTCGGGACTTTGTTTCACTCTAATTCTCAACCATATTAAAATAAATGCTATGAAAACATTTAATTATACAATAATATTTATACATATATCCAATATATATGACATAATTTTTAAAACTATGAAAAATTAATTTTTTATTTACAATTAAAAATTAGTTCAATAAAAGTAAGACAATATTACTATTATTTTGAAATATAGGTGATATTTTTTTATCTAAATCATGACTTTAACAAGACTTGTAAATTTGACTTTGACTTTAACCTGCATGTCTGTACCAAGTCTTGGTTGGTGTCCTAGACGGTTGAATCTTTAATTATACAGCAACCATGCATTTGTTTTTATATCTCTGGAAAGTGGAAACCAGCAATTTCCCCTGTTCTGTATAAAGCTTCCACAAAATTTATCCCAGTTTTATTTATTCTATTTTTTCAGAAATAACTCAAATTTCATTATAGCGCTCTTGTTATTAACGGTATGTATAGTAGTATGAGCAGAATCGAAAATGAAAGCAGAGAGTAAAATATGTGCAAAAGTGCTTTGTACCACAATGGAAGAATTACAGGACAACTTTATTGAAGAACCTCCATCAGAAGGCAAACCAAACCAAAACAAACATACCACTATCTCCCACTCCAAAGCAGTCTTCTTGGAAGCATTAGCTACTTTCATGAGCATGTACAAGTAATCATCACAGCGAGACAATAATTCTACTCGCAGTCTCTAGTCCTAACTATAATCATCTTAACTGTTACAAGCAATGCAAGGAGCATTAAGCATGATCTTGTCATTGTTGCATCAAGATTGGTGGTTGCGTAGGTGCCTGATATTATCAATTGTGCTGACACCAGTTTTCCAAGTGCTCGGAATGAGAAACACGGGATCATCCACAATGGTGACATAATAAACAATCTCCTTTTGCTCATACAGTATGCCAACAAAGCAAACAATAGCAACAGCTCTGGAATGTATGACTATGAAATTGTATTCTTGTTCAGTGTACAACTGTACATCCTGCTTCAGCGTTATCCATACAACTTCCTGATCGTATGACTAATTCTCCCCCTGTTGCTGGAGATAGATCACCTCGGATAATTGATTTTCTAAACATTTTTGGCAGTGCGGTGCATGTCTTTCGAGTGCCAAGAGTTTCATGCGATACTAGTACAGTGATCCATTCTTGTCAAACTCAAATTTCTGATGCTTGAATTTTTCGTGCTGCCCTCCCCTTGCTAAAATTCGCAAGACAAGTACAGATAGATCCGAATATATGGTTTACAGGATTTAAAATTAATATCACTTCTGCAGATTTTGCTATTAGGAAACTTTGTCAGGTTGAATGGTAGCCAATGCAGCTTCCTTCATTTCAAGCAATGCATCTTCGAAACATTTTGCTAGAAATTGTGGATCAGGGATTATATCTTTAGCTACCAGGATTTGCAGGTCCGCCCTTCCAGCATAACTCACCATGTGTATCGTAATTGCCTGCATACCCATAATAATTCCTGTTTAGTATATTCATTTCTTGTTTCTCAGGTACCAGTTTAGGTTAGGAACATTTAATAAGAAACACTTAGGTACAAAAAAATCTAAAAGACTGAGGAATTATACATGGGGCAAGCTGCTTGTGTTCACTCTAATGTACTCTACTGGATTTCCTGCAATGGTAACCTCTTCACCAGGACCAATGACGTTTGAGATTGTGAAAGTTGTATTACTACAAATTCTGTAATTAAGCCACCCCGCCAACTACAATTCAAAAACTAAGTTAATTCATTAATTAATTAAGCAAAAAAAGCTGAAACTGCAGTAACACAAACTTGAAACTTGAAAAACACAATAAAAAAAAACTAAATCATAGAAGTATGAACGCGGACCTTTGAACCCAAGTAGGACATCACAAAGTACCCAACTTTGTATGAAAAATAACCCTCTAATGAAAGCTTTTTCCGGTCAATCATGACCTTGGCTCTCTTCACGTATTGTAAAGGATCAGAATCATTTCTATGATAATAGACAGGCAAGAGAAGCGTACCAAATTTATTTCCCCACTGCGTTCCTTTATTATTCATTTTGAAATCCGATACATCCTGATCAATCAAGACCATGTATTTGATTAAGAAAACTGAAGTTAATGTGAGGCAAACAAAAAAATAGAAGCCCAGGGTTTAAAATGCAGACCTGTAGTCCTTTCTCTGATCTCATATTGATCATGGCTAAACCGGTAAGTCGAGTCCCTTCTTTTGGAGCTGGAGTTAATCATTTAATTAGACTTGTCAACCAAACCTCTTACAAAAAAAATCTGGAGTTGCCTAGAATTAAAATGAAAGTTCACCTTCGGGTGATTGAATGCCTAGATATTTTGACAGTCCAGATGAAATCACCCCAAAAAGAACGTCATTTATCGTCTGCAGATAAAAAGGAGTATTCAGCAAAAAAAATTGAGGATGCTACAATTATATTTGATTTCATTTCAATCACTTGGTAATAAGAGAAAACTATAGTTTTACAATGTATTGTTTTTCAACAAGTAGAAAGTTTCCGATATCACTTCCCTTTTTCCTGTAGTCATATTCCATATCGGAAACTGAAGATACACAGGTTCTTGACCTCAATAA
This sequence comes from Daucus carota subsp. sativus, assembly GCF_001625215.2. NCBI lineage: Eukaryota > Viridiplantae > Streptophyta > Magnoliopsida > Apiales > Apiaceae > Daucus > Daucus carota. The sequence goes on along the minus strand of NC_030386.2, from coordinate 21,750,020 downwards.
TGATATAGGAGATCTCGTCGTGTACAAGTTCAAGGGAGGGTCATCAATTATCAATTTAAACAGGTAGTATAGGCAAATTGTGCAAAAAAATATGCTTATCATGTATCAAAACTATACCAATTCAATTATAATTTAAAATTTAAAATGTTAATATTGTTCTTTAAATCAAGATATATAGTTGAAAAAAGCAAAGACTCACTGCATTGGCCACAACGTTTTTAACAATCTTCATATCATCAAGCCTAAACTTAGCCGTGACCAAACATCTGGGCCACAGCTCCACCCCAGCGCCGCCGGTCACGGCGGTCCTTTTATCCTTCACCCATAAGCTCCTCATCATCAGCTCCATCACATACACCACCGTGAAAAACATCACCTTCATTAACTTCACCACCAGCCTCAACAAATTAGAATCCCTCCTGACAGCCGCCGCATTTTTAATTTCAGGCAACATCTCAGGATCATTCGATTTCCGACAACAAGACAACAACATCGACATCAACGAAACGCCGTCTCCTAATGCGTGATGAATCCTGAACACGACGCAATTGTGGGCCATCAGAAGGTGCATTTCCCAGAGCGGCTTGGCTGTGTCCAGAGGTGATGAAACGGATAAATCGGCTATATAGTCGTTGACTGCTTTTTCATGATCGTTGACTTGGATGACGTCATGTTTGATGATGATGTGGCTGTCTAAGTTGAGATGGGTTTTTCTCCAGTGCTCGTGGCCGTGACGGTCGGTGACCAGGAGGCTGGTGAAACGGGGGTGGTGCATTATGATGGAGGTTTCGACGGCGGAGGTTATTGCGGGGATGTTGAGGGGGTGTTTTCCGGCGATGGCGCAGTGGATTATGGTGTTCATTTCTTGCCGGAGAAAGAGGCGGCCGGCGGGAGTTACCGGCACGTCTTTTTCTTTGCGGTCCATGAGAAATGGTTGACTGTGATCTGGAAGATCGTGGGCTGCGTCTTGGGTTTTATTACAATCAGCAGTCATGTTTAAACAAATCAAATGCGTTGTATATTTTTCTTTTTGAATTAAAATATAATATGGAGAAAGATGTAAAGTTTCTTCAGCAATTCAAATGTTTTTCATGTTTTCTCAGCATGGAATTTCGCGGTTTCAGCTTTGCTGGGTCATAAAAGCCTTTCCATGTCATTTGGCTGAATAAAATTGGGATTATATAGTTAAGTTATACTTTAGGAAATGTATATTGCGAGCTATTTAGACGTAGGAGAAAATTTATGCTGGGCTGTCAACTTATTGACCCTGGGGGAGGGAGGGAGCTAACATATTTGTATTGCAGAACCTTTTTCTTAAGGAAAATAAGGGGAAATTTCTATTTCCTTACCATAAAAGAAGGAAAATCTAAATTGTCAAAAAAATTTCTCCAAACCACTTTTTACTTAAAAGTGCGAGGGAAGAGTCGGGGAGGATTTAAGGATTAAACCCGACTGGAATTTGGTTAATTTGGTGATGCATGTTTGAGGTTGCATCAAACGCAGATGCAAACATCAAATATCAAAGAAGATGCAAACATCAACCATCAAACCCATATGCTCATCTTCTGGTCACAGACTGTGTAGCATATGGCAAGTGGCTGCCTCCATATGAACAGAATCCATGGCAGATGCGGACATCATCCTGCTGGTGCTTCTACGCAACATCCATAATATATAAGGATTGTTGCATAATTTCAGTATATGTTACATTATTTTAGAATTCGACTTCTCAGCCTATTTAAGTTAGCAAAAGAAGAATACTACTGATAGCATATAGTCCTAAAGGCTCAAAGTACTTCATAGGGAACAAATTGCAAGTGAACATTAACACTACACACAAGAATACAAGATAAACACCTGTATTTTTGAAGACAAAGATTAAGACATCTTGTTGATTGCAACCAACCAGCAAGGTGCAACCAACCAGCAAGTAGCGACCCACAGAACCATCAGATAACTAGGACTCTAGTATAACACTCTACTTCAGCAAATAAACATAACATATATTGCTCAATTCTTGACATAAATTCAAATAATTATTAAAATTTCGAAAACAAGATGTAAAACTTCTCAAAATCCATCAAAGCTTTAGGTGTCAAAAAGTATTCAGCTGGCATGTATAAAATAACCAGAACTAATAAATAACCAAAATGGTCTAGTTAAAGTTAACCAAACTAGCCAGAAAATACAAATATACATACATATCAATAATTAGGCTTATATGCCTTCCAAATTAATTCATAATCGGATCAAAACAATTGGATTGCCCAAAGAAAAAATACTACATTGCTGACCCAATATTTGAAGCCAAATTTATCCAACAACCTTAAACAAGTTCATCAATCACAAATATAATCTACCAATGCCAACCAGCAACAATGCCATAATATGATTAAAAACTATTCTAAATAATATATAGTGCACGGTTGTTCTGCCTCTCAAGAGTACTGAAACTGAGACCCAAAAGTTTAAACATATTTAACAAGTTGATCAATGGAAGGGTGAAAGAGAACAATCCCTGTAATGATTCTAACATCCAACTCTTAACAGCGCTTTCATCAGAGAAAGACAACAGTAATAAAACACTAATAAGAAATCAAATAAACTACAACTGGCACCACTCCTGGTCTCCTCTCCTGCTGCAAATCAGAACAAGAACTCAACCAAAATAACCATGTATAAGTTTAATTCGGGACTTCAATTTTTTAGTTTGAACACGCCTGAATTTATTAATGCAGGTAATCAATCTTTCAGAAAACTCAGATATATAAGCTGAACTTTAACATTTACACCTTGCAGAATAAGCTCACGCCAGAAACAAAACACAAGCATACAAGTACTACCAAATCACGTCCAAAACAAAAATCAAAAGGAGAGATTTCACAAAACTAAATAATTTCTTGAACCATCATAATAGCACAACAAAAAGTCCAGTATTTATAATATAAGTCCTAAAACCACATTTCGACGGTTCCACGCTAATTAGCTCCAAGAGCATCATGCATAATAATGTACTATGCACAAATAAAATCCCAGCAATATATAAGTTATACCAATGCACCATAACAACCAATCAACTCAGACCGAACAAATAATCAAAAGATACTACCAAATCGCATCGATAAGAAATATTGAAACCGAGTATTCATAAACTTAAATATCCAAAACATCGAAACCACATTCTAAAATAACATTTCATTGTAGGTCCACAACGCCAAAAAAACACGAAACATAACAATAATAATAATAATAATAATAACCGAAAACAAAGTTCCGATACTACCAAACACGAAAAGCGCTCAACGATACGACTTCTGGAACCTAGCACGAGCACCACGCCCACCAAACTTCTTGGGCTCGCATCTTCTAGGATCAGCCACAAGCAAAGTCCTGTCATACCTAACCAGAATATCCTTGATCTCCTTCTTCGACTCCTCATCAACGAACTTCTGGTAATACGCAACTAGCGCCTTCGCAATACTCTGACGAATGGCGTAGATTTGAGAAGTGTGACCGCCTCCTTTGACGCGGATCCTCATGTCGACGCCGGCGAAGCGGTGGCGGCCGAGGAGGAGGATCGGCTCGAAGGCTTTGTAACGGAGGATCTCGGGCTGAACCAGCTCGATTGGGACGCCGTTGATTTTGATTAGGCCACGGCCGCGCTTGCAGTGAGTGACGGCAACGGCGGTCTTTTTACGGCCGAAGCATTGGACGGATTCCGGTGGTGCTGTCGCCATTGTTTAGGGAGTTATTTGTTTTGATCTCCGCCGCTTTGAGTATTTGAAACCCTAGAAGGAGGAAGAAGAGCGACAGCTTGTTTATTTAAACTTGGATTTAGGGTTTTGGTGAGGTATTCACATGAGGCCTCATAATTGGGCCTGTTTCTTTTTTTTATCAAATGTGGGCCTATAGGCTAGGAGGGCTATAGGCTAGGAGGGCTCAACTTACTCTTTTCTTTTCTCTTAAATCAAATAAACCAGACATTAAATTAAGACGTCCAAACTAGATACAGATACCCTTATAGCAGTGTCAAGGATCGAATCACGAATTCGAGAAAAAACTTGATTCAGTGGAATCAAAGGAATAAGTAGAATAAAATACAACCTCAACAGCTTTTTCTAATCAGTTCATGGGTATGTCTCTTCTTGATTTTTGATATTTCTTACGTGAACAATATGATATGGTATGCCCTTCTATTACAATTATTTAAAATATTCTTTCTTTTTCTCATGATTTTGAGTGGAATTGCGAAAGGTGTTGATTTTAATCTTGTTTGTTTGTTTGTGTGTATTTGTTTGTTTGTTTAATCCATGTGTTTTGTTTGGTTTTTGGTGTTTTTGGCGATTTTTCGTGTTACATGTGATACGCTTCGTTGTTCGCTTCGCATACGACGAGACAACTTGATCGATAGCATAGCGGTGGTGGCGGATGGTGGCGGTGACGGCGGTTTCAGGACGGGATCCGGTTTCAGAAAGGAAAGTGCGCTAATTGTGCCTTAATTGAAGGCGGTAATTGTGCCTCGTTAATTATGCCTCTTTATTGAGGGCGTAAATTGTGCCTCAATTATTGAGGGCGTAAATTGTGCCTATTTATTTAGGGCGTTAATTGAGCCTTATTTGAGGGCGTTAATTGTGTCTTAATTAAGGATATTAATATTTTATTATTATGCCTTAATTAAGAGCTTAATTGTCTCAATTATGAGTTATCATGATTGTGGGAATATTTTGATGTAATCTGTTAAATATATCGACTTATATTCTTTTGTTTCTCTTGTTTTATTTTCAGGATTCTTGGAAGAAGGCCGGTTTTCTTTTCGGACATTAAAGTTTTATTGTCTAAATTTCCCCGGTCATCTTGCATGTCCGACGGTTAGATAATAAGCTTTCTTGAATTAAAGAATTATCACGGTGAATTGCCGATTCTCGTTGAGATTTATTCTCATTAAAAAAAAACAAAATAAACCAGACATTAAACATACTTAAAACCATTTTCGAGGTAGTCCGAGAGGCTTTCACTAGTTTTCTCCGGTGGAAAGTCCCAACCATTTTGTCTTTTTTTGTTCTTTGTTGATTTTCTTTCAATAAAACTCAATCATTTTGGATATTTGTGTGACTTTTCTTTTGTAGTGTGTTTGTTTTGTCTCTCCTGTTGAAGAGTTTGGTTATGTTATTGCTTAGTTATGTTTGGATTTGTTCGACGTTGGATCTGTTGAGAATGATTCTATTGATGTTTTAGAGATTTGAAAAACACGCGTCAAATATCAATTGTTGGTAATTATGGCAAGAGCTCACCTTTTACAATCAAAGATTGTTCATCCATTAAGTGTTTACATACTGGTATCCGGCATGTAGATAGCTAGGGTGCCGCTCCTCCAATTTCAATTTATGAAATTAGGATTTTTGAACACTGGTCTAACAATGGTTTTTATGTGATAATGTCAATTGTGTTGTTGCTTTCTATGATGTTGGTGCAATTTGGATCACTTGGGAAATCTCTGGTTTCATTTTTAGCTTCAAGAATTTTTAAATTCTATGTGTTAAACAATCAGGAAACAAATCTTCTAATTATTTTTAGTTATTTGTTTTCCAACCTGATTGTATTTGCAGTTGGGGGTTGGTCTCGACTGTATTGTTTTGATTAATGAATGTGCTTTTATTTTGTGGCAAAAAAAATCAGACATTTGTAAGAATTTACAAAAATATTTATATTTTTTATTAATTCTGTTTAGGGGTCGTCGAGGTCTTCAAGTATGAAATACGGAGTTTGTTCGTTCCAAATTCATATCACGTGTTTGGTTAAGAAAAAGTTGTTTTCAAATCTATTTCTTAAACTTACAAAATATGAGTTTTTCATATTCAAGTAGGGAGGTGGGTTTCATGCATGTATACGAGGAATTAAAGTTTTTTCTTTTTATTTCATATACATATCCATATATATATATATATATATATACACACACACACACACAATTACATACATACATACATACATACATATATATGTATGTATATATGCTAGAAAACTAATTCAATAACTGAAAATCATATAAAAGTTTCAATTAAATAATACTTTAAATTAATTACAATTAATTATCTAATAATATTAAAAATCAAAGATATTCAGGACATCATTCAACCAAACACATGATATAAAAAATGACCTTTAACTTCATATCATATTAATCCGACTACTATTCCTACCCAATACCGACTCGAAACAAATGACCCCATAAAAAACTACTGTAACAACTAAACGATTCCTCACATGTCCTTTCGCGTAATTGGAAATAATGACCTTTTCAGTTTTATGTTATCTACATCAAGAAGCCCATGAAGTGACAAATGGAATCGGTCGAATGAGTGTGTCGGGCCAGGCCGGTTTGATCGCGGTCCGAACTGATTTTGCCAGGCATGTAATTGGCATGACTGCATAGGTGTGCCGGGCCGGGATGAGAGAAAGAAGAACCGTTTGGTGGGTTTGACGGGTATGTGGATTGACGTTTTGACGAGTTGGTTGCGGCGGTTCAGTTTGTTTGAGTGCAGTTGTGCGTTATATTTGTGCATGTGTGCGAGTGTGAGTCACTGACTCACTGTTGCCTGTTTTGTATTTTTTTCCCAATTTTAAGTTTTATTTTTATTAACAAGTGTAACTTGCAAGTGTAACCTTTAATAAGTTTTAAATTACAATAATTCTTATAAAATCGATAATAAATTTTTATATAACAATTGGCAATCGGACATGGTGTGCGAGTGTGCGGGCACTCAGTACTTTGGCAGGTGAACGTTAGTTCACGGGCTGTTGATTCGTAGGTCGGCAAGTTGGCGTGCCGGTTCGTATCAAGTCCCAATGATGCCGGTTTGTGAATTACAGTTCTTCGAACGATAACTGGCTTGTCAACTTTCACGGTTCATGCCGGGTCAGAACCGACATCTTGATGAAATAGAATATTTTTAATTCAACAATTTCTTTAGAAAATTGTTTGAAAATTTTAAACAAGCCAACTTCCCCATATTGAGAAAATTACATTTTTAGATTAAACATATTCTCAACAATAATAGAATTTAGAACATACTATCACTTTAGAAAAATTATCTCATTACATATATTTTATTGAATATTTTTTTTGTAAAGAACTAGATTCGAGAAATTTTTCCTCTAAATTAAACCTTTAAGCCTAATAAAATAATTTTTGTATTTCGTCAAACTATTCACTATTATTAAATCAATGCGAAGAATGTCAATTAAAATCCGGTTCTATTAAATTTATAAAATGTTATAATATTAAAGTTTAGAATTGTATAAACTATAATTTAACGATTTTAATTTTTTTATTTTTTAGTAACTTTATACATCTGACGAACGACATATTATAGTTGATAACATAATCTTCTACTTCTATATATTAAAGGAGAACCAGGGGCAAAAAGAGCAAAAATAATACCTGTGAAATTCCGTATATACCCTCAGTTCTTACATAATTTCGATCATACCCTCAACTATTATACTCGATTACACTCGTGTATTCTAGACCCGAGTAGCCTGATCGTTTTCCGCTCAATACTCCTCATTTTCTTCGTGATCTATAACAGTTTCTCAGTTTGTATATTGTCCGTGCTTTAATGTTTGTGTGTATATCAATTGGGTTTACGAGGCACACCATTCTTCCAATGGATGGTTTCCTTAAAAAACTTGGCAAGACGAAGTTGTACCTGATCAAAGACATTCGATATTTAAAGCCAGGGATAATCTTGTGTTTCTGAAACGCTGCTTCTTGAATTTTCCTTTACAATCATATCATCCATTGTTTTCTGTGTAAGAGATTAAAATGATTAACCAGCTATATTTTCAGTGCCACAGTGGGGGGTATACTAAACAGAGCCATTGAAGCAGAGGGCTGAAAGCATGGAGATTTTATAAGGCTGGTAAGGTTTTGTAGCTTATGTATTATTTTTCTCTTCTTCTGTACTACTCAGTGTTTATGTTTTCATCATTTCCTGCTTAAAATTCCAAATGTGCAGGATCAAGTTTCAAATTGTTGTCCTGGCTTATTAGGCACAAATCCACTTAATTGATTATTTTGTTGATAAGGAGCTGGAGGAAATGATCACAATAAAATATTATGCCGCACTCCATTTCCCCGTTCAAGAATGAAACCAATTAAGATGTTGACAAACATCTTTCCTCAATTTAAGCCTAATTTTTATCTGTTAACAAGAACAAGTGAATTCAATTTTTATGTAGATTATTTACGTAAGTGGTTATGCTATACTTCTGATTTTTGTAACTTGCTATCCTCTAACTCGAGCTTCATTTCATTACCTTGCAGCAACACTAGGAGAAACATTAGTAAGACATCGGATGAAGCCCAGAATATATATTGGATGCATGAAGTCTGATCCAGTCCTTGCCCAAAAGTAAGTATATTTGTAAGCTAAACATCTTTAGATTTATCTTATTTTCTTATACAAGTATATGGGTAAAAGGTTTTGTTCTAATATTAAAATCAAATTATTAATCCTAATATAGTAGATGCCAGTAGTCTTAGCTATAAAAAGCAAAGTTAAATACATCTACTGATTAAATGTTAAGTTTTAAAGGTCTCGCAAGGACTGCTGCAGTAGAATCTGACCGGATTGTCGGTGAGTTTCTGCAGCAGTTGTAGGAAAAATATGTAAAGGGTGAAATTGAAGATATATTAGGGAAAGTTGCATGGACTAGGAGTCCAAATGCGATACAGTGAGTTCTTGTTTACTTAAGATTGCAATTAAATCCCAAATGACTTGTTTGACCACTTCACTGGTAGGACATTGGACAAAACTATATCAAATTATGGAGTGGAGCTCGCTGCAGCTAGAGCAGCGCAGGATTCTATTTTAAGTGGTTCTCTGGAACCAACAGTTTATATGTATACAGTATTATACCAAATTGCCAAATATAGCAGCAGTTTAGGTGGACACCTGTTTATAGCATGTGCTGGATGGTAAGTTTGTCGCCTTCTTTTCCTATACTAACTCTATACATGAGTCATTTTATAAAAATAGAAATGCATGTTTTATCAACAGCGTTTGTATTTGGACCTCCATTTTACTTTTCTTCTAGCAATGTTCAATGCTGGCAGTATCATCAGTAGATTCACCAGGACTGCTGATGAACTCTTTGGCATGTTGATTTTTTTTCTATTCATTCAACAGGCCATCAAAGTAGTGTTTAGAGCCAGAAACAAGATATAGTCATTGTTGGACATGGAATTGCAGGCCTGGCTACTACTACACAGGCTACAAAATTCAAGATTCTGTATATTCCCTTCTGCCAGTATGTTATTGTATGCATGCAAACCGTAAAGTTACCCTAAAAATTTAGTTGTTGGAACTAGATAAGAAATTCAAATTCAGATTTTATTACTCTTACATTTCTTGTAGAGCTAGCTGGGTGAAGAAACTGGTGTGTGGAATGTTGTTTTTGACTAAATTTCATAATCAACTCGGATGCAAGTGCGGCCCCAGTTCTTATACATGTTATGTATAAGACCTCTACTTACAATGTAAAGATGCTGTCCATTTAAACCGGACATTTGGTACTTCTACGATGACAGTCTCACTCGATAGTTCAGCACATAGTAGGCTTCAGCAATAAAGTCCAAGATAATAGGAATGCAAATCTAGCTTAAGATGACATTCACACAATTATACACTTAACAGAGTAATCAAGTTTGCTGAAATTGATTATGCGCGTCTAAAAAAAAGATACTAGCCTCCACATTGCTGATGATCTGGTAATGGGTATATAACTACACAAACAATAATATCCTATTATAATTATTTACTTGCTTAAAAATTGAATATGGAGATGTGGAATTGGGGTTTGATTTAATTAGGGGAAGAGCGAAACTTAGCCTAAAAGATAATTGGAGGAGAGCGACAAGTAGTCTTAGTGTTAAAGAGATGATAATCTTCTGCGCAGAGAGAGTTTCTCTCAAGAATATGGATGTTCAGTTGGAGAAGCACTTGAATAGGAATCCGTCAATTAACTTGAAACCATATTTGCCTCGGCCTAAAGAAGATTGGGAGCTTGATCTATGTAAGCTGGAGATAAAATACTGTAAAGCTCTAGGCACTTTTGGTCCTGTATATAGGGGCACATATGAGGAAACTGATGCTACCTTTCAAGAATTTATTTGTGATTTTTTTTGGTTATCTAACTTGTGTTTTTTTTAACCATTCTCGCATTCTCTTTGTAGTTTGTAATATGTTTTAGCTACTCTCATACAACTGGATGCATTAGTTCTCTTTTTAAGAAAATTGTCTTTCAAAGTAGTTGAGATAAATTGAAGTTTGCTATTGTTTTGTATGATTACTATTTATACCTTTTTATTTAATTATCTGAAAGATCTCACCAAACTTCGTCATTCTTATACCACAGTGAAGCTGCTGGATTGGGGAGAGGACGGGAACTCGGGAAGGCCATTAGTGCAGAAACTGCAGCTGTGATGTAATCATATTTAGAGAAGGATCAATTACATTTAACATATGGTAAATCTAATTTTCAACTCCTCGGTTATAGATAAATATAAGAAGTGATAATATATATAAACTACGATATCAGACTTCAGCCTTCAGGACATTAATTCATTATGTATTACTACCATTCCCAAATTAATTTTTCTTCTGAAATAAAAACTGAATTAAATAACAAACTGTAGAGCAAGGAGTGGTAGGGATAGCAAGTACGACTAGGAGTCAAATTAGTACCAAAAATCAGTATAGGCTGGAGGTCATTGATATCACATACCCAATAAGCCATTAATATTTAAGATTAACCAAGACACTTGTTTGGGACAAAATATATCATCTAAGACTAATAGTGTAACCATGAAGGATCAAAATGATTATCAAATTGAAGGTAGATTGAAACAACCAATATTTTCCATTAATACCCTACAAAAAATCTATGCCTGACAAAAACTCTACCAGGAACTGCATTACATGAAATCTTAAATTTTAAAGTTACACAACCATGTAATATTATGCATATAAGCAGACAATATCTGCAACCATTCGACAACTCAAACTAGACCTTTTGTGGTAAATAGAAAGGGGTTCTCCGTTTTCTTAACTTCTCACCCGTTCATATTAAAATTAATACATGATACACACTACACAGAGTATAAACTACTGATAACAAGAAAGGAAACAACTTGGTGATGAGACTAAATACCGCCTTGGTTACTGTAAGATACTTAATTTTTAAAGTGAAGTCAATGACTTGGATGGATTTGATTCGTCCGATTACTTATACTGCAAAGATGTGCTCCCACTAACAAATGTTTATTTATTTATTGTTTTTGTCAAGTAATAATATAGGGTTCCATGTTTCTGACAATAAATTTCTGCAACAATCTATCCGCGGTTTTTTACCACCGACACACTACCTATTTTTTATGTGAATGCAAGGTGTCATGTCACTTATCTGCTCTTTAGATACCCATTCCGGGGTTTCTATGTGGGTGTTTGGATGCATGGCTTATGGGCTTAAAAGTCCGAAAGTCCACCTCCACTTATTATCTGTGCGTTTGGCAAACGCGAGGAAGTGCTTAATTAAACGAAAAGAAGCCCACAAAATAAGTTAGGTTTCCTAGCTTTTTTTTAGTCTCAACTTCTGCTTATTTCTATTTCTAACAGAAAATGACTTCAAAATTGCCAAACTAATACCAACTTATAAGTTAAGTTATCCAAACACTTAAAAAACCTAAAGTCGCAGTATGCAAACACTTCTGGTAGCTTATAAGTTCAAACCAACTTCTCACTTCTAATCCACTTTTTTACTTTAAGCAATAAGTCATTTCTTTTAAGCTCAGCCAAACGGCCCCTATCTTTCCACTATAAATAAGCTTAGTGTTAATTATCCATTAAAAGTTTTCGATGAATAATCTATTTATCGGCATGACTCAGGGAATCTATCTATTCTATTTGTAGCAGGAGAGCTAGGGTCTAAAATAATGAGATATTTTGTTTTAAAAAATTGTGAGACATCATGTAAAAGAGCATTTTTTAGCGCTTATTAGTTTGTCCCCTTTATACTTTGTCCAATGTACAGCCATTTAGTTTCACATTCAGCGACGGTCTCGGTTAGGGGAGAGCATGGGCCGGTTCGGCTCGGTTTCGGGATAAAACCGGAACCGCAACCATATATCCCCGGTTTTTAAAATTGAAAACCGCAACCGCCGGTTCGGATTCGGATTCGGTTTCGGTTTTAAAAACCCGGTTCGGTTTTAATCGGCTCGGTTTCGGTTACAAAACCGACAATTACAAAATTCAAAAATAAATTGAAGTGCGAAATTTAGAAACAATAATTAATAAAGAGTGGATTTCAAACTTTCAACAATAATAATCCTAAAAGGCTTAGATGACAAAGTTTCAGAGCATTACGAGCAGAGACAGTGATTTCACTGATTTGCATCTTAACTTTAATCATCAATAAAACAGAGAAATGGACTCACCAACAAAACGAAACCCATATAAAGAAAATTTGATTCAGAATAAAAAGCCAGCCAAGAAAATTATTAAAACAGACTGCAGACTTGTATAATTACTACCTCTCCTGGCAGGTTACTAATATGAAGTATCAAAATGCAGTAGACTTCAGAACTTACATGGACAGAGATTTACTGATTTTCATTAATCGTCGATTTGCATATGTATTTTTAAAAAAATTTACAAATGTTTATATAATTTATTAATATAGATTATAAAAATTATATTTAATTATATATTTTAATAATCGGTTCGGTTCGGTTTTTTCCGGTTCGGTTTTCCAATATAACCGGAACCGAACCAATTAAAACGGTTCGGTTTAATTTTTTCGGTTTCGGTTTCGGTTTCGGTTTTTGACGGTTCGGTTTTCACCGGTTTTTACCGGTTTCGGTTTCGGTTCGGTTTCAAATCGGTTTTTTGCTCACCCCTAGTCTCGGTGATGATAACACGAGGGCGACCACCTCCTTGTTGGGGGATCCATGCACCACAGAGAGGCTAAAGTCACTGCGAAGGATAAGGCGTAGCTCAGGAACGACCAAGCAAAACAGGAGAAGCAAAACAGGAGGGAGGTGGAAAGGATGACAAACGGAACTGGAAAGTAAACAGGCACGTAATCAAGAGGCAAATAAAGGGGGACACATAGGCAGGAACAGGGGTAGATTGGTAAATCATAGAAGATTAAAATGTGACACGTTGTGTAATAAATTTTAGAAATTATATTTTGAACTCATGTACAAATTGCAGAGTTATATAAAGCACAGATTGGTGGTCAGTAAGTGGATTAAATATATATATATGTGAATATTCAGTTATAATATTAGTATATTTAAATATAAAATCATGTTGTGATAAGAATTTAAATTTATAATATTTTTGATAAGACTCCTCATGCCCCTGAATTGTATACATGAGGGGACGTTAACTTTACACGACACAAACTTTAATACTCTCTTAAAATATAGTTTTATAACTTAATTTTAAATTATTTTTTTTATCCAAATTTGACATTTAAATTTTTATTCAGAAAAAGAAAATTTTAAAAATAAATTATAAGACTATATTTTATAGAAACATTAAAGTGCGTACCGAGCAATGAAGAAACGTATAGAAATGAGTAAGGAGGGGTATATATTTTTAAAATTTTTTAAATATACTTACAATTACATTATAAAAATAATATTTTAAAATTAAAAAATTAGCAACTAAATATCAATTTGACTAGCTTATTCCACTTAACGACCGCTTAAGCCGCTTAATTTTAAACAATACTTACTCACCCGCTAAGTACAAAAGCGAAGCTTTACGCGTAGCTTCTATCTACAACTTACTTGGTCGCTTATGACGCTTTATAGAGAGTGACAAATTGACATTTAATTTCAAACTTAAAACTTAATCAAAAATTTGTGTAATCATTTCTTTTTATTTAGTAATACTTGTCAAATTTAGGATTCGTATTTCTATTTCAAATAGTCATTCTATAAATCTATAATAAAACACTCTCTATTATTTCACTTTAAACTTTTACACTGTGCAGAGAATATATGTGGTTTTAATTAAATATTAGATATACACATATGTTCAATTTGATTATGTTGATCGTTATGTTTGAATCGATCGTCACTGACTTTTTTTAGTTGATTAACTAGCTTTGTTTTATATCGGTTTAAGTTTTATGAAAACCATTTTGTATTTGACATTTTGTAGATATGTATTTTTTAAATAGAAGATTATAAAATATTTTGTTATATCGAATATTTCTGCTCGTAGAACATGCATGATATTTGAGTGTTCAATATAATAGTGGTTTCAATCTAACTTTTATTATAAAAAAAATTGATTTATGAAAATTGAGTGAAATATTATAATTTATAATGCATATAAAAGATACAGTTGAAATAATGAAATATTATTCTTTATTATTTTAATAATTAAAAAATTATATAAATTATTTTATAAAAATTTAATTTTGATATAATATACAGTCCCGTGCCTTGCATGGGTTTTTACGCTAGTTGTTATTATTAAAATGTATCAAAATGAATTTTATAAATTTCATGACACCGTAAACTAGAGTAAAATATAAACGGAATATGATCTTAATAATTGTTAAAATTAACAAATATTAATATTCAATCCATAATTCTATTCAAAATTAATAAATCATCTATAAAATTCGATTATAGAAAAACATTACTTATAATTAAATTAAAAAATTATAATCGACGGCTCAAATTCGTATTGTGCACAACCTAACTCATTCAATCAAATACATTTAATTATATAGATAGAAAACGGTGAGAATAATATCCCCCAAGATGGCAATGAATGTGAGAAACTCACTCGGACTCTGCCTCTATTGTGTATGTTTACGTGACTGTTGATGTGTTTATTTTGTAAGGACTGTTGATGTGTTTATTGATTTATTGATTGAATGATTGGGGTATAAATGTTTGCTGTATACACTACAGATTGCCCAGGTCCTGCTTCGGAGTCTGCTGGGAAATCTGGTGCTTGTGCTTCCGCCCAAAGGCCCTGACCGCCTGACCCTGGTAAATCTCTCTCGCTCTCTCTCTCTCTCTCTCTCTCTCTCTCTCTCTCTCTCTCCCTCCCTCTCTCTCTCTCTCTCTCTCTCTCTCCCTCTCTCCCCCTCCCCCACCCTATATTCAAAACTTGTATGATTGATTATAAGGAATAAATTTTGTTTGCCAATACTTAGGTGTTGCAAGATAATGATTTAAGGCAGAGATACATAATTGGATGACTATTTTTCTGCTGATATAAAATGTTTGTGCTGTTGTTGGCTTGATCATAATTTGTTGGGGTCTAGGGATATATTGAATGTAAATTTAAGAAGTCTATCAATTTGTTTTTGTGAACTGATGTTTTAGAATGAAAGTCAGATTTCCTATTAGGGATATTACATTGTCAAATAAAAGAGAGTATAATTGTATATGTTACTAGAGTCGGAAATTACTACTATTTTCATTAACAGAGTTGCATATTTTGATTAGCACACACCGTGATTTGGCCATCCACACGATCTTCATATATATTTTTTCCGTAGTAACAAATTCCATCTACATGACTTAAAGCATTGACCTCCGTATAGGATAATAAGAGCTATAGGGTGAAATATTTTCTACTCTTTACCCGACTCCTCTTTATTTACTTGTAGCCTACGTTATTATAATAACATGAAGCCAAAACGATGGTAGATATATACTTGAAATAAGATAATTCTATTCGTTTAGTTGTTTATGACTTGCTAAGTTATTTGATTTTATATCTGTTAATAAAACTAAGACTACTCAGTACTCAAAAACTACATAATATTATTGTAATTGTATTTTCTGTTCATACAAAATAATTAATTTTTTTTATATTAAAGAAATGACTTTAAATTCAAAAGTTTATTATAGAACTTATATAATTAAATTTATTGAAAGCGATTGGTTTTCCAAACTGGACAATTAAATTTTGACTAAACTGATATATAACTTCAGTGTTTGCAAAACTAACCCCTAAAGTGTGTTCCTCCAAAATCAAATGCTTTATCCGAAAAATATTGATATTGTTGATTTTCCAAAATTACACACTTATATTGAGTTCAAAGAGAAATAAACAACATTTTTCAGGTGTTTGAGAATCAAGTATGGCGAAAATAAAATTCTGAAGGAAATCATAGTAGAATAATTGGATTATCATATGAAGCCTTCTGAGCTAGGAAGCATGGGGGCAGATGCGCGGGGCAAGGATTCAGGATTTCGGCAAATTAAAAAATATTGGGATTCAGGTGCCGGGGGATTCAACAATATTAAAACGATAAAAATATACATTATATATGTGCTTTGTGTGTGTGTGTGTGTGTGTATTAAAATTCAAGAATCAAGAATTCCATAATAATTACACATAATAGTTAAATAAATTAAGTCATCATATTTAATGATTAAAGACAACCAAAATACATTATTTTAGACTCAATAAATTAAATTAAGGTGGTTATTTCTAAAAGATACCGCAGTAAGAGTTGATACCCAAAAAATTTGTTTGTGAAACTAAAAGTCAAAAATAAATTAGTCACATATATACATGCATAGTTGGAAAATAGTACATACATTAATAATACATAAATATAAACACGAATATACATATATATTAGCCATTGATTATTGAATCCATTATAACATATATCATTATTTGCAAAGAAAGAACGGAGATGGCAGAAGAAGAAAAAAGCTGCCCGATGGTGGTGACGGAGACCACAAAATACCAAAAGTGCCCCTCCCACACCCCCTATTATCCTTCACCCCCTCGAATTCCGGTCAATAAATATGGCGACACACCAGGTGCCGCACTCCGTTCGTATGCTGTCACACTTCCGCGCACTGCTGCACTCCGCCGCATCGGGTGCGCACCCTTGCTTTCTAGCTTCTGAGTATCGAACAAGTTTTTTGAACCAGTTAATGGTTCTTATTTGTTGTCATAGGGAATTGTGTTTTTGTATATGATCTATATGGTCATATGGATACACACACACACACACACAAATGATCAAATAGAAACCACTTAAATAGAAATATAAAAAAACCCTTTTATCCACCCCGGGCTCACTAGAACATGAGTGTCAAGTTGTATATTACAACCATGCATCAGCTCATAAGCAACTATTATTTTTTGCCATATATGTTGCTGCATTTATTTTTTCTCCAGTTTATGGACATAATTGTTATGACTATACACTCAAAAAGATACGTCCAAGAAAATAAGATTAATGATTTAGAGAGATCTTACAATGCAGTATGTTAATAGCTTGACATTTAAATTTATTTCATGATATTCTTATATTATGAACACGAAACAATATTTAAATGGAAGATTAATTTAAACATATAAATTCAGTAAACATGTCCTTATATACTTATATGTATAACTTAAAAATCTAGTATGCTATCTCATCTCACAACAATTTTTATCTATGTTACATCATGTATCACATTATAGTGCATCAAAAAAAATGTGGAATACAGAGAGAGAAAGGAAAGGAAAAGTAATAGATGCATATATTTTACATTTTTTTTGGGTGTATAGACATAATTTATATGATTATACACTTAACAAGATAAATGTCTCGAAAATAAGATTAACAATTCTTAGAGATCTTCCGTTGCATTATTTTAATTGTTTGACTTTTTCATCTATTTTAGGATATTCTTATTATATGAACCCAAAACAATATTTAAATGGAATATCACTTCAAACGTATAAACACAATAAATATGTATACATATAGCGTATAACTTATAAATTTAGTATGCTATCACTTTCCTCTCACAACAATATTCACATACGTTACTTCATGTAACGCATTGTCTTGTATCTAAGAAAACGTTGAATACAGAGTGAGAAAGGAAAAGTAACAAATGCATAGCTCAGATCCTTTATTCTTATAAACTTTTCTTACTCCTCACCCGATTCGGCTTTATCTACTTATAGCCTACCTAAATACAATGTCAAAAAGCAAAAATGATGGGTCGGTTTGATTTATTCATCCATCCTTATCTTCTCTCATCAGGTACTTGCATTTCTTCATTATTTTCAACAAACCATTTGTTTACTAATCCAGATCTCATCTCTTCAATTGATTCTGTAAGATGTCTGCCCTTTTACTTTGTACATAGTGTTTTTGTTTGTATAATCTGAAGTGTGTTTGCATATTTATCGTGTTTATTGATCATGTAATTAAGATGATGGATATAGAGATGTTTGTAAAATATACTCTGCTTTTTGTTGGAATAATCACAGAACTACAAACTTTTTATTTGTTCATAATCAGGGATATAGTTGCCAGAAGTTTAAGAACTGGATTAAGTTGTTTTTGGTGAATTGATGTTGTAAAAAGAGGAATGGTAGTTTGCGTTTTTAGGGCCATTGATTGATGGAAATATATGTAGGTAATGAAATTCTTTGTTATCTTCTAATTTTAGCTGAAGATGAAAATTACCTTCAATATAAATTTCCTGATAGTTTTATAGAAGGTTTATCTCTCTATTAAATGGTCAAATCTCTGGATGGATGAATTATTGTCAAATAAGGGAGAGTATATGTACTTGCAGTCAATATACACTGTTACTAATACTCTTCATCTCACAACAAATTCCATTCACATTACCTCAATCACATATTCTTGATTAAAGAAAATGGTGGACTATAGAGAAAGCATGTAAAAAACAGATGTATAGCTTAGATTTTTTTTTTCAATTGTGGAACATTTCTTACCCTTTACCTGACTCTTCTCCTACTTTCACCCTATTTAATATGGGCTTTTTAAGCGCTGGACATATAAAAAAAATTGTTATAATATGGGCTGCAGGATATTCATCCAACGGCCCATAAATCGTGTTCCAGTTAACAGCGTCCCTGGCGTCGACTTCCAGGGACCTGCCCCCCCCCCCCCCCCCCTCTCTCTGTGTGTGTGTGTGTGTGTGTGTGTGTGTGTGTATTACTTTAGCTGTATGCGTTAATGAGATGTTCTCGTTTAGTTGTTTTGTTAAGCTGTATGGTATGTGTGTGTGTATATAAATAATTGCAACATGTATCGGTCTTCTCAAGCTTTTGAACAGTTGGAGTTACTATATAAAAAGATATTTGTAAACATCTACTATTATGTAGAACAATATATTGGAGCCATCATCATGGGTTACCGTGACTTTTGTATTTAAGCAAGGAAATCTTTTATTGCCCAACGGATGCACGAATGAAATAGATAAGACTATATTAAAATTGGGAGGGGGTGGGTGAATATACTTAAAGGGTTTTATCCAGGATGTCCATCCTTTGACTTGAGAAAGTAAGTCATGTTTTATTTTGTAGAAAAGTTTCTTTTATAAGGGTATTCATGTAATGTTAAGTGGAGGAATTAAATAGTAGAATACTTGGAAATGTGTGACACTCGGGTTCGACATGTAAAGACGTCCAATTGTTTGGTTGGTGAAAATTGCGTGGTAAGTTGCTATAGTTTTTCTTTTAGGGAGAACAGGTATAAGGCTGAAAACTCAAATCAGAGTGGTAGAAGGATGGTGGCTGCAATGATATTGTTTCAGTATTCTTTCATTTATGGTCTCTATTCTACTTTGTTATTTACAAAATATTAATCATAGTTTAGCCATTGTTTCCTGTATAAGTACTTGAACTTGAGATCTGATACATTTGCTCGCTTCTGGATTGCACAAGCTTAATCGTTTATTCTTTTATTGGTCTTCCAGATTTTGCTTGAGTACTCAAAATTGGAAGCTAAGCGAGGGTGAAGACTGGCAACAAGGTTTACGACGTACTACTGAACTTAGGTAACAGACAATTAAACCTGCGCAAGATAGTAATAGTTATATAAATTTGAAAACTTCTTGACTATGTAGTCACTACATTCTTTCATTGTTTCAGAAGGTACATTACAGATAGCTCATAAAAGAGGATCATCATATTGTGCTGCAACCGTAATTGTGTTGGCCCGGATATAACGTATCTTGGATTTCTTTCCTGATAAAATTAATCCAATAATACTGGTATGGATCATCCTTCTAGGAATAATCTACCAGCTACAGCAGAGCGTCGGTTGCCACAAAATGCTATGAGTTGTAGTAGTTGTGACTTTGGTGAATCTAGCTCTAATGCCAGCTTACGTGATCAGATTTCTGGAGATGTTCTAAAGATGGATCCAGATAGGCCTCTCTCATACAGGGCTTCTCTGGCTGGGACAAGGCCAGAAGATTTTCAACAGGCACCATCTAATAGCCCTGTTCATGAAGGAGTTGGTGCTGATCTAATTGGCGGTCAGGTAAACTGGGGACCTTTGAGTATACAGAATTCAGGTTCTGATGCTTCTCCTGTAAATGGAAATTCAAATGCTAGATTTTCTGAAATTAACGAAAGCCAGCTGCAATGTGTTGGAGCAGATGCATGTCCAAGTCTCTACAAATCAAGCACAGTAGATACAAGAATCACATCTGCCAGTATCTCATCTGATGATGTCGGGAACTCATCTGAAAGATCCAGTTATCATGTTGGTAATGATGGAACAGGCTCTTCCCCAAGAAGTTGGGGTCCATCGTGCAAAAGAAAAGCTCCGGAAGTTACTTCTCAACCTTGTTCTAATGAAAATTCAGGCTTATTTCCGCGAGCTAAGAACACAGTTCTTGGAACTGCCCATCATAATGCTTCTAGCAGCTTGAATATATCTGTGCAGGCAGTTAGATCTCAGACAAGGAATTCCCTAATTGTTGGTTCTTCTGAACAAGTTAATACAGTACATGAGGTTGGTATGGGAGGTACACCTGATGCTATTCCTCCAAGTGTTGCAGGAAGTGTGGAAAACTTTAACAATGACTTTGGATCAAGATTTGATGTAGAGCATCAAGAACTAATTGAGTCCGATTCACCCTCAGGTGGGAATTCTATTAGGTGCCCCAATGTTCAATCTTCCCACCCCTCATCTCAACACAAACCTAATGATTCTTCAGACTTTAGAAGAGCAACTTTACTACCTACTGACTCAAGCAGTTCCTCAAACCATTTAAGACCAGGTCCTAGTCTAAATAGAAATGCACCTTTTACTTGGAATGGTAACTTCAATTCAAGGACCAATAGTTCGCCAAACTCTCCTGGACATCCTCGAGATAGAGGTGCAGGATTAAGGAGAGAAGCAAACTTGAGAGGCAACACAAGAAACAATTTAGAGCAGCTGATGTTTGTTCCAGCAACTGAGACAAGGAATCTAGTTCAAGTTCCAACTCCTGCGAGTATGTCTAGTGGAAATTCAAGCAGCTCTGTCAGTGTTGCATCTAGTGGTCAAACCAGCTCTAGTTCACGTCTATCAGGTGGGACCCAGTATCCATTGAGCCTACCAGATTTTGCTCGGACTCCCTTTCCATCTACTGAATCCATTGAGGCTTCTAGATTTTCCCCACATCAGTTGGACGGTTCCTCTCCTGATGAAAGAGAGATGCCTTCTCTAGACAGTGTCCATCCTCAACCATCTTCAAGACATGCTTTATCAAGAGAGGTAGAGGGTGTTGATGTGAATGTTCGGAGTGCTTTAGCTGCAGAAATTCGTGAAAGGCATAGGCTAGTTTCAGAGGTTTGTTTCTAAATCCATTTTTGGTTAATTGTTTATGTTGTTTATGCATTTGATCACGTGTGCACCACAAATTGTATATTGCATCGGTGTCCATTTGTGATTGTTGGTAATTCTTCACCTATTGTTTGTAAAAGAGTTTGTTCAAAATATACTCATCTGTAGGATCACAATCGTCCTTTTGATTTTGGCATGTTTGGCTAATTAAACATACCCACCTACCCATTTTACCTTTCACAACCTCTTGTAAAGGCATGAGGGAGATACTGCTATCAAAAGATCCCCTTGGAAATTATAATAGTCTTCTTTAAGATCAAAACAATGAAATGACTTGTGCACAATTTGCTTTTACTGTTTTTGTTGGTTTTCTACATGTGCCTAGTTTCCATACTATTGAGGCGTCAAAAACCATCTTCTGCCACCATGTTATATCTGCATTTTCTACTTCTAATGAATTCAATGTGAATCCTTGTGTGGCACATGTGTCAGTATAACCGTCATTAATTGTACTTGCATAAGATTAAAAGAGATTTGTTTACCATTTTACATTTCTCTTTGCCTTTTAGAGCAGGACACAACTTGCTTTGTTTTTAACTGTAAAATAATATAATTGTAAATGAAATAAAAAAGGAAATAAGACATAATAGAAAAGTTTGGGCATGCTTGTCTTGCTTAAATAACTGATTGTCAAGTTATCTTTATAACCTATAAGTAATATGGAATGTTACTTGTAGCTTATTATCTTTTTGAATAGTTTAATTAATAAGAGTATGGCTTAAAGTTATTAAATATGAAAGAGTGCAAAAAATACTAGAATTTGCATTTAAAAAGCGTGATAAGGATATATTATGAAGTCAATACTCATACATGAAAGAAGTCTAAAAATAGGCACCTTCTTCTAACATTTATATTTGAACTTGTGAGACTGATCTAACTTCTCAGTGATAATTTGTTATTTGTCAAACAATCCAATTAGTTTAATATGTCCATTTGACCAAGGGAAGAGTATAAGGTAAAACAAACAGGCCCAGATTATTTATTTAAATAATTATATAGTGGATGCATCTGGATGATGGTGTAGCTACTGTGCTTTAACCTTTTTCCTTTATTACTATCTATTGTAGTCTGCAACTACTATTGTATCACATTTATTTTATATATCTAAATTGTGCATGACTCCTTTGATACAGATTCGTCATGTCTTGCATACAATGCGGAGGGGTGAAAACTTGCAAGCTGAGGTTTGGTTATCGACATTTGTAATATACTCCCTCCGTCCCCCTGAATAGTATACATTGGGGGACGGGGACGTGGCACGGACTTTAATGCTCCTGTAAAATGTAGTTGTGTAATTTATTTTTAAAATTTTCTTTTTCTGAATTAAAGTTTGGATGTTATATATTTATTCAGAAAAAGAAAATTTCAAAAATAAGTTGCGGAACTATATTTTATAAGAGCATTGAAATGCGTGTCGAGCAGTTGAAAAGAAACATATACAATTAAATGGGACAGAGGGAGTATATGTTTTTGGATTTATACTATTATATGTTGTCTTGACTCTTGAGCATTTCCCTAGAAAATTAAATAAAAATTTGTGACAAGGTAGACCAGTACGATGATCATAAATCTGATCGGTTTGATGATTATATAACCTTATACAGTATATGAGTTTGTTTTTCTAGTTTGTGAAACCAGGCAGAAAATATGTTCGTGTTGGTTTTAGTTGAGGAAGAGGTTTTTAGAAAGTAATGTTTCCAGCTAGATATAGTTCAGTGATATGAGTACGTCTAGAGATTAAACTCTTATTTTTGGATCCTAAAAAAAGCTAAATCTTTGTATAAAGTCAACATGGACAGGTTTAGAAATATTTTCGTGACTATACTGTGTAAAGTCATCTGTAAAGAAACCAGAATTTTACAAAAGAAAAATAGAAGCTCTAGGCATACGCTGAGATCTAAACTGCTTTCATGAGATGCTCGATTTGATGTGTCTCTTTAGTGTCATCACCGAAGGTTTTCTTCTGGGGGAGATCTGACATGCAAGACATTCTGACAGGATTATATGCTCTTCGATACATTTATAAATGGGGCTGGTATCTTGCATGACAGGCACAGAGATTTGAGGCTCGATGTTCATGACATGTCTTATGAGGTACAGACTAGCTAAAGTCGATATTCTTGTACTTCCAGTGAAAGGCAGTTCTTATAATAGTCCGATTAAATATTAGGATTTGTTGGAATTGGAAGATCAAATGGGCAATGTGAACACAGGACTGAAGGAGGAAACCATAATGAAATTACTGATACAACGACACCACTCATCTGTTACAATAGAAGACCCGTCGAAAATAGAGCCATGCTGCATATGTCAGGTGATAATTCTTGTTGAAATATGATTATACCTATGGCCCTCTGTGATAGCTTAATGTTCACATACTCATAACATGACTGAAAAATGTTGATTGACATTAATCTATGCATCACTGTGACACTGTCTATCTGTATACATGTTCAACAATTTGCAGTAGCTTCAGAGTTCATATTCCACTTTCTTTAATATGCGTTTTCTGAGTTCTGAGCTTTTTTTTTCCAGGAAGATTACATCGCTGGAGACTCTATCGGGACACTGAACTGCGGACATGATTTTCATACCAACTGCATTAAGCAGTGGTTAATGCAGAAGAACGTGTGCCCCATTTGTAAAACGATGGCATTGCGTACTTAATATCTTTCCTTTCCTTTTTTTTTTTTCTATAAATTTTCTAGACACAAATTTCAGACTTGTTGTGAATGATTATGTTTCCCCTGCTTGTTGCTTTGCCATAACAAAAACCTCCATCACAAACCTTTCTTCCTGATACTCATAAGCAACTTGAGTTGATGGGAAGGGCGAGGAATTGCAAGTTATAGCAAAGACGATATTCAGTATTCAGGAGTTTGCCTTGTGATTTTATACTGACTTTTGTTTGCAAGAATAATGTTTTATGACGTATAAAGTCTTTGGAGGATAATGTTTTGTGACTTGCAAAGTGTTTGGAGGGTGCATATCCTTGGTTTGTGTGTTACTAATTCCTTCTTCAAATATCTCTTGCTATAACCTTCTATGTTTACTATTTGCAACTATATATTAAACAAAACATGAGTTTTAGTGCAACCATATCACAACTATTAACGTGGGAACTAGGTGGTGTCAATCGGATTCTGCCAAGTGAAGAACCGAGATTTATCGCATTATCCATTGGTATTCCTTGAATGCATATGACCATTCAAGTAATCTGAATCTTGACGATCAAGTATTAATCTTGATTTCAATGATTGCAGGAATGGTCGATGATTGTAAACAAATCTTAGCATCTTTGAATTATGTTCTTTGATTTTGTTAAGTGGTCGCGTTAGCTAGAGCCTAGCGATTACACGCTGACTGCATCTTTTGGGATTCTTATGTTCCATCAGTAGTCTAGCTGATGTTTTATCAATTGTAAGAACTGAGTTGGTTTGGTTGAATGAAAGGATCAATTTAGAAAAAACATGCTCAAAATTATCATGTACTCGATGTATTAACAAGTTGGATCACTGTACTATATTGGTTACCTGCAACAAGAATCATAATATATCTGGATAGGATAAAACGAATAGTCTAATAAAAGAAACTCAAACAGATCCATCTATTGTCATACAATAATAATAAATGGGTTTTACAATATTTTGGCAAAGACAGTAAGAGTGTAATTGAAAGTCGGTCGAGCCCAAATTTTTCTAAACAAGTGTAAACTTACAGATCTACGAGTAAACTATTTTCAAGTACCGTTAAAAGTCCAAGGTAAAATGATTACAGTTTAAGTTACAGAGTAAAATGTATTTTGTATGCACGTTTTAATGATTTAAATTTCAAAATACTTAATGAAGTGTAGACAGTGGCGGAAACAGGAATGAAATTTAAGAAGGGGCTCAAATTTGGAAGCAAGTGAGATTGTAAAGGATCGATTGAAATTTGAATACCGAACTTCGATACTATATTCATCAAAGAGAGACAACTATCTCTCTAGGTTGCGGGTATTGATTGGTTAAAAGGCCTCAAAGAGAACGTTGTTCATAGTGCATTAACATAAATACAGCAGTAAGCAGCGGCGTCAAAAAAAGTTGACTTATAGAATAGCGATTTTTTTATACCACATAATGGCCGTAGACCTTAAAAAAAACGTAAACAACGAGTTCCAAGTGACATGGCTATTCACTATTCCGTTCCAAGATGTCCCCATCTTCATATGTTGCGTGATAAGATAAGGACCACTAAGGGTAGGGTAGTATCAAGTGTGTGCATATGATTTATGAGTGATCTATTTGAATGTATTTGTTAATCAGACTCACTCTCTTTGTACTAAGAGCAAGTCCAAAGCAGAGAGAGAAAGAGAGTATGTATAAGAATTTATTATAATATATAGGATAGAGCAAGGAGAGTGAGGTGCCTTTTAGATAAGATTTCAAGAGGTTGTCCTAATGATAAAAGGCATCACTAGGACAGTGTTGGATCAACTTTTTTCATCAAATGTCCTAAATTATGCCTTATAACAATAAGGTATCTCTTGAACTCGCTCTAATTATCCTAAATTATATTGACATGAATAATTCAGCAAAGGCTGGAAAAAATATATGCTGTTTTTTCGAGGTTAGAGGGGGCTCTAGCATCCCCAAGCCCTTCTCTGGTTCCACCACTGAGTGTAGAGTTAGTATCAATTCTCTCATTCTAGTTATTAGCGGCAAAGATGTACCACTTTGCTAGCTTGTAATGATAAAAATAATAAATTGCTATAATGACATAACAGGAGTGAATATGTGGATTCATTGACTTAGACATCATATAATGTAAAGTTATTCTATATTGGACATGGTCAATACCCATATATCTTTGTTGTATACATAAAGAAGTTAAGCTTCTTAGGACTCTACCAAGTAATAATCAAATTTCTTCTAAACATTTCGTCTTCATATAACAACATATCAAGCCGCTATAGCTAAATAGTAACTGTTCATCACTTGAGTTAGACTCTTCACTACCACACATGTTAGGATATTCATAGCACTATATATGTCTTTTTTAAAAAAAATTATTTTTACATTCCGTCTTATATTTTCGAAATCCTTTATGGCTTATATATTTGTTAGAAAGTAGGCTAACAGTTCAAAATCTCCATCAAGTTCATCCCCCTCGCTACCCTCCCCCACCATCCAAAATATTTATATCACTCAAGATTTTGTATTTCCATCATTTTGTCATTAGTATTTAGAGTAGGTGTATGCGGAACATTAGCAATATAATGAAGATCAAAATGGTCAATATATAATAAAATATGATGTGTTTGACTATTACGTGTGTGATTTACATACCTTAATCAACTTCCTTCCTAACATGTTACCATATGCCAACATAATGCCCTTATGAAAGTTATAGCCATCACACTAAAAGTACACTCACGAGTTTTCATCATGATAGTATTTTTTTAGCAAATTCTTCTAAACCGCAAAGACTCAAAAAGTCACCGTCGAAATCATGAATTACTTCAACTCTATCGCCGATGTAACTTATATTAACAAGTTTCAATGAGTTTTTGAGTTAACCCCTCATTTAATATGTTAGACCACTTTAGAAAGTAAACTTAAAAAATATTCACATGTTATACTGAAAGTTGATTTTTGTCAAATTATGTATCTCTGTTAAATAAATTTAATATTATTAAGAAAAAAAGGGTAAATTCTCTTTTTTCTTCAAATGTATTGTCCATTATTGATATTTTTTTGATATTAAAACTCGAATATTCATTTAATTCTTATAGAAATCAACTTATATATATTATAAAAAGAATCCTATCTTTCACCTTTACAAAATGATATCGCTTTTAACTTATCATATATTCTAAATTTGTACTCCCTCCGTTTCAAATTAGATGTCCACTTTAAAAAAATCACACAGTTTAAGAAAAATGAATGTTCACAAATTAATTGCATTAAACGATCAAAATATGTGAAGTAAGATTGATCTAGGAAATTATAAATAAGGGATACGTGGGGTAGAATTAATTTTGGAAATATGATTTGGCATTGAAAGTTGAAGCGGACAAGTAATTTGAAACAAAAAAATTTCTTAAAAGTGGACATGTAAATTGAAACGGAGGGATTACTTATCAAATATTTACTCAAAACTATAAATTAAACTGTAAACTTGACTTGATTCGCAGAAGAATGGCACTTCTTGATTGTTTAAGATTCTCAATCTATTAAAAGAAAATGATGAAAATTAAACTTAAAAATATAAAATATGATGTTCATGGACAACAATCACACCCCAGATCTTTGAAATTCTTGCACCTATATATATTATGTTTTTTTTTTTTGACAAATATATATATTATGTTTAACTATACTATACATACATGTATATCTCTTTTTAACATGAATGATTTCTTCATCTCACGATCATCTATATATGTTATATGTATGTGTGACTATGTGTGAGAGAGGCATGTAATGTGATTAAAGCTTTTGTGCACACATATATTTATGATATATAAGGCATGTTACGATGAATGCCAGCAAGACTTAATATTATATGAACTTTGCATCATTTAAGAACCTAAAGACATGTCTATTTGATGTGTGTCTCAAATAAATCATGTATCCCCGAGTTTTGTTTAGGTCGTGCATGCTTAAATACAATTGTTGTGCCGGTTATCTTTTTTTTTTTTTTTATTATATGGTGAATTAATGTTGTTATGTTGTATTAATTATTTCCATGAAACGCCTAGCTTATTAGGAATAGCATCTTAGTATTGTGCCCATTTTAATCATGACAACACTTTGAAGTTGCGGTTCTAATATTTTATCTAGTATGAAATAAATTATGTGTATACTCGTATTCAATATTTTCCTATATCATGTCTAATGTATTTTGAATATAAAATATTTTACATATCTAACATCATATTGCAAAGTGGAGTCTTTTGTAATTTAAATGTTGATTTCATTAATAAATGGATGAGATATTTAAGTTTCAAAATTTTAAAAATTTAATAGTGTCGGACAACACTTAATAGAATAAGATGATTGTAAAAAAAAAAAAATTTATACTTTTTTCTTTAAAAAAATAAGACTCTCATTTTACATGGTACACTCAATTGAAGAAGATGATTATAAAAATAAAAATTTACACTTCAATAAAATAGTATTCTCAATTTCAGTATCACTTTTAATCACATCTTTAAAATTTTAATTCAGATTGATATATAAAGTGTTAGATATAATACTAAAAAATTCATATAAATGTCCAAGGTTCAATTCACACAAGCAATATATCGAATTTTAACTTCTATAATATAAATTTGAAAGATATAAACATATATAAAATTCTAACAGTTATTTTTTATGCTATTTAAAATTAATATAAAAATGTTATAAAAATAATAATTAAATATTATCAAGAAATTCAATTACAATTAACTCATGATCCTTGTCTGGGCTATAAATTAGTATGACTAATAAACTCAGGACTAGAATAAGTTCGTGGAGGTAGCAAAAGCTCTTCCTTCCATCAATCATATGGGCTCTAGTTACGTCGCCAGTAATTCTCTTTTGTGAAACATACTTGATAGTAACTCTCGTTCGTTTCACTTTTGAGCGGGTCCTTCTTTATATTGTGAAATTTTATTTCTTAAACAAGATAATAAGACGATTTATCTAATATGATATAAATTTTAATATGTTAACTTACTCAAGCCCACTCAATATTTTGACAAATGATAAATATGGAGCTTGCCACTCATGAGTCGCAGTGTATGCTAAATATTGAGTTGGCTACAATTTAAAATATGATCAGCTACTCCAGTACATATATACCGAATGAAAGAGTTACTAATAAATATATTACGAATAAATAAGCACTTACTTAATAAAGACTTCATGTTGCTTCTATATTACTATAGATATGAATTATAATAGAAAAAAACATAAAATGTGGTGATACATTACATAAGTTCGATGTTTGTATAATTAAGGAACCAAGTAGAATAAAAAAACACAACGACTAAGTGCGAACATATAGAATAGAGGATAGTTGTGAGAGTGCTTCACCCTCTGAAACGTAAATATGTTATATACCATGTACGCATTACAAGTCCAGAAATGATTCCTGTGTAAAACTGATATCAACTGAAGATTTGGATAAACATATATATGATCGGTGCTAAAAAACAGAGCTATGTTCAAGGGCTATAACAAAACAACAAAGTACTCGAAAACGCGGTGTTAAGGCCATCTGTCTATCGTGTCAATCTAATGATTACATAAGAAGTGTAACTCCCAAATCATTTTGGGTCGTCATGATTCCGCGGTTATACATATTGGTTGTCACAAGATACAAACCTTATTACCAACATAATCCATGTTTTCATCTTTCCCCTTGAAAAAAGAATCATTTTTAGGCTTTCATAAGTAGTTCTTCATGCTTATAATCACATTTACAAGGGTTGTTATGGTCTTTTAACTCCTCAAACGTTTCCAGCTCCTATTTTTATAAAATAACAATTCATAATATTTGATTAAAATAACGGGCCCGTATGACGATGTTTTTGGTATAAAATGCTTTAAGCTACCGTTTTTTGTTTTGAAGCTAGTAACGGCATTTCGGCTTATGATTGTATTTTGGGATGTAGCTAATATCTTACATCTTCCGTTCCTATATAGCTTTGTTATCTTTTTCTCTTCAAACACAACTCAAACCTTCTTCTCTCTTTGCTACATCATAGATATCTTTTTTATCTATCTACTAATCAAAACAACAAATTTCTTTGCCCAGATTTATGAAATTATGAGTACGGATCTCGGGATCGACTTGATATTCGAAAATGATGAAACATGGGATTTCCTGAATATCGAAATTAATTCATCTGGTGAGCTTGGTCAAGATGGTGAGAAGCATCTTGATTCTAGCACCCCTAGTAGTGAGATGGCGCCTCTGCCACCACCTGGTAAAAGAGTATCGAGTGACAAAGAGGGGACGCAGATGCAGATGATGAAAAAGAATGAAAAAGAAGGTGAAGGTAAAAGAGAAGCATCCGAACAGGAAAAAATACATATATTTACAGAGAGAGAAAGGAGGAAGAAGATGAGAACCATGTTTACCAATCTCCATGCTTTGCTTCCTCAGCTTCCTACAAAGGTATCTACATATGTCTCTCTCTCCCCCCGTGTGTGTGTGTGTGTGTGTGTGTGTGTGTGTGTGTGTGTGTGTGTGTGTGTGTGTGTGTAATATCTTACATCTATGTATCTAGCTAGTTTTTCCAGATTTAGGGTTTTATACCTTTCATGCAAAAGTTGTTATTTTCGTTCTCATCTCTCATTGCCTATAGAGGAAAGAGATCAGAAGGTGCCTTTTGTGTACTAATACTTTTTTCTTTTTGTAAATTGTTTCTTATAAGATTTTGATTAAGTAGAAACGTGTTAAAATTACTAATTTAATTACACTATATCTGTATAAATAACATATTTAGTAGTCTGATTGCTATGGACGTATGGTTTGGATCTACTGCCAACTGGCTTTCTATTATAGTTTGCTTTTGTTTTGCATTGCATGATCCAAATAGTTGCACAAAAATCTATAATTTTAATATATATATATATATATATATATATATATATATATATATAAATTCCATTACTTGAATATTCCGTTAAATTCTATGTTCTTAGAATATTAATTAAATTTATATATTGATGAAATGTAATGATTACAGGCTGATAAGTCCACCATTGTAGATGAAGCAGTGAGCTACATTAAATCTCTTGAGCACACCCTCAAAAAGCTTGAGAAACAAAAGCAAGAACGGCTTCATGGTGTTGTTCCTATAAAAAATTATGATGTTTCCAAAATGCTTTGCCCAACTAAGGGAGTCTCGGAGACGAAGGAAGCTTTTATTGCTAATCAGGTGTCTACAAGTGCTAATGTATTTGCCTTCAATCCGACAAATACTCTTGCAATTCCTCAATTTTCTCCCTCTTTACCTTCATGGTGTTCCAAGAGTCTAATATTGAATGTCAGTGGACTGGACGCACAAATCTGTGTGTGCTCAAACAAGAAGCCAGGTCTTTTGACTGGCATTTGCTTGATCCTGGAGAATTATAAATTGGAAGTAATATCTGCTCAAGTTTCATCAGATAAGGCTAAGAATATGTACATGTTTCACACCCATGTAAGTCTTTTATTCTTATAAGGGCATGTCTCTACATACTCGTATATATCTTCTTTCATGCACATGAATTCATATATATATGCACTGAATGTATGTACCTTTTACTAATGAAATATTCTAAATACTATTGATTGATAATTAGGCATGTTGTTCGGATCTTCTCCAAACGATTCCGGTGGAAGAAATATACAAGCAAGCTGTGAGAGAAATCACCATCTACTTCAACTTGGAATGAACAATTCTGCAATAATAATCTGCTTGGAAAGTATTGTAAAGCCAAACTTTGAACTTAGTTCCAGATATTTCATATGCAGTGAAGACTTCAGTCTTTTCAAGCCTAGACTTCAGCCTTTTCAAGCCTGAGCAGAAGTTATGATACATGTGTGGATGTCAGTTTTATTTTTAGGTGTTTGTTAAAATTTCAGAAGCTCATTCAGACTCGAAGTATAGAGATGCATGTACTAGTATAAATGTTTGAAGAGATAATCGAATACTGCAGAAAAAATTTGAATGTCTTTATTAACGAAAATAGTTCATTAGCCTTCATTACTTCAAAGCCAAAAGTTAAGCTAGCTTTTAACTAGGTTCTACTAATTTTATGTGTCAAGGGCTTCAGGTTCTCTGAGCCTCATAGTTATGCAAAGTAGTACTAATAATCTTTATGATGTGTGTGTTTCTTTTAGATGATTTCTTTAGCAAACAAGTGTTAACATATACTTGAATGTGTGTGTGTGTGTGTGTGTGTGTGTGTGTGTGTGTGTGTGTGTGTTCCTTTTTAGTTTTTAGTAAGCCAACGTGAATATCCTAATATAAATGTCAAATTTGAAATCTTGTTAATATAGAAAACTAACATCAAAGCTTATGTTTGCTAAACTGGCATTTTTGGTTGTATCAATATTATAAATGTTGAAGTTTAAGTTAAGTTCTTTTGGTATTATGTATATTTTTGAAATTTCTATATCATATATTTGGCTTTTTAGTATTTCTTGGTATTTTCTCATTGCTTCATAATATGAAAAGATCCATCCACCCAATTAATTAATTTTATTTCTCCAAAATTGTAAAATAATAAATGTTGGATTTCAAATATCTTTATATACGAAATAGTCGATATGTGTGTGTGTGTGTGTCCATATATGTATATTGTTTGTATCGCAAAAAACTTTATGATTCTGAAATTTGGTATTCCAATACGTGCATTTCACATCGGATACAATCAAATCACATATATAATTGTGTTTTGTTAATGTATAAGTTTATAAGATGTTGCTCTAATGCAACCCCTGCTAGGAGAATTTAGAAATCACGTAACAATATTAAAATAGAATCAACAAATTTTAAATACAATTTTAAAATAGAATCATCAAATTTTGAGTATATATACAAAACACGCACAGAAGTCCACACATATGTATATACACATATATATTATAATTAAATCATTGTCATAGTCTCATCATTCTTATAAGAACCGTATGTCCATTAAGCCAATTAAGTGATGGCTTATGACCTCCAAAATTTAGGAGACCACAAAATTAATATATTTTCTATTAAGTATTTAGAAAAAATTATTAATCATAATGATTTAGTATAAATAACTCAAGAAAAAAGTTCAATTTTTAAAAATCAGGTGGTAGTACCAAATAAAAATATGCCAAAAAAAGTCTAAAAATTATACATATTTTATTATTGAATTTTTAAACGTGGCATTCATTAAATTCTGTTAAAGGTCCCCAAAATGATTGGACCAGTCACGGCTACTATTGTCGTTATTACACAATCATTATTAATGTTGCTATATCACCATCACACGACTACTAAAAACCACCGTCAATACACTTTCAATACATGTTCACCACCATCACAATCACATCACCACCATCTTCGTTGCTCCACTACCATCACCATCACTTTTATTATCACAACCACTTCATCAACACATCATCACGATTTCTACTAACATTATTGCACCTATGTCCTCTTCATCATCGTTGATTGCCACAACATATGAATTTATAGTGTACACACACACACACACACACTAGAACCAAGAAACTCAAGAGAGTTAATGCAGGAGAAAAACTGACTGCTTTTAATATAAACTCTCTGGAGAAAAAGCTAACACATCAGGACAACTAAACCACATATAAGTATGTGATTACACTACATACTCCTAACTGACCCCTACATCACAAAGAGGATAACCGAACTATCCTGAATTTAAGCTAACAACTTCAAACATGTAAATACCCACTAACTAACTAGGTCAATTGACTTATTCAAAATACAACTACACAGACACATGGACACATAACAAAATAATAAATACTTTGAGTTTAAATTCCAACAGCCTCCCTCAAACTCAAACTTTTAGTAGAGCAAACACTCAATTTCTTCTTCAATCTCTGAAAAACTTCTATGTTCAAAGGCTTTGTAAGAATATCGGCAACTTCTTCTTCGGACTTGCAAAATTCAACTGCTATTTCACTATCTTTGACAAGATCGCGACTATAATGAAATTTGATATCAATGTGTTTGCTATGATCGTGAAACACTGGATTTTTTGTGAGAGCAATGACTGATTTGTTGTCACTAGAAAATCATTGTTGGATGAGCTTGCTTGTGATTCATTTCTTCAAGTACTCGTCGCAACCAAACAGCTTGAGTTGCACATGATGTTGCAGCCATATATTCGACCTCTATTGTTGATAAAGCAACTACCTGTTGTTTCTTTGATGACCAAAAAATCATGCCTGAACCACGATGAAACACATAGCTTGTAGTGCGTTTCTTATCTTCCATATTACCCGCCCAATCGCTATCAAAGAACCCAACAAGATTACATTTGTTGTCACCAGCCTCATAAAGAATGCCTTCATTGCATGTGCCTTTAACATACCGTAGAATCCGTTTTGCAGCTTGCCATTGAGCTTGGCGCGGTGTTTCCATAAATATGCTGATAAGACCAACTCCAAATGCAATATCGGGTCTTGTAGATGTAAAGTACCGAAAGCTGCCGACTAGACTTTGATAAGTAGAAGCATCCACTAACTCGCCTGAACCATCTTTATCCAAATGCAACCATGCTTCAAGAGGAGTTCGAATGGAATTACAGGATTCCATCTTGAAACGAGCTAGTAAATCAGTAGCATATTTTTTTTGCGAGAGAAAAAGTTCCGATTTGTGTTTCTGTCACTTCAAGACCCAGGAAATATGATATAAGACCCAAGTCAGTCATCTCAAAATTTCTAGTCATGACTTTCTAGAACTTATTATAAGAGGATTATTTCCAGTAAATATTATATTATATACGTACAGGCTAACAATGAGCATATATGCACTCTCGTTAGTCTTAATAAACAAAGTCGATTCACAAGGACACTAATGAAAATCATTTTCCAAAAAATAAGATCAGTACTAGAATACAAGGCACGTGGCTCTTATTTCAGCCCATATACCGTCTTCTTGAGCTTTAAGACCTTGCCTTCATGATCTTTCTTCACTTACCGAGTTGGCTGATCAACTTATACTTCCTTATCAAGAAAATCATTTAGAAAAGCCAATTTTGATGAATATGCCATTCTAATATCGTATTGATTTGAAAAACATACAATTTAAGGTCTTGATATTCCCGAACAATACAATAATTATCTGGATATAAAGGAGATTCCTCAATGAGGTATGAATAATTAATGAATTGTGTATAATCTCACCCAGAAAAAGTCACAAAATTGGCACTTATTTGCATACGAAGCCCAGCTTTCTATCGGGCCTTTAATTGTTAGACTATCGGGCTTTGAGTGAACTAAGCCTCCACAATGTAGTCAGTACTCGGAGGTTAAAAAATTGTTGATGACAATAATCGCAGGGGTGTTTTCACACGTTTCTTTCCTCTTTATTACGTTAGGAAGTGGGACAATCCGACCCGAAATGTTGTTAGCTTTCCCTAATTATCTCCATACGCCTTTCGTAAGCATGTCCCTCCATTGAGTCAAAGGTTGTTGAACCATCAATCTATTTCAACTTTCTCTCTTATTAACCCAATTTTAAAACCAGAAATCGGTCCACTCCTTTCTTATATCATTGTCGTATTTATTTAAGTGTGATGAAATTCTGAAATTGCATAATATAATGCCAAAGACGTAGTAGTTTGAATATATGATGCTAATTTAATCACCAAGACCAACTCTAGTCGCTATCCATCTTTAACTACAAGTGTGGCCTCATATTCCCCTCTCTTTGGACCCCCATGCAGATAAGTTATGCAATCAAAACACTCGCTATTCACCATTCACTACTCAACTCTGTAGTTTAATAATATCGCTTCTTTGTAGCAAGTCAGTCCCTGCTTTCTAACTCAAACTTAACCTTTTACTTTTGCCAAGTACTCAAAGTATTTTTAATAATTAAAGTTACATGGCTTATAATCCGTTTTCTGAAAAATTTCGATTTAAAATTCTTGATTAACTCTCATAAAATATTTAACCAATAGATTTGATAAAAAAAAATCTGATAAATTCTGAATGAATTAGATCAAATAATTAATTCTGATTCCTGAATTCTACATGCATAAAGTAAATAACATGAAAATGAGTGAAAATTAAATAGATTTATCAATAGAAAAAGTTTCTTACATATACACAAATGCACTTTCTATATACCCTCACTAATTTGTTTTTTTCAATTACTTTAATCCCTCTATAATCTCATTTTGACCTGAAATTACAAAAATAGAAACCAAAAAGACAAGAAGAATGAATAATCAGGCTCTGCACTAATAGGAATAGCCATTTCCTCAAAAGGGAACGACGTCGCTGCACCCAAAATCATCAGAATTCCCGATGGAGTCATCCGGCCAGGAATCCCTAAGCAATTTCAAAAGCATTTGCGCTTTCCTCTTGGCTCGCTCCGTGCACTCACTCTGTACAAGTAATAACAACTGAGTCAACACGCCCGCCGCCACGGCGTCACGCTGGCACTGCTCCGATTCCGAACAAAGCGATAACAGAGCTCCGGCGGCATACTCCGTCGCGCGATCGGAAATCTTCAGAATTATCTTCACTAACAACGGCACCGTCAGCGCGTGCTCCGCAAACGCCGCGCAACCTGATTGAATTCTACAAAGTAGTTCAACTGTAGCTAATGCTCTCTCCGCGTCGCACTTCTCGAAGTCCGGTAGTCTATCGATTAAAGCCTCCACGGCGCCGGCGACGACGGCGTTGTGACGGTGTTGCTTCACCAAGCACAGAGCGAACAGTGTCTTAATCCCGATTTTCAATGCTCGAGGATACGATAAAGGATATTTCAAAATTCCGATGACGCCGTAAAAAATCCCGTCGACTTTGCCGATCTCCGATCGGATATCCGGCGATCTAGTTCCGGCGATGACAATCTCAATCAACGCAGCTGAGTTAACTCGTACATCAATCGAATTATGAAACAAAAGAGACACGAGATACGAAACTTTCTCCAAATCCGCCGCTACAAACAAACACTCCGATTCCGATAACGAAAACATCGAAACAATCGCGAGCGCCTCGAGATTCAACTCCGTGACATCAGAACGCACATCACAGAACACAATCGACAACAAAATCTCCCTCGCTCTAGTCGTGGAAATCACCGCCTTGTTCTTATCCGAGTCACGAGCGAGTCCTCTGAGCCGCCTCAGCGCATTTAGCCTGGAATGCACCGAACTCGCCCCAGAGCCAGCCTGGTTCAGAAGCGTCCTCACAGTGACCGGATCAGCCGGTTGCTTAGGCGTGGGAATGCGTTGTACACCATAAGCACGATTCGCAACGCACCACTCCTGTATCAAACGGCGAAGCGTGTGATTAGGAATGAAAGTAAAATCACTGAGAGGCGCACGTGTGACAGGGCACGTGGTGTTCCCGGTGGCCACCCAGGACTCGATGCTGGTGCGGTCGTAAGTCTGACCGGTTGAGACGGTGACAGGGTCACGCATGAGCTCAAGAGAAATCGGACACCTGAAGTAATACGGGATCTGAATGAGTCCCACGTCTAGAGGCTCCAGCTCAAAGCTTCCAGGCATGTTAGTATTAGGAGTATTATTTAAGTGTATACGTCAAGTGTGGAATGGAATTAGATAGATATGGAGAATGGCAGGGGGGGATTGTGTAAGGGGAAATGAGGGAGGGGTTGGGTTGTTTTATATGGGGGGAAACAGGAGGACAAGAATAGCAGAGTGGCTGTAGTAGTTGTGAAGGGAATTTTTACTTTTCTTTTTTATTTTATTATTAGGAGTGCCAGTGTAGGAATGGATTTCTCTGACTACGTGAGTACTTAGTTATTTTTGTCCACACGTGTACTACTGCTTAACCATGGTTAGGTTTGGGCTTTCTATGGGAATGGGGTTGGTCAAACGTAACGTTTTGTATCGCTGACTCCTTTGACTGATTTGGACCCACCTCCATGCATGTATGATAAGTATGTTATTTCAAGGTGGGAAGGGGGAGGTTTATCCGGGCTGTTTCATTCGGATTGTTATTCATTACTCCTTCCATCCCAAATTAGATGAGATCGTTGACTTGGAACACATACTTTAAAATTCATTGACCGCATAGTTACATTACTTATTTTTGAAATTTTATTTTTTCAAATAAAAATTTAAATATGAAATTTTTATTTACAAAAGAAAATTTTTTTTAAAAAAATTCGGAGCTATACGGTCAATGCACCTTAAATTACGTGCCTAAAGTCAACTAGCTCATCTAATTTGGGATAGAGGAAGTAGTTACTAGTACCATGTGTATACATTTGGTTGGGACACGGAGATAAAAAAAATATAAAAAATGAGTAAAGTAGGATGAAAAGTGGGTATAGTAGTGAGACTCATTTATAGATTATGGAGAAACCTGTGAGTGTAACAGTGTTTACATTATTATAAAATGAAGATAGAGAAAAAAAAGTAGTTGGTGAAATGGTATTTTATGTTATAAATATTTACTAGTTTTGAAATGTATACACTTGATGGGACGTCTCAAAAAATAAACCGTATATAAATTAATAGGACAGAGAGAGTACTTACTGACTCGAATTGGGAGAGACCTTGTGAAAAAAAACCCTACGAATAACTTGATATTAATCAACAAAAGAATTATAGAAAAAGATAATATGTATTTTGTGTATATATATTTTTCAGGGTTTGTAATATAGCATTTCTTAGTATTTATTCTGACTTGTATCCTTTCGTTAAGAGCATCTCCAACAGATTAGCTGTATGAGATCCTAAGCTATTATTTTAAAGAATATGCACAAAAATTCACTCCAGCAGAATCCCTACTCATTCCTTAAATGTTAGGATCCAAATATAATATTTGGCTCCTTGTAAGTTAAGACATTGAAGAAGATTTCAACTCCAATGCTCCTCTTTATACTTGCTCTTTATTCATATTTTATTCATATAAATGAGAGAGAATAGTAAAAATAGAGAAATGTTGGAGGTAAAGTTGGAGGGAAATCAATATTATATTCATGAAAAAAAAAGTTAAGAGATCTTACATGTTCTTTAAAAGAGAGGAGAGATGATAAGCTCTTAAATTTTTAAAGAGCTTCTAAGAGCCCATTGGAGCTCTAATTTTTGCTTTGCTCTTTAAATATGAAGTTAAGAGCTTATTTAGAGAGTCCCTCGGAGATGCTCTAAGTAGGGAATCCCCAACCCATTCCTCATTTCTTTTTAATAATTAAATATTCAACTCTCACCTTTTGCACACTCTTCCCCGCATATTTTTGTTATCTCTTTATTAAAAGAATTTGAATTTAATATTATAATAATAATATAGAAGACAAATAGAGATCATTGTTGGAGTTGTCAATCAACATAAGATCCCTATTATTTAGAATTTGAATTGTTTATTATATATTTAGGGAACCTCCTTAGAACAAATGAGGCAGTCAAAATCGAGTGTCATTTGGATACACTCTTACTTATGTATATACATCTTCTTCCACAAAACTGAAAGAAACTTTAGTTGATAAATCTAAACATACGACTCTATCAAATTCGTAAAAGAGCCCATAAACTCGAGGCTCCCTTACGAAAGTAACCAGCTTGAACGTAAAGTTTTCAAAACTAACGAGCCTACATT
Organism: Daucus carota subsp. sativus; assembly: GCF_001625215.2. Lineage (NCBI taxonomy): Eukaryota > Viridiplantae > Streptophyta > Magnoliopsida > Apiales > Apiaceae > Daucus > Daucus carota. The sequence continues at coordinate 21,710,018 of NC_030386.2, read as the reverse complement.
CAACTTTTTAAAACTAACCAGGCTAATTCATTAGAACTCGGACGACCCGAGCTGAAATTTTGCCACAGTATGGGTAGCCCTTCACAGGGGCGACCCTTACTATATATTGTCACAGTATGTGTAGCCCTCCACAGGGGCGACCTATACTACTATATTTTTTTTTAAATTTTAATATAATTGTATTACAATACGCCATTTAATATTATTTTATTATATATTTAATATTTTATTTAAAATCAAATTTTAATTGTTTTGTGAAATTAATATAATTAATAAAATGAAATAATATATATGTTAGCACTAAACTTTACAAATTATGTACTCATTAATTTAATAATAAAAATTAAATAAAATAATATTTTTTTTGTTAATTAGACCAATTTTTGACTAAACATTACAAATTATCTACTCATTATTTTTAAAATCTGAAAGTTGCATATTAAAATAAAGTTGATAAATTTTTTATTATTTTTCTCAATTATTTGATACATGTGTAAAGTTCAGTCAAAACAAAGTCAATTACACTGGTTTCGAGAAAGATCAAGACTGTGTATCTGTGTTTTAGTGTTATGTCATTTATTATGTTATGTTAGGTTTCCTTTATCGTCCTTATGAATTTGAATGCTTGAATCATTATACAACATTATGAGATAAGAAAGAAGCTTAGCACAAGTACTGCATAATAACGTAACAACCGATCTACTACACTAAGAGTACATAATCAGATCAAGAAATAAAAACGTATGAGTACATGGTCAGGTACATAAGCATAAACAAACTAGATACGAGGAAAAGCCTACTTCTTCTTATGCCCGAAGATGTGGCTTCCAGTGTGACATCTTCGACCCTTTCCCTTCGCAACTCTAGGTGGCTGCTGTCGATGCTCATCCTCAGGTTGCTCTCGGCCTCGGAGTGCCCTGGTACTGCTGTGGTGGGGGGAGCCCAAGGACTACTCTCACCAGTGTACGAAGCAAAAGTGGACATATATATAGGAGTGGGAGTGGACCTCACTGGTGGCGGTGCGAATGGAAACGCGGGTGCCCCGAAGATGTAGGACTGGCTACCAAATGACGGCACCGGGGCCTGTGACGGAGGTGTGGTGTATTGTTCCCTCAGGAAAGACATGTCAGGACAATAAACATCTACATCCTAGAAGTGGTATGACTCCTCCTGCGGCTGACCTCCGACTATATGCTCACCCTCAGCCGACATGTCCTCGTCATCCTCTAATCTGATCGTAAACCCACCTGGACCACCCTCGTAGTCATCCCCTACATATTTAGATGGCGCGACCGTCGACTCGGGCCAGGAGTCCCATCCATCCGCCCTAGAAGTACCCTCTACATCCCCAACCAACGAAGAAGAAGTGCCAACCAGGTGTGACCAGCCTCCCCTATCTAAGCTACTACTGGCCAGATGAGTGTAGTACGTGCCTGGCTCCGGCTCAACTGGTGTAACTGGTGGCCGTCCTCTGTGTCTGGGAGGGTTTCTTGGACCCCTAAAACGTCCTAACAACCCATGTAGAATCCTCTGTGCCCGACCAACATCCAGGGTAGCAGGGTCAATGGCACTCTCCATATCTAGAAGCTGATCCTCCAGTTAACAGCCATGTGAAGACATAATCAGATGAAGAATAGTTATAACAGAACATATAGAAATAAGCTAGCATAATAATGGAAGGAAGTTAGAAGAACAGTTAGAAGGGAGTTTACCAGTGCCTGTGTGGCGTCCTGTGTGCCCTGAAAAGCCTCTGCAGTCCTCCAAAAGGCGGGGTTTACCATGTATCTACGTGTAACTGCAAGAAACCAAGGCATGTATGCGGCAGTGCAACCCTCGCCAAGCATGAGTGGGGGAGATGTAAGAGCTCGGTCAATGGACCAATCCCATAGACGAGTGTAAGACTCCCTGACGCCCTCCCAGTTAATGGACTCGTTGACAGTGTCGTGCAGGTCACTATGATTCGCACGTGGAGGGGATGTGGGTATGTCCAGCACGAACCTGAAATGCCTCGTCACCCTATCAGTATAACACCACTCGACATAGGCCATGTACATCAAAGGCGTAGGAGCAGTCCAACGCAGGTACAATCCATACTCAGGCTGATGCTCGTCATCTAAATCTGCATACGGCCTCCACCGAAAATTTGCCTCAATCATGTTATCCAGCTCGTACCGGGTGATACGACATTGACCGTGCGGCACCTCAGTACGGGTAAACGGCCCTGTCCACCTACAACAAAATGTTTATATTATACGTGTGAACTAGTACATGTGCACAAACTGGAGGATATACAAACTTATTGCGATGACGAGAAGAGTAGCATATTACAAACCTTAGCGCAAGTGGGTAGGTGATCAGGGGTGTGGCCGTGTGTCGGGGAGCTAATGTAGGGAACCGCTCGTATATCCACACCTAGTATGAAGGTACATACATATATGTGCACATCAAAATATATATGAAGAAAAACTTGATAAATAGAATGATAGTAAATGCGTACCCGTACTAACGTGGCGTAGCCAATGAAGCCGGCTGCGACTTTATGGGTGGAATCGCACATCTTCCTATAAAGGTATGCAAGAACAGCACTCCCCCAGCTATAACCATCCAGGCTCTGCAAGTCACGTAGAATCCAAAGGAGGTTGAGATTCACATAGTTCCCGCTGCCATCAGGAAACAACGATCCAATAACACACAGTAGGTGTGCCCTGATGTGAAAGATAGTCTGCGCATCAAAATCCTCCGCAGATGAGTCCAACCGGGCACAGTTGCCAAAGTTACTGATCAACCAACTGATCCTCAAGCAGTTTTTCCTCACATCACCCTGCTCGGGAGTCAGTCCAAGAAGATCGCGTACCATGTCCTTCCTCTGGCGAGCTGTGGTGGTGAAGCCATAGAATAAATGGCCGGCCAGTGGTCCGTAAACCGAGAATGTGATGGACATCCTCTAGTGTGATGGTGGCCTCCCCGAAAGGTAGGTGGAAAGTGTGCGTCTCTGGACGCTACCTCTCGATAAAAGCTGTGATCAAGCCCCTGTCATGCTTGACCTGCCCCAACTTGAACACCCACTCAAAACCCGCGTCATTAATAGCATCCATTATCGCCTGAGGCGGCCTGGTTTCATCAACTACATTCCAGTATTCACCGAAGTTCGTCTTGACTCTAAGATCAGGAAGTGCCTGCCACAATTAAAAATACAGGTACTTGTTAGCAGTTTATAGTGAAGCAAACATTAACTTTTAATAAATAGCAGTACATCAGGTCATTACCGTACTACTGTTCCACACAAAAGTGGACCTATGCGAATGCGAGTCCTGCAATGTCAACAAATTGCCGTTGACCGGGCCGGGATGATAAGCTGCAGGATCCATCTGTGCCAACAAATTTCAGATATATTTATAATTCGAATTCAAAGCTTTTAATTTTAGTTCGAATTTCCTATTTATTTTAATTCTCTTAATTTCATAAATATTTTAATTCTCTTAATTTCATATATATCTTATTTTATAAAAAATTTAATATAATTCGAATTATTTATTAATATAATTCAAATTTTTATTAATATAGTTCGAATTTTTTATTTTAATTCGAATATTTTGTTTTATTTCGATTTTTTATTATTATAAATCGAATTTTAATATAATTTTATTTTATGCTAATAATATATAAATCGAATTTTTATTAATATAAATCAAATTTTAATTTAATTTCATAAAAAATTTAATTCTCTTCATTTTAAATATATTTTATTTTATGCTATTAATATATTTTTAATTCAAATATTTTATTTTATGGTATTCATATATTTTATTCGAATAATTTATTTCGAATATTAATATAAGTCGAATAATTTTTTTATATTAATATTATTTTAATAATTTTTCACATTTAATGTTTTTTTCCTACGAATATAAATTAAGTTTAAATTATATTATGTTTTGCTCAATTTTATTAATTTCGATTACTAATCATATTTCTAAATCTAAAAAGCGCATTACCCTTATATTAAAATATATTTTTTGTTTCCAACTAAATTAAATTTCTACCTACAAAATCTAAAATTCCAACATATTTCAAATAATTTTTATTTCGAATTTTACATATAATTCGAATTAATTTTTTTATGCTCTTCATATTTTGATTTTATTTCGAATATTATATTATATTTTTTGTTTCTAACTAAATTAAATTACTACCTACAAAATCTAACAAGCACAAAATCTAAAATTTTAACATATCAAATCTATAAATTAGCCTTAATTTCAATTATAAATCTTAAAAATATTTAACAAATTTAAAAATCAAAATGTAATAACAAATCTCAAGCCACAATCATGAAACTAACCGGATCTTATAACATACAACTCAAGTTAATCAAACAACAAATTAATCCAAATCAAGTCATTATATATATATATACACTAATTTAGAGAGGATCAAGATAGTACCTTAAATAAGATTTCAGATTTGATTTGATATTAAGCCGCGCTAAATCTCGATTGTGAGCCTCGGGCGACCTCTATTTTCTCCCTCTTCTCCCTCTTTTCTCTTCTTCTCTTTTTCTTTCACTTCGGCCGAATGAATGTTGTGTGTGTTTTGTGGCTGAATGGCTGGGGTTTTGTTTGAAAAAGCAGGACAGGTGGTCGCCCGTGATAGGGCCGACCACGTCACCGTCTAATAGTCTAATAGCAGGGGTCGCCCGTGTGTAGGGCGACCTGCACACGGGAAAAAACAAATGGGGGTCGCCCGTGTGTACGGCGACCTGTACACGGGAAGAATTTTAGCTCGGGTCGTCCGAGTTCTATTGATTTAGGCTGATTAGTTTTGAAAAGTTGAACGTAGGCTGGTTAGTTTTGAAAACTTTACGTTCAAGCTGGTTACTTTCGTAAGAGAGCCTAAACTCGAGGGGTATGGAGAAATGTGATGTGATATTGAATAATGTGTCGTTGTTAATGATGTTAAGTGTTACTCTATCAAATTTGAAATGAAGCAGCGAGCTCAAGAAGTGCGGAAAATGTGATTTAATATTGAATAACGTGTGTCATTCTTAATGAATAAATGTTAATTCGGTATTTTACGGAGAGGATGTAGATAAAATATACTAGTTTTAATCACGAAAATACATCTTTATATTTATTCTGACTTTTTTTTTGAAACTCAACTTCATTCCTATTTCTCAATACATTATATAAATTTCTATATTTATTGTGATTTTTTAAAAATTTAACTCTATTCTCACCTCTCAATACACTAATTAATGATACTACTTCCGTTTTTTTATATTAGTCGCTTTAACTTTTTGCACGTATTTTGAGATGCAAAAAAAACGTATTTCTGCACATTATTTCTAAAATTTTCTTTTTCTGAATAAAAACAAAGATGTTGAACGGAAGGAGTAAATGAAGTAAAAATATATCTAATTAAACTTTTTCTAAATATACGGGTTTTTTTTCAAAAGGACATGTAGTGTAATTGGACGCAATGGCGGAACGAGAGGGGATGCTGGAGCCCCTTGAACTCCAATAAATATTATTTTTTTAGCCCTTGCTGAATTATTGATGTCAATATAATTTTTTTTAGTCCCCGTTGAATTATATATATCATAAAGAGGGACTTGCTTGCCAAATTTTAAGGTATGGTATTTGATTGATTATTGAATAAATTGTTATTCTTTGAACCTTTTATATCTGCTGTGATTCTGTATAAGGAGATTTTTAATTGGGGGTTACGGATTTCTCAAGAATTAGAGTTTGAACTTTGAACAATTGAGTGATACATAATTTGATGAACCGCTGTTTGGTGAATATAATGTGGGGGTTCCGCTGTTTGATGACCATAATTTGTTTTTGTGAATTGTGATGGTCATTTACTTGTTTTTAAAAAAATTTGCATATAATTACATTACTATTCTGATATATTAAAATGTGCATGTATTTCCTTCTAGCAGCTTGGGCAATCTTAAGAAATGCTCCTGCACTATTGATAAAAAGCATCAATCTGAAATGTTGCGGAACATGATTCCTCTTCGACCTGGATCACCTAGGATCACGTTCGAGTTCACTGATTTTGGCGATCCACCTTTAACTTAAGCGATGTAAGAAAGGAAGATAACTCGTCACTATTTTGATTGAAATTGTTTTTGGAAACGTGCTTTATAAAAGAAATAAGAAAAGAAAGGAGTTGAGAAGATGATACAAATGAAGGAAAAGACACACAAGACATGTCTTTTTTGAAATAGATTTAGATCCCCTTATAAATGCGTATTGAAGGTACTTATTATATATTAAATAATCTTAAAATTCATTTTCTGATAATTCGGGTAAAATAAATATTTTAATCATGAAAATCATAAGTAGACTATATATTGTTTAGTAAAAAATCACAAAAGGGATCAAGATATCGAACCGTAAACCGGATTGCATGTCATCGTACCCCATTCATAAGAACTAGCGTTTTATATACCTCTATCCCGTACTTCGTACCCGAACGACCAGTGAACCATGTAATACAGTTTGAGCCTCTAAATCTTAGTTCTGGTTCCGCGACTAATTGGACGGAGGGAGTATTATGCGATTAAAGAATTGCGACTCTACCCCGTTGATTTCATCCCCCGGTGTTAAAGCGCGGTCTTTTAGAACAGTTGGGGGGCATTGAAGAGGAACACTGTGCTTCTTGAAGTATACTCCTGCTGGATACCTAGAATTAAGTAGAGTATTCTTACATGGGCATCTTGGAGTTGGGTAGAGGTCTTTCAATGTAGTACTATGAGATTTACAGCAAATAAAGCTTCAAATCTAAATTAATTTATTGCTAGCTGTGCCTTGTGTTTCTGTCTTTCTGATATCATGCGAAATACATATACTTCGACATATATGAACCAATAAACACTTGCATACAATGCACTGAATTATAATATCTACCTGGGGAAGAGTAAGCACATAATATTACTCTAACATATATGAACCAATAAACACTTGCATAAAATGTTTGTATCGTCAAATTTATTGTTTTTAAAATTTATTTGAATTATAATATAAATCATAATTTTTAATTTTAAAAATAATAATATTAATTATGCGATGAAACGAAACGAGAGAGTAAATGCTAAGTTGCCTGGTTGAGGTAGTTAAAAGCTGAAGGCGGCTTGGGGGTTCTGTTCTACTCCCTCCATCCCAAATTAGATGGCCCCGTTGACTTTGGGCACACAATTTAAGGTTCATTGACCGCATAGATACGTGACTTATTTTTAAAATTTTATTTTTGCAAATAAAAATTAAAATATGAAATTTTTATTTATAAAAGAAAAAATAAATTTCGGAAGTAGACGGTCAATGCACCTAAAGTTACGTGCCCAAAGTCAACAGAGACATCTAATTTGGGATGGAGGTAGTACTATGTTGTTTCAAAATGTGTTTGCATTACCAGATTAAAAGTTGCTGTGATGGGTGACACACAGACTACGCCTTACCTTTCTAACTTCACACGAGGATTCCGAGTGGTAAATACTCCCTCCACCCCAAATTAGATGAGCTCGTTAATTTTGGGCACGGACCATTGACCGCATAACTATATTATTTATTTTTAGAATTTTATTTTACTAAATAAAAAATTAAATATGAAATTTTCATTTACAAAAGAAAATTTTAAAAGATAAATTTCTGAGCTATACGGTCAATACACCTTAAGTTACGTGCTCAAAGTCAACTAACTTATCTAATTTGGGATGGAGGAAGTAACGTAGAAAAGTGAGGAGAAGTTAATTAATTATCTCATTTATGAGTGATAAAATTAGTTTAAACTAAATTTATATACAATTGTGAAAAGCTAAAAATATTTCAGAAATTAATATTTAATTTATTTTAGAACATAGCTTTTACTTTTTTTTAAAATAGTATTTATTTTAATTTTCAATCAATAAATTAAATTAATTCAAATACTCTCTCCGTCCACAAATAATTTTTTTTTTGAATTTTGACTAGTCAAATTTATAATAGTGTGACTGTAATTTATATATATATATATATATATATATATATATATATATTATATAATTGAAAATAAAATATAAAAAATTATCATTGAAAAGTAAAACTAGTCTATAATTTTTTATTTTCTAATATTATAAATTAATACTTCCTCCATCCCAAATTAGATGAGCTAGTTGACTTTAGGCACGTAATTTAAGGTGCATTGACCGTATAGCTCTGAATTTTTTTTAAAAAATTTTTCTTTTGTAAATAAAAATTTCATATTTAAATTTTTATTTGAAAAAATAAAATTTCAAAAATAAGTGATGTAACTATGCGGTCAATGAACTTTAAAGTACGTGTCCGAAGTCAACGAGCTCATCTAATTTATTTGGGATGGAGGGAGTATTTATCAATATTTAGTCAATTTGACTTCTGAAAAACTGAAATACTATATTAAAAAAACAGAGTAATTAAAAAGTTAAATCGCATACCGAACAGTGGTGTTACCGTAATAAATACACAGAGTTTGACATAATGGGAGTCTGTGTTGGGGTCTTGGGATAACGCATGCAGCAGAAAGCAATGAAAACTGAAATAATGTTGATAATGGAGCGTTTGAAAATTGACCGGGGAGCTGAAATTAACTGTGTTGTCATTGGTGCTGTGCTGTAATGTCTTCAAAATGAAAACACGGTTGGGTTGGGCGGTGTGTACATCTATTTGGTCACAGGTCAAACCAATGAGCCTCCAGCTTGTCCTTCCACCTCTTTCTTTGAACCCCCTTTGTTTTTTCACTTATCTCTTCGCTAGACTCGTTATGTGCATTGCACAAAAGTGTGTGTACTTCCACACAGACGTGGATGACATTTACTCGTTTGCATTCAGCAAAGACCATCTCCTTTTCGTTGTGTCAGGATTTTTTCTTAGTGCTCTGAGATCTGAGTCTTATTATCTGCACCTGACTTGTGTTTTTTTGTTCTGTATTGTACTCTTGAAAATTAAGTTTCACTAGCTCTTCACTAGTCCGCATAAAGTTAAAATTAAGACCAATGTAGAGTCGTAGTATTGTGTCAAAGAAAATCCTTGGTGCACATAATTGTGTCCAAAAACATGTACATAATGACATGTGGTGGGTTTTAATTGGATGCCCCTCCTGCATTTACACCAACCACCCCAATTAAAAGCCACCACATCACTTGCCACATCATTATGTACAAATTTTTTGTACACAATTATGTGCACCTAGCACTACTCTTGTGTCAATTATCAACTCACACGTATTCCTTTAAAAAATTAATATATATGTTAATTCTATATTGTACGTATGGAATGTTGTAAAAATCGAGAATCAGTAAAGTTACTGAACAAAAATTAATAGGAGATAATTGACTGGGAACTAATCGTGTGATTAGTTGAATAATCGGATATTTAATCAGTTCAACAAGCTACAAAATATGGATTAATTGATAATTAATTGTAATTAATCACAAAATTTTAGAACAGAATACATATGCTGTGATAATCGTTTGTCAGAGTATCGGGACACGCCTGCATGCATGAGTGAGTTACAGTGGGCAGTGAGTGAGGAGAGGGGCGGGTGTCCTTTAGGTGTGGGAATGCACGCGTGGGACAGAGAGAAGGACATGCAAATGTTTTATATGCATTACATACAAACTGTATATATATGATGAGAGTAGCAGCTACATGTAAGCCAACAAAGATAACTCAATGTTGTCTGTGGTCAACCCGGCAACATATCGGGCCTGGCCACCCCTCCAGTCCCCTTCCTGTTTCCACCATGCACGTGATCTCCAGCTAATCCCCGCTTGTTCTTTTCCCTTTCTTTAGTCCTGTCTTTAAAGCCTTTACCAATTTTTGACCAACTTATGACAAAGGAGTTAGTAATTATGCTTGCCAAATCAATTCTTTTTGTTGTTGCGGTTCACTCTTTTTATTTCGCTTTGCTTATTGTGTAATATTTCACCTATTTGGAGTCACCTATCAGGTTCGCTTATTTGTAGGTTTGTTTGGATTTAGATGGATTAACCCGGAACCAAGTGTGTGGGGTCCAATTGAAGCATTCAGTATTCAGTAGTGAGACGGTGATGATGCTGCTGACTGAGACGAAAATCAGAATTTGCAGTCAGATGCGCAGTGGTTCAGTTTTGTTCCGGTGCTGCTTTCAACTTTCAAATAACACATGTATACTACTCCCTCCGTTCTTTTTTCTTTTCCTGTTTGTGATGTCGGTACTGTTCATAACATGAGACAAATTACTAATTTACATCTAATCTATAAAAGTAAATATAGTCATTAGTGATCTTGTTAGATTTGTACTCACAAATAGTTTAATACAGTGAAGTTTTTATATTTAATACTACTACGAAATGAAAGATATTAACAATTAAAAGTGTGTGTTGGCAAACAGGAAAAGTATTTAGAGACGGAGGGAGTACTGTACTGTTCTCTTCTAATACACCATTTTTGTCTTTTATTGTGGTCGGTGGGGTTTCAAATTCGACTCAACCGAGAGGACACCGAATAAAAACTAATCAGATTGATCAAAGATTAATCGAATAATACATTAAACAGTTAAAATTTAATCAGTATTATAAGTTATTAAATAATATCTACTTAAAAAAAATTATGAAATAACATGTATTCACGATTGATCACCGATTTTTAAAAAAGTTCGTTACCTTGATTGTAACCAAAATAGAATATTTTATATTCATCTGGAAGAAACCTGCATTCTTATCCACATGGATGAACAGTGTAAGCAAATTGCAAAGTTCATAAAGCTTAGATTCTGTTCTACTTAAAGTCTTGCGCACAAGGATTAAACTAATTAACGGTGACAATTACGAATTCCAAAGCAGATAATAAAATTTAGTTGCCTAAAAGCTACTTGCGAGACTAAGGTTTAGTTTAATGGCAATAAAGTTAGAATGTCCTAACTTTAGGGCAATTTTCCAAATCTCTACGGCTGTGGCACCATGAACCCAACAACATGTGGTTGATGTCACGGAATAAGCATCTTTTATTTTCAAAAACCTGCTTTTTTAAAGGTAAAACCCATGTTGTTTTTCAACCTTTATATTCCCCAACCCCTTTAGTTTTGTCTTAATACAGTATAGCCTCAAGTTAATTGGTTCATTAATCCTTTCTTATATGAAAAAATGAACTTGAGACCTGCTAGAGCTCAAAATTATGTTGAGAATCGTTCCATTTAAAATTTTAAAGTATTAGATGAAGATGTAATATGAATTTATATAATATTTCAATCGTCTAATACCATGTTGAGAATCAGTTCATCTACAATTTTAGAGGAAAAAAATGTCATATGAATTTATGCTATATTTCAACTGTTTTTAAAGTTGACCTCTGCTTCAAACCTTTAAAAGATATAAAGCTGGATTAAATTTGCTTTAAGCATTAAAAAATTATATGAAATAAGTATATGACACTTTCTAATGTATAATGGATGATTGGTGGAGAGGGGAAGTTTGTTCTGTCCCTTTGAATTTACTTTATCATTCTTTTGGGAAAAATTATTCCTTGTCATGCATAATCCAATAGCAGCAGCACTGGAGTGTGGTGTAAAACAGTAGGCTCACCAGTAAACCAACTAAACTGGTTGGCTTGTGACTGATGATTTGACAAAAATAATTGAGGCAACTTTGGACGTGGCCTATCCGGTTACGTGACACGTGGGTGTGCTTGAATTAGTGGATCTGATGTGGTCCATGACTTGTAGTCAGCTAGCAAGTATCTTCTTCACATTGAGTGATAAAGATTGGTCTCATCCACCAATTGTGCTACATACTATGGCTAGGCCGGGGATAGAGACGTGAGAGACTCGCAAATAATAATGTCTTTGATTCATATTTCAGTGGCCCTCAACATCGAATTGTCATATTTGTCGGAATAGTCGGGATAGTCAAGTGTCTGCTTGTTATGGATGAATTACTGATATCAGATGTATTAGTCTTTACGCTGAATAACTGAGGGTAACGTAACGGGGCAAGCAATGTCTAACTTGAGGAAGAAGCTCCTAATTACCAGGAAAAGGGGAATGAAGAAAATAATCTGGACGGGGATAAAGAGAAAGAAAAAGGGCAGATTTAGACTGAATGATTACTCAAATCTTCTCAACTAGTGTATTAATAATACTTATTATCATTATATCCCACCAAATTAGATGTAGAAGTGGGTCTGCAACTCTTCCTTTTGACAAAGGGGAACTGTTTGTTATTCAAACTTTCTTTATCGAGCATGCATGCCCCAAAAGCTGAGAAACGTCCCATACTTTCTTGTAAAAACATATATTTGCTGTAAAATAACCAGAATTCTAAATTATCTGACTAAAAAATGTCAGCAATTGAAAAAAATCTACAATTTTAATACTAAAGAAACTCAAAACTCGAATTTCATGGTATCAGTGGTGCAAGTATCGTATCAGGTGAGATTGGAGGGGATGGTCATGGTCGTTTGGAATAGATATATGCAGTCAAAAATAGTGATGAGATGATTGAAGAATGTATATCATCACTTGAATCTTAAGGCTGAATGGAGGAAGTCTCGAGTACTTGCTATACCAGCTTTCAGAGTCTGTAACTGCTGTGCTGGCCACTCCCCCATCTTTTTATCATTCAACTTGTCTTTTTTTCCATTGGTGCCCAAATATTACTTGCTCATTCTTTGCAATCTTGGCAGATTTGTCTTTTTCTTCATTATTTACTCGCTTGTAACTTCACCATTCTCAGTTTTTTACTTGGAATTTTTAGAATTTTGCCTCGTGAAGCGACGTTAAGTTTACTTAAATTTAAAATGTTATCCCAATTAAATTATATTCGAAACTAACTCACTATATACTAATTCCTGTAAACTTACCTCCCCGTATGATATTTGAGTATATGTTGATAATGAATTACAATTTATTATGTAGCAAAAATATTAATTAATTAAGGCCCCTATCAGGTAAAACAGTAAAAGCAACCAAAATACATATAATAATTAAACAACAATTCTTCCTTGTAAGCAACAACTGACATGGTTATGCTTGTTAGATACTCCTTCAATTAATCCAAATTAAGTGTACTCACGTAGATCAAGTGCCGTGGCTAAATTCTACAATGATAAAAGTAGATATAAAAATTGCTTTTGAATTATAGAAATCATTAAGATTATGAATATTATACAGTACTTACTTAACTAATTAGCTACAGGGCGATTTGTTAATAACTGAATGAGAGATTTTATTGGCTCGTTCAGACCTCATCTTGTTAAGACCATTTGATTATATTGTGTTTGAACTGGACGATAGAAAAAGTTTTCAAAAAACTGCTGGACAATACAACCTAGTATTTCATGCTCCTGTCGTCCAGATTAGTCATGTCTTGGTCGTACTTTGTAAAATGCGGTTAAAAAACAATTCCACATTGAAATTTTAAACTCTCATATTAATCAAATTATTTTGGTTGCATACAAGTTTAACAATAAAAGTAATGGGATACAATTAATTAAATAGAAAAAAATAGAATTGGAAAATTACAAGTGAAATTACATAATTATTATAATTTATAATTTTCATACTATAATTTTCAATATTATAATGCTAATATGTAACACATCAATAATATAAAAAAAATTCTGGTGCTTTAGTATCACTTGAAAAGAATATTAATATATTGAAATATGATTACTGCCATGGCCTTGTGGATATAAAAAAAATATCTTGTTCAAATATTACTCATCGGAGAATATATTGATAATTATATATCATCTAGCTAAATCAGAAAATGTTATCAACAAACAACATCATTCATCCAGAAATTAAGAAACTGATCATGATCATCTAGAGGTCTCAACGATCCAGATATTGTCGTTTAGATTTAACAAATGACCTTGCATTTGTCAATATTAAGCCTAAAATTACCTGTGAATTTGTTTTGTTGGTTTGTTGTATTAATTATTGTCTAATTAAACAAGTAAATTACGACGACACTCTTCTAAACATTTATGTTTATGTATGTACGGAGCAAACCATTAACCTTATATTCTCCACCTGTACAGAATATTTATGCCTCCTAGCTCACCTACATTAGGCTATCTACAAACTGTAAACCATGTTGCTAACATCTTAGCATTGCATTGCTTTGTGCGTGTAACAAAACATTATTTCCAGATTGGAGAGCGTGCTCGTGGAGTATTATAACTAAGCATCTAAACCCAGATTAGAATATTATTTTCGTATTGTAATCGGGTTAGATTAAGAGTATTAGACAAGTGAGAGTGTCTTGAGCCGTGTGATTTTGGATATTATAATGTTAATTTTCGATGATTACGTTCTTAATTTTCGTGATTAGGAATCAGATGTGCCTCTCTTATTAGTCTACAGCCACCTTCATCTTTCATAAGTTGATGCTTCTTGGTTTCGTGTTGATGCTTTAGTATCATCTGAGACTATAACACATTTTTGATGATAATTTAATTTATACATAGATTTCTTAAAAAGCGACAAATTGTTTGGTTGTAGTGTAGATATTTCTGCTGTACAGCTTTTTTTGATAAATTTGAATAGGGTTTGGATTAATATTTTTTAGTAGTATATCAAATAAATTTTTAATTATTAAGCCTCTTTTAGTGATGATATTAAAATGTGTTGTAGTTATAATAAAAAGAAGAAAAATGCTATATATCCTCAAATTATTTAAAAAAAATTAGCAAATTTTAATTAGTAATATATAACTGATTCCACTCACATTAATAATAATGAAATCACTATATGAACATAAATAAGATATCGCCGGGAAAGGTTACTTAAAGAGTGCTAATGTTTGGTGCTGTAACTTTGATTCGTGATTTCGTTCACAATCTAGTTAATATTAGCCCAAATGCAATTAGTTCATGCCTTTAAAATCGCGAGGTCAGTGTCCAAATAGGTAAAATAGTAGTTTTTGATCCATGTATGTTTGAATCCGAGCCCATTAAATACCCACGGTCTATGGACGAAACATAATACAACATGTTAAAATGCAGAGAAATACTGCAAAATTTCCGGTATTTCATTTTTGAAATTTGACATTTCAGTTATTAAGATATACTCTTAACCGTATATTTAATTTACATTTTTTATAAATTAAAATTATAATTACATTATTCTAAATAAATTTAACAGTTGCGATCAAGATATTTAGAATCGATTGTCAAATCATAATACTACATGATTATGTCGATAAAGTCATGTCAAATGTGTCCTAACGGATATGGATCGGTTAAAAAAAATCTGATCCCAAACTTAATTCGATAAGAAAAATCTGGTGGATATGAATTCAAAAGCTCAAAGCAATCCGTTAATGACCCAATCTATATGAATTCAAAAGCTCAAAGCAATCCGTTAATGACCCAATCTGGATATCTGGATATGTGTATATAGGCAAATGCTCAAATGAGAACCCCAACTAATGTGAGATATGAGATCTAATCTCAGCCACACATTTATTATCCCCAAATTAAATCATGACCACATAATTTATAACCCACCTCCCTCAACACCCACCCACTGTCTTCTCTCTCGATTGTCTCCCTCCATCACCTCTGACCGTCACCGACCACCAACACCACCGACTACCCACCACGCCCGCCACTGCCGAATACCAGATCTGCTCCCCCTCTCTCTTCATCTCTCTCTCTCCATCTCCTCTCGCCGCGCCTCCCTCTCTTACCGTTTACCCCATTTTTTCTGCCATTTCCCACACATCCCTGCGGCTGGGCTTCCTCTGCCGTCATCTCCCTCGTCGTCGCGAGCGCAACACACACAACCAACACCATAAACATACCTCCGATTTCGATTTTCTCCTGCCATCAGTCAAGATTTTACGGTGGTCAAGATTTTTACAATTGCCAGCAGTCCGGATTATACTCTTCAGCATATTGTCGCTCTTATGTTTGTGAAAATGCATCAATCAATTTCTTGTTTTGTTTGATGGTGGTGGTTTGATGGTAGTAACAGTGTGGCGGCGGTGGTATCGGTTTGATATATTGATTTGTAGGTGGTTGGGAAAGTCATGATCGGGAATGATGTGGTGATTTTTAATTTTACGGTGGTGATTTTTATTTCCTGGCAGTGATTTTTCGTAATTTTTCAGATTTCGGGGATCTGTAGATGGTGGTGATGGTCTGTAGATGGTGGTGATGTGGTGATTTTTTATTTTATGACGCTGATTTTTTATTTTTTGATGGTGATTTTCAGATTTGGGAGTGGTGGTGGTGGTTTGTAAATGGTGGTGGTGTGGTGATTTTAATTTTCTGGTGTTGATTTTTGGTTTTCTGGCGGTGATTTTTAGTTTTCCGGTGGTGATTTTTAGTTTCCCGATGGTGATTTTATGTTTGCCGGTGGTGATTTTTTGGTGGTCGCCGGAGGTGGTGGTGGTTGCCGAAGGAGGTGGTGGTGGTCAGCGGTGGTTGAAGGTGATAAGTAGTTGAATTAAAATAAGGTGAAATATTAAAATATTAAATGAATGGTGAGAGATGAATATAATGTATTTAAATGAGTGGCTGAGATTAGATCTCATATCTCACCATAACATTGGTTCTCCCTGGAGCATGACTCTGTGTATATATATATAAATAAAAATATATATATATATACATAATATTTTTAATTATAATAATTATACTTTAAACTTTAAGACGTGGCAACATAAGAGTATCAAGAACGGATTTAGTAGGAGGCTTGGAGAGTCATATATCTCTTTAAAAAAAAATTAACATATTTTTATCATTCTAAATTTAATAAAATTATAATAGAAATGTCTTAAGAAAATTTAAAAATATACAAGTATTTTTCGAAAACATGCTAGTTGCCCCTCTAAAAAAATAATTTAATTATGGATCCGCCCCCACTTTGTGCCCAACAAATGCCATGCTGCTTACTGATGTACCATAAATACAGTGACCATTAAACAGAACATATATACCGGAAACCTCAAGCCTGGGAGCCACATTGACATTATTATCATGCTCCTTACTACCAAAACAAAACTAGCTGCACCAAGCACAACACTTATAGAAACTAACATCCAGATGTGCCTGCTATTAACAAAGAACCAAAGATTCAGAAGCTAATGACAAATCATATCAAGAATTGTGTGAACACATAATTGCGTGGTAAATTGGTGATACAACATATGACGGCTATCAATCTGCTAGTGCCACTTTCCTATATTTCCTAATGGTGGAATTGAATTTACTGAAGATTAAGATCCCTACTCATGAAATCAACTTGTCGGCCAAGAAAAGTACTCCCAATAAGCATAGCATTTTAAATGGTCTGAATTCCACATAAGCAGCACCGGATGTATCTTTAGACGTTGAACTTGGGGGCGCAGGGACATTACAGTCTCCAAAAGTTGCGTTTGCCTGCACATGACAGTCTTGAGAGATTAAGTTATTTCATCATAATATCTACACTAGTTTAGTAATTAGCTGTTACACTTTCATATTTCATCTAGCAATCTTAAAAGCACAACTTCTCTACATCTTTGAACTCAAAAGACTTTGGCTAAAAATTACGTGATGCTGCAAACCTTGCAATTTGAAATGGATTGGCATCCACAGATAAGCTCTCCATTTGCCCGATCTACAGCAGCAGGGGATCCTCCTCCTTCACTCCTCTGCAAATTATCAACACTGATTTTATCAATATTTTAGTGGTGCAGTTGTTCTCTAGTCCACAACAATGCATGATACAGATTTTTCAAGAGATGGTACCTTGTAAAAATCAACAGCTATGAAGTTAGGCCATCGGTTACCAGCTAGTACATGACAAGTATTCAACATGTTCATCAGAGGAGCAGAATTATCCTTGCAAGCTTGTGTTAGAAGTGGCCCATCTGGGAAGTAGTTCATTAGGATCAGTGACCTTGTTGTTGTGTTCATGGGAAGAGATTCTGCACGGTTGGGACACAATCCAGCCTTCATACCGCCCTTACCATCTGCAGATGAGGACCCAATACATTGCCTGAGGTTCTCTGGAAGTAATGTTTCTTTTCCATATATTACTCAAAGTGAAAGGAAAAGATGGGCATCAAACTCACATTGATTTTCTACCAAGTATCTCCATTCATAAGCAATTCCTTCAGCTGCTTCCTTCCTGGATTTTGAAGTGAAAACTACCAAACGCTGATTTTGCTTGATCATATCATCTATTATGGGCCAATCTTCACCATTTTTTGGCATTCGTGATACTGGGAACCAGAACGGCTTAAGTCCAGCATTATCAAATACCTTGGTTAGCCCATTTGGAGATGTAACATAGTCTTCAATTATAAGAGTGACTATCGCAGAAGTGTCTGATACTAGAAATGCTTGAACCTCTTTAAGAACAACGATTGCAGGTACCTAGTGAAGAAGCATATGTAGGAGCTAATAAATTGATACAAGAAATCAACAATCAATAGAATGTTATGAACTTTTAATAAATACATATACATAATTTTCTCTAAATATAAAGCAACAAAGAAAAAGGAGTAAGATGCCAAAGCTGACCCTAGTAGGCAGTAGCTCCTACGTCTTAAGCACGAACGCAGTGCAGAATTAGTGACGTAGTTTTGAGCGAGAACCACAGAAATTAGCAACACTGCTTAATCCAACAATAAGGAATTTGATTACAAAATAAGTTGCTCTATAACTATATATATTAATACGGAGAACATAAATGATGATGGTGTATATTTTAACCTTGTATGTACAAACCAGAAACAACCTAGGTTGAAAGCAACATAGATTATAATAAGTGAGCATAGAGCAAGTACAAGGTCATTAGATAAGGTGAGGATAACGAAATCCGGGCGATATTTCCCACCAGATACCACAAAGAAAAAAAAATACAAAACCAAATCATTTAAGCCCTTGCGATTAGGAAATAACATGAAATATGAGTACTTACAAAAGCAGTGTAGTTGTAGCATTTTCCACCAAAAGAGTGACATAACCAAACATCATCTTGGAAGTCATACAAATCAAGCATCAATCCCCGAACACCATTCTGCATGATAAAAATTCCCAGGATATACTCATTATATCAACTAAGTTTATAACCGAGATGAAAAATTCAACAAAGCTAAGTTAAATTCACAGCGGTCATATTGTTCTGTGCATGTGAATTAGATCAGTTTCAAATTGAAACAAGTGAGGAAATCAAATAAAAGACAGGATAAGTTAAATGCACTTTTTAGAGCACATTTCCATCTTATGAAATAATTATATCTTTCTTTCTCTGATTGAAACAATGCTCTGCATTTTTAATATGAACAAACAAGGTTTCACTAAAATATCTATTTATTCTAAAAGTTAATATCTGATTATAGGAAACCCTCGACCCTGTTTTAATTTAAGTAGTTTCTGACATGCAATATCTGCTATTAAGGCACGGAAATACTAGCCTGAAATCTTAACGATGCAACGGGGGTATTATTTCAAGTATAACGTTCTGCAACCTTTTCTAACTTCCATATGTTTCTAGTATGATAAACTTCGCAGCATCCAACTACTGAATCACTCCTTAGTAAAGTTCGTTTTGAATCTGAATAAAGTTACATACTGGCATTGCAACAGCTTATACATGATGGGGCTCTTACGGGGTCATATTATATACTTGTCTGCAAAGTGCAATATGAGATCTTTACACCTAATTAGTTAATAAACCTAAACAGCAGAGCTACTCCGAATTGCAGGCTAATTTAGTCAAGCATGCACTTTTCTTTCATCAAACACAGAACTATAACACTAATTTAGCACTAACATAATGATGGGTGTTTATTCTCGGATGGTCACATTCTATCCAAGTTGCCAATTAAGAATCGAGTAAACTGTGTATTAGGTACATTATGATGGCACTAATAAAACATAAACTTAGTCGAAAAAAGCCTGTTGCAAATAAACTAATCTCATACCAACTACCAACTATTCTATGCATATCCTAGAAGCACTCATGGCATGCAATAGTTGTGCCAACACTTGCAAGGCAAGACTGTTCCATTTCCACCGCGTAATTAAACAAAAGATAATGGATCACCGGATGCAAAAAAGAGCAGTATTGTCGTTTTAATTAGAGAAAAACAAATGGCAAAAGCGGAACAGTTTGATGGCAGCAGCAGAGCATTAACACAGAAAACATACTTGGAGTTGACTAGCGACGCTATCCTGCTGATTCTCGGGAGCTACTATAGGAGATCCGGTAGCTGATTTAGCACCTAATCTAGCAAACGAATTGTGCGTGGTTAGCCACGAGTAGCGATTAAACGGCAATCCTAGCACCTGAAAATTTCATCATCTCATTTTTCAAAACAAAAACAGAACAATTTACAAACACAATTACAATTCTACTCACTCGCACCAATACTAAAATCATCGAAATAAAAATTGTACTTGTGTAGTGGGGATAAGAGGTCTGATACGCGTACAGCGAGCCCTAAGTTTAGAATCGGCGAGACAGGCTTCACAATGCAAGCCCTCATCACAGTTGCTATTCACCAAACACGTCTTTCCTTGCTGTTGAATCGTAACAAACGTCTGAATCATTCAGAATCAACGTCACTTGCGTTGTGTTGTTCAGATGATGAAGAGATTAACTAACCTTGAGAGCGGAAGCGTGAAGCGCGAGTGAAATTGCGATCAACACCGCCGAAACCAACACTTTCATTCTTTCGATTCAGCTCTACGCTACTAGCTACGTACATGCCATTGTTGTGTGTATTATTTGTGTATATATATATAGATAGATTGCGCGCTCTCGTTGAGGCTGCTGTGTACTATGTGTATTATGGGAGACAACTGCTCTATTATTCACGCTTAAACTTTTTAACTTTGTTTTTTGCTCGCTTTCTAAAAAGTCTGAATATTTTGTAAAATAAAGAAAAAGTAGTAACTACCATATGGCAAAGACGTCGCATAAATGGTTGGATCAGGTAGTTCAGTTGTGAAATTGGAAATTTATAGTTACGTTAATAGGCAGCAATTTTGTAAATATTTAATTAATATCGTTTTTGGTTTAAATCAAAAGACCAAATGTTTAATGTTTTGTGGATGGTGGAGAAAATCATATTTACATAAGTTTTGTATAAAATATTTATTATATCCAATTATATATGTGAATTTAATTATATAAATCAGAATCGTAATTAATCAATTGGAGTGTAATTAGAGTGTAATGGATAAATTTATATAATTGTACTTTAAAAATTAATTAAGTTTTATTTTGTAATTTTGAAATTATTAGAACACGGCTAGAAAGCAATGATTAGAGCAAGTAATTAGGTGTGTTAAAGTCATGGAGTACGATAAAATGTTAAAATGACCAAATGTTCTAGACACCTTAAATGTATGAATAGTTTATAATGAAAGAACAAGACTAAACCCATGTTTAACGTTTAGTCTGTGCCGGTGATGATGATTGCTAAATATAAAGTAAACGCAAGCATATGCTTGGAAGCATTTATTCGACAAATAAGGCTTTCAAGGAAGGATCACTTCTTTTTGAGTCATTTTCCGATCATCTCTGTTTTCACAGGAAGCATGGGATTCTGTGTGATTTATCTTATTTAATAAATAAATAAATAAATAATTTTAATATATATGTGTATGTATTTTTTTCCCAGTTACAAGAGATTTAAATTTATAATCTAAAAGGTTGAACATTTATTATGGTCAATACTAAAATATATTAGTTATATTAATTTTTCTTCCAGAAAAAATGTATCCATTTTCATCTGGTATAGTTTGTTCTCCCTATGTATATGGATTGTGGGATGGAAATTATATTAATGATATCCCAAAGTTTTTTCTTAAATTAGGTGCTAGAAAGATAGACTGATTTTAATGGGATAATTTTTTCAATATACTATTAATAAGAGTGAAGCGCGTCATGTATTATTAAGTAGATTTGGAAAAAAAATTGAGACCTAACATTTTTTTTAATATTAACACAATATAAGATGTCAAAATAGTTCTCAAGATAGGTATCAAAACATAAATGACAGGTCTAATTTATGAAATTAATATATATGTGATAGGGATTGGGTTAATTGAGTACTACGACCCGATCCAATAAAGGCCTGAGTATCCGGATTTAATCAGATTTAAATTCCGCTTCGATCCAATAACGGCCCAGCCCAGATGCATGAATCGTAAGGAGAGTTTAGATGGACTCGAGACCCATATAACGGCCCAGCTACGAGCCTGAGTCCTGTAAGGCTACTAATTCTCACGGATAAATGTCCGGGAATCCATGATAAACATTAATATTCGAAGATAAGAGTTCAGTCTTATCCCCGACACCGAAGCATACTTCGATAAGAAGTCTGATACGTGGAATCGTACTTCCATTCAGCTTCTGACTCCGAAGTATCTATATAAAGGGCTCTACCCCTCCAAAATAGAACTACGTTTTGGACTTGATTCTTCTCCTAGCAGAGGATACGTAGGCATCTCGCATCGAGACCAGTCCAAAGCACGAATCGCTCACCCCCTTTGTTTTCTGTTCCATAACATTTGGCACCGTCTGTGGGAAACGAAACAACAACCATGACGAACCCAACCGGACCACGTTCTGAAATCCATGTTCCACGAAGCCGAACCACCACTGGAGTCTCGACTGAATCAACCCCTGTAACTACCTCCCTCCCGCTCGGTACGACCATTGCTCAAACTACCGCTCCCCTGACTTTTGGCTCGCTGCCCCCTCTGACTCGAGTAATTGCAACCGTCACCGACGCCGGCACGCATTACTCAACCGTCACAACAACCACTCGTGGAGGCACGGGTGATGACTATGTGCACGTAACTGATTACGACTCCTCTGAGTCGGAGCAAGAGCGTGATCCCCCCCTCGGAGGAGAAGAGATACCAATCATACTCGACACCGTCGACGCCGCCATAGGCAGGAGGCTAATGAGCTCCGTGGAGCAACGAACCATGCCTATGAGGATCGAATCCGTGCTTATGAGGAGGAAATTGCACGATTAAAAAGGGACCAGGCAAGGTTGCCACCTCCGGAACCAAGAGATGAAAACCCCCGTCAGAATGTCATGAATCAGATTCACTTGTTACCCGCGGGCGATCCTGATAACCCTGTTCCGCCTTTCACCCAGGAAATTATGGGTGCAAGGATTTCAAGAAAATTCAAACTCCCAACCATAAAAGCTTATGATGGCACGGGTGATCCCGCTAACCACGTTCGAACATTCATGAACGCTCTTATTTATTGGTATAGTCGCCTACCCCCTAATTCTATCTCTTGTTTTGCTGACTTGAGCAGGGCCTTCATAGGACAATTCGTTGGAAGCAAAACTCACGCCAAAAGCTCCGCCTCATTAATGAATTTACACCAGGGTAAAAACGAATCACTCCGGGAGTATATGAATCGTTTTACCAAAGAGGCCTTGAAGGTCCCAGACCTAGATCAGAAGGTAGCCATGATTGCACTCCAGCAAGGTACCACTGATGACAATTTTCGCAGGTCTCTAGCCAAGAGAGCCCCTGATAATATGAACGACTTACAAGAGAGAGCCGGGAAGTATATTAAGGCAGAGGAAAGCCTAAGAAAATCCCAGAGTAATCAAGGGCCGAACGCTAACTTTAAGAAACGTGGGAATGATGCCGAGTATAACGCTGAGAATAAATATGCCAAAAAGGATGATGATGAGAAGTCGCCTGCTAAAAAGAAGGTGGGACCAAGGTTCACTGAATATGCTAGACTCAATGCCCCAAGAAGTCAAATCCTAATGGAGATCGAAAAGGATGAGAGTGTCCGATGGCCGAAGCCCATAAGGACTGACCCCGAGAAACGAAACAAGGATTTGTATTGTCGATTCCACAAAGACACGGGGCATAAAACCGATGATTGTCGGCAGCTGAAAGATGAAATTGAATTCTTGATCCGAAGAGGCAAGTTGTCCAAGTTCACCAAGGATGGAGACAAAAGTTATCGGGACAATGACAACCGTGGAAGAGACAATGATGACAAGAGAGCTTAGCCTCGAGGGCCTGTTATTAATGTGATCTCCAGAGGGCCTACAGCCGCTGGTACTTCCAGTAACTCGAGGAAGGCTTATGCAAGAGAAGTAATGAGTATAGTTGGAGAACCCCCGATGCGGGCAAAAATTGACTATGCAATGACATTCGATAACGTCGACCTCGAGAAGGTAAAGTTCCCCCATGATGACCCCTTAGTAATTACACCAGTGATTGGAAACTCGTCCGTAAAGAGAGTGCTCATTGACAATGGAGCCTCGGTGGATATCTTGTTCTATGATGCCTATGAAAAGATGGGATACTCCGATACTCAACTAACACCCTCGGACATGCCGATATATGGCTTCAACAATGTGGAAATCAAGATTGAAGGCATGATCCAACTCCCTGTAACTATGGGTACCGAACCTAGGCAAGCCACATGTATGATAAATTTCTTGGTTGTTAAAGCCTCGTCGACCTATAATGCCATCCTTGGGAGGACAGGGATACACGCTTCTAAGGCAATCCCGTCCACTTACCACATGAAGATTAAATTCCCGACTAGGAACGGAATTGGAGAAGAATTAGGAGATCAGAAAATGGCCCGCAACTGTTATATTGGGGCACTAAGATCTGGAGGAACTGGGGGGCAAGTACTACCCATAGAGGATCTCGATGTCCGAGAAGAGGAAGAAAGAAGAGGCAAGCCCGCCGAGGACTTGATTCCAATCTCATTGTATACTGAGGAACCCGAAAAGGTTACTTATATTGGAGCCTTACTTCAGGAAGACTTGAGGCAGGAACTAATGAGGTTCTTGAGGAACAATCGTGATGTTTTTGCTTGGACAGCAGCTGACATGCCAGGTATTGATCCCTTATTCATGACCCATAAGTTGAATGTGAATCCCGATAGGAAACCGATTAAGCAAAAGAAGAGGAATTTCACTCCCGAAAGGCAAGAAGCCATTAAACAGGAGGTCGATAAGTTGCTGGAAGCCGGGTTTATTGAGGAAATTCAATTTCCAGAATGGTTGGCCAACCCTTTTATGGTCAAGAAAGCTAATGGGAAGTGGAGGATGTGTGTAGACTTCACTGACCTAAATGACGCTTGCCCAAAGGATTGTTTTCCTCTTCCAAGAATTGATACACTGATAGATGCCACTGCTGGCCATGAGATGCTGAGTTTCATGGATGGCTTCAGCGGATATAATCAGATCCGGATGGACAAGGACGATGTACCCAAGGTATCGTTTATCACTGACTTTGGTGTATTTTTTATTTGGTTATGGCCTTTGGACTTAAGAATGCAGGAGCAACATACCAACGCCTTGCAAACAAGATGTTTAAACATCTGATTGGTAAGACTATGGAGGTATATGTAGATGATATGTTGGTGAAAAGCTTGAGCAAAGCGGATCACCTTGAACACCTTAGAGAGGCCTTTGAAGTCCTGAGGACGCATAAGATGATGTTAAACCCAGCTAAGTGTGCCTTTGGGGTCGGTTATGGGAAGTTCCTGGGTCTAATGGTCTCAAAGCGTGGTATTGAAGCCAACCCCGACAAGATAAAAGCTATCCTAGATATGGAACCCCCAAAGAGTGTAAGGGATGTTCAGAAACTGACAGGAAGAATTGCAGCCTTGGGAAGGTTTGTATCCAAGTTAGGAGACAAGTGCTTGCCTTTCTTCAAAGCATTAAAGAAGGTTAAGAACTTTGAATGGATGGATGAGAGCCAAGTGGCCTTCGAACATCTAAAGAAATATATGGCAGAGCCACCACTCTTATCAAAACCCGTAGAGGGCGAAATCCTGTATGTATACTTAGCTGTCTCGGAACAAGCGCTAAGCGCCGTCCTGGTTCGGGAGGAATCCAAAGTCCAGAAACCAGTGTACTATGTGAGCAAGGTTCTGCATGGAGCGGAGCTCAATTACTCAGTGATCAAAAAGTTTGCTTTGGCCATGATTACGGCCTCGAGGAAGTTGAGACCTTACTTTCAGTCTCATAAGATAGAAGTCTTGACAGACCAACCTCTCCGAAATGTTATACATAGCCCTAAGGCTAGTGGAAGATTGATCAAGTGGGCAATTGAGCTTGGAGAATTTGATATCCGATACAAGCCTCGAACGGCGATTAAAGCTCAGGCCTTAGCTGACTTCCTAGTTGAATGCACCATTAGCAACCAGGAAGTCGGGGGGCAAGGAGACAAGGTAGAAGAACCTACTAAGGAAGAAAAACCTAAAGAATATTGGCTACTATTTTTTGACGGGGCTTCAAAAACAAAAGGTAGTGGTGCAGGACTCGTGCTCCAAAGCCCTGATGGCTTTACAGTGGAATATGCTATTAAGCTAGACTTTCCGACCACTAATAACGAAGCAGAGTATGAAGCATTAATAGCTGGACTTGGTCTAGCTAGAACCTTGAGGGTAAAGAATTTGAAGGTCTGTGGTGACTCAAAGCTTGTAGTCTTCCAAGTGAATGGTGAGTTTGAAGCCCGTGAGGAGACTATGCTGAAATATCTAAGGATTGTAAAGACCTAGATGGCACTATTCGAAGAATGCTTGGTAGAATATGTGCCAAGGGAGGAGAACACCAAGGCTAATGCCTTATCACAATTTGCATCCTCCGATGATGAGGTATGCTCAGGAAGCGTTTATTATCAGGTTTTGAGAACCCCAAGCATCGAAGCAAAGTTAGTTGCCCCCATTGACACAGGGGTCACTTGGATGGATGAGATTAAGTTGTATTTACAAAGCGGTCATCTACCGCCTAATGCTGATGAAGCACGAAAGTTACAGGTAAGGGCCCTTAAGTATGTACTCATTGAGGGGGCCTTATATAGAAAATCGTTTGTGATCCCTTATTTAAGATGTTTGAGGCCGGATGAGGCTCGAGAAGCCCTTAGAGAAGTTCATGAAGGGGTATGTGGCCAACTAGGGGTGTTCATCAAACCGCCCACACCGCATAAACCGCCCGCACCGCTCCGCACCACACCGCAAAATGCGGTTTTTCTTTTTCGTGGTGCGGTTGCGGGTTGAAATTTTAACAAACCGCGCGGTGCGGTGCGGGTTGCGGTTTGATATTATACAAACGCGGTTCAAACCGCACCGCACCGCTTTATTCTAATATATAAAAATATATCACATATAATTACAAATATTTATATTATATATATAGATTATTTATTATGATGTTATCTCATATGTGTGTATATATATGTTCAATTTACTCAACTTAATTTTAATAATTTTTTAATACAAATTAAGATTAGTTCTAAGACGACAAATTAAATATTATAATTATATTTGCTTTCTATGAAATAACTTGTTAGTGTTGAAATCTTTTCATCTCTATCATTATCATTTTCATAT
Organism: Daucus carota subsp. sativus; assembly: GCF_001625215.2. NCBI lineage: Eukaryota > Viridiplantae > Streptophyta > Magnoliopsida > Apiales > Apiaceae > Daucus > Daucus carota. The sequence goes on along the minus strand of NC_030386.2, from coordinate 21,682,667 downwards.
TTTAGTTTACATTTCTTTTGATGAGTATCCTTAACTCCTAATTTGTGTGTGTGTATATTATTTTAAATACGTATAGTTTAAAATTATATTTATATTGTCATTCAAAAGTATAAATATTTTGAATGTCTAAACCACGCAAACCGCATGAACCGCACCACACCGCACCGCAATTTTGTGGTGTGGTTTACGCGGTTTTTATATTACGCGGTGCGGTTGTGGTTTATGATTTTTCTCAAACCGCATGCGCGGGTTGGTTCGCGGTTTTAGGAAAAAACCGCACCGCCCGCACCGCGAACACCCCTATGGCCAACACCTCGGTGGAAGGGCATTAGCTCATAAAGTAACTCGCCTTGGATTCTATTGGCCAGATATGCTAAAGCACGCTCAAGACTATGTGAAAAGGTGTGATCGTTGTCAAAGGTTTGCACCCGTTGTACGACAGCCACCTGAGATGCTGACATCTATCAATACTCCTATCCCCTTTGCAATGTGGGGGATGGATATTCTTGGACCGTTTCCACTTGCTAGTGCGCAGAGAAAGTTTCTATTGGTTGCGATTGATTATTTCACTAAGTGGATTGAAGCCAAGCCGTTGGCCAAGATAACCACCAAGCAAGTTGCTCAATTTGTGTGGGAGAACGTTATCTGCAGGTACGGAATACCTCGAGTCATGGTTACAGACAATGGGACTCAGTTCAATAATGCTGAGTTTAGAAGTTATTGTGAGGATTACTCGATTGAGTTACGCTTCACTTCAGTTGCCCATCCTCAAGCTAATGGGCAAGCTGAGGTGGCCAATAGGATAATCCTTGATGGACTGAAGAAAAGAGTTGAGAAAGCCCAGGGATCATGGGCCGATGAGATACTCCCTATACTATGGGCGTATCGAACAACTTGTCAGGTTTCAACTGGGGCAACCCCCTTTCAGCTGGCTTATGGAGCCGAGGCAGTGGTGCCACTTGAAATCACTCATACATCCTCCAGGGTCCAGCAGTATGAGCCAGAAGCCAATGAAGAAGGTATGAGACTTGCACTTGATATGATTGATGAGATTCGTGACGAAGCTCATGCTAAGATTGTGGAAAACCAGAAACAAGCTTCCTATTACTATAACCTACGGGTTAAGGAGCGATACTTCCGGGAAGGAGATCTGGTACTTAGAAAAATTGAAGCTTCTGGGGTAGGTCCCAAAGGCAAAATGGCTCCAAATTGGGAAGGTCCCTACCAAGTTAAGACTGTCACAGGCCATGGCTCATACAAACTTCAAACCTTGGAAGGAGTTGAAGTTCCCAGAAGTTGGCATGCAACCAACTTAAAGATATATTATATTTGATGTCTACTCTGTGATAACAGAAGTTAGTAGTTACCACAAAAATAAGGTCATGTTGACCACTGCCATGTAGTTGATTTCCAAAGATAGTTATTTCTTTTACTATAATAATAAAGTCCTGAGGATTATCTAGCTTGTTTATCCAAGTCATTTTTACTTGTACTTGTGCTTTCTTTGATGAAAAGTTCACAAGTTCTAAATTGAACTTACATGTTTAAAGATAGAAATCCTAGGTAGGAATCAATATGGATAAAAAGCTCGAAGTTGAAAACTGCTAAGTGAGGCTCGAAGCTAAAAGCATGATATGCAAAAGAAGTTAACTTGATAGATAAGTTGACAAATAAATAAAGGAGTTAAACCCCGAAGGGTTGACATAAATATTCGAATAAATATATACAAACTAAAGCCACGCAGGGCTAAAAACACCTAGTCTAGGGCAGACCATCATCGAAGATGTCGTCCCCCTCTTTGGCCTCTGCCGCTTTCTCGGGGACCTCTTCGTCCTCCTCCTCCTCGGGGATCTCCTCCTCCTTCTCAGCATCCTCGGCCATAGGAGAATCGACCCCATCCTGAGCCTCCTCATCCTGGGTCTCAACTGGATGGGAGTCCCCGAACTCCGTCTCCTCGAGATCCTCTGAGGATTCTGAGGCTTTCCCCGGGATTGAGGGAACGGGGAATTCTTCCAGGGTGAGTGGGTGACCCCCTCAATCTTAGAGCTGAGCTCTCCGATGATGGCCTCCCAGCAGTTCTTGAAGGTCTCCGGGAAGGCGGCGTCGTACTCGGCCGCCATCAAGTCCTCGTACTCCTTGGACTTCTTAAAGTCCTCGATTGCCTCCGTCCGGACTCGAGCCAGCTCGGCCTCCAAGGTTCGAACCTTCTCCTTCTCGGCCGCCAACTCCTTTTCCACCTCGCGAAAGCGTTCGAAGTTGGCCGTGGAGGACTCGAGGTACCTATCACGATCGCGCTCTGCGATCGTCTTCTCGGTCCTCACCTCCCTCAAGTTGTGGAGGGCAGCCTGAAGGTAGGTGTTGACCTACAAGATGATGAAAACAAGAAAAGCATGCGTTAAGGAAAATAACTAAGAACGAAGTATTGCAAGGTAAATAAAAAGGTAAGATTATTTTTACCGAGGCCACGGCCTGAGCTCCTAGGAGCTCAATCTGCAAATCATCCGAGGACTCGACCACGTGGGCTTTGTCTCTCGGGGTTACCACGTTCTTGGACCACTCAGCAGCGGCCCGAGAGTCGCCCACTATAGTGTCCTTGTTTAAGAGGCCCCACTGGACCACGTAAGGATTTGGGTCCTCATCGATAGCAGTGGGCCTCTCGGCTATAAAAGCCGGAACTTTCTCCACAATGGGAGAACCACCCTCCTTCTTGGGCCGCTTGGTACGGGCCTTCTCCACAGGAACGGCCTTCGAAGCGGCCGTCTCCCTCTTCTTAAAAATATTGCCCAGGGTAGCGAGGGCTGCAGAAAAGAAGTGCAAATAAGTTAAGGCCCATAATCAAATCCAGTAAGTAAAATAAAAATAATAAGAGGATTAAGGGAATACCCTTTGGGCCTAAATCACTAAGCCCGTGTGCTTGAAGTGAGGCCTCTGAGAGCAGGAGAGAGCAATGATGGAGGTTGTCTCCCATCAAGATGCGTATGGCGGCCTCTTCTTCTAAGCCCAACTTAAAAGATCTAACGGGCCCGTCTTCGGCCCGACTAAAGTTGGAATAGAAACAATCCTCCCAACTGCCCCCCTCCATATAAACATAAAACCATTGTTTTTTCCAGAGAGGGAGGGAGTCAGGGGCTGTGTCAGAAACAAAAATACTACGGGCCACATTCCTATATTGGATTTTTACCCATCCCTCATCGTTGGGTGCATTCACGAACTTGAACAAATATCTAAATACCGCAACACTAGGCTCTAAATTATGTTTCCTACATTGGACTAAAAAACATTAAATGAACTTCCACCCGTTGGGCTGAAGTTGGGTAGGGCAGATACGGGCCTCAGCTAAAAGCCTGCAAACAAACATGGGGGGAGGGAACCTAAACCCAGCATAGAGAGTTTCTTTATAAATCCTAAGCGCTCCGGGATTTGGATAGCAAGACCTATCATTTGGGCCCGGAGCCACAGCCCTGTATGGCCCATTTATCCCAAAAGCCACAGCAATGGTATCTACGGCTTTTTGATCGTATTTTGAAGGAAACTTATACGATTCTAAATGCAACAAGTTGGGAAAAGCTTCACCAAAATCTGAAACTAAATCCCTAAGTGAAAAGACACTAGCATGAACTAGGAATTTCTTTTTACCTCGGTTCGCGTGAGGATGAGCAGTGGAAGGCTGGGAAAGCTGAGATTGTTGAGAAGAACTTGAATCTGCCATTGAAATGCTTGGATTGAAGGCTTGAAACCCAGGAAACACCACGAAGAAGATGAAGATCAGCCGGAAACTGGAAAACTGCTTGAATGTTGGCCGGAAACTGGAAAACTGTTTGAATGTCGGCCGGAAACTGGAATCCCTTTGAAGATTGCCGGAGAACTCGCCTAAAAACTTGCCGAAAAACTAGAGAAATTTGAGAGAAACTTGGGAGAGTGTTTGGGCTCTGAGATTTGGAAAGAATAGTGAATGAAAACGAGTCCCTCAGTCACTCTATATATAAGGGATGGTAACCGGTTCAACAGCCGGTAAACCCTAGGGTTACCGCCTGTATTCGGTAAAATGGGCTTTCTAGCCGGTGGATGGGCCGAGTTTGGGCGGCAAGCCCATATAGTTTGAAATTCTTTGAATGTTCTAGAAGAACATGAGAAATACATATATATATGAAAACAAAAAAGAAAATAAACTAGGCCTGACAAATGTAGATCTTGGCCCACGGGATCCAGCAAAATCAAGTTAGCGACAAACCACGCCTAGGAAGCGTGATTTCCTTGGCGTGGATGCTTGTATGCCTCCTTGGCGTGGATTACCAACACCCAGGAAGCATTTCTTTGTTGAGTCTTGTTAGACCAACCACGCCTAGGAAGCGTGATTTCCTTGGCGTGGATGCTTAAATGCCTCCTTGGCGTGGATAACCAACGCCCAGGAAGCATTTCTTTGTCGAGTCTTGTTAGACCAACCACGCCTAGGAAGTATGATTTCCTTGGCGTGGATGCTTAAATGTCTCCTTGGCATGGATTACCAACGCCCAGGAAGCATTTCTTTGTTGAGTCTTGTTAAACCAATTACGCCTAGGAAGCATGATTTCCTGGGCGTGTGTGCACAAGTGTCTCCTTGGCGTGGGTTACCAACGCCAAGGAAACCACTCAACTTGTGTGACACCGTCACGCAGAGGAGGCTTCCCCCTAAATTTGGAAAAATGCAAGAAAAATCAGGAATGTTTTGAAAATTGAGATTTGATTTTAAAAGTTATTATTAAAGGGCTCGAAGAATTCTGAAAATTGGAATTTGATCCAAAAAATTCTGGTAAAATGGAATTTAGCCTCAAAATAATATGAGAGCACCCGAAGACCTCATCTTGGTAAGAAATTTGACAAAATGCGCGATGTACAACACTAAAACCTCTGTGAACTTCCGATAAATTTCTACGATATTTGTCGAAAGTTGGGGGGCAAATGATAGGGATTGGGTTAATTGAGTACTACGACCCGATCCAATAAAGGCCTGAGTATCCGGATTTAATCAGATTTAAATTCCGCTTCGATCCAATAACGGCCCAACCCAGATGCATGAATCGTAAGGAGAGTTTAGATGGACTCGAGACCCATATAACGGCCCAGCTACGAGCCTGAGTCCTGTAAGGCTACTAATTCTCACGGATAAATGTCCGGGAATCCATGATAAACATTAATATTCGAAGATAAGAGTTCAGTCTTATCCCCGACACCGAAGCATACTTCGATAAGAAGTCTGATACGTGGAATCGTACTTCCATTCAGCTTCTGACTCCGAAGTATCTATATAGAGGGCTCTACCCCTCCAAAATAGAACTACGTTTTGGACTTGATTCTTCTCCTAGCAGAGGATACGTAGGCATCTCGCATCGAGACCAGTCCAAAGCACGAATCGCTCACCCCCTTTGTTTTCTTTTCCATAACAATATGCATGATCCCTTATATTTACGAGAATTAAAACACACAACAATTAATCTTCAAAGAAATTTAGCTGAGAACACTGGGATTTCTCATTATATCATCCAAGCTTCATCCGAAAGTAAATTCGAAATGCAATATAATTATATATAGAAACAATTGTGTTGATTCTGATTGTCTTACATAACGATTATCTTTTGCAGAGAGTTATGCAATAGTACCATGACATAGAAGTACTACAATTAGACATCAAATTGGGCAGTAATGTAGTTCTCCCTCCATTTCAAATTACATGTCCATTTTAGAAGAAAAAAAATTGTTACAAAATATTTGTCCACTTCAAATTTCAATGTAAAGTTATATTTCCAAAGTCAACTCTCCTCCACATATTTCAAATTTATATTTCCAAAATCAACCATATACTACCACATATTGGGTTCAATTAATGACTTATTACACCTCTTTTTTCTCAAAATCCACTTTTCTTAAATTATGTGATTTTTTGAAAATGGACATCTAATTTAAAACGGAGGAAGTACAATTATTCATATGTTTGGATAAAATTAGTGGAAATAATAAACATCAATACATGCAGCTCGACTTTAATCACGTCAAAATAAGATGCTGCCAAACAGGTTGGTCAAATGTAGCAGATACACGATCACTTTTGCCTGTCCGATTCCAAAAGTTGTTAGGATTAGAAAACTGATATACAGATAAGAATCGCTTGTAGTTTTATAATGTGGCGGCTTTCGGTACAATAAATTAGTTATGCAAAATAGACTAAGCCTTGATTTTATATGGCTTACAAATGTACATTTATTTTCATATTTTTAATCAGAATCAAACCGAAATATTGCATTTATTTTCATATTTTTCAGAATGAATCAGAATCAAACCGAAATATTGCAGATTAATAGAGATAAACCCGTCGTTTGGGGTTATCTAGCTCATTATAAACTATATTTCGCTACGCATGAAAAGATATTCTGAAACGTAGGCTGCTGTCAACTGAAAATCTGTTTGTGGATGCGTGCGGAACATTGCAAGGGTCTTGTTCCAAAATTATACACATTCAACTACTTTGTTATCAGACCCGGCCCTTGGGTAAGGCGACCAAAGCGACCGCCTAGGCACCACTTCGACTTGGGGCACCAAAATTTTCATATATTTAATATATATACTCTTATATACATGTTTTTTTATTTAAGATTAAAATTTAATTCAAAATGAAAATAAATAAATGTGATGCATTCTTATTCTTTTGTTTCATATGCAAGTTATATACTATTTTTAATTAAGAGATGTGTAAAAAAAATTAAGATATAAAAATACGGGGCACCATTTTTCATTTCGTCTAGGGCACCCAAATCCCTAGGGCCGGCCCTGTTTGTTATCCACGAAATATACCTTGGTCGTCTGAGAATAAATTAACTAATACGAAATTATATTAATGTAGCACATACAAGTTCGCATGGCAACATATTTCAAAGAAGAATTTTCGTTGACGAAGAAAGTTTATACTCCCTCCGTCCCATTTTAGTTGTCACATTTCTATTTTTGTTGTTCAAATTGATTAACTTTTGACCAAAGATTATAGGTCATTTTTTTATTATTTTGAAAAACTGAAAATCACATTAGATTAAAAATTGCTTCTGGTAACATATTTTTTTTATTTTTTCAATTGATAAAATATTAATAAATTTCAATTAAATTTTGATCAATTTGACCGGCACAATATCAAATGTGACAACTAAAATGGTACGGAGATAGTAATTACTAATAAATCTAATATCAGCTCGGATATGATGATATAATCCCAACAGCTTTCGAGATGTTCTCACCCAAACAACTTGAATAACAAGAGGCCTCAAAGCTCAAGCCCTGATTAAATTGCCTGTGACAATAATACATTCCAGAGAGGAGCTCCCAGCTGTTGAGGGATGGGCCAGGAGTATAACCATTTAAGTAGTCACGGCCCACCTGAACGCAACTATCTTGCTGGGTACAAATTTATGACTGGGCCTTGTATAGTGTGAGGCGGAGAAAAGGAACAATCATCAAACCGTAATAGAAACAAGAAGAAAACAACAAACAGGTCGAATTGTTTATTTCCCTTCCAGGTATCTTACTCGGGCTACACATTTTTTATTGCCACTACAAATCATGTGACTTGGAATCTTGGAACACATAATTTAATCCCATACTATACATTTCTCGTATTTTAATATTTATATTGGAGTTCTTTTAAATTATGCCGTTATATTTTGCATTAGCCATATTGTGCATTGACTTCTCCTCATAAATCTCGACTCATTAATGCTTATAGTTTTCAAAGGTAAATAGTTTATTTTCACAGTACATAAACACGAGATATTAACAATTAAGCATTAGCATTAAGGAGGTGCATAATAATGTAAATAGAAGATCGATATAAAATATAGGCGAGTATGTAATAATTGTGAAAATAGTAGTAGGAGGCACATGAGGTATTTGTAAAGTTCCAAAACACCCGTGGTCATGCATAGTTTGCATACACATATCTGTCGCTTTTTTTATAGCTTTGGACCAGTGCAAAATTACAAATATAACCATCACATAATTAAATACACAAAAGTAATTCAGATACTATGCCTATTTATCCTTCTCTTTACCATTGCAATTTCTACAAGCATCTTGTGGACCCGCTTTTACTTTCCTCCTAGTTAGTGCTAAATTAGAAAGCATATAGGATTATCAATCGAAAGAGTTAATTTAATTTCTAATAATTTCTGTCAAAAAAATTTCTAATAATTTTAAGTATAAGAAAAAAACCACACCGCTAGCACCGACTAGTATGTCAAAATCGCAACCCACATGTTAACATTTAAACTCATAATTGTATCATGAAAAATAAAAATTACATTATACGATATGGTGCTGACAATTTACACGGTTCGTACAGTTTGGTGAACATTTCTCGTTCACCCTTTAAAATATCGAGTGTATTCATAATTCCGCACAAAGTTTTATCAGTTAACTAAAATCTGAAAATTTAACAAATAAAAAAATCTAACAAGAAAGAATTCCTGATATTATTGGAAAAGGAAAAAAAAAGAACTATTTGATGTTTTTCCACCTGCCAAAATCGTTGGAAATCACCCGCGATGACCAGAAAAAGAAGAACCACGATAAATAAAAGATAAATAATGCTGAAAAATGAATGAGTATTGAGGAGGTTAGTGAGTCAAAGGGTGCAGTAAATTAGCAGACTTGGCAGACCCATTACACCTCTCTCCCTCCCTCATTAGTCATTACACCCCTTGCCTCTTCTCTACCATTACCTAGTATGCACTAGTACTCTCTCTCTCTCTCTCTCTCTCTCTCTCTCTCTCTGTCTCCCCCTCTCCCTCTCCCTCTCCCTCTCTCTCTCTCACACACAGTGACACAGAGTACACGCAGGAGTACATGTATACTACTCTTTCTTGAAGCTATGGCTGCAACACACAGAATGGCATCACTAATCTTCTCGCCCTTTCTCTTCTTTCTTGTAATGCACCTTTCCCCTTCAATGGCAGCTACTGGTAAACCCCTCTTCTTTCTCATCTTCAATTCTTTCCCTCTCCGCCTTCTCTCAGATGTGCACTTTCTCATCTTTACCTTTTTCTAGTCTTGCATCTATTCAAAATTACTCTGATAAATCTGTCTGATATTTGATTGTTTAATTCAATAACTTGGACTTTGTCACTGTGCCTATTGTTTTTAATTATAATGCCCCATTTTTGTATTACCAATTTTGTTTCAATTAGTAAGCTTGTTTGATTTGCAACTATGCAGATGTATCTATGTATCAACTCAGCTTATGTTTAGTTAAAACCTACCAGGACCCAACTTTAATGCATTATCAATATACAGCGAATTAATGTTAGTCATGGATCAACTTGCAATATATGTAACATATTGCTTTCAGCACATCCTTTGTTAGTTTTTTTTTTTTTGCTTAATTTGGGGGTCGTGGAAGTACAAAACAGTCCATACTTCATTTATGATTGTTTAGTTATTGGTGGATACCAACACGAGAATGTACTAAAATATATGTGCCTAACTTATTCTATTTACTACGACCTTCACAGATCACACTTAAATTGAGAAGCATAAGTATGACTTAATTTTACTTACTCGAGGAAGATGAGTATGACTGTAAAAATTGTAAATTTTGTATTGATTGTTTCATGAAGTCATTATCGTAACATAATGGAAAGAAGGTCAGTGAATTTGCCCTAAAGATCTCTATTTGTTTCACCAAATTGAGGGTCTACTTTCTTATATTTTGGATCAGAGTTCAGTAAAATTACAGGAACGAATACTCAGATTATCACTGGGGTAATTTGGGTACATAATTCTGTCATTTACTCCAAATAAGAAAAGTTGCATTTAAAGAATAAATGAAATTGTTTGTCTTCTGAAATCAGTTCAATGTTCATGTAATATAGTTCTTCAGTTAGGCTGTCAATATTGCCACTGTAATTTCTAAAATAAAATCCGCAACACATCTGAATTGTAAATACTTCATCTTCTTCAATAAGGTTTTTAAGATGGATTAGAATTTATATCAGGAGGTGTCTGTCATCATAGTTTGATTTCGTGGGAACTATAATATTGTTACGTTTTAACACCAAATTAGATATAACTGCAGTCCACGGGACTTAAGTCTGATTTCTGATAGTTTTGCATTCTTATTTATGTTAAACTTCGGCAGCTACTCATGTCTACATGATGTTGGCATTTAACATAGCAAATTTATATTTGGCTCCTAATCTTTTATTATCAAGAGACCTTGCCAGTTCGTTCTCACTGTATTAAATAAATACTATGTGTGAGTCATTTTTTGATGAAGCTTGTGCAAGATAAACCGATGTTACTACTAATTTCTTGCTAGCAAATATTCTTCATACTGATGATCAGCAATTATTACAAAGCTTCACGTCGATTCTTCTTCTTTCGCAGAATGTCCTTTAGATCTGACTGGATCAAACTTTAGTGTAACTGCAACCATGTGTTCTAATAGTGAAGATAAAGGAAAGTGCTGCCGCTACATAAATGCGTTAATTGCTATTTCGGTTGCCCGATATGCAAATTCAACAAGCAACTTAGGTGTTGCACCGGATTTATCTGAAATATGTCTCCATACCATTTCAGAAACGTTAGGATTGTATGGAGTAACAAGGAATGCAACAGCCTTTTGTGGCTTCGGGACAAAAATACCTGTAAATTATGAGTGTCAGGGTCGAACAACAGTCACACAGATGTTGCAATCCCCAAGGTATACTGATGTCAGTAAACATTGCAGACTGCCATTGACTGAGAAACGTGATTGCAGAAAATGTATAAATGCTGGTGTGGCATACGTACGTAATCTAGTGGGAGCTGCAAATAACTTGACATTAAGCACTTGTAGGGATGCAACTTTTGTTGCCCTTGCAAGCGAAGTTGATAACACTTCTGCTGTCAATATTGCAGGCTGTTTTTTTGGGGTCCAGGCGCTTATTACTGCTCCAGGTACCAGTAGGTTTGCAATTTAAGGGTTTAGTTATATTTTTGAAGTAAGCTTGTATAAAACGGATCAATGCTTGCTAGGATATGTTTTCCAATTTTCATTTTATTTCCTTTTTGTAAAACCAAATAGATTTAGCTTGTTTATCCAAACACAGCAAAATTAATGCTTAACCTGGGGTTGTAGACAAGGTAAAATACCAATATGGCATGGCTTTCTGCACTTTGATTTGCTTTTCTTCTTTTCTTTATGGGCTACTTCCCAGGATCCTTTTTCATTCAGTTCAATAAAAGCCAATTGAGCAATTTTGATTCATTAGTACAAATAATAGACCAGATGGACAGTTTTTTCTGATAGGTGTCAAACTTTGACAATATTTGGGATTGTCGTTTAATATTTGAAGGATATTATTGGAATTTCAAAACTCTTCTGTTTACCTGCAACTGTAAACACTTTGTCAACTTTGAGCTTAAAATGTTCATGAAAATTAATTGACTGTAGAGTAATCGACTTGAGATTTTGTCTGATTGTACTTACTGTGAAGCAGAAAGAAGTACCCCCTTATGCACGACTGCACGAGGAATTTGGAAATTAAATGATAAATGTTATTATTACATATATACTCCTTAGTCATTACTAATCTTTGACTTGTAAAGACTTATCATAACTAGGCCTTCAATTTTATCATTAACATAAAAGATAGTTTTCCAAAGCAGTATCATATTCTCTGGGGGTGAGCGTGGGAGGTGTTGGTTGTGGTTTGCTTTGGTTTGTTTTCAAGGGTTAGTAGAATTTGGTTGGTGAGAGTATTACTCTGACTTGGATAGTGTCACTTGTATTTAATCTTTAAACCTTTTGCCAAAGAATAAATGAGGTCAGGAAGCTCATTAGCTTTCAAGTTTCAACCTCGCTCATTCTGGATGCCAGACTAGTCATTCATGATTTAAAAATTTCTCCTGGCTGTTTAAAATTATGGGTTTTGATATATCCTCTATGTATGGATATTTGAACTTGCCATTGTATTAGATAGCACACGGTCATTTAATTACATAGAACATAATTTTTTTTATGTCATGTATCCGTACTAATTGCTGGACTCCTACATTATGTTGACTTATCTATGGTTTCAGAACCTTCCCCATCTATACTTTCCCCGAAGGCATCTCCAAGTCCACCAGTTGCTTCTAGCCCCGGGCAGCTTTCATTGAGTGTGCCCTTCAAAGGAAGTCATCATCACAACCATCTCTCCTTAGTTCCTGCTCTGGGCATAGCAGTTACTGTTGTAGCTACTACAATGTTGGTTGTCTTAATTTTTCTCATTCGTAGGAAAAGTCGAGAGCTTGAAGATACTGAAATTACTGATAAAAACTCAAGAACCTTCCCTCAGCCTACAAGAAAATATCAAGAAGGTATGGTTCTATTTAAGTTAAGATTGAGGAGCCCTGCCGTCTAGCAATTGGAAGGTCCAAGTTACATTCTTTTGCTCTTTTGTCTGTTTCTATAGTTGTTAAATTGTGGTATGCAGGTCCATCTATGTTTAAAAAGTTTAGTTATAAAGAGACGAAGAAAGCAACAGACAATTTCAGCTTTGTGATTGGGCAAGGAGGGTTTGGCACTGTGTATAAGGCTCAGTTCAGTGACGGTTTAGTGGCAGCAGTGAAGCGAATGGATAAAGTGTCAGAACAAACAGAAGATGAATTTTGCAAGGAAATAGAGCTTCTTGCTAGACTTCATCATCGCCATCTTGTTGCTTTAAGAGGTTTTTGCATTGAAAGACACGAGAGGTTAGTTAGGCATTTAGATGTGTGTGATTCTTTTGTCTGACTGACAACCTGCAAACTAAAACCAAATTTTACTTGCTTAATGGCAGATTCCTCATGTACGAGTTTATGGCAAATGGAAGCTTAAAAGATCATTTACACAGTATGTCACTTCATTTGCTCATCTGCCTTTCACACTCATTAGCTCCCCGTCCTATTGCCATTACATGGAATTGTCTATTAAAAACTATGCATTGCAGCTACTTGAGTCTCTTTTAACTTTTCTGAAATGTAAATTAACTCATAGTGATGTCTTGTGTATGTCCATCTGGTTTTCTGCAGCTCCAGGTAGGACACTAAGTTGGCGGAATAGAATTAAAATTGCAATAGATGTGGCAAATGCTTTGGTAAATTTCTATGATAGTTAATTAGAAATGTTTCTCTCGGCTTCAATTTCTGTTAATTTTTCAGATAATTTTTGGAAGTTCGTGTTCATTGATATCTTACCCTTCCTGGATGACATCATGTGTGCAGGAATATCTACACTTCTATTGTAATCCTCCTCTGTGCCACAGAGACGTTAAGTCCAGCAATATCTTGCTGGATGAGAACTTTGTTGCGAAGGTAAGTTGCTCCATATTATTGATTTTTTTATTCTATTTTGTTTGCATACTGTACACAACCATTGTGGTATTTTGCTTTTGTGTCTGATCCTGCGCCATAGAAGTTTCTCGGTCTTTTTTCATTCTAAAAAGAAGTCAAATAATGTTTAAGGACTTGGTGGACATTCAAATGCTAAATTATATTTCACACTTCAGTAAAGATGGTAGAAATTCTCTGGTTGCATTTTGCAATTAAGATACTTGGGAAAAATTAAAAAAGGAAAAGTGCATCTACACGTTTTGTATGTGATAAAAATTTATAATGTGATTTCATTATAAGTTGCAAATTTAAGCAATGTGCTCAGTTAAATTCTTGACTAATCTTTAATCTGGCTTCAGCTTGCAGATTTTGGCCTTGCACATGTTTCAAAAGATGGTTCAGTGTTTTTTGAACCAGTAAACACAGATATAAGGGGAACCCCAGGTTAGAAGATATCTGATGTCTGCATCCCTATCTATATAAAAATATAAATTTATATTTAAGTGTGTATCATATGTTATACTTCAACTGTTTCAGGTTATATGGATCCAGAGTATGTTTTCTCTCAAGAGCTTACTGAGAAAAGCGACGTTTATAGTTATGGAGTTGTACTGTTAGAACTAGTGACTTCAAGACGAGCAATCCAGGATGACAGGAACTTGGTAGAGTGGTCTCAGGCATTCATGGCATCTGATTCGACAATACATGAGCTTGTTGATCCCAATATTGGGGATTCATTTGACGTGGAACAGCTTCAAGCGATTGTTTCAATTGTGAGATGGTGTACTCAGTCAGAAGGTCGTGCTAGACCTTCTATAAAACAGGTTTTGAGGCTATTGTACGACTGCTCTGACCCAATGCATAGTGACTTTGTCGAAGCTGTGGAAGAAGAAGATTATGAAGGAACAAGAGGAAGGGGGAGTATTAGTAAGAGTAAAATGCAAAGCTGGGATGGAAGGTGTCTTGCTTCTTCATCAAGTACATCTAGGTCTTACTGTAGTAGAAGCTTTCTTCTTGAAACTGGCTCGCCACAATCTCCTTCCAATATACCTTCCATATAAAGATCAACCACTCATTTATACCGAAATTCCACGTTAGTACATTTGCTAACCTTTGGCAGGAACGCATTGGTGAGTAAGTATGCAGGTGGGCATATCCTAGCATACACTATAAGTGAACATTCGGCTCGGTGATGCAGATTGGTATTATACCGAAAATTTTAATCCGGTATATGGAAAGAGTTTTAAGCATCTGTCACTCAGCCTTTTCATTTAGCAAAAGTAAGAAAAATAGGTGAAAAAAGTTGTCCAGGTATAATCAGTTGGAAACAACCACCCTTCTTTCTGCCTAGCGGTATGGGCTTTGTGTTCATTTTGTAGATCAGATCATATGAATATGATAGTAGGATTTTTTTTGTTTTAGAGATTTGTTGTGGAATCTTGTGGTAACTGGTAATACCCTATATTATATACAGTATTGTAATGGTTTTGCTTGTATTATGAGATTTCATTTTATGGAGGATATGATAAAGGCCTCAGACCATATTTGTACTAATACGCATTGGTCCTGCAGTTTGATCATTATTCCAGAAGTCGGTGATTAATTATCAATTAATCATCGATTAATCACGGTTTCATAACTTGCCAAAGTGATTAAATTTTTTATTATTCAGTTAATCATCTAATTAATCTCATATCAATCTGGTTAATACCTGATCAATCCAATTATATTCTAATTAATTCTTATTCCTTGTCTTCATTAATTAAGCCTAATTTCTGTTTTTTTTTTTCTTTTACACTGTATAACATATAATGAATTGATTATACTCAAGATACCATACATTTGGGACCAAAAAATATATCAATTTCTATCGGCCAAAGTGTAACAAACAATAATCAGCCTATGAAAATATATACAACTACAAATGTCATGTTATTATAAATAAAATGACAATAGGCTATTAAATACTATACTATCAGTTCAAAAATTGTATTAAACTTGGTTATGCAGAGCTTTCAGTTTTATACATGAGCACGACATATATCAAAGTAACAAACGGACTGAAACTGGAAACTGGAAAATTTTAAGTTCTGAAAAGCTGTGCAATACTATTCTGATAGTATGTACCGAAGAGTTGATCGGTAGTTCTATAATTTGGGACTAGGACAACACTCTCTCTACAGCAGCTACGTAAAATTCCTTTGGCATGGTACCAACCACAGTTTCGCATTTCTCTCCATTTTTGAAAAGCATGACCACTGGCACAGCCTTGATATCATACTCGTTAGCAATTTGCAACTCATTGTCTGCATGGAGTACGAAGCAATCAATTCTTCCAGCATACTCTGTCGCGATCTCATCAATCACCCGATGAACCATTGCACATGGACCACACCAGCTAGCGTAGAATTCCACAAGTACAGGTACTTTACTGTTTAAAACTGATTTCTCCCATGAGTTGCCAGTAACTACTGTAGCTGCGAAAAAGATGTGATGCAGCTGTAAGAGAATGCATGTTTCTTTGTGCAAAACAGCTAAATTAAACAAGGGGAGTGTAACTACTGTAGCTGCGAAAAAGATGTGATGCAGCTGTAAGAGAATGCATGTTTCTTTGTGCAAAACAGCTAAATTAAACAAGGGGAGTCAGGATTAGGGTGATCCGGATACAACCTGGAGATTGCATTCTATCATAAAAATTAAAAAGTGTTCTCAGCTCTAACCTCGAGATTATTTAAATTTATAATCACAGAACAAGATCAATACCGGGTCAAAGGCAGGCATGAAGGTGTTTTAACTTGATATAATAAACTTCATTGTTCTTTACAGTTCTGGACGTGTCACACTTTAGTTGTTTTGGAAGATAATTGAGCTGTGCGTGTACTGTTGAGAGCTTAAGTTTTGGTGCTAAGGTTTATACATCCTTTGAGTGACATTACACATGTTTACTTCTTTTCAAAGTTTATTGACAGAGATTATTATTTTCCAGCCAGACACTATAGACAACTGACAAATAAGAATCCTATTGATTACCAGACTAGCGGGTTCTATCGCAACTTCTAGGACGAATTCTGTGAGGACTTGATGTGTCATCTTATGTTTCCCACATTTACCTGTGTTTCTCAGTACACTTTCTTTCTATTCTTCTTTGGCCTAAACACCCCATCTCAATTATTTGTTGATGCATCTCTTAGTAATAAGAAAACATTGAATAATTATACCGTTCTTAAAAGTACATGCATACATCATGATGCTAGTGACATCCGAAAGTCAAAGGTCAGAACTCAGAGACATAAATCTTTTTCGACTCTTTAAGCAATGAACACAAAGTATAGCAGTACAAAAATTTTAAAAATAGAACATGAACCATTAGACATACTCTTGAGTCTTGTGACACCGGGTCGAAAATTTTCAAAATAATACTATATGTTACACTAAAGCGCAAAACGTTAATGAAATTGCAGTACGTAGACCAAAAGCCATACATAATGCCTTACTTGATTCCCTGTCATACCGAATGCAATATCACAAGATACTACTAGATCAAAAGCAACTGCAAGCTATTACTTAAAATGTCATTACTTCACAACTCCATGTAGAACTTAATCAACTGTTTCTCAAAAGACAACTCGGGATGTATAAGAGCAACTCCAATGCAATGCTATACTTGGTTCTATTGCTATATTATAGCATCAAAAATAAAAAAAACTCAACTCCAAAGGGGTGCTATATTTGGATGCATCCATGCATAGATGCATCCTTGGTTCTATATTTGAAACCAAGGATGGAACCATCCATGTTGCCACATCATCATCCATGTGAAAATGGGGAGAATTTGTTGAGATATTTAATAAAAGTTAGGTAAAAGTTAATGAGTTTCTTGAATTTGAAACTAGTTATAGAACTTAGCATTGGAGTGCAAGTTTTATTTTAGCACCAAAAAACACTTTTTGGTGCTATATTATAGCAATAGCAATAGATATATAGCATCTAGCATTGGACTTGCTCTAATAACTGACTTTTAAGTTGAATTTGAAAATAATTAGCGGTATTTAGTTTATGACATTTTTAATTAGCGGTTTGATTAGATTAAAGACCAATATTATCAGTAATTACAAGTACTTTTCAGCATTAATCTAATCTCAATATATCTAAATCAGTAAGAAACAAACACACTTCAGTTAAACCAGCGCATATCTATTATAGATACTACATTATAAATTAAGATACGAATTTTCTATGGTGTGCCCATGGGCACACAATAGTCACTAACTACCATGAGAATACTACTTTTGATTGGTGGATGAATATTAAATGTTGATGGCCCCCTGCATTCACACCAATTCCACCAATCAAATTAAGCTATTTTCATGAGAGTTGGTGCTTAGTATGTGCCCATGGGCACACACTAGAAAAACCGATTAAGATAAAATAAGATCCGATCATCATTGCATATCATAAATAACATAAAAATCATCGCAAGCCAGAAAAATAAATGAAGTATCAATGAACAGACCGTTTTAAAAAAGAAAAAAGAACAGACCTTTTGGGCCACCGACGGCGAAGAGCTTAAAACGAGAAGCCGAGGGAGCAGGAGCCCAAATGGGTGTTTTGGGCCGAGAGTAAACGAGTCCATCTGAGCTGTAATTGATGAGCTGGCGTGAAATACAAGAAATGGGTTGTGTTGAAGGAGAATAGAGTTTGGAAAAAGATGAGTTTGAATGAAGAAATGCACAAGGAGGAGGAGAAGAAGACATGTTTGAGAGATGAAGAAAAGAGAATGCAAAGAGAAGAAGAGTGTATGAATTAAAAGGTAGATCTAATGGAGTAGTGTGATATGTTTAAGAGTTTGGGATTGGATTAGAGATAAAATAATGAATAGAAAGAAAATGTAGATGGTGATGTTGATTGGTTTGGTAGATCTGGATATAAGCACGTTTTGTTGACATCTGGCTTTGTTTCCTTTGGATCCAAGTGGATAAGAACGAGCAGCAGCTCAAGGGACGCGTTCAGTATACGAGAGTATAATACTCCCTTCGTCCCATTTTAGTTGTCACATTTGGTTTTGTGCCGGTCAAATTGACCAAAGTTTGACTGAAATTTATTAATATTTTATCAATTGAAAAAATAAAAAAAAATATGTCACCGAAAATAACTTTTAATCTACTTTAAGATGTAATTTTCAGTTTTTTAAAATAATAAAAGAGTGACTTGTAATCTTTGGTCAAAAATTAGTCAATTTGACCAATAAAAAAGGAAATGTGACAACTAAAATGGGACGGAGGGAGTACTATATATAATAAATAATACTGTATAATTTTTAGACGGATTTTTTAATGTGTACTTATGGGCACACTAACAACCACTTTTTGTTGAGTTGAGGTGGTTGGTTTTTATTGGTCAAAACTTCATTAATAATCATGCTCCCTGCATATGCACAAAAATCATGACTAGTAAAAGTGCTCCACCTCATCAAAAAGTAGTTGTTACTGTATGCTCATTGGCACAAACTAGAAAGACCCATTTTTAGAATATGAAAACTCCGTATGGGCTGATGATAATAACAATATTTATTATTTACATTTTCTAGTAAAAAATTAGGGAAAGAGTAGGGAAAAAATGGGGAATAAATATTTAATCATTAAAATGAAATAATGAATAGGTTAGTCATTACCTATATACGATAAATAAAATGTAGATTTTAATATTGTGTTTGGTTGGAGAGAACGATATGGAATGGAATAAAATCATTAAAAATAACTGAAAATGACAGGGGTAGGAGAAGGGTTTTGAAAATATGTGAGTAAGATTTGAGAAAATAGTGCAGGAAGGAATGGAGCATTTCTTCCCAAATTAGAGTTGTGTTTTTTCGTGTATGTAAGTACTCGAATGAGATACGAATAAAATTTATAAACATTTATCCATAATACAATTCAAATTTCAATTTTTTTCATATTCATTTACGTCAGCCAAACACATGTCTACCAAATAATTAGAAAATAATTATGACTCTATTAAAATGAATGTAAATTCATTTAAATTACAACACAAACATGAATAAATAATAAATATCAACTAGTGTAGCTCGGGTGCAGCTATGTCAATGCAATGATTTTTCACTTATTGCAAGAATGGGAACGAGGTATAGTTCGGGTGCAGCTACGGACGTGGTGCAAGCCTCCACAAGGATGGATAAAGGTGAATGTGGATGAAGCGTGTCGAGTTGGAGTTCACTACTTCACTATATTGGTGCCGAGTGTGTGATTCGAGATGAACACGGCCAATTTCTGAGAGCAAGAACAAACAAGATTAAGGCCAGATGCAAGAGAGGCAGAAGCTTGGAGTTTCAAAGAAGCCCTGCTGTGGACGAAAAAATGGAGAACAAATCGCTGCATATTTGAGCTGGATGCAAAATCAGTGGTGGATGCAATTCATGGTCCTCCAAAAAAATCTTTCTTTCATACCACTATTATAGAGGAGTGTGTTGGCTGATTTGTTAGCACAAACTGCTTATTTTTTGTTTGGTCTCATGAAGTGGTACCATGTTTTATATGTAAACTTATATTGCTGAAGAGAAGTAATGCAAGGGAGATTGTTTAAAAAAAATAGTATTCCTTTCGTTTCAAAAAGAGTGAGCTGGTTTGACTTTCACGGTGATTAAGAAAAAGGTAGTAAGTTTAGTTGAAAAGTGGGTAAAGTGGTGGGATTTATCAATATTTAATAATAGATTTGAGATAATGGAGAAAAGTAGTGGGTGTAATTGTGTTTATATAATAAAAAAAGGAAAATTAATTTTAATCCCTGAACTATAGACATTTTTTTTTCTAGGTCCCTGAATTATAAATGTCAATTCATAAGTAATTCAACTCTTAATTTTTCCTTATCTGGGTCCTTCCGTTAGATCTGGTTTGACGCCGTTAGTTCTTCTTGAGTTCATGAGAATTAAAGATAACTTTGAAGGTGATTCTGATATCCAAATTTGAAGCTCGAGTAATCAAATTGCTCGTTTTTCAATCCCCTATCCATCCATACCATCAAAATTTAGTTTGGTAATTTCCGAATTTTGAGTTGAATATTAGTTTTCATTTTAATAGCTTTTATTCGAATTATAATAATGTAGATTGATAGATCGTGTGATTATGAGTGATTTTTAATGTTCAAATTAGCCTCGTCGGAAAATTCGAACTCACCGGATTTGAGTTTTTCCGGCCAAGTTCGCCGGAAAAACTAACGGAGTCAAACTAGATCTAACGGAAGGACCCGAATAGGAAAAAATAAAGAGTTGAATTACTTATGAATTGACATTTTCTAGTTCATGGACCTAGAAAAAAAATGCCTATAATTCAGGGACTTTAGAATTAATTTTCCCTAATAAAAAAAGAGTATAAAGTAGAGAAGTAGTGGGTGTAATAGTGAAAAGTAATGTTCAAAAATAGTAAGTATGATAGGTTCGTTCTTTTTGGGACGTCCCAAAAAGAAATAAGGGTCACATAAAATGGCACGGAAGGAGTAATAAATATCAACACGAGTTGTCTAATTTATTTATGAAATGAGTTGTAAATTTATTTGGTGGGGATAATTATATCATCCTAATAAGTAAATTTTCAACAATTGGGAAAGCCATCGAATACGTCAATGAAAAAATTTGATGAGTCTGTAAAAGGTGGAGAAACGCGTATTTTATTTTATATGATAGGATTTCGAGTCAAATTTATACTAACATTTGAATTTTTAGATTTTAAATATCATATAAAATAAATCTTCAAATAAATTATTTATTTAAACCAAAACTTTTAAATGAAATTCAAAATTTTAAACAGATCATAAATTCAATTTAGTTTAGTTCAACACATAATATAAATCCAATAAATAAATAAAAAACCATTCAATTTCAGTTTAGTTCAACACATAATATAAATCCAATAAATAAAAAAAAACCATTCAATTTCAGTTTATTGAGTTAATCAGACACTGATAGAATGTGCATTAATAATTTAAAAATTTTGAAACACACAAATGTCCTGACTGACGGATTGAATTAACGAATTTCTGTAAAATTGTTTCGTAAATAATTATATGATTAGTTTTTTGAATTAACGAATTCTTATAAAATTATTTGATAAATAATTATATGATTAGTTTTTTATGACTCATACCAATATTTCTAATTCAAAAATACTTTTCAGAGTAGTTTTTTGAAAATTAAATTTTTGAATCTAAACTTCCCTTTAATCCTAACCATCAAATATTGATGAAATACTCCAAATCTCAAATTTTAACCCAAATCTGAAAAGCACCGCACAAATCTTAAACGAGAAAATTAATTCTAAAGTTCCTGAACTATAGGCACTTTTTTTTTAGGTCCTTGAAATATAAATGTCAATTCATAAGTAATTCAACTTTTGATTTTTTTCTATCTGGGTCCTTTTGTTAGATTTGGTTTGACGCCATTAGTTCTTCTTAAGTTCATGAGAATCAAAGATAACTTTGAAGGTGATTCCGGTATCCAAATTTGAAGCTTGAGTAATCAAATTGCTCGTTTTTCAATCCCCTATCCATCTATACCATCAAAATTTAGTTTGGTAATTTTCGAAATTTGAGTTGAATATTAGTTTTCATTTTAATAGCTTTTTTTCGAATTATAATGATGTAGATTGATAGATCGTGTGATTATGAGCATGTTCATATAATTTTCGTGATTTTTAGTGTTCAAATTAGCCTCGTCGGAAAATTCGAGCTCACCGGATTTGAGCTTTTCCGACCAAGTTCGCCGGAAAAACTAACGGCGTCAAATCAAATCTAACGGAAGGACCCAGGTAGGAAAAAATTAAGAGTTGAATTACTTATGAATTGACATTTATAGTTCAGGGACCTAGAAAAAAAAATGCCTATAATTCAGGGACTTTAGAATTAATTTTCCCAATCTTAAACCCACCTGGCATATGGACACCAATTTACTACTTGTGAACTCAAGATTAGAAGTAGATAAAATTGTCGACAGTTCCATAAACCTCTTGCCACTCTCTCTGCAAATAACCTCACTTTTCTTCTCAGTTTGTCCATCAAAATGGTTATCTCCGCAGCAACTTGTTCACCATCATTAATTCTGTTCTTTCCCTCAGCTCCACTTCACAAAACCCCCATTTCAAAACTCTCCACCAAAACCCTTATAATTAAATCAGCTGCTGCTCCTACTAGCATCTCCACTGCAACAGCTTCAATCCCATCCAAGAAGGTCCTTTTTCTACGCTCTCTGTACTTCTAATTATAGCCCAGATATTTTTTGTTGTTGAAACTTATAAAAATTTAATCTTTTTAATTGTTTCTGTAACCCAATATCTCAAATTATAAAGGTTTAGCCCCATTTTTAAGTATACACACTTCTGTGATTTATTTGAGTTTCAAGAATTGAACTGTAAAAATTTAATCTTTTTGATTGTTTTTGTTAACACAATCTATCATTTTTAAAGTTCCAGCTCCATCCTTATGTATCTGTACTTTATGATTTTGTCGGATTTCAAGAACTTGTAATGGATACATAGTTGTAAGGAGTAGGAAAGTTAGGGGCTTCATTAGTCATTTTTGTGTTTTTATATTCAGGTTCTTGTTCCAATTGGATTTGGGACAGAGGAAATGGAAGCAGTTATACTGGTTGATGTTATGCGCCGAGCTGGTGCGGAGGTGACTGTGGCATCGGTCGAGAAGGAGCTTGAGATTGAAGCCTCTGGGGGCACTAGACTTGTCGCTGATACATCTATTTCAACGTGTGCAGATCAAATTTTTGATCTTGTTGCATTGCCTGTTAGTAGTCATTGTTAATATTATATATGTGTACATGTACTGATGGGAATTATACATTTTGCAATTATTAATGTTGTGTGCACTTTCAAAGGGAGGAATGCCTGGCTCTGCACGTCTGAGAGACTGCAAGATTCTACAGGAAATTACAAGCAAACAAGCTGAAGAGAAAAGGTTATACGGGGCAATTTGTGCTGCTCCAGCAGTTACACTCTTGCCATGGGGACTACTCAGAAGGAAACATGTATGTTTTAATAGTGGGAACTTGTTGTTGAAAAATCCAAAGTTAACAAGTTATTTATGCTGATCAGTATGTAGTTTTTGTTGCAAGTCAACTTGTCACCCTGCATTTATGGACAAACTTCCGACCTTCTGGACTGTTAAGTCAGATATTCATATATCCAAAGAGTTGACTACCAGCCGCGGCCCTGGCACTTCATTTGAGTTCTCTATTGCATTGGTTGACCAATTGTTTGGCGAATCTGTTGCAAAGGATATCGGCAAGTTGTTGGTAAGAAATTTATTTATAACATTTTTTCCCGTTGATTAATGTATATCTTGCATTGATTTATGTCTTCTTTATATTGAATTTGCTATTAAAGTGTGTATAGAGAGTCCTGGGCAACTAGTGAACTAAGTTACTAGTTCAAGGGTCATGTCATGCTATTTTTTTTACAAGTTTCATAATACCAAGAAATCAGACGATTCCTCTTTCCTGATGTTCTGTTACAACATACGTGAATTAAATTCATTTTATAGATTATTTTGCATGTGAAGCAACACAATTTTACATTGCATTTATTGTGTATGGCAGTTTCTCCTATGAATATGATGAATGTTGTTGTGCCACTATATCTACCCTTGGTCAGCTAAGGTTCACACATAGTAATTTTTCTTAATATTTTTATACTCTACAATATATTAAAGCCAAATTTCTTTATGCCTTAGTTTGGCTAACTCATTCAGACGTGTTTATCGTATCTTATCATACCTTGTACATAAAATAATTTGTTTTGTGCCACTTAACTGTATTCAACTCTGCTTTGAGCTGACAGTGGATTGTTTTCCCTCAATACATATATAATTTAGTTGATGAAGACTGCTGATAAAAGTTCAAGAAAACAAGAATTCAATGACGTCAGCTGGTCTGTTGATCATATCCCTCGTGTAAGTTTTTCCTCAATTGTCTTCTGTTACAAAATTATATAGATACATTCTTAAATATCATTCCAGTCTTATAATTGAGTTATCCAAGCCCACAACCGAATGTATACCGAACCCAACAACCCATCACAGATCAGCTAAGTATTAGCAAATCGGTATACGTTAGTTGTTTGCTTGTGTTTATAAAGGCCACAAATACCGTTTATTTAATCGATGTGGGAGGTCACGACGTAGAAGAGCATACACCACATTTTAATTTGAAGTTCCAGAATCTCTCTATCTTGGTCATCTTGTATATAAAGACAACCTAAAGTGATATATATAGTCACAATCAGCCCTGACAAATTTAAATCCCGAAATGAATTTTAATTTTGTGCTCAAATCATTAAAATATCAAAGTAGTTATCTTTTAAGTTTAGTGGGATATCAAAAAAAAATGCACTATAATTGTGCATAAAATTTATTACATAAGATTTACAGCTAAAAATAGTAGAACTCATTGAAAAGAAGTCTTAAGGTAAGGAATTCACACGAGCAATATAACTTGCATATTTATGATTGTAAAATTAACATGCTGGGTTTTAACTTCAATTGTCCGTTGAAAATTTAGAGAGAGCTATTGCATCCTTTTACATTGGAAATTATGAAATGTGAGGATGAATAAGATGATTCTTTCTACAGATATTTATTACAAAAAAATTATGCCTCCAAATATTATTTTTTTAATCCTATATATGTATTTTTTTTTTTTTATTTTCTCCCTTCTCTATAAAAAGAATGTGCCCCTAAAATTTTTATTATTTTGATGCCCCCATTCAAGCGGTGCAGCTGCATGGCCTCAGTATAAAGTATAATGATCCCAGGCTTTGATAATTGAGGCATTTTGTGCTTTCTTTCTGAATCGTTTATAGATTAGAGTATGTTTAGACGACCATATGGAAACCCTTGCTCTTTGAATTTGAGAAGTGATATTTGAACATTAATTACTCTAACATTATTGTGTCTATATATCTTGGTTCCGTATTGTGTACAGGTTCTCATCCCCGTTGCCAATGGTACGCAAGAGATCGAATTGGTAATAATTGTAGATATTCTAAGGCGTGCAAATGTCGATGTTGTTATCGCTTCAGTTGGAAGATCTAAAAAAATTTTGGCATCCAGAGGCACAAAGATTGTTGCAGACAAGTTGATTAAAGATGCTGCAGAGTCTATATATGACTTGATTATCTTACCGGTGAGGCAATTTTGTTACTGTAAATCCTATTATTATCAGGCACAGTGGTGCCTCCCTGCGCCACTTTTTCTTAATGATAAATGGAAGGCTGATGACATTAGTGCTAGTTTAGCAGTAGCAGAAGCTATTCTTGATTACTGTTGTTTTTGTTTATACTGAGAATATTTCTTGTTATATTACTGTATTCACAACTTTGCCTCTTAAACCTTAATCATGGTTTGATAGTAATTGATTTTTGTGTGAATTGATGCTGCAACTACTATGTTAATTTTTACTTGCATCTTTGTTCTTATGTTTGGCACATCATGATTAGTTTAATTTTAAGAAAACCTTTATTCAAGTTTTTATATTTAAGAAGCATGAACCTTATGGTACTACATTGTGATCTTAAAAGTTTTATGGGTCTTAAATCCTCAGGGAGGCATTGGTGGGGCTGAGCGGCTACAAAAATCAAAGTTGCTGAAGAAGTTGCTTAAAGAACAAGATTCAGCTGGAAGAATATATGGAGCAATGTGCTCATCAACAGCAATTCTGCACGGGCAAGGACTACTCAAGGTAAGATAAAAATTAGGGTCAGATTAAATTTTTTAATGCTCTCTAGTTGCAGAAGACAATGTTAAATATATTTATGCACCTCCGTAAAAACAGGAGAAACAAGCGACAACTCACCTTTCTCCAACAAGCAACCCTAATGAGAAGGCAATAGATGCTTCCGAAGTAATTATTGATGGTAAATTGATCACTAGCAATGGTCTTGCAACTGCAATAGATTTTGCTTTAGCTATAGTGGACAAACTTTTCGGACATGAAAGGGCTAGGAGTGTAGCAGAAGGCCTCGTTTTTGGATATCCTAAGAGATAAAGTTTACTGAAAATTCCTGAAATGATGGATACAGAGTAAAGCAATAACTTACATTGCATGGAAAAGATTGCGGAAAAGCTGAGCTGGTTCTGTATAGAATTCAAGTGTCCCGTGGGCCAAATTAAAGAGTTAAGCCATCAACTTGCATAAAGTCCTTCGCCCATTTGTGCTGGATGTTAATCAAGGAACTAGAACATTTATAAGGAGTTACGATCACCCAAGATGTTTTAATCCTGTGCAGAGTGATGAGACCAGAATATTTTCTCAGGATACAGAGGAGCACTTGAAGCATTACCAGGTTCTTGCTGAGCTAATTATAAACTGGTTATGCGGTGATATTCAAAATTAATATTTAGCAAAGCTTTTTATATAATTTGATGGCAATTATAGACATTCACTGCAAGCATTCTCGTATTTTCCTCAATAGATGGTAAAAAAACGTAAATTAAATTGTCTTTATTTATTTTATTTTTTAAAATTTGTTATGATTCATAAAGGGATCACTTATATAAGAGTAAAATGCAAAACAGTGGCAGAACTTTTACCGTTTTTACAATTTAGTGACCGGACTTTCAAATTTGCTATACATTGTATTTATGTTTCAAAAAAATGGCTAAGAGCCACTTTTCTAAGAAAAGAACTAATCTTTTTTCTTAAAAATAAGTGATTTATGACCACCTTTTTGATGAATTAAAATAATATATGATCACCTTATTTCAAATTTAAAATTTCAGCCACTAAAATGTGAAAATAGATAAAATTTGGCCATCAATTTGCAATTTACACTTTATATAATTCAAAAAAAATATGAACCGTTACTTTTATTCAAGTTTAGCAGTTAGCACTATATAAAACAATGGTCGCGCTCAAGAGAGAACCAGTCCTTAAAATAGAACCATAGAACAACTAAGGTTCTGCTGCGGAACCCTAAATTTTAAATAGATTTTTAGGATCTAAATCTAAATACATGTTTTTTTCATATTTTTTCATCGTTTTGTGTGTTCAAAAATAATTTTAAAATCTAATGCATAGATATTGACATTTTTTGCATGTGAAGTTCTGCCGCAGAACCCTAACTCATACCTAAGTTCTGCTGCAGAACCCTGCCTTATAAGATAAGAGTTTTATGGTTCTCTCTCTAATGGTTCTCTCTCTAATGGTTCTCTCTAATACATGACCCTATAAAACAAATACAAAAGTAAAAACTATTATGACTCTGTTTGGGAATTAGCTATAGGTTGTTGAATACTTGAATTTGTGTTGATCTAATCCAACTCAAGTTTCTAGTTGCTGTTAGTTCTTACTCAATGTAGCACAAGTATGGACACAACATTGACACAATTTTCGAAACACCAGGGATCTAAATATATCCTTTTTTGAACCAGCAGGGTTCATGCGAAAGGAAAATTCTCAGCGTTTAACATTAATTAAGCTCCCAAAATATATACATCAGAGCACTCAGCTTTCATACAAGAAGCTATTATAGTAGAACAGGTTCGAACCAGACTATACTAAATATTCGATCCACTTATCACATATATTAATCCGTGATCACCTCGAGTATTATTACTCCATCTAAAGTTCATCGACTTTACCAAGGTCCGGTCAGGGTCCTTCTCAGGCATAATCTCTTACTTCCCCATGGCATATTCATCTTCTCCAATATCTGGACAAGAACAAACAAATCTTAGAGAAAGCACTGCATAAGAAAGAACATAATATCTGCGCGTAACATACTTATCAATACAATTATTAGTAACATGAGTCTGGAGTGACTATAATATTCTAAGAGAGTACCTGATTTTTCTGCATTTCCATGAATTCTTCCTGCAGTAACCACAAGAACACTGAGTTTTTACGAGACCAATGAGTAAAATAAGACTTGCATTTCATTTAGGACAATACCTGTTTGCTCTGCATCTCCTCATTGACTTCTTTAAGCTTTGCAACTTCTGCTTCTAACTCTAGTGTATAAGCCTGTCAAAAATGCAGAAGTTTGAAATCAGAGTGATAATGGTTTGATACACCATCTTTCTGCCTCGATGCTATATCAGTACATTACAGATTGGATTTAGTACATGTTACCATAACAGTGCCAAACACATGCCTATAAGAGATAGACAAAACAAGTACAGATGACTTAGGCGAATAAAATCAGGCAGCAGTAGATATTAAACATCAAGACATGTTACATGATGCTTACAGTGTAGTGTAGTGTATTTAGTTACCTGTTTTCGAGCTCTTGACCTAGCAGCTGATTCTCTGTTCTTAATCATTCTCTTGCGCCTTCTCTCCACCACTTTCTCGAAAGTACCAGTTCTTCTTCCGTTCGTACCTTCATTGTATGCATAAGGAGAATGTGACAGTGATGATGCATCGAGATTCCTGTCAGGGTTCATGTTTGATGTCAACTGGCTTTTATGATATCCCACTGGAATTGCAACACGAGGAGCTAAACTGGCAATGCCAATTTCTCTACTCTGTCTGACACAGCTCTGAGTTGCAGAATTATCCATAAAAGGATCTCCCCTTCTCACAAGGGGACTCCTTGTTCCGAGGCTTGTCAACTGAGCATTGTTTCCTTCATTCAATGGAGAGGCAAAAGCCAAAGTTACTTGCTTAGGTAAAAGGGGTTGCTGCTGCTGCCGAGGTTGCTGCTGAGGGGTGATACCACCTGAGTTCAAACCTAAACTGGAATATGGATTATGAACTGCATTCCTGTTCTTTATGACGTTATTACTGCGTGATTCATAGCTTACTTCTGTTTGGGGGAATCCAAAGGGCAAATCGGCATTGCTGTTATCTTGTTGTGTTATATCACCATGTGAACCATTATAAGACCTTCCGAAATGAGTGGTTCCCCCTACCACCCCTGCCCTAGACAGAAACTCCTCCAGTGTCATCTCACTCAGAGTTGCTTCCCTCTCTGACAAATTCATTCCTCCATTTCCATCCCTCATATTATCAGTTTCTTTAAGCAAATCTTTCCATACTTCATCAACAGTTTTCTGGCTGAGTGTACGAGGCAACGTTAGAGAACCCTGCTTATTCAAATTTCCACCAGGAAAAGGAATCCCTTGTCTTATGTCACCAGAGGATATCACAGGCTGATTCCCTTCAGCTGTCCAGATACTCTTTAGAAGTTCATCCATATTCATAGAACCAAAATCCTTTCCAACTCCATCCAAAGTGTTCTGCAACTCTTCAAAAGTCAGCGAATATACAGACGACTGTCTAGCCAGAGAGGGATTCTCTGCTTGCTTGGAACCACTTCCTTCAGTCTGAGATGTCACACCGTAGTTCTTGAAATTTATGTAAGACCCCATGATTCAAGATTTCCGCTTCTGAGAGAACTGCTGCTGATCCAGACAAGCCTAACCGATCTGATAATCAATAACCGACATTATTTGCCTCATATAGACATAACATTCTAGTACATCAAATAGAATCATAAATGCCCCCTCAACAAATCAAGAAACTTAAAACATTACATAATCACTTTATGTTCTTACATATAAGTTTACTACTTTCAGCTATCATCAATAGTTTATAGTTGTAGAACAATAAAAACAATGAGAAGAAGCATACATTCGGAAGCTTCTAAGCAAACTAAAAGTAAGGTATGGAAGAAACTACACTATTAATATAAACAAAATCCACCTGCCATCTTAGCTTGAGCCTTGAAGTAACTAAAAACTTAAAGGAGACTTCATGCTACAATACAAAAAGGGTCCTGTTCCTTGACAACCGGTTGTTAGATAAGGGTTATCTAACACACTGTACGGGGGCCGTTGGATCTATATTTCAAAGGCCCAGATCCAATCTGAGATTTTAATGTATCCGCTATAAAAAACCGCGGATAGGGAAAACTCCCTTCCGCGGTAAATAACCGCGGATAGGGAGTTTTCCCTTCCGCGGAAAATAACCGCGGATACATTAAAAACCCAAAATTGAATCTGAGCCCTTGGAATATAAATCCAACGGCCCCCGTACAGTGTGTTAGATAACCCTTATCTAACAACCGGTTGTCAAGGAACAGGACCCATACAAAAAAGATGAAAAACTATGCTAGAGTATCAGCTAGTAAGTTAAGCTCAGAAGTAAGAAACTAACAAGATAATCAAAATCAAACTATCAGCAGCAAAGATGGAGACTGTTAATCACTTTCTTGTAATATATATTTCTGCACCATGATATCAGAAGCACAGAGTAACATACAGTATAATTATATAAGCATACCAAACAATTCAAGATATGAGTTCAAATCTAGCCAAAATCCTGAAACAATAAGAAAACTAATAAAGATTAAACAAAATTATACTTGGTTGAGGTTGATTGAATAATACTAGCTTCGAACGATTATTCCATGTCATCCGGGTCTCGGGTTCGAGTCCAACCTTACTCGAAAATTATCTCATGAGAAAAAAGAAATACTCCAAGTTGGTTTAAACTGTAAGCACAAATATGGAAAGCACACCACCTCTTTCAGGGATATAAAAGCAAATACTGAAAAGTTCTGAGTTATCCTGACAAGATCAATAATCAACAAACATCCAAAAACTTGGGAATAAAAAGGGCAACTGAAATCAAGAAAACATGAAAATATCTGCAACTATGTCAACTTGGTACATGAATAATGTAAGAAAATCTAGAGAGAGAGTCTTTAAAAGACCATTTTACCCTTGTAGAGAGAGAGTCTGTTCCTTGTGTCCTTTCTTCAGGCTGAATGGTGATGGTGGAGATGACAAGTGGCTAGTGCTGAGGCTAGTTATAAATAAATCTTCCAGATAGAAAAGCTACCTGGCGTAGATATTCATGTGTGCTATATTTTAGTATTAATTTATCGGTCTTTCTAATGTGTGCCCAAGGGCACACAATAAGCACCAACTTTCATGAAAATGGCTTGTTTTGATTGGTGGAATTGATGTGAATGCAGGGGGCCATTTACATTTATTATTCATCCACCAATCAAAAGCTAGAATTTTCATGGGAGTTAGTGACTATTGTGTGCCCTTGGGCACACCATAGAAAATTCGTTAATCTATTTGGTGTCTGTCTTATATTTTTTCTATCCAATAATAGAGCGCAAAGAGGAAGAATTCTGGCCGTTGGTTGGTCCCTAACACAGATGTGAAATGGCAATCAATGATTGGCCAGTTTTATTATTATATTCTTGGATAAAAGGGATCATTAAAAGTTCTCATTTTTCATCACAGTTCATAGTAAAATAGGGTTAGGTTTCACAATAGATTTTTAGTCGGGTTAATATATTAAACAAAACCCTAAAGATTTGTTAGCTAGACATACTTTCATGCCATATATGAAAAGATGAGCCACAAAATACTGTGAAAATGAGCATCTGTACTATAAGATTAAGTATCTTTTTGACAATCAATATTTTATTTCTTTATTATATTTGCATTTTGAAACATTAAACTGTTTCTTTTTATCTTTTATCATTCTTCAAAGCAAGTAGTTTCTTTTTGCTATCAGTTCTTTCTCATGTTAGTGCCATTGGCATGATGGCAAATAGTAAATAAACCAAACAGCATGCATCCAATTTCACACTAGCGTTTTAATATTCCTCGGTTATAATTGATTTTCTGATGCATAGTTTATGGTAAATTATGAATGAAGTGCTGGTTTTTTTTACTTTTCATCTGGCTTTTGCTTTTTGCCTGTATAATAGGGTAAAGGAGGATAAGATTCAGATATAATAAACTCATATCTCATCAGTTCATAATGGCTGTGGCCAATGACTACTCACTAGTACGGCACCAACTATACATTTATACCGGTATGGATGGAGTATGGATGCAGCTTTCTTTGTCTCGGGGTTCATTGTCTTTGGGCAAATGTTTTTTTAGAAAAAAATGTCACGACAATATAAATATACTTGGAGAATGAGAACCGGGAAGGAGGAGCTTGAGAGTATATATTTAGAATTGCTCGGCGCAAATTTTACATTCAAGTAAGACAATCTATTTATAAGACTGTGTTCACTTGGATGTGATGAAATGATGGGAGAATGAGATGAAAACTATATAGAAGTTTTGAGGAAGAGAAGAAATGTATTTAAATTTATTGTGAGAAAGACTGTGACGAAACATGATGCGGAAATGGAATGAGCATTCCTTCCAAAACAAAACATGTGAGTTAGAATTATAGTTAAAATACTATGAATGGAATGATTGAAGGAATGAAATTATATACATTTTCTTTGATCAACACCATTTTTAGAGTACAAAATTCATTTCATTCTCCCATCATTCCATTCAATCCAAGTGAAGACAACGTTATGTTCATAACAGTAAATTTATTACATTCTCAAAACTTTCATAATCAATTATTAGCGAAATAAATATTTTGCATTTTAACTATCATAATGATATGCTTGCATGTAGGTCTAGACTTTTTAGGTATGGAAGAATCATAAGGAGATAGATGGAATCAAATTTTAAAAGCCAATCCGGTGGTGCTGCGTTATGAAATGCAGATACACTGGCCTAGAGCAAGAAAGATGGGGGACCTTTAGATTATCATCCTCTTTTTTGGCCAACACCTGTTATATCAATGTAGAGCGTTTGATGATTTAATTTTTGGTATATAATTTAAAGTGACAAAAAACTATAGTAATGAGATTAAATTGCGATTTGAACTCTTTAATTTGTGAAAAATAACTAAAAGTACATTTAACATGAGTTAAACAAGACAGAAAGTAACAACTTTTCAAATATGACCGTAAATTTTAATTTTTCCGACACACAATTACAATTTTTATATTTCATGTTCGTATTAAGGTTGACCAAATTTGTCCCCATACAATTACAGAACAGGTTTTGTTGAACTTAAAATAGGAAGATAAAATAAAAGTTTATGAGGCAAACATTGAGCCTGTTTGGCTCAGAGAAGCAGAAACTTGTGACTTGTTTTTCTTCATCCATTTGTGTAAAGAAGTAGAAACATTCTTAAGAAGCTGAGAATCCTAACTTCTCTCACACTTTCTGCTTCTTTTCCAAACACTTTATTTACTTTTCACCTCTACTCCACTTCTTTAATTTAAGCAAGAAGTCACTCCTTTTAAGTTAACCCAAACGGCCTCATTGCGCGTGTTTGGCTACTGAGGAGAAGTACTTCTTTTTAAAGAAGTTGACTTCGGTTTTTCTCGACCGTTTGTGTTAAAAAGTAGAAGCATTTCTTAAAAGTTATAAAAACTTACAAATGCTAGTTCGCTTAGATCTTCTACTTCATTCCCAAACACCTTAATCACCTATAATTTTAACTTAACTCTAATTTTTCCTTTATTTTTTTATTTTAAACAAGAAGCAATTATTTTGAGATCACGCCCGTTATAACCATTCTGAAAGGATATCTTCGATATATAATTATTTATATATTTGTTTCGGTATTTGTGACAAACATTAAAATTAAATTCACCTAGTAATCCTCCCAAATAAGGACATTAATTTATTTGATTAATTAAAAGTGGAAAGTTATTTTTGGCAAGTAATTTTTAATCTCAAAATCTTCCTTCACATCAAAATACATTAATTTTAAAGGAAATTTTTCTGATTACGCAATAGTGGCGCAGAGGCGTTTCGTGAGACTACGATTATCTCTTTCTTGCTACTGCAACATTAAAATTACATGAAGTTCGAAAAAGGACTATCAAGATTTGGTATTCTTTAAAGTACTCATGTTATATTATTTACAAAATTTATATTTAAAGTAATTTATTCCATATTTAAACATTTACTATCTCTCGGAATAAATTAGTTTAAATCTTTCAAAAACTATTAAATCCTTCATTCCTCAAGATTTATTTTATCCAAGGAAGGATTTGTTTTTCTCCATATTAATATTTGTCCCAAAAATATTAATATCAGTTTTATACCTCTTCTGGAATATTTTTCCCGGTCTCTCAAATTCAGTATTTTTCGGAGAAAAATATTCACAATACTTAGAAAGCTCTTTCAACGTATCAAATTCATGATTTATCATGACCAATATTTTTCTAAGTATTTTGGTATCAAAACCTTCGTCAAGTATACTTCTCTGTTTTCCAAAAGACGAAGTGTTTCGGTTTTTCATAAAACGGCTTTTATCTTAGAAAATCGGTTTAAATACCTTGAGATTATTCCCGTCCCTCAAAAGTATTTTATCTTTATGGGAATATATTTTAAGTATTTATTCAAGTTTTAAGTTTGGCCATAAACCCTCTCTGATAATCTCAAAAGAATTATCGTATTTTATTTGAAACCCGAAAACCTGATTTATCGTTTTAAATCCAAATAAAATACTTCCACTTGCCAAAATGACTTGAAACTTGAGATTAGCCAATTAAATATTATTCTTAGTGCATGGTTAAATTTTCGTAATTTTCCGAGAATCTTCGTTTCGGAGCGTTTTCTGTCTGCCGACCCGATCACTGGCTGAACGTTTGACCAAGCTAGAGTTGACCAAAAATTACCAAAATTTCCAGAATGCCATTTTCTAATATTCTAAGATTTATCATAATTTTTCCGTAATTTATTTCGCACGTTCGAAATATCGCGTTTTTTATGTAACGGTTTTTATCGGTATCTCGTAAAGCGTGTCTGTCTTCTAGTGCATTAAATGCCCTGAATTTTTAGTCCAAGATGCTGGTCAAGAACACCTTTTTAGGTGTGGGGGACAAGGGGACAAAGTGGAGTAGTGGCCAAGGTTTGCTAAATTACCATTTGCATTTTTACTTCTACTTTTCTTACATTTACCCCACCCATTCTTGCCTATAAATACACCCCTCCACCCATTCATTTTTTCTAAGCTAATAGCCAAGTATATGCTGAGATTTTAGAGAAGAAACACTCTCCCAAAGTTTATTCAAGTGCCCACTTCTTCTACTTCATCTTTAAAACCTTCGATTCTTCATATATTTCGATATATACAAGGTTTTAAACCCCGAAGCTTCGTTCTACCCAACCAAGCTCCGCTCATCTTAGCATTTTCATAAACCACTCTTTTCAACCTCCCGAAGGGCTGCTCAAATTCGTTCGTGTGCTTAAAGTCGTATCGAACCTCCGACGAATTTCTCCGGCGAACTTTCGTGGAATAATCGTGTAAGTGGTTTCTTTTAGCTTCAATTATCCGAGTCTTAATCGACCATTTTCAAAGGGCTTTTTAAACAAATTTCTCTTCATCTTAAGCTCTCTTGATTTCAAAATACTCGAGTTGGCCACTCGTTATTATCGGGAATTTGTGCACTAACTTTATTTGCTCACTAACTCATAATTTGTGCTCCCATTCCCATCACTCCCATACCCTTCTTGTTTTAGTGAGAAACCCATTTTTCAGCCCTGTGCTCGGTGGGGATATCATTAAGATAAGATACGTGGTATTACGTGTTTATTTTCCGAACGTGTGTGACGTGAGTGATTTTACTTGTTTCGGTGGTAAACCCCGTTTGGGCCTTTTCGCTATCGCGGGGTGTTATCCGAACAAGCTACTTGGTTCGATTGCGTTCGTGATAGTGTGTGCGATATATCTTGCTCGACTTCGACTCCGTCTTTTCAAACTCACTCATCACTCGATCTTATTAAAATCAACAACTTATATTTCTCCGCGCGATATAATTTGTTAAAATTGAACCAACGATTTAAACCACCATACTAAAACGTTATAATCGACTAATTTCAACGTGGTTAAAATTGGACTAAAACTTGCGGAACCAAAACTTTTATAAAACAAGGATATATTTGCTTGTGGATATTGTGTTCTAACTTTTGCAGTGAGGTGAAGTGAAGTGAGGTGATCTTCGTTCTAAGACCCAAGTCTTTGACATATTGACGGGGAGTTGATAGTCATCGCACCGTGAAGAAGAGGAAAGACCCAAGACCTAATACCTAAGATCCAAGACCGGCGAAAGGTTTAGAAGTACAAAGACCACTGGAGGTGCAACGACTTTGAGGAAGTAACGAGGATAGTTACGTTCCGAGACAAGTCTTGTTATTTACATTTATAGTGAGGAGGTAACGAAGAGTTACGCTCCAAGATATATATTTGTAAAGGCTTCTCCGCCTACTGTAAAGGAGTTCTTTATAGTAGAGAAAATCTCGAGTCCGGGGAGGAGCTCGGGGACTGGACTAGGGGTGAGTGGACTCCAAGGGTTGAGTTAGCCACCGCGAACCAGGATAAAATCGCTCGTGTGATATTTTCCTTTTTCTTTTCTTACACTTCCGCACGTAACTGCCAATACTCTCGATACAAGTTCTAAAGAAGGGGTGAAAACTTTTTAAAACGACATAAATATTTTTAATTGGTGATTAAGCTATTCAACCCCCCCTTCTAGCTTAATTAAACCATCTATCGGGACCTAACAGTTGGTATCAGAGCAGTTACTTTTTTAAGTGCTACGGTTATAAAAGCACTCTGTAAAGTAGATCCGATATGGCCTTTATTAATGCTATCGGTTGTAGTGAAGGTCTCTCAAATTCTAGACCTCCTTTGTTTGATGGCACAAACTTTGCCACATGGAAAACTAGATTTCGCATTTATGCTAGAAGTCAAGGTGTCAAAGTTTGGATGGCCATAGAAGATGGTACAATACTTCCGACTAAAATAGTCGACGATATTATCATCGAAAAGAAAGTAAGTGAATATACTCACGATGAAGAAGATAGAATGAATATCGCCGCTAAAGCGGAAATGGTTCTCACAAGTGCACTTGCAGAAAAAGAATATAAACGAGTAAACAATTGCAAGTCCGCACAAGAAATGTGGAACAAGTTAGTAGTTACCTATGAAGGAACTACCGACATAAAAGATTCTCGAATGGATACTTTAATCCAAGAATACGAGAACTTTAAACTCCAAGATGGAGAAAATATCATCGATATGGAAACAAGATTTACGCGTATAATCGATGAATTAACTCAACTCGGAAAGAACTATACTCAAAACGAAAAGAATCGTCGGGTTCTTAAATCTTTGCCTCCGAGTTGGAAAGTTAAAGTTACTACGATCAAAGAGATGCACAATCTCAATGATTACCACATCAATAACTTATTCGGGAACCTTCGTGCTTACGAAGAAGATAATGTTCCGGATAAGGTCATTCCTAAAGTGGAAGACAAAAAGAAAAATATGGCTTTGAAGTCCATCTTAATCGATGAAGATGAAAACGACGAAGAGTTGAACGAAGAACTCCAAAATCTCGACGAAAGCGAGATAGCTCTTTTAACGAGACAACTCCGTCGTGTACTTCAAAGTAAAGCTCAACGGTATGGAAAAGGCTTCCTTAAATCGAATAATCAACAAAGAGTTTTTAACTCTAATGGAAGGCCAAATTACTCTCAAAATTATACTCCTAACAATAAGAGTAATTATCCTACCACGGGCTATAACAAGGGCAAAATCAATCAAAGTCCCAATGGTTATAATAATGCCAATAACAATGGTACTTACACTCCTCCTAAGCCAAAAGAACAAAATCCGGAGGAAACACCTAATGTGTGTTTTGAGTGTAAGCAACCCGGTCACTTTAAACGGGAATGTCCTAAGCTCTCTAAGGGACGAATTCTCGTGGCCGAAAATGGTTGGGATTTAAGTGAAGATGAAGAAACTTCGGAAGCTACGGAAGAAGTGGTTAACTTGTGCTTAATGGCTCTCGAGGATGATTCTTCATCATCGGACATCTCCACTTCAAATGATGAGGTAAGCTCTCGTACTAAACTTTTACATAATATGCATCTTTTTAATGATTCCTCGTTAAACTTGCTAGATATGAGTAAAAGTGATTTGATTGATTTGTTGGTTGAAATGAATGAAAGAAATAATAGTGTAAATCAACATACCCTCTCTCGGATTAGTGAGTTAAATCTTAAAAACGAGGAGGAAGTCTCATCTTTATGTGAACAAAACGATTTCTTGAAAAATGAAAACAACAAGTATAAGGATGTTGTTACAAAGCTAGAAATCGAAAATATATCCTTAGTGTTGAACACCGAAGAATTAGAAAACGAGAAGCTACAATTAAATGAAAATACTCGTATGCTTCATGTTGACTTACTAAACTTAAAAATTCAAAATGAGTCATTGGCTCAAGGTAAGTCAAATCCGGTTGTTCGAAAGGATAATGATGAATTGGTTCATGCCTTAAGAGAAAAAGATGAAATATTCGAGTTGGAAACTCAAAGGCTTAAAGATGAACACTCCAAGATCTTAGCTCAAGTTATGGATCAAGAAAGGATTCTTAACGACAAAATTAATATTTTGAGCAAAGAAAAAGATGATCTTGCGAGAACAATTCAAAAGTTCACAAAAGGAAATGAGTTGTTAGATAAAATGGTTCATTCAAAATATCTTATAACCATGAAGGTTTAGGATATGATAAAAATGCTCAACCTAAGAAGTTTGTACAAGGAAAGAAACAAACTACTTTTGTTCCCGCTACACCAAAGTATAAATGCTCTTATTGCAATAAAGATGGACATACGGTTGAATATTGCAAAATAAAGAATGGTGAGATTAAGGGGAAGTATATGTGGGTTCGTAAAGGAACTAAACCATATACAAAGGTTGATCGTTTTGTACCTAATAACTATGTTGATGGCACTCAAATAAAACCAAAGTTTAGTTATGTTCAAAAACCCATTGTGTATCAAAATAGAAATTCAGGGTATAAGGCATATACTAATGGTCAATCGTCTAGAAGTCATTTTGTTCCTAGTCATCGTTTCTATCCTCAAAATACCATGTATTATTCAAATGATAGAAACAACATGTATCAAGGTGGTAATTATCAAAAACCAAGATACTATGATTATTCTAGGAACACTGCATCTAGAAACTCCTATGTGCCTACTCATACTTATACCATGCCTAGTTTCTATAATGCAAATGTTTATCATGATACTCTAACCCGAGGACCCTCAAGACAAAAGGGTACCTATAAATTCTATTGATTTGTTTTGTAGGTGTGCCTTGTTACTAAACGAGACATGTGGTATCTTGATAGTGGTTGTTCGAGACATATGACCGGTAATAAGTCACTCTTGAAAAGCATTAGAAAGGTCACCGCTGGAAGTGTCACGTTTGGAGATAGTAGCAAGGGGAGTATCATTGGTATTGGCGATATCGGGAATGAACATTTCAAGATTGCTAATGTACAACTAGTTACGGGGCTTAAGTATAATCTTCTCTCCATTAGTCAACTTTGCGACAATGGATATAAGGTGATTTTCTATCCTACTCATTGTTCTATCTTAAATAAGGATGGAAAATTAATGCTTACTTGTCCTCGTAGCAAAAATGTGTACACATGCGATATTAGTAAACATTCTAATGTGTGCCTAATTACTACACAAGATGACCCTTGGTTATGGCATCGTAGATTAGGACATGCGAATATGAAGTTAATAAAGAATATCTCAATGAATGATCATGTGAGGGGTATACCAAAGTTAAACTATCAAAAAGATCATACTTGTGAAGCTTGTGAAATTGGAAAGCAAATACGAGCTTCTCACAAAGCTAAGTTTATGGTATCAACTTCTAGACCTCTCGAGTTACTACACATGGATTTAATCGGACCGGTTCCGGTACTAAGTCTCGGAGGTTGTTCTTATACATTGGTCATTGTTGATGATTTTTCACGGTTTACGTGGACGGAATTTCTCAAATCTAAAAGTGATGCTTTTGAATCATTTGCTTCTTTATGTAAGAAGATTCAAAATCAACAAAATAACACCATTGTCTATATAAGGACTGACCATGGTAAGGAATTTGAGAATTCTAGTTTCACTACCTTTTGTGAGGATAATGGAATAACTCACAACTTCTCGGCTCCATACACACCTCAATCTAATGGAGTTGTAGAAAGGAAAAATAGGACTTTACAAGAAATGGCAAGTACTATGCTTAATGAATACCGTCGTCCTAAATATTTTTGGGCCGAAGCTATGTCTACTGCTTGTCATATTCTAAATCGAGTCTTATTACGTCCTATGACACAAAAGACTCCCTATGAAATTTATTTTGGAAAAACTCCTAAGGTTAGTTATTTTAGAGTTTTCGGGAGCAAATGCTTTATCTTAAATTCAAAAGATTACCTTACTAAATTTGACCCTAAGTCAAGTGAAGGTATATTTCTTGGTTATTCGACCAATAG
Organism: Daucus carota subsp. sativus; assembly: GCF_001625215.2. Lineage (NCBI taxonomy): Eukaryota > Viridiplantae > Streptophyta > Magnoliopsida > Apiales > Apiaceae > Daucus > Daucus carota. The sequence continues at coordinate 21,642,117 of NC_030386.2, read as the reverse complement.
TAAAGCATATCGTGTATTTAATCTTAAAACTCTTGTGGTGGAAGAATCTATGAATGTAGCTTTTGATGAATCAAAACCACCCTCGAAGTATATTGATCTTGTTGATAAAGAAGACACCGAAACGGATGGTGTTGAAGATGTTATTCGACAATTCGAAAATATGGATATGGGTATTTCCTCTCCTAATAATCCATTAGAATTGTTACAAACCGAAGATGAACTTCCTAAAGAGATTCCATTGATAAGAAGTCATCCCTTAGATAATGTTTTAGGGGATTTGACGAAAGGAGTTCAAACCCGGTCACAAGTTCAAAATGTAGTAAATCATCTAAGTTTTCTTTCGCAAATCGAGCCTAAAACTGCTAAAGAGGCTTTGCTAGACGAGGATTGGATATCCGCAATGCAAGATGAATTAACACAATTCACTCGTAGCAAAGTTTGGGAACTCGTTCCTCCACCCGAAGATACTTCCATTATTGGAACTAAATGGGTGTTTAGAAATAAATTAGATGAGAATGGAACGGTTGTTCGCAATAAAGCAAGATTAGTTGCTCAAGGATATACTCAAATGGAAGGAATTGATTTTGATGAAACTTATGCACCGGTAGCTAGAATTGAGTCTATTCGTATGTTTCTAGCTTTCGCGTGTCATAAAGATTTCAAAGTATATCAAATGGATGTAAAATCTGCCTTCTTAAACGGGATATTGGAAGAAGAAGTTTATGTGAAGCAACCTCCCGGTTTTGAAGATGCAGTTAATCCAGAATATGTGTATAAGCTATATAAGGCTTTATACGGATTAAAACAAGCTCCAAGAGCTTGGTATGAAAGGCTTAGTAAGTTCCTATTAGAGAATAATTTTAAGATGGGAACGGCCGATAAAACTCTATTTACACGACAAGAAAAAGATGATATACTACTTGTCCAAATTTACGTAGATGACATTATTTTCGGTTCAACAAATAATGATCTATGTAAAGAATTCTCTTAAAATATGAGTAAGGAATTCGAAATGAGTATGATGGGAGAATTAAATTTCTTTTTGGGTTTGCAAATTAGGCAATCCGATGAGGGCATACATATTTCACAATCTAAGTATTGTAAGGAAATGCTCAAGAAATTTGATATGGAGAATGCAAGACCCATATCATCTCCTATGTCAACTTCTGACAAATTAACAGAAGATCCTAAAGGAATTCCTGTTGACACTAAGAAATATCGAGGCATGATTGGTAGTTTGCTATATATTACCGCTAGTAGACCCGATATTCAATATAGTGTTTGTAAGTGTGCTAGATTCCAAGTTGCTCCAAAGGAATCGCACTTATCCGCTGTTAAACGGATATTAAGATACTTAAAAGGCACGATGGATCTTGGCCTTTGGTATCCTAAAGGTGTACCTTTTGAACTAGTATGTTTTTCTGATTCTGATTATGCCGGACATTTGGTAGACAGAAAAAGTACTAGTGGTACGTGTCAGTTCCTTGGTGGATGTTTAGTTTCATGGTTTTCCAAGAAACAAAATTCTGTATCCATATCCACTACGGAAGCTGAATATATAGCCGCTGCTAAATGTTGTGCACATATATTATGGATGAAGCAAACATTAGCGGATTATAATATTAATTTTAATGTCATATCTATTTTATGCGATAACACGAGTGCAATTGACTTAAGTAAAAATCCTGTGTTGCACTCAAGATCAAAGCATATAGATATACGACATCACTTTCTACGTGATCATGTCAATAAAGGTGATATCAAAATGACTCATGTGGAAACTGAGCATAATGTCGCTGACATTTTCACAAAGCCTTTAAGTTCCGAAAGATTCGCTAAACTCCGTTTGGATTTAGGAATGCTGGAATATACAAAGTGATTAATTTTGGCCAAACATATTTTAAATAGAATTTTTATCATATATACTAGTCATCTTACGTGTAAGAAATTTTATCAAACGAAATTCTTCTTGTGTGTACTCTTAAAGTTCAGATTTGTCAATAAGAATTTATTGATCGGACTTTTATGAGTTAGAGCACTGATTTATTTCGTATACAATTGATAACATTTCTTAGGCGAGCGAATATTTTATTAAAAAAAATATTTCTAAGATACTACGTATATGGTATTAATCCTATTTACAATACACACTTTTTAATTGCCAAAATTAATAATAATATATTTTAATATCCACCAAATTTTATGTGTTTGATAATTATACATAATTTTATCCAATATAATTTTAAAATACCTTTTTCCCTCAAAAATTGGATAAATTTATGAAATTATCAATTTGTGGATTATATTTAATTTACCCTAAATTTTGGTAAATATAATTACATATTTATCTCCTAAATTACTTTTTATTAAAATTTTGTCCAAATGCACTCGAAATTATTTTTATAATTTGGACAATAATATTTTAAGGGAGATATATATTTTTCAACTATTTTTATGATTTTTATACTATTTAATATATAATTTTCGAAAATGGATTTATCAATATTCAAAAAAATCTGATTACAGTTTTTTAATGTTTTTTTCGGGTCAAAAACCTACCCAGTTTGGTCAAACCCGACCCATCAGCAAACTTCTAATCTCGACCGTTCGGTAAAACCCTAGTGTTTATCTCAGCCGTTCATTATATATATATATATGTATGTGTACAGTGGGAGAGGAGCCGCACACTGTTCACTAGTTTCTTTTCTCTCGACCCCTCCCGAGTCTCTCTCTCGAGTCTTCTTGAGCTTTCACTCACATACCATGGCGATTTATCCTCATCCTTTCTTCGCCTTCTCTATCTAATCAAACACTTTCTACACTTCAAATAATCGATTTAATCACTAAAGCTTGTGTTTGATTCTTGCGCTGATATGGGTTGGGTAAGAGAAAAAGGGTTTCGATCTCAAAATCTCGTTGTTGTTCTAATTAACAACGAGAATCGATCGTGTATCCAACATCTATATACATATACTTCTCGATTTCCTTCGATATTGTTTTCGATTTTCAAAACCCTGATTTTAGGGTTTCGAAAATCAAGATGCTAATGGTGTTTTGAGATGTTTTTTTCAGGTTTCGTGATAACCAGAGTACAGATCGAGAAAGTTATGCTGGTTATACACTCGATCTAAAGCCTAAAGCCCTGTCTCGCTTCACCGATGAGCTTCGGCGCATCTCCATCTAACTCTAGATCACTCGCTTCTTCTCTCCTTCTTATTGTTTTTTTTGGGGATTTTGATTTGTACAAACCCTAACTGATTTCGTTGAGAGTTTTGCAGGTATTGGATGCTTGGCTGATATCTCTAAACTTGGAAGGACAAGAAGTGTTATATATGAGTGATTGAGTCCTTGGGTATGAAACCCTAAACCAATCGACTCGGTTTGAAGCCGTCTTGCTGGTCGCATGTGTTCGATTTATGCAAAACTGAACCTCTCAAGGGCGATTTACATCGCTTTGAGAGTTGGGATATTTTAAATCCCAGCTCGACCTTGAGTCAGTTTGCCCTGCACGGCTATGTAAAGATCCAGTTTGATTAAAAGACTTCAGAACCTCCATCTTTTGTTACTACTGTCGAAAAAGGTAAGGATTTCAGGCGATGCAATGCCCTGAAACGATGGTGAGGGGTTCTACGGCCTAAGCCGCTCTTGTATATTTATGGGTTTGATGACTGTTTGATACTTGCTATTTTTATGCCTGATCTGTGAAATGTTTGAAAAACCTGCCTCAAAGCCATGATATATATGTGTCTTGAATGCTGAAATGCTTTTGGTGAAATATGCTTTGTTGGGGTAATTGATTATATGCATTTACTTGAACCATTACCATGATTCTGGACTGACCTTATGTACGGATGCTCTCCATATCTGTTTTTCTTGTAAATTAAATAATTTATACATGTCCTTAACTATAAGTTGAACTGCCATGTTAAAATCTGGCTTGCTGACATGCTCTATTTTGCGGGATTATATGCTGTCATGAATGTTGAATTGACTGTATCTGTACATTTGTTCTCTTGTCTTTTGATAAACTGGTATATATATATGAAAGTTCTTTTTAACTAGTGCCATGAGATCACTGTGTTACTGTGTGAATTAAATTGTTAACATGACTATATATGACTAAACTTGAATATGTGATCTGTATAATCATGCTCTCATAAGAATAATTGGAGTTGAAATTTTGAAATTCATTAAAATGTTAACTTGAGTTTTTGCCCTGTGATAAAATGTTTCCAAGTAGAATATGTGCCTAGTTAAGATTGCACTCTATTTGTATGATAATTGGATTATAATTAAAATTCATACCATGATTATGTGAATCTATGACTAGTAAGTGAATATGGTATTTGCTATGTGATTTGTGACTTTATATTCTGTCTTGCTTTATACCAGCCTTAAATTTTAAAAAAAAATTTGTTTTTAACACACTCTTGACTCAAACAAATTGGCATAACCAGTTTTTCAAAACTCTTGGATAAAATCTTTTGAGAAAATTTTTTTGTATATGAAAACCATGAGGTTGAATGATACAATACTTGCTACAAATGATTAATAAGATGATAAGTGTATAAATTGGCTTGATTATACATATATGCTGGTTTGTTTGCTATGTTTATATGATTATGAACTTGGTAAATTTGTTAAACTTCAACTGTATGAAAATTCCTCTGTATTAATGCCTGACTATTAGAATATGGTTGCTTGAAGAATTTATGACTATGGCCATTCTCATGCTTATCCTGCAAAGTCTGTGTGTATCTGCCATGTATCCTGTGTATGCATATCCTCATTCTTTTGCTGCAATATACATAAGATTCTATTGACTTTGTGCTTGCTTAAACTGCAACTTCTGGTAACCTCAGGTTCATAAATGTTTATATGTATGCAGTCTGACTTCTTGTATGATGTGCAATGGTTGAAAATTGTATTCTTCATTAACTATACATCCTGGCTGACCTCTGTAAAATGAACCTGCATCCTTCTTACTTGCCTGATATATGTATAAATTGTATGTAATTGGCCTTGGAACTTGAAAAACCGTGTCTCCATGCTTATCTTATATATTGCTGCATATGTCTGGTTTGTCACATGTGTAAATTCAAATATTGTCTGCCTGTGTATATCCTGATTATATGGAATCTTGACTGTGTGCTTGCTTAAACTGAAATTTGTGTACTACTTGATTCCTGTCAAATTAATTAATTGGCATGACCTGTTTAAAATACTTGAAACTCTGGCCATGATTCCTTTGCAATTCATGTGATGTGCTTGCTGATATAAGTATAATACCACTGGATTCATCTGCTAAAATTGTATCTGCTATGATCATTCTTCTGAAATTATGTGACTATACTATGTGGTGTTTTGCATAGAGTTGTATCTGATCTGCTTGGCCATTTTTGTCTTATCTCTGCCATGTACTAGTTGAAAAAGTTAATGTTGTATGCATAATCTGACTATTCTGTACTATGCCAGTTGGATATTCTGTCTCCTTGAAACTAAAAATATACTCTGTGGCTGAATTTGCTCTTTGACTTGTTGTGATCATTCTGATTCTGCCAGTTGTATAAATGTGTGCTACATTTAGGAATATATGGGTTTCTAGATAGATTAATATTCCTTATAAGAACCTGGCTCTTGAATAATTAATAAAATTGGAACACTCACACACCTGCCCACACACAAAGACATGGCTGGGGATCCCTTTGAGAGCCCTAGTATCTTGACACTGGTGTGTTTAACGGCCACTTAGAAATAGGAGTCATCTGATTCACCTATTAGAGCAAATTAGTTTAATATAGGTTATTCTGGGTTGTAATAATTCAGGTATTCAGTTCCCTTTAAGCCTGCTTTTTGAACATTACTTGTGATTTATGCTCTGCAAGTTGTATGCTTGTATGTCTCTTATATGCTTGGTTGAAAATTGATACATTGCATCTGCTAGCCTGGTTTCTTTCGAATTTGTCATGTATCGATTTCACTCGAATGGTTTTCTAAATAAAACGAAGTTTCTTAAACCAAAAATTATTTTTTTTAATCACACTTCGATTTGTAAAATTTGGACTAATTGACTTTCGAGACTTAATAAAAATTGAAATCTTGTGTAACTCGTATTAAAACAATCTCGACTCGATTTTTGCACTTAAAAATTTCAGTTTTCTTAAAATCGAATTGGTTTGAAAAAGACAAAACTCGAATGCTGTTAAAATTTGGGAGTTTTTAAATTAAAACTGGACTGTTTTCTTGGAACTCAAAATTCGTGTCGTTTTTCACTTGACTGATGTGTATATGCATGCCTGCTTGCTTAGCTGTAATTTCTTATATGCTCCTTGTGCTTGAATTACAATGTCAAACAAATCAGTCCTTTAAACAGTGAATTGTCCCCTGGTTTTAAACATTTGTACCTGACCCATTTTTATAAGTTATTTTGCTCAACTTATCTTTAAAACTCCAGCTGATAATTTTTCAAAAAGTCTTCTACAAAACGGATTTCAAAAAGCTGTCTTGTCTCATTTAAGGAGAAATCTTACAAAATCCAAAATTTTCAAACTCCATGTAATCTGATGTCATCTTGTGGGGCTCTTCCATTTAATATGATAGAGAATCGGTTCCTCATTCCTAAAAACCAACAAAACACTCAAAATTCCCCTGGCCAAACAGACCCCAACCGTTTCACTATATATACTCCTGTCACTTTCCTAACCTTTACACCTAAACACTTAACCATATAACACCCAAATGAACTTCCAACTACTTCCCTCCAACCCCAACCCAGACCCAAACAGCCAACCCTTTGACCCAAATCTCCTTGATAAAATGGAGATTAAACAACTTGCCCATTCCCAACAAACCTCATCCTTCAAATACTACACCCCTAAACAAAACACTACCACTGCCACTTCCCTCCTTCGAAAACCTCAACACTACTACCACCCCTACCTCCCAAACCAGATTCCGTTTGCTACCAACTACAACCTTGACCCATCCCAAACCCAAACTAAACTCTATTCCAACACCATTTCCCCGCCTATCACCCTCCCACCGGTTCTCTATAGTAGGCGAAGGAAGAGCTCTACAAGTGCTCGGGTTCCACGGGTCATCAATCTTTCAAATGTTGGTAAGTTGAGCAAGATGATGAAAAATTTTCAAACGGGAATGATGGTTTTTATTCAACAAAAAGGGGATGTTCACTCGTTTATTATGGCTGCTAGGTGGGACAACTTGATCTTTTATCGTGGACAAAATTACCACACTTACCTCATGGGTGAGTTCTACGGTAATTTGGTTACGAAAAGAGACCAAGCTGGCCTTTTCGAGTTTGACAGTGTTGTTCAAGGGCAGAATATTCATGTTAGTGTGCACACAATCTATCGGGCCCTCCGGATCGACCCGGCCCATATCCCTCAGCCTTGTATTAATATATACGAGGCATATCGGTTCAACCAACGGGATTTCGAAATCCACATTGGATTTTTCTGTGGGACAGAGGCTCCTATAGGGTTGTGTCATGAAAACTGCGGGGTTAGTTTTAAGCACTTTCTGCCTAGTTTCCAACAATTAGCTATCATACTTAGGGCTAATTTGCTGCCTAAACCCCAAGGTGATCAGTACTTCGACTTTATTGATTTAAAAATCATGTACCAACTAGTCACAAATAGGCTCGAGTTTAACATGGTTTATGTGATAATACTGAACATGTTCCTTGCTTTTCAACTTGATTATATGCCTTACGGTCTACTGCTCACTGCTGTGTTTGATTTGTTTAAGATTCCTACCCCACGTGTGTTTGCTCAGCGTATAGAATATTGTAGGGTAGAGAACTTAGTTGTTGAAAAGGTTCCCCTAAAGGATATAGTGCCTTATAAGTATGGTCCCCCTACCCCACCTATGGAATCTATTAACCGGGATTATGCTAAAGAAAATGAGGTGTTAAGAGCTGTTGTTAATGAGCTTAAGATTAAAAATGAGGATAATTTACATGAGATTAAGGCTCTTAAAAATGAACTCTTAGAAGCTTCTTCTAAAGTTACAGATCTAGAAGGCAAAATGGGGATTGAGCATGTAGACAAAGGGAAAAAGGCTGTGATTGATTTAGATGTTGGTGATGACGTGGACTTTGAGAATGTGTGTGCTGGAAACATTTCTGTGACTGCTAATCTGCCTAATCTGACAGATTTCAATGCTGACTTGGGATTCGTGGCTGCTGGACCGGTTGTTTGAACCGGTTGACTTTTTAAAACTAATGTTTTCTGTTGTTTCAGGTTGTTTTTGTGTGGGGCCAGTAATGTTTGTTTCTACTGGCGTACAAAAATAAACTTGTTGTGGGTTTCTGTTCCAAGATAATCAGTGAACCACACTGATTACTAGGAACATTTTGATTGTAATATAAAACCTACAATATTTCGGATACATTTGTCTCGTTTATTTTTCTGCAAACACGAGAACACACACTATTTATTTATTTATCGAAATTAATTTTGATAGATTAATATCCCAAAATTAATATTCCGAATATAAAATTTAATTCTCGATCGAATGATTTAAATCTCGACTTGAATAAATATTAATAATATTAACGAGCAACGATCTAAACACTGCTCTCGAATTAATTAAAATTCGAAATTATTCAGCAAGGTAAAAATAAAACTTGACTGAAATTGTTATATAAATCGATAATTCAATTCGATTTTACTGAAAAATTAAAGAATAAATTCGATAAATCGAGTTTAAATTCTCGACTTGAATCAAAATTCAGGACACTATTCAAAAAAAAAAAAAAAAAAAAAAAGGGGGAAATCTGTTAAGACTTCTACTTATGGGAACGAAAGGAAATAATCTCCCATCACACTTATTTTAAAACTATCTCTTCCCTAAATAACTTTAAATAGAAATCTTTTTGGTTTTTATCAACCAAAAGGGGAAGAAGAACGTTATATAATTTTAAGCTTTTACTCCAAAAGAGGAAGAAAAACGTATGAATATTAACGGGAAGAAGACGTTATTATATAACGTACAAAATTAAAAATTTTAAGACCCTCCCAAAATAAAATGCAAAAATCACTTTCTAACAATCTCTTGTCTATTTCAGGATCTCGGAAGGATTATGTGCTAAGTGCTTCGTGTGAGAAAATGTATTTTCTAAACTCATGCATACACATAGGGGAAGCACACACTTTAAAATTTAATTTTGTGTTTGTTTGACAAATACCAAAAAGGGGAAGATTGAAAGGATATCTTCGATATATAATTATTTATATATTTGTTTCGGTATTTGTGACAAACATTAAAATTAAATTCACCTAGTAATCCTCCCAAATAAGGACATTAATTTATTTGATTAATTAAAAGTGGAAAGTTATTTTTGGCAATAATTTTTAATCTCAAAATCTTCCTTCACATCAAAATACATTTATTTTAAAGGAAATTTTTCTGATTACGCAATAGTGGCGCAGAGGCGTTTCGTGAGACTACGATTATCTCTTTCTTGCTACTGCAACATTAAAATTACATGAAGTTCGAAAAAGGACTATCAAGATTTGGTATTCTTTAAAGTACTCATGTTATATTATTTACAAAATTTATATTTAAAGTAATTTATTCCATATTTAAACATTTACTATCTCTCGGAATAAATTAGTTTAAATCTTTCAAAAACTATTAAATCCTTCATTCCTCAAGATTTATTTTATCCAAGGAAGGATTTGTTTTTCTCCATATTAATATTTGTCCCAAAAATATTAATATCAGTTTTATACCTCTTCTGGAATATTTTTCCCGGTCTCTCAAATTCAGTATTTTTCGGAGAAAAATATTCACAATACTTAGAAAGCTCTTTCAACGTATCAAATTCATGATTTATCATGACCAATATTTTTCTAAGTATTTTGGTATCAAAACCTTCGTCAAGTATACTTCTCTGTTTTCCAAAAGACGAAGTGTTTCGGTTTTTCATAAAACGGCTTTTATCTTAGAAAATCGGTTTAAATACCTTGAGATTATTCCCGTCCCTCAAAAGTATTTTATCTTTATGGGAATATATTTTAAGTATTTATTCAAGTTTTAAGTTTGGCCATAAACCCTCTCTGATAATCTCAAAAGAATTATCGTATTTTATTTGAAACCCGAAAACCTGATTTATCGTTTTAAATCCAAATAAAATACTTCCACTTGCCAAAATGACTTGAAACTTGAGATTAGCCAATTAAATATTATTCTTAGTGCATGGTTAAATTTTCGTAATTTTCCGAGAATCTTCGTTTCGGAGCGTTTTCTGTCTGCCGACCCGATCACTGGCTGAACGTTTGACCAAGCTAGAGTTGACCAAAAATTACCAAAATTTCCAGAATGCCATTTTATAATATTCTAAGATTTATCATAATTTTTCCGTAATTTATTTCGCACGTTCGAAATATCGCGTTTTTTATGTAACGGTTTTTATCGGTATCTCGTAAAGCGTGTCTGTCTTCTAGTGCATTAAATGCCCTGAATTTTTAGTCCAAGATGCTGGTCAAGAACACCTTTTTAGGTGTGGGGGACAAGGGGACAAAGTGGAGTAGTGGCCAAGGTTTGCTAAATTACCATTTGCATTTTTACTTCTACTTTTCTTACATTTACCCCACCCATTCTTGCCTATAAATACACCCCTCCACCCATTCATTTTTTCTAAGCTAATAGCCAAGTATATGCTGAGATTTTAGAGAAGAAACACTCTCCCAAAGTTTATTCAAGTGCCCACTTCTTCTACTTCATCTTTAAAACCTTCGATTCTTCATATATTTCGATATATACAAGGTTTTAAACCCCGAAGCTTCGTTCTACCCAACCAAGCTCCGCTCATCTTAGCATTTTCATAAACCACTCTTTTCAACCTCCCGAAGGGCTGCTCAAATTCGTTCGTGTGCTTAAAGTCGTATCGAACCTCCGACGAATTTCTCCGGCGAACTTTCGTGGAATAATCGTGTAAGTGGTTTCTTTTAGCTTCAATTATCCGAGTCTTAATCGACCATTTTCAAAGGGCTTTTTAAACAAATTTCTCTTCATCTTAAGCTCTCTTGATTTCAAAATACTCGAGTTGGCCACTCGTTATTATCGGGAATTTGTGCACTAACTTTATTTGCTCACTAACTCATAATTTGTGCTCCCATTCCCATCACTCCCATACCCTTCTTGTTTTAGTGAGAAACCCATTTTTCAGCCCTGTGCTCGGTGGGGATATCATTAAGATAAGATACGTGGTATTACGTGTTTATTTTCCGAACGTGTGTGACGTGAGTGATTTTACTTGTTTCGGTGGTAAACCCCGTTTGGGCCTTTTCGCTATCGCGGGGTGTTATCCGAACAAGCTACTTGGTTCGATTGCGTTCGTGATAGTGTGTGCGATATATCTTGCTCGACTTCGACTCCGTCTTTTCAAACTCACTCATCACTCGATCTTATTAAAATCAACAACTTATATTTCTCCGCGCGATATAATTTGTTAAAATTGAACCAACGATTTAAACCACCATACTAAAACGTTATAATCGACTAATTTCAACGTGGTTAAAATTGGACTAAAACTTGCGGAACCAAAACTTTTATAAAACAAGGATATATTTGCTTGTGGATATTGTGTTCTAACTTTTGCAGTGAGGTGAAGTGAAGTGAGGTGATCTTCGTTCTAAGACCCAAGTCTTTGACATATTGACGGGGAGTTGATAGTCATCGCACCGTGAAGAAGAGGAAAGACCCAAGACCTAATACCTAAGATCCAAGACCGGCGAAAGGTTTAGAAGTACAAAGACCACTGGAGGTGCAACGACTTTGAGGAAGTAACGAGGATAGTTACGTTCCGAGACAAGTCTTGTTATTTACATTTATAGTGAGGAGGTAACGAAGAGTTACGCTCCAAGATATATATTTGTAAAGGCTTCTCCGCCTACTGTAAAGGAGTTCTTTATAGTAGAGAAAATCTCGAGTCCGGGGAGGAGCTCGGGGACTGGACTAGGGGTGAGTGGACTCCAAGGGTTGAGTTAGCCACCGCGAACCAGGATAAAATCGCTCGTGTGATATTTTCCTTTTTCTTTTCTTACACTTCCGCACGTAACTGCCAATACTCTCGATACAAGTTCTAAAGAAGGGGTGAAAACTTTTTAAAACGACATAAATATTTTTAATTGGTGATTAAGCTATTCAACCCCCCCTTCTAGCTTAATTAAACCATCTATCGGGACCTAACACATTCTCTCGTAGTCTAATTAGTTGTCATGTTCCGTTCTCATCAAATTGATCAATTTTAGTAGGGGTGAGCGTGGTTCGGTTCGGGGCGGTTTTAAGGTAAAACCGGAACCGCGAATCTTCGGTTTTTAAAATTAAAAACCGAAACCGCAACCGAACCGTCGGATCGGTTTCGGTTTCAAAAACCTCGGTTCGGTTTTAGTCGGTTTGGTTTCGGTTATAAAACCGCAAGAAATGAAAAAAGGAAAAAAATTACGTATTGAATCTTTAAAAATTATTTTAAAACATTAAAAATTATCTCTTTGTATCTTTACAGTATTAGATCGATAAAAGAGTTCAAGGCTGCGAATCTATGATTTTGATAGTATGTTTCGTACTACTCTTTTGATAAAACTTAAGGTATGTAAAATGAATCGAACCTAATTCAAGTATTCTCCGACCTATACCAAACTATAATCTAAATTCTATATATTACTTAGTTATGGTTCATGATATATTATTATAAATATATGTATATATTATCTTAATACACACGTGTATATATGTACACATATAAATATATTTATATATTTATATTTATATATGTATTATAATTTATAAATATTATTTATTTATTTATTTTAAATAATCGGTTCGGTTCGGTTTATTTCGGTTCGGTTTTAATCTAAAACCGAAACCGCAACCATTAGAATCGGTTCGGTTTTTTAATTTGCGATTTCGGTTCGGTGCGGTTATATACGGTTTGGTTTTCATCGGTTTTTAACGGTTTCGGTTCGGTTTCGGTTTCAATTCGGTTTTTTGCTCACCCCTAAATTTTAGAACGAAACTAAAAATTTCGGTTCCATTTATCTGATATTATTTTCTCGCCCAACGTATACGAGTCCACTAGGGTACATGTCACGGCAGTTCTCACTGGCATGCCTATAGGCATGTATTTTACAAAAAGGCATGCCCAAATGGCATGCCATTTTCCATTAAATATAGCAAAAACTGCTGCATCATTACAGGATTGATACTAAAGTGCACTTACAAATATAACAAAAGTTAGTAAATATTAAGAACCGAACTTAGTACAATACTAACTTATATTAGTAGTTTATCTAATATTTAACTATGAAGTTGGACTATATTTAAAATTTTCAATATTTATAAGATATAATATTTATATAAATTTTATTATTTATATAAAAAACTAGTAAAAAAGCATGCCAAATGGACAAAAGGCATGCCTAGGGCATGCCCAGTCTGGCATGCCCGTGCCGCTGTGACATGAACCCTAGAGTCCACCGAGCTAAAACACATCCAGTCCACGACTTTAAAAAAGTTGACTTGTCTTTTAAACCCTTGCTTCCATACAGACGTCTTGAACCTATACTTACAAACCTTCATAAATCTAGGAGCTTTCTTGATCTGTGTTTTACTACCACTGTAAGAAATTCAAAACTTAAATCCATGATGCCGAATCAAAGTGCTGATCAGCCTCACAGCCCCAAAAGATGGTCAAATTTGATGCCTTTATTTGTAGCTTTGGTTGTAATAGCAGAGATTGCGTTTCTGGGTCGGCTCGACATTGTCACCAAGTCATCCACGGTCAACTCCTGGGCTGACTCGTTCTATCAGTTCACTACTTTGCCTTGGGCTTCTTCTTTTGACCCGCCAACCATTGATGAGTTTGTTATCGGGTCGGGTCAGTTTGGGGTTCCGGATTCGGATACTGAGAGCTGTGAGGTGTGGTTGGAGAGACAAGATTCTGTTGTTTATTCTAGGGATTTTCAGAGTCACCCCATTTTCGTGTCTGCGAATGAGGAGGTTAGCTCATTTTTAATTGCACCAAATATTTTTATTTGATGGTGTTGCACAGATTCTTTATTCTGAATTTCAGTTTTGTTATGTGAACATTATATGTGCTATTGTTTACTGAATTCTTTTCTTTTGGAGTTTTTTATGGAGGTTTAGTTAGTTTCGGATTGCTCGAAAACAAGGTATTTAAATTCTGTTAATATGCATTGTTTTTGTAAATATAGCTATACATGCATTGAATTTTTATGAAGTACTAGCAAGAAACATGTCATGGTAATAAAAGAGGCTTGGTAAAACAAGTTGTTTAATTGACAAACTATTGACAATGTCTGTCCACAATGTTTCCCAGACTTTGTGTATATGGTGAGTTCAAAGTTTGAAACAGATTTGAAACATCTATATTTTCGGTGAATCTTGATGGGTAATGGGTAGCCTAAGTTTTTTTTTTAAATGTAATTTCAGTTTGGTGGTTGAGATAAAAGGTTACTTTTTCCATCTCTTCACTAGCTTTAATTAACTCTAGCTACCTTGTGACACCAATTAAACAAATTAACTTCTGAACTTAAATGATAAAATTTGAGATATTGATTTTCTGAATTCTGCTGTATGAAACGTTTCTCACTACAAGATTAGTCTGGAGTTCTGTTTAGGCAAAATTTCAGCAACTAGGGTCCCGGGTTTCCATTTATAGGTTTCCTTGTATATAATCGAATGGTCCACAGTCCACTTGCAAATCTAGCTCCAAAGAAGACTTTTGTAAGTTGACTTCTCTAGTTAACCCTTCTCTATATATAATACATTATACATCTTTAATCTAGGGCTCATTGCTTTTTCTTCGAAGTTGCTACCTCTTTCAATATCCAAGAAAAAAAAATTCAATCCTCTCCGATTGAGATATTTTTTTACAACTATGATACCAAATCAAGGAGGCGATCATATCTACAGTAACAAAAATTGGACCAGTATAAAGTCATATTTTGTAGCTCTAGTTTTTATTGCCGGGATTGTTTTTCTGGGTCCGCTCGACTTTGTGACTAGTTCTTCTATCATCAACTCGTGGGCTGACTCTTTATATCAACTTATGTTACCTAGGTCATCTTCATTTGACCATCCTGTTGATAATTTGGTTGTTTGGTCGTGTCAAGTTGGGGTCCCTGATCCTGGAACTGAGAGTTGTGAGGAGTGGTTGGAGAGACGAGACTCATTGGTCTATTCTAGGGATTTCAGGAATGATCCTATTTTTGTCTATGCAAGTGATCTGGTTAGCTCATTCTTCTTTCACAGATTATTTGTATAGATGACAGGTCCTTGTATGTGATTATTGTAGATTCTTCACCATTGATATATAAAACTATATGCATAGAAATGTTTAGTATGTCTCCTTATGCTTTATAGAAGTAGTTTGACTTCTGTTTGGTGAACATGGCACGAATGGTTGACTAATTGCAATTCTCGTTAGCTTGAAATTTCGATCTGGATAGCCAATGATTATCTGAGAACGGGGATATGGATGATTTGGGTCTGCGACAAGTTTTTTTTATGTACTTCAATGTTATTAGTGCAAATTATTCATGACAGTTGTGTGCTTCTACTTGTGGTAACATATTCAAGTTATTTTTTGTTGAAATTAAATTATAAATTCTAAGCTGAGTACTAAAGATTATAGAGATTCCACATGTCAATGAATAGAAAGCCTTGCTAGAAATTTAATATCAGTTATAATGCATGGCAGTAAGTTGATTCGAAGGTTTATATGTGATTTAAATGAGTCTTGAACCCTCTGTATTCTTGGTTAATTTCGAGGGGTCAGCCAGGTTTGTTAGTAGGTTACTTTGATTAAGTGGTTGAGCACTATACTATTTTCATCTTCTTACTAGCTATTATTAACTCGGAGTATCTGTAGCACTATACTAGTTTTTTTTATGTACTTCAATGTTATTAGTGCAAATTAAAAGTTTATGAGACAAACATTTTTGTTTTTGAAGTAAATGAGACAAACATTATAATCATTCTCTCATAATCTAATTACTTGTCATGTTCTCATCAAATTGATCAATTTTTTATCGAAATTAAAAATTTCGGTTCCATTTATCTGATTTTTTTCTCGGCCCAACGTATACGAGTCCACCGAGCTAAAACACAACCAGTCCAAGACTTTAAAAAAGTTGACTTGTCTTTTAAACCCTTGCTTCCAAACAGAGACGTCTTGAACCTATACTTACACACATTCATAAATCTAGGAGCTTTCTTGATCTGTGTTTTACTACCACTGTAAGAAACTCAAAGCTTAAATCCATGATGCCAAATCATGGGGCTGATCAGCCTCACAGCCCCAAAAGATGGTCAAATTTGATGCCTTTATTTGTAGCTTTAGTTGTAATAGCAGAGATTGCGTTTCTGGGTCGACTCGACATTGTCACCAAGTCATCCACGGTCAACTCTTGGGCTGACTCTTTCTATCAGTTCACTACTTTGCCTTGGGCTTCTTCTTTTGACCCGCCACCCATTGATGAGTTTGTTATCGGGTCGGATCAGTTTGGGGTTCTGGATTCGGATACTGAGAGCTGTGAGGTGTGGTTGGAGAGACAAGATTCTGTTGTTTATTCTAGGGATTTTCAGAGTCACCCCATTTTCGTGTCTGCGAATGAGGAGGTTAGCTCATTTTTAATTGCACCAAATATTTTTATTTGATGGTGTTGCACAGATTCTTTATTCTGAATTTCAGTTTTGTCATGTGAACATTATATGTGCTATTGTTTACTGAATTCTTTTCTTTTGGAGTTTTTTATGGAGGTTTAGTTAGTTTCGGATTGCTCGAAAACAAGGTATTTAAATTCTGTTAATATGCATTGTTTTTGTAAATATAGCTATACATGCATTGAATTTTTATGAAGTACTAGCAAGAAACATGTCATGGTAATAAAAGAGGCTTGGTAAAACAAGTTGTTTAATTGACAAACTATTGACAATGTCTGTCCACAATGTTTCCCAGACTTTGTGTATATGGTGAGTTCAAAGTTTGAAACAGATTTGAAACATCTATATTTTCGGTGAATCTTGATGGGTAATGGGTAGCCTAAGTTTTTTTTTAAAATGTAATTTCAGTTTGGTGGTTGAGATAAAAGGTTACTTTTTCCATCTCTTCACTAGCTTTAATTAACTCTAGCTACCTTGTGACACCAATTAAACAAATTAACTTCTGAACTTAAATGATAAAATTTGAGATATTGATTTTCTGAATTCTGCTGTATGAAACGTTTCTCACTACAAGATTAGTCTGGAGTTCTGTTTAGGCAAAATTTCAGCAACTAGGGTCCCGGGTTTCCATTTATAGGTTTCCTTGTATATAATCGAATGGTCCACAGTCCACTTGCAAATCTAGCTCCAAAGAAGACTTTTGTAAGTTGACTTCTCTAGTTAACCCTTCTCTATATATAATACATTATACATCTTTAATCTAGGGCTCATTGCTTTTTCTTCGAAGTTGCTACCTCTTTCAATATCCAAGAAAAAAAAATTCAATCCTCTCCGATTGAGATATTTTTTTACAACTATGATACCAAATCAAGGAGGCGATCATATCTACAGTAACAAAAATTGGACCAGTATAAAGTCATATTTTGTAGCTCTAGTTTTTATTGCCGGGATTGTTTTTCTGGGTCCGCTCGACTTTGTGACTAGTTCTTCTATCATCAACTCGTGGGCTGACTCTTTATATCAACTTATGTTACCTAGGTCATCTTCATTTGACCATCCTGTTGATAATTTGGTTGTTTGGTCGTGTCAAGTTGGGGTCCCTGATCCTGGAACTGAGAGTTGTGAGGAGTGGTTGGAGAGACGAGACTCATTGGTCTATTCTAGGGATTTCAGGAATGATCCTATTTTTGTCTATGCAAGTGATCTGGTTAGCTCATTCTTCTTTCACAGATTATTTGTATAGATGACAGGTCCTTGTATGTGATTATTGTAGATTCTTCACCATTGATATATAAAACTATATGCATAGAAATGTTTAGTATGTCTCCTTATGCTTTATAGAAGTAGTTTGACTTCTGTTTGGTGAACATGGCACGAATGGTTGACTAATTGCAATTCTCGTTAGCTTGAAATTTCGATCTGGATAGCCAATGATTATCTGAGAACGGGGATATGGATGATTTGGGTCTGCGACAAGTTTTTTTTATGTACTTCAATGTTATTAGTGCAAATTATTCATGACAGTTGTGTGCTTCTACTTGTGGTAACATATTCAAGTTATTTTTTGTTGAAATTAAATTATAAATTCTAAGCTGAGTACTAAAGATTATAGAGATTCCACATGTCAATGAATAGAAAGCCTTGCTAGAAATTTAATATCAGTTATAATGCATGGCAGTAAGTTGATTCGAAGGTTTATATGTGATTTAAATGAGTCTTGAACCCTCTGTATTCTTGGTTAATTTCGAGGGGTCAGCCAGGTTTGTTAGTAGGTTACTTTGATTAAGTGGTTGAGCACTATACTATTTTCATCTTCTTACTAGCTATTATTAACTCGGAGTATCTGTAGCACTATACTAGTTTTTTTTATGTACTTCAATGTTATTAGTGCAAATTAAAAGTTTATGAGACAAACATTTTTGTTTTTGAAGTAAATGAGACAAACATTATAATCATTCTCTCATAATCTAATTACTTGTCATGTTCTCATCAAATTGATCAATTTTTTATCGAAATTAAAAATTTCGGTTCCATTTATCTGATTTTTTTCTCGGCCCAACGTATACGAGTCCACCGAGCTAAAACACAACCAGTCCAAGACTTTAAAAAAGTTGACTTGTCTTTTAAACCCTTGCTTCCAAACAGAGACGTCTTGAACCTATACTTACACACATTCATAAATCTAGGAGCTTTCTTGATCTGTGTTTTACTACCACTGTAAGAAACTCAAAGCTTAAATCCATGATGCCAAATCATGGGGCTGATCAGCCTCACAGCCCCAAAAGATGGTCAAATTTGATGCCTTTATTTGTAGCTTTAGTTGTAATAGCAGAGATTGCGTTTCTGGGTCGACTCGACATTGTCACCAAGTCATCCACGGTCAACTCTTGGGCTGACTCTTTCTATCAGTTCACTACTTTGCCTTGGGCTTCTTCTTTTGACCCGCCACCCATTGATGAGTTTGTTATCGGGTCGGATCAGTTTGGGGTTCTGGATTCGGATACTGAGAGCTGTGAGGTGTGGTTGGAGAGACAAGATTCTGTTGTTTATTCTAGGGATTTTCAGAGTCACCCCATTTTCGTGTCTGCGAATGAGGAGGTTAGCTCATTTTTAATTGCACCAAATATTTTTATTTGATGGTGTTGCACAGATTCTTTATTCTGAATTTCAGTTTTGTCATGTGAACATTATATGTGCTATTGTTTACTGAATTCTTTTCTTTTGGAGTTTTTTATGGAGGTTTAGTTAGTTTCGGATTGCTCGAAAACAAGGTATTTAAATTCTGTTAATATGCATTGTTTTTGTAAATATAGCTATACATGCATTGAATTTTTATGAAGTACTAGCAAGAAACATGTCATGGTAATAAAAGAGGCTTGGTAAAACAAGTTGTTTAATTGACAAACTATTGACAATGTCTGTCCACAATGTTTCCCAGACTTTGTGTATATGGTGAGTTCAAAGTTTGAAACAGATTTGAAACATCTATATTTTCGGTGAATCTTGATGGGTAATGGGTAGCCTAAGTTTTTTTTAAAATGTAATTTCAGTTTGGTGGTTGAGATAAAAGGTTACTTTTTCCATCTCTTCACTAGCTTTAATTAACTCTAGCTACCTTGTGACACCAATTAAACAAATTAACTTCTGAACTTAAATGATAAAATTTGAGATATTGATTTTCTGAATTCTGCTGTATGAAACGTTTCTCACTACAAGATTAGTCTGGAGTTCTGTTTAGGCAAAATTTCAGCAACTAGGGTCCCGGGTTTCCATTTATAGGTTTCCTTGTATATAATCGAATGGTCCACAGTCCACTTGCAAATCTAGCTCCAAAGAAGACTTTTGTAAGTTGACTTCTCTAGTTAACCCTTCTCTATATATAATACATTATACATCTTTAATCTAGGGCTCATTGCTTTTTCTTCGAAGTTGCTAATTTGACCCTCCTGTTGATAATTTGGTTCTTGGGTTGGGTCAAGTTGGGGTCCCTGTTCCTGGAACTGAGAGTTGTGAGGAGTGGTTGGAGAGACGAGACTCATTGGTCTATTCTAGGGATTTCAGGAATGATCCTATTTTTTTCTATGCAAGTGATCTGGTTAGCTCATTCTTCTTTACAGATTATTTATATAGATGACAGTTCCTTGTATTTAATTATTGTAAAGCAGATTCTTCACTATTGATATATAAAACTATATGCACAGAAATGTTTAGTATGCCTCCTTATGCTTTATAGAAGTAGTTTGACTTCTGTTCGGTGAACATGACACGAATGATTGACTAATTGCAATTCTCTTTAGCTTGAAATTTCAATTTGGATAGCCAGTGATTATCTGAGAACGTGGATATGGATGATTTGGGTGTCCGACAAGTTTTCTTTTTATACTTCAATGTTTTTAGTGCAAATCATTCATGACAGTTATGTACTTCTACTTGTGGTAACATATTCAAGATATTTTCTGTTGAAATAAAATTATAAATTCTAAGTTGAGTAATAAAGATTATAAAGATTTCACATGTCAATGAATAGAAAAGGCTTGCTAGAAATTTAATATCAGTTATAATGCATGCCAGTAAGTTGATTCAAAGGTTTATATTTATGTGATTTAAATGAGTCTTGAACCCTCTGTATTCTTGGTTAATTTTGAGGGGTCTGCCAGGTTTGTTAGTAGGTTGCTTTATCTTAGTGGTTGAGCACTTGAGATTGCAGTATACTATTTTCATCTTCTTACTAGCTATTATTAACTATGAGTAGCTGTAACACCAAATAACTGGTCTCTTTTCTGAACTTCAATTAGGATCTTTCACCGTTGGACTAGTCAGTCCTTGTGTTTTACTATTCATATATTGTTAATACCTTGACGAAATTGATATATGAAATACAGATGCTATGAATTTGGCTTCACCAGTGCATTGTAGGCATACTAACTTTTGCAGACAATGCTGTATTTGAACTTTATTGGTAAAAGTGGATACTAGTTTCCCACTTGAATATAAGTACTTTAGTTATCCTTCTCTGAACTTTATCTCATGCACTCCTATATAGGATTTTAAGTCTTGTGCCGTGGGATGTAAATTTGGGTTTGATTCTGAGAAGAAGCCTGATGCTGTAATTGGGTTAGGCCACACAAGTGGGGCACCTGCAGTGCTTCGATCAATGGAGTCAGCTCAATATTATGCAGAGAACAACATTGCCTATGCACGACGGTAGGTAAGCATACTCCTTGAATGACTTGCTGCATATTTAAATTTTGTGACTTGAATTGAATTTTGAAGTTTCTTAATCAACATCTTCTTCGGGATTGAATATCTGTATTCCAACTCATCTTTTATAAAGGTCTGACCAAAATAGGTCTTCCGCGTGGAATTTTTTTCGTAAAAAAGTACGAAAACTGTCTGCTGTTGTTTGCCTGTCCGGTATTTTGGTCTTGAGAAAAGAAACTAGTGTGCAACATATTGATATTAAATTTCATACTCTATCATAAACTGAACTCCTGAATCATGGTATAGAAGTTGTTCTACTATATTATTGGAAGTAAAATGAGCAATTGGCCATGCTACTGACTACTGAGTAACCATTATGGTAGGGTCTTGAAATTCTAGCTGTTGTAAAGCGTTGAATTATGTGCACTTCGGAGGCCATCCTAAGTTGATCATCCCAACAGATTTAGAAGTAAATATGATATTTATTAAAATAGAACAGCTACTGTACATGGAGATTGAATGATATATCTAGTTGAATGCACTAAGCTACTCATCATGTAAGTTGGTTTGGACATATCTTTTGTTACACTGTAAGCTATAACGTCTTTACAAGTGTATGCCAAAAATTCTGTCTTAATTGAAGCTGATATTACCACATCTGTTTATCAGCTGATTCCTTGTTCTTTTAGTTGATAGCTTTACGCCCAAAATGTGCAGTAAAGAGGCTTTTTCCTGTAATATGTATACATAAACTATTTAATATATATTAGATGGTTAAGATTATATATATCTTAACCATCTAATGGAAAGGATTATCTTCTGTTTAGGTTTGTGGATACCTTGGGGCTCAATATAATCTCAATTAGAGTGACTCAAAAATGGATATATAATATTAGCATTTATAAAAAATTCATTACTAGCTGGGTTTATGAATTTATCAGTACGAAGATATTTTTTAATTCAGCCACAATAAATTTGTAATCCCGCTTTATCAGACTTGACGGGAGCTACTTCGTCCTTACTGATTAAATAAAGTAAAAAGAACTTGCTTTCTCTGTTAACTCAAAACTGAATTTGTAATCCACTTTGGAAATAATTTTATGCTCTTAATTTTCTTATCAGGAAAGGATATGACATTGTTATGACTACTAGCCTCTCTTCAGATGTACCAGTTGGTTATTTTTCTTGGGCAGAGTATGATATAATGGCACCCGTGCAACCAAAAACTGAAAAAGCTTTAGCAGCTGCTTTCATTTCCAATTGTGCTGCACGGAATTTTCGCTTGCAAGCTCTTGAAGGATTGGAGAAAGAAAACATCAAGATTGATTCTTATGGTGGCTGTCACCGTAATCGAGATGGAAGAGGTGAAATTTTTTTTGCTAATCATTTATGCTTGCCAACTTTTTCTTTATTGCCTTGTAAATAATTGGCAACTTTTTGTCAGTTTAGATGATAAGTTTGTTATAGGTGTTTGAAAACAATCCATTAGTGTCAAATATGTTAAGGGAGTAGTAGATTAGATGTGATATTATGAAGATATTGTTCTTTTAATAACACCCATAAGTACGTAATAAGTTACAAATAGAAAACAACTTATTGATCTTGTAAGACAAGGTTAATGATTCTGTATGATTGTAATGAACTGAAATGTAACAGTTTTCACTTTTTTTATCGCATTTATGCAGTGGACAAGGTACAAGCTTTGAAGCGCTACAAATTTAGTTTGGCCTTTGAGAATTCCAACGAGGAAGATTATGTCACTGAAAAGTACTTTCAGTCTCTTGTTGCTGGTACAAATTTGCTGCATAACTTTTATTCTTTATTAAGGTTCATGACCAGATGACATCTGCATGATTTATTTGTTCAGTTTCAAATTTTATTTCATGCTCTTATACTGCTATATGGATATTAATAATTAGTTATGTCCTTTTGCTTCCTTTGATGATGTCATTGGGAACATGATCTCATTCGGTAAACAAATCGTGTACTTGATACTTATAATACTAAAATCTATGCTCTCAAATAGATAGGCAGTAGGAGTTTTTATAATGTCGTTGCGTATAAAGATTTAAAGATATTGTGTAAATGATCTGGTATAGGTTGTTGAAGTACTTGTCACTTAGTTCCTGTAAATCTATTAGTAGAAGTTTACTTTTGCTATTAGAAATAAGCATATACTATAAATAATAGTAACTATGGCTCAATCATATATCAGAACTTTGCGGTAAAAGTATTATCTCTTTTAATTATAAAATCTAACAACGGTTATTATTTACAAAGTCAAAATAAAGTTTATAATTTATTGATGATAATTGCAAATTTTGTCAAAATTGTTAGGATCTATTCCTGTGGTTGTTGGTGCTCCAAATATCCAAGAGTTTTCTCCTTCGTCAAATGCAATTTTACATATCAAGGAGCTGAAAGATATTCCATCCGTTTCCAAGTCTATGAGATACCTTGCTGACCATCCAGAGGCCTATAACCAGTCACTGAGGTTTGTACAACATTTGCCAATAGTTTACTGGTCTCTTCCTTCAGTTGTAACTTATAAGTGCCTAATATGTGTTGATAGTTTTTTCTTTTCGTTTTCCTAATTTGTAGTCTTGTATGTTCAAGATTCCTTTTATTCTTTGTAGATTTACTTTTTATTAAGGAGGGTAACAGTTGTTTATACTGTTCAGGTGGAAATATGAGGGCCCTTCTGATTCTTTCAAGGCTCTGGTGGATATGGCAGCAGTTCACTCGTCGTGCCGACTCTGCATCTACTTGGCAACGAGGATTCGTGAGTCCGATGAAAAGAGTTTAGATTCTTCGAAACGCCCTTGCAAGTGTACCAGAGGCTCGGAAACTGTATATCATGTATATGTAAGAGAGAGAGGGAGATTCGAGATGGTTTCTATTTTCTTAAGGTGATCTCTAATCTTGAAAAACTGTCTAGTTTAGGAAACTTCTCTCTTCTAGTAAATCTCTACTACCACAAAAAATGAATGATTTGACCATTGTAGGATTATATTTTGTCTTATATTTATATTAATATTTATATAAGCATTAGAAAGTATATTTAAACACTGAAATTTTTGTTTTTTTGTTATATTATTATGTGTATATAAAGGATTATGATAATTTTAAAATGAAAATATGGTTTAATTCGCTTATTCTGTTCTCATCAGAAATTGATATATTTGAATGTTCTGGTTTTCACTTGGATTCATATGGGCAGGTCCAGTAATTTGACCCTAAAGGCCCTCGAATCTGCTGTTCAGTCTAAGTTCGAGTCTCTCAAGCATGTACCCATTTGGAAGGATGAAAGACCGGAAAGCATTAGAGGTACGGATGAGCTCAAAGTGTATAGGATATATCCTCTTGGCCTGACACAGAGACAGGCTCTATATACATTCAGTTTCAAAGGGGATAACGAATTGAGGAAACACTTGGAAAAAAATCCATGTGCAAAATTTGAGGTGATATTTGTATAGCTGCAACATGTGTTCCAGCTCAAGTTTTCTCTGCATCGATGATTATCTTTTAATCAATCTTGTTGTATTATCATCTGTTCTTCACATATAGTAGGCTGCCGTAGCTTACAGGAAATGAGAAAACAGTTAGTTACCTTCTCGACTGGGATTAAAGTTAATCATGTAGAAGATATCAGTTAATACATACATGAAAACCATGTCCTTTTCTCTTTACAAATTAACCATCAGGACTACTGAACCTTTACTGCTAGCCTGTGTACAAATCTTTGTATGATTTCTATTTTTTACTGTGGTTGAGGTAGCTGGGATTACGGTGAGAATATATTATAGTTTCAAGTATGGGAGAATGGGGAAGAGAATTTAGACTATCTATCACCAGTTTTTCTATCTCTACTCTCTAGTGGTAATTTACAGGAAAGGCATTTCGAAGTAGGGCAAGTCTTGCTCTTGTTTAAGCCTTCTGGCGGTGCAGTAATTTAAAATTTGTATAAGATATCTGTTTCGTATAAAATACTCCTTCCATTCTAACTTTATTTGATTAATTAGATGATCTCGTTAATTTTTGACACATAATTTAAGCTTATAGTTAAATAATTTATTTTTAAAATTTCACTTTTGTAAATAAAATTTAAATATAAAATTTGTATTTTAAAAAAAATGAAGTTAGATGGATAATGCATCTTAAGTGATACTTGATTAATTCAAATTGAGTATTTCGATCGGCTATGGCAATCAGTTAACTCATCTAATTTGAAATAAGAGAGTATTTCGATTGTGATTTTTTAGAAGTTTTGTGGTCTTCTAGAAAATTTGAACTCAGGTCCACACAAACATGTCGATAAATAACTTAAATCATTTTATTTATAACATACTAAAATTTAATTAATAAATAAATTTACTTCTTTTATTTCACTGAAATTATTATTTTGATTTTTCCTAATCAAGTTTCTCAAATATTAATAATGTTTTAAAAATTATTTATATTTTATAGATATAAATAATATATAATAGCAAATTAAATATATTTATTAAAAATATTTTTTAAGTATAATATTTGGCATATAATATACATAGTTTAAATGATCAAAAAATGAATTTTATAAATAAAAATTAAACAATTCAGTTCAGATGAAACTAGTATTATTTCAAGCATTTTAACAGAAGTTACAATTAAAACAGGAAAAATGTGCCTTAATTAGCATGATTAAGTTATGAAACTTGATTAAAGAGTTTGGGTAAGCAGGTTGTGCCAGTTGGACGAGTGGTACGTAGATGATTTCAATCATAAAGTCGTATCCGCTTCCAGCTGATGATGAGTAAACACTAAAAATAATGGAGCACTTTAAATTTTAATGAGTGGGACATGAGCTTGATATAGAAGGGGGTCATCCACTCGCTCACTCGATTCGCTGAGACCGAGTCATGGGGAGGAGAGTCTCCGCGCTATGGAAGACGCACACACAAGATTAGAAGAAGTGAGTCGAGCACCGAATCTTAGTGGCAAGTTGGTGTTTGAGTAGCTGGCTTCTGGTTTTTTCAACTATTGTGTTCCTTTTAAAGTAGTGCTATAGTCCATAGTATTTTGATTTTGTTTGTCATTAATTAACAATTATGTTATTTTAGATGATTTTATTTCATGTCTGGTATAATCTTTGTGCTTTCTTTCCTTCCTCCTTTTTTTTGTCTCCTCTTTATTTTTATCCTTTTCACAATTTTTTGACTTTCATCTGGAGTTTCTTCTCAGCCATGACTAGATTTACAGGGTCATCTGGAGTAATTTTTTTATATATATCATATAATATTTGGGAAATTATTAATGACATCATTATGGTTTTAACTTCTTTGAATGGTACCATTTCGTATTTTGACTTACACGCAGTAGCACTCGGTTTATAATCCGTTAGCGATACTACCATTCCGTCCATCAAAACATTAAAAACATTAGTTTATTGTATTTATTTCGTATTTTCTTTTAAAAACATAAACAATACAAACTGATATCCGTATATTTCCTTTGTATTCTTGAGTTTTTGAATATTGATGTAGTGGTGGGGCGGAGTTGTGAGAGAAAGCAGAAAAAGAGAGAAACATGAGATTGAGAGAAAAAAAATGGAAATATTCAGGAACTCAAGAATACAAAGAAAAAATAGCGAAGATGATTTAATAGTTTACTTGCTTGAGTGACCATGAGGCGCACGATCGTGCTACAATGTTAATATGGTTTAATAATTTATTTATTGACGACAGTTATATTTTGAAATTATATGGTTTTTTAAAAAATAATTTTAAATATATATAGTATAAATAATATGATAACAGTGAATATTTAATACACATTTTCAACCTTTTGGACTGGGGAATTGTTTACGTATTTTTTTCCGTATACTATATGTCATTTTTTCATTCATTTTTAGTTTAAATAGTTGAAAATGTTGTGAGAGTATAGAAATAATGTTGACTAAAATAGTCGATAAAAATCATATAAAATATTATCATATAAATTTGTTACAATTATCGAATATAATGATCGGTATTTTAGATTTTTGTCCTGACATAAGTAATTCAACTTATTTTAAATATGATATATTATACCACACTGACGAATGTGAAATTTTACATGTCTATATCGTAATATCCCCAACATATTCTTTTAACAAAATTTCATTAACACTTATTTATAACATGTCATGTATATCTATAGGCAAGAGTCTTTTTGGTTGAAAAAGCCCCTAAATACATGTCGTATTCTTTAGCTATCTACGTCTCTAACTAAAATTCCAACGAGAATGCCATAATAAAATTATATAAGGTTTATTAAAAATTCTTGAATATCAACAAGTAAAAATTCCAATCATACTATATCCATTTCATATATCGAACTAATGTATAGAAACTCACGCAATTCATGATTATATTAAAATTATAATATGTATATAATAATAACAAAATTTAATATTTAAAACCGATCCCGCTGAAATATAATGTTTTATGATTTTATTAATTATTGTTGGATTGTAAACATGCATTTCATTTCAAATGATGGATTTCAAATGATAGTATTTGAGTTATTATTTCAAATTCTCAGATTTATAGTGATATTTGAATGTCTAAATTTCAAATGAAATCTAAATCTAACTTTCAAAACACATTACTCCCTCCGTCCCACAATACATGTCTCTTTTGGAAAAAAAATTTGTCCCACAATACATGTCTACTTTTAGTTTCCAATGCAAATATATTGCAAATATTTCAAAATTACCCTTCTTGAAAGTTGTATAACAATTAATGGAGGTTGAATAAGAGTCTACATTCATGCATTTATTAGGGGTAGAGGTGAGAAAATTTTATCTAATCAATGCTTTCTTAATATGCGTAATTTTTTCAAAAGAGACATGTATTGTGGGACGGAGGGAGTATTTGATTAACTTCAGAATTTCAAATGAAATCCTAATTCTCAAATAAATCATAATATTTTAATTAACACCGTCCTCCACGTAGAATACGTACATACATGAACAAGCGGAAATAGACCAATATGGTATTAGTAGAGTTCCCCTTTGTTTTTATCGCAAAAAACTGACAGCACATGTTAATATATCGTATAAAAAATCAGAATCTCGTGGTCCACCAACGTTACAATTCATAACCTTTTTCGATATTCCCCTACCGACGACGTAAAAAGATTAAAGAATAACAAATGTGAACTTAGAATAAAAAAGAAACTGTGCGGTGTGAACTAAATGAAGAATGTGCAATTGGATACTACTACAAAACTTAATGCAAAATAATCTTATAGAACATGTGTTCTTTTGAGCTTAAAATGCACGTGAGTACTTCTAATTTCTATACTCCATTTTATTGAGCTTGTATCTTGCAGTACATCACAATCCAACAACTAACGAAAGCTCTGGCGTATTCACGAATCAGATTCTTCGGACCCTACACACTTTAATCAGCTGACTTTATCCCGTTCCAAGACACCGAATTTTCTTAAGAAAATGATTCATATATAAAATTCATTATAAAATATTTTACCTGAATTAAATTTTGATTAAGTTGGACTTTTATATGTACATATGACATACCATCTACAAATCTTATCTTAATCATCATTGTTAAATATATATATAGTTTATATTAACAGCTGTTAGTAGTAATGCAGCAAAGTCAATTATATAGTCAGCAGTAAAGTAGTTGGGGAGTTAACAGGTTTTCATTTATGCTTTTAACAAACCAATACATGGTTTTAGTACTATATAGGAGCTATTCTTGTAACACAAACTCAAGTTGAACATCCAGTAATACAAGTGCTCTGCAAGGCTTCTCTTATATTACTTTTCTTCTTCACTGCTTATGCAATATATATAACACAAGCATCAGTTGTATATATAAGTATTCAAGCAGCTTTCTTTTCAATATGGTATCAGAGCAGTAGGCTCTTCTCCTCCGTTGTTCCGCACAAAAGTTCCCTCCATCATCTCTACCCATAGCAGAGCCACCTCGTTGTGGTGTTTAACCAAACAGTTCGTAAGCCAAAACCTCACACAGATCAGTTTCACTTCACCACACTCCATACCAAGTCGGCAAGTCAACTTATTTTACTACCAGCAGCAAATCACATTCCTACAGGCCACCATCATTTCCGACAAAGTTCCAACTCATCGGAAAACTCACGCAACGTCTATCTCAAACTGGTTCTTTCTTCAAGATTTTACTGTTTGTTTTGGTAGACTCGAAATCTTAGCCTTTGATTTTTTTTATTTGGAATCTGCTGTGTACCATGCTCTAATATGCTCTAAATAGTTGTTTATTCTGTATAAAGCCATTACAGTAGATTATTTTGTTGGACCAGCCCACTTACTATACATATTTTTGGTTCCTTTTACACAAACTTACACCTTAGTCTCCCGGTCTTTAACCACATCTTGTAAGCCGAGCCCTTAACTTTCATTTTTTCTTAACAGCCTTTGTTTTGTCCTGTTTTTAAAATTAAAAAAAATGGAAAAAGAAAATAGTTCACCTATTCAAACAATTTTGAATGGCTCGAACTATATAATTTGGTCTCAAGCTATGCGCAGTTTTCTCAAAGGAAAAAGACTTTGGCGGTATGTGAACGGGGATTTTACTATTCCGACAAAAGAAAAGGATGAAGCTGACTCAAAATTCAAGGACCGCATTGAAGAATGGGATGTCAAAAATCACCAGGCTATCACATTTTTTAGAAACTCTTCAGTTTCTAAAATTAATTTACAGTTTGGAAATTATGACACCGCAAAAGAAATTTGGGATCTATTGGCATCAAGATACACTACATCCGATCTTTCTCACCAATATCAGATCATGAGTTCACTAAGTAAGCAAAAGCAAGAGCCCGGTCAACCAGTTGCAGATTTTCTTTCTCAGATACAATCACTTTGGGATCAGCTAACATTATCTGAACCAAAGTGGTTATATACAGAAGATGCTACACTTTATCACACATATCGTGACCAACAACGACTCATCCAGTTTCTTATGGCTCTCACCCAGGATTTCGAACCAGTTAGAGCTGCTCTTCTTCATCGAGTTCCACTACCCTCATTAGAAAGTTCTGTTGCTGAACTTATTTCTGAGGAAACTCGACTTGGTCTTGGCAAGCTCAAATCTGTGGTTGATAATGTTCTAGCAGTACCTTCGGTATCTACTTCTGACAAACCATTTTGCAGGTTTTGTCGTCAAAGTGGACATGTCACAAAGGATTGCATAACACTGCGCAATCATACATGTCAACATTGTCATCAAAAAGGTCATTACTCAATACAGTTCTGCAAGAAAAAGCCATCATTCCATTCAAACAAGTTTACTCAGTCTTCCGTTGCCGTAACTTCCGAATCTCCAACCACATCCACTAGTGAGCTAGAATCCTTGCTCAAACAGGTTTTACTTAAAGCCAACTCTCCCTCCACTGCATTCTCTGTCACTTCAGGTAATTCTTGGTACTTTGATTCTGCATGTTGTAATCACATGACAAATGATTCATCAATATTTACCATGAAAACACAGAGTTCATACCTTCCAAATATTCAAACCGCTGATGGTTCTACCATGAAAGTGACACATATCGGAACCGTAGCTACGGAAGATCTTAATCTTCCTGACACATACTACGTTCCTAATCTTTCACTCAATCTGATTTCCATAGGTCAATTATGTGATCTTGGTCTTGATATTATCTTTACTTCTTATGGTTGTCATGTACAGGATCCTCAGACAGGACAGACGCTTGGGACAGGGCGTAGATGCGGAAGGTTGTTTGAGCTCACTTCCCTTCATCTTCCTACACCAAAATCATCATCCAGTCATCTAGTTGGTTCTTTTTCCACCACGACCAACATCTGGCATTCCTGGTTAGGTCATCCATCACAATCTCGTTTACGTAGTCTTATTTCCAGTGGTCATCTAGGTAGTGTTAATGTAGACACGATTGACTGTGTTTCATGTAGACTGACAAAACAACATGTTCTTCCTTTTCCTATCCATTATGAAAAATCATCAGCTACTTTTGACCTTATACATTCTGATATTTGGGGTCCCTCTCCAACTCCAACAATGGGAGGATCAAGATACTATGTGATATTTGTTGATGATTTTTCTCGTTACACTTGGATATATATTTTGAAAAATCGATCAGAATTAGGAGAAACTTATAAAAATTTTGCCACTATGATTCACACTCAATTCAAAAAGAAAATCAAACTTTTTCGTGCCGATAATGCCAAAGAATATAAAGAATCAGAACTTAACAAATTTTTGGCATCTTATGGCACTCTTGCACAAAGCTCTTGTCCTTACACATCACAACAAAATGGTCGTGCTGAACGTAAACATAGGCACATTCTTGATACAGTTCGAGCTCTTCTCATTTCCTCTTCTTGTCCAGAAAAATTTTGGGGGGAAGCTGCATTAACTGCTGTTTACACAATCAATATGATTCCTTCTGCTGTTATAAATAACTTGTCTCCTTATGAAAAATTATATGAAGAACCCCCGTTATATAATTCTCTTAAGATTTTTGGTTCTGCATGTTTTGTTCTTCTTCCTCCACATGAAAGAACAAAATTAGAGCCGCGTGCCCGTCTTTGTTGCTTTATTGGTTATGGTAGTGGTCAAAAAGGATATCGTTGTTGGGATCCTATCTCCCAACGTCTACGAGTTTCTCGTAATGTGACATTTTGGGAACACAAGATGTTTTCATCCATGTCAGATTTTAAAATTGACACTTCCACTAGCATTTCTCACTTTACAGATCCTTTCATTGATTTACATCCCATAGATGATCACATGGATTCTTCGACATCGTCTAACACATTTTCAGGAGATCCTTCAATTGAGCTCACTCAACCATCTCCGACTACCAATGTTCCCCTGACAGAAGTTCAGTCTGAGGATTCTAACATTGAGCCTTCCACTCAACCATCTCCTTCAGAGGAGCCTGTTCGCTCTACTCGAGTAAGAAAACCTTCTGTTCGACTTTCTGATTATCGAGTTTATTCTGCTATACAATCGTTACATGAGCCTCAAACATATAGAGAGGCAAGTGTTAACCCTCTTTGGCAGAAAGCAATGGAAGAGGAACTTCATGCTTTAGACAAAACTCACACTTGGGATTTGGTAACTTTGCCACCTGATAAAACTGCAGTGAGTTGTCGATGGATCTACAAAATTAAAACCAAATCTGATGGCTCTATTGACAGATATAAAGCTCGTCTAGTTGCTAGAGGTTTTACTCAAGAGTATGGTATTGATTATGAGGAAACTTTTGCACCAGTTGCTCGTCTCACATCTGTTCGAAGTTTACTAGCTGTTGGAGCATCAAAACACTGGAACATGTGGCAAATGGATGTCAAGAATGCTTTTCTTAATGGAGACCTACATGAGGAAGTTTATCTCAAACCACCTCCAGGTTTTTCCCACTCTCCAAATCAAGTGTTCAAGCTTAACAAAGCCCTTTATGGTCTTAAGCAGGCACCTCGAGCTTGGTTCGAGAAATTCAGCACAATAATTCAACAATTGGGATTTTCTTCAAGTCCATATGATCATGCCCTTTTCATTCGACGATCAAAACGAGGAATTGTTTTACTTCTTCTATATGTCGATGACATGATCATTACTGGAGATGACAACGCGGGAATTTCTGAACTTAAACAATTTCTTAGTCAGCAATTTGAGATGAAAGATCTTGGTTCATTAAGCTACTTTTTGGGTCTTGAGGTTACTTCAGTCCCTACAGGCTACTCTCTTTCACAAGTGAAGTATGCATCTGACCTTTTGTTGAAATCTGGAATCAGTGACACTAAGATTGTTTCTACACCTCTGGATTATGAGGATAAACTTAACGCCAAAGATGGTGAATTACTTTCTAATCCTACATTGTATCGCCAATTGGTTGGAAGTTTAATTTATCTCACTGTCACTCGTCCAGATATTGCTCATGCAGTGCATATTGTAAGTCAGTTCATGGCAGCTCCTCGCACTCCTCACTTCACAGCCGTCCTTCACATACTTCGTTATGTTAAAGGCACCATATTTCATGGATTACATTATTCATTTGATTCTCCACTTGAATTACATGCTTACTCGGATGCTGATTGGGGCGGTGATCCTACTACCAGATGTTCCACCACTGGTTTTTGTTTCTTTCTTGGAGACTCCCTTATCTCTTGGCGCAGCAAGAAACAATCTCTTGCTTCTCGATCAAGTGCCGAGTCAGAATATCGAGCTCTTGCTGACACCACACAGGAATTAATCTGGCTAAGATGGTTACTCGAGGATATGAGTGTAACTCATTCTCCAGCCACTTCTATTTATTGTGACAGCAAAAGCGCTATAGACATTGCTCACAATGATGTCTTTCATGAACGCACAAAACATATAGAGATCGACTGTCACTTCACCCGCCAACAAGTTGCCAAAGGCACGGTTCATTTACATGGTGTCGCGAGCGCAGATAATGCTGCAGATATTTTTACAAAAACTCAACCTCCTGGCAGTTTTCACAATTACGTTTCCAAACTGAAGTTGGTTCTTCAACCATCTTCAGTTTGAGGGGGGTTGTTAAATATATATATAGTTTATATTAACAGCTGTTAGTAGTAATGCAGCAAAGTCAATTATATAGCTCAGCAGTAAAGTAGTTGGGCAGTTAACAGGTTTTCATTTATGCTTTTAACAAACCAATACACGGTTTTAGTACTATACAGGAGCTATTCTTGTAACACAAACTCAAGTTGAACATCCAGTAATACAAGTGCTCTGCAAGGCTTCTCTTATATTACTTTTCTTCTTCACTGCTTATGCAATATATATAACACAAGCATCAGTTGTATATATAAGTATTCAAGCAGCTTTCTTTTCAATAATCATATTATTTTGTGTAAAATTTTATATATATAACACTACTCTTTTTATTGTATTGTTCAAATGTTTTGGTGATACGAATCATGTTCGAGAGTTTGCTTTCTCATATTATAATAACAACTTAAGTTTGAGATTTTCGATCTCAAAAGGAGATGGACTCCATCAACTCAAAAACTTTAACCATTGCGTATATACAAAGATAAGCTCAAATGATAGGTTCATCATCTATTGTCTCATATACATATGGGTTCGACAAAATATTTTGAGTTGTAAGCAAATTAATATTGTCATATCAGAAAAAAACTTATAAACATAAATCTTTGATGCAGACCATCCTAGACTCATTATTTGATCATCAACTTGCTATGCTTAAATTATATAAAAAATACAGGAACTTCCATACAAAACAAGTAATATAATTCCGTTTATGAGAACTGATTGTTCTAAATTTTTTCCCATGATTGAATAACTGAAAAATAATACAAGTTATCCAAAAACATTAATATGATATGATGCGCAAAGAATAATGAAAAAGCGACTAAAGCTACTACTGAAAACAGAGTGGCTGCAAATTACACACTGTGGACATTGAAGCCACTAGTGGAATCAGACGAATTATCAGCATTACTGTAATCCATCATCATCATCCACTTCTTGAACTCATCATCCGCCATTACTTCCCAGAACTCCTTTTCTTTGTTCACCCCCATTTCCATTTCCGTCTCGAATTTTCTAGAATCTTCTTCTTGTAATTGTCGTGGCGGCGGAGACACAGTTTTTTGCTGCTGCTGATTGGGAATGGGATTATTTGTGTAATCAGCGAAAGAGAAATTGAGCTTTGCTCTTGGCCCTCTAAATTCAATGGCGGCTTTGTCGTAAGCCCGAGCTGCATCCTCTGCTGTTTCGAATGTTCCGAGCCACACACGTGCTGCCTTTCGTGGATCACGAATCTCGGCTGCCCATTTTCCCCACGGCCTCTGTCTCACTCCTCTGTAATTCTTCTTCTTTTTCTTCTGTACCACGCCAATGTTGCTGCTAGAACTCGCCTCGTTATTTTTTTTTACGGAAACAGGACTCCTGCTGGAAACAGGACTCCTGCTTTTCGGAGCCGGAGTCACGTCTGCGTACATGTTACTCTCCTCAGACTGCATTTGCGTCTGAAATATTTGATTTTGTTGCGTCACCTCGGTTGGCGGGACAAAAAAATCACACCCCAAACATCCGCTAATTCTGCAGTACTGACACGTGTTCGGTTCCAATTGGGCCACGAAAGTGCTGGAATAACCCGAAGAGGACGAGGAGGAAGAAAAAGAAGAAGGAGAATTGTCGAAAGCAAATTGCGGTGGCATTTCCGTTGCAGAGCCGCCAAAGATCACTTTCCTCAATGCATTAACCATGAACGAAACTTCTTGATCGTCGGCGAGTCGTAGCGGTGGAAGGTGGTTGTTGGGCACGGTGGCGATCAGGTCTTGGTGGTAGATATTTTGCATGCTTTGGGAGGACTTGTAGATTGTAGTTTGAATGAGAAACTATGGTCAAAGCAAGTCTTATTTATATAAGTGTGATTCTACAGAGGAAGGAAAAATGATCTACGTGGATGCCAACTGGGACACACATTATGTACACGGAATATATTAATTTAAACATATGCGACATTTTAAGACGATTTGGATCACGTGGGAAAATAGTGGGGTGAGTGTAGAGATGTTCAAAAAATCCGAAATCTGAAATCCGATCTGACCCGATCTGGAAAAAAATCTGAAAAATCCGATCCGAAAAAAACCCGGTCTGGCCCGGCCCGGCCCGAGGGCCTAAAACAGGCCTAATATTTTCAAAAAAACCCGGATAAAATCCGGATTTTTGAAAAATCCGGGCTTTTTATAACTAAACCGGGCCTAGTATTTTTGGAAAAGCCCGGCCCGGCCCGGCCTGATTTTTAAAAAAGCCCGGCCCGATCTGGTTTGAAAAAAATCCGGATTTTTTTGGCCCGGTCTGGATCTGGCCCGAACAGATCTTTTGTGCATCTCTAGGTGAGTGACAGTTACTCCCTCCGTCCCAATGAATAATATACATTGGGATTGGAAACGGAGACCAAGAAAAAGTGTAAGAAATGAGTAAAGTTAGATGAAAAGTCGGTAAAGTGGTGGGACCCATTTATTTTTAATAATATATTTGAGATAGTGGAGGAAAGTAGTGGGTGTAATAGTGTTTTGATTATTATAGAATGGAGACAGTGGGAGAAAGTAGTGGGTGTAATAGTGTTTTATATTATTAAAAGTTGCTATTTTGGGAATGTATAAAAATGATGGGACATCCCAAAAAGGAAACTGTATAGAAATGACCGGGACGGAGGGAGTAAGTTAGGTACACGTGTCAGAGATTGCGGGGATAAGGACGAGGATTGATAAGTATGTGAATCCAAATTGTGTTTCAAAATATTAATTCCAAATGACGCTCTAATTTTAGTTTGATTAGTTTAATTCTATATAAAAAAATTTATTATTGTTATTATTATTTTGATTAAAACCAGTTATAAATTCCAAATAGACTTGATTAAAGAATTTGGATGTTTTTTAATTTGTTATCCTAAATCACAATTTTGAGAAATTTGTTAAAAAATTAATTTGAAGAGGGTCATAATCATTTCATAGAAAATTAGGAGCATCCTTTTATTATTAATTTACTAGATAATGACTAACAAATTTTAAATTTATTTCTAAAAATAAATACTCCTTCTGTCCCCCTCATTTCTTTACCTTATTTTTTGGCACGTTTTTCCACACTCATTTAAAGTATAATTCTATAATATATTTTTTTAATTATTTTCTCTGAATAAAAGTTTGATGTTTAAATTTTTATTAAAAAAGAAAATATTAAATAAAAATTATGAAATTATACTTTATAAGAGTCTCAAAATGCGTGTATGTAAACTACCACCGGGACGGAGGAAGTATTCGCTTCTCATTATTTTTATACTGTTTACAACTTTCTTTACTTTTATCTTCTTATTAATAGATTTTAAATTATTATAATAATAATAACAAATAACATGAGTAATAACTATAGAGGTTGCCATCATCGAAAATTAATTATATATAATATATTTACACTTATTCAAATACTGCCTGAAATGCTATTAAAGATTACTGGTGACGGTAGTAGTTGTAGTACTAATATTTAGGCACGTGAGTAAAATGAAGGGGTAAAAAATAAGGTGGGCTATGGTGACGTCTTGTCTTACATAAAAAGGGAATAACCACAACTCCTCAAGTCTACAGCCACAGAGACGAAGTGACATGTCGGTCGATAAAGACTTTGAAAGCACAGAGATTTATCGAGAGTATTTGTGGTTTAAATTTTATAGGGTTAAATTCCTGTACATCAATATTTATTTAAATATTATACCTTTTGCTTCTTTTCATTTGTCAATTTGACTTTTTACACGTAATTTAAAATGATTAAAAACATACTTCCGCTCATTATTTTTAAAATTTTCTTTTTGTGATTAAAAATATAAAATATAAATTTTAATTCAGAAAAAAAAATTAAAAATAATATGCGAAATTATGTTTCTTAATCAACTTAAATTACGTGTAAAAAGTCAAACTGACAAATAAAAAGGGTATGTCAATCAAATATTATGAGTGATAATTATATCATGAGTGAGTTCTGCGCAATAAATTACTAATTTGTTATGGAATTTTAAGATGATACTCCCTCCGTTTCAAACTAGATGTCCACTTTCAAAAAATCACACAGTTTAAAAAAAATGATTGTTCACAAATTAATTGCATTAAATGAACATAATATGTGGTGTGAGATTGATCTAGGAAATATAAATAAGAGATATGTGGAGGAGAATTGACTTTAGAAAATTTGATTTTGAATTGAAAGTTGAAGTGGACAAGTAATTTGAAAAAAAAAATAATTTGAAAGTGGACATGTAAATTGAAACGGAGGGAGTATATTATTACAAAAATAATATGGATCTTTATTAGTTATAAATTCATAAATTGAAAATATACATCAGCATAAAATATCAGTGCTAACATCGGATCTATAACTTTTTTTTTGAAAGGCAAAAAGGGAATATATTACTCCCTCCGTCCCTATTTATCTGTCCACTTTGGAAGTAAAAATTTGTCCCTATTTATCTGTCCATTTATACTTTCAAAACTAATTTAATGATAGTTTTTCAAATATATCTCCATAATTTCAATTTTCAAGGCTTGACTTATTTAAAACTTGATTGAATTCATGTTTTGAAGACATAAAGTAGGGGTATTCCACCATTTTCAAGATATTAATTAGAGGTATTTAATGAAAAAGTTTATACAATCAAGTATTCCTTGGTATGTGTTTTTTTTCCAAAATGGACAGATAAAAAGGGACGGAGGGAGTAATAATAATGGACCAGTACATCAGAGTAGATCAGCAAAACATGTCCAAACGAGACCCTAGCAATCATTACATTTAATTCCAGCAGACAAAATACCCTTCCAAAAGCTGCAATAAACTAAACACCACTGCTACTAATAATCTACTACTACTAATGATAATAGATAAGATATAACTAAAGACCCTTTCCATGTTGTTCCAGAACAAACCCTTAAACTTCCATAGTTACTCCAGCTCAATGATCTCAACTCCATTCACATTTGCGACAGCATCCATAGCATTTTGAGCACCATCATCAACGGCCGGTGCTTGCCCCTCAGCATCGTCCACCACAGCTGGCTCTAGATCAACCTCATGAACAGCAACAAAGTGAGGACCAGCTTGACCTAAACCCATGTCCAAGTGCCAGAGCTCAAACACCCTACCAAAGGGATGTGCCATAATCACCATAACTTTGAAATGATGCGCTCCATATTCTGCCAAGTACTCAGCCAAAGCGTTAGCTTCAAGATCACAGAGAGAGATATCCATATCAAAGTTTGCATCAGCCTTGCGTTGGTTGAGTTGTTGTATAATAAACTGATGATCCGGGTGGACGCCTTCAAGATGGGAGTTTCGCCATTCCCAGAATGACTCAAAGTGATTTGATTCCAGGATAAAGCTTTCCCAGCCTTCCATGAAAGCACATTTACAACCTTCCAACATGGCCTGAAACTCATTCAACCTGCGAGACTGGATACCAAGAGAGCCTGAAATCATACGCAAGATTTTCCCACGGCTGTTGCGAACAACCACACCAATACCAGAGACGTTGCCATTAGGTAGAGCATTGACAAAGAAACAGCCATGCACATTGATTTTGACCTTACCCTGACGAGGCATAATCCACCGAGGAAGGGCATCAACCAACTCAGGCTCAACCATTAGGGGAAAATGTTAACAGAGGAGAGGGTTTGCTGAGAAGAGAAGGGAGAAGTGAACAGTGAGTGAATAGTGCTAGAAAGATGATTGCAAGGGGTCGAATATATAGCACCAGGGGGGAACAAACTGCAGTCTAAAACACATTGTTCAATAAGCTAGGAGAGATTGGCCAATACTGAGCGATGACCATGCATCTCCCTATGCCCTCTGAACAAAAGCACTCAAGTAATACACATTTACATATGAGATATCTGAAAAGTTACTGCCCCCTTTTATGTACCCGAAAAAGCTTTAACTCTTTGGATTTGGCTCCTCTTTTGGCTAAAAGATCCGCTCTAAAGTTGAGCTCACTCGATATGTATTTTACTCTGATGTTTTGGCAGCTCAAGAAAGCGTGCTCCTTACTATTTCCCAAATGATGAGCCTTAATTGATAGTTCCAGAAATTTGCAATAAACCTGACGAGAGTCTGTGAAAATTGTTAACTGAAGAGAGCTCCATTCAGAATCAACAAACGTTTTTCCTAGTAAAGTTAGAGCCTCCCATTCTGAATCAAAAGAATTAGCCGCTTGGGAAGGACCATAGAAACTCAAAATTGCTTCACCTGTTTCTTTAAAAATTAATCCTCCTAACCCTGCCTCAATACCAGATGATTTTTCCTTCCATGAACCATCACAGAATCCTATTAATTTTGATCCACATGAAAATAGCTCCTTGAATTTAATCCCTTCAGCTTCTGAGATGGCACTTACAGGATTAGAATTCCATCGGTGAATTGATTTCTTGTGCAAAATATTTTGAATTTGGCACCACTCTAAAGCGTGAAATTTGGCTAGACACAATAAGTTTTTTGAATCCACATTTTTAGAATCAAAAACACACTGGTTTCGAGCTAGCCATAATATCCACATCGTTGCACTAACCATTATACGCCATGCAGATTTCAGACTCTTGGAAGAAAAATTATTTGATAGTTTCCACAGATCTGACAAGTGAAGCATGCCATGTTGAACTGGGTACACTTTCCACCATGCAAAGATGTCTGACCATAGTATTCTTGAGAAATGGCAGTGGAAGAAAAGATGTTCTATGGACTCCAAATCCCTTCTGCAAAACGCACAAATCCCCTCACTATCAGTAATAATTCCTCTTGCAAGTAAAAATAAACTGGTAGGAAGGATACTAAGGTGAACTTTCCAAAGAAAGAGCTTGATTTTATGTGGAATTTTTAGTTTCCAAATAAAATGCCAAGAAACTTCTCCCCCAGAACCTGAAAAGATTTCCATCGCTTTGTTAACTGCATAAGGTTTCTTGGAAATTAACCAAACCAAAGAGTCCTCCTCCTGAGAAAATTTAACTTGCTTAATCAGAACCTCTAGATTTTTAGCTTCCTCCATCTCCCAAGATCTCAAAGGACGATTCCAAAAAGATGGTAACTTGAGAGATTTACCTTGCAAAGTCCTAAAGAATTCCTGAACAGTAAGTTCCTTGAATTTGGAAATAGAATACAAGCGCTTGAATTTGGATTTGAGGGGAATGTCTATTATCCAAACATCTTCCCAGAAGAAGATAACTTCACCGTTACTCAGACACCAACTGAATTTATCTTTAGAGATCTTATTCTGAAGCTGTCTGACATGTTATTTGACAACTTTACCTCACTTAAACCACAATGTCCTGAAATGTCATACTTGCTTCTAATCCATTTATTCCAGCATCTACTCCGATCTCTTTCCCATTTGAAATACCACTTCCCTAACAAAGCGAGATTTCTGTGTGTGATTGGATATAAGCCCAATCCGCCCAACTTCTTTGGTTTGCAAATTTTGTTCCAAGCAATAAGATGAATCTTCTTAGCTTGATTGTTGAAACCTAAACCATGCCCCCATAGGAAATCCATCCTAATTCTATCAATTTGCATAGCCACCATAGCCGGAATTCTGTGAAGATTTAACCAATAAACAGGTGTGCTATCAATCACTGACTTTACCAAAATAAGCCTCCCTGCTTGATTCAATGAATCAGCCTTCCACTTGGCTAACTTGTTCCTGATTTTAATGATCAAAGGCTCCCAGAATAGTCTTTTTCTAGCAGAAATACCTATGGGCATTCCCAGGTAACTAAGAGGCCATTTACCTATCCCACATTTGAGAACTGCAGCCATATCTTCCATGTTGATGCCACTGGATTTAGAAGAATATATACTACTCTTTGAAAAGTTAATTTTAAGGCCTGATAAGATTTGAAAACTCTGAAGTACCTGTTTAATGCCTCTTGCAGATTCAATAGTGCCATCCAAGAAAACCACTGTATCATCCGCAAATTGGAGATGAGTGATTTGGTCTGATGATTTCCCTAACATAATTCCTTTGAAAACACCTTTTTCAGCAGCAGCTGAGATCATGGAACTAAGAACTTGTCCAGCAAGATTAAAGAGCAGAGGAGAGATCAGATCTCCTTGCCTAAGACCTCTATTAGGAGCAAATTCTTTGGTGGGGGTGCCATTGATAAGTATAGAAATTCTAGTAGAATTAAGCAATGCCTGAATCCATCTACACCACTTCTGATCAAAATTCATTGACTCCATAGTTTCCAGCATAAATTCCCAATTAACTGTATCAAATGCTTTTTCAAAATCTAGCTTTAGGATTGCTCCCTTACATCTCCTCTTTTGTATTGAATGTGCTACCTCACTAACCAACATAATACTTTCTGAAGATTGCCTTCCTTTGACAAAGCCGGATTGTGTAACACTGACTAAAAACTGCAACTGTCTGGCTAGTCTAGTAGCTAGGACTTTTGTGAGAATCTTGATGGGAGAGTTGATTAGACTAATTGGCCTGAAGTCCTTAACTAAAGAGGGTTTAAGAACTTTAGGAACAAGAGAGATAAAAGAAGAATTCAGCCCAACTGGAACTAATCCTGAGTTGCAGAATTCCTCAATGAAATTGATTACCTTGCTTCCTATAAAAGGCCAGAGAAATTTCATACTTCTAATATTCATCCCATCTGGACCCGGAGCCTTATTATCCCCCAGGGAATGTAAGGCAGCTTCAATCTCTAATGGGGATACTTTACACACAAGCTGATCCTTTGCATCATCTTGTAATCTAGGCAAACTGAGAACTCCTATACTGAATAGTTTTGAATGAGAATCCTGAAAAAATCTTGAATAATGATCAAAGAAGGCTTCACTGATTTGAGAATGATCCACCAACCACTTGTCCTTCCAGAAAAGCTTATTGATGCTGTTTGAAGATAATCTTTTTTGGATGGCTTGATGAAAAAATTTGTTATTACCATCCCCCTTAAGAAGCCAATGAACTCTAGACTTTTGCTTGAGCATAGAGTCTCTCTGAGTATAGAGGGTCTGCAATTTATCTCTTAGTACTTGAGGGTCCACATTTGGGGAACTAAGAGAATCAGTGCGATCCATTTCCTTCTCCAAGGACAAAATGTCCTTGTCTAGTTGGCTGAAAGAATTGGAGGAGCACTTGACTAAGTTCTTGATCTCTTTCAGAATACCATGGAGATTTTTCCCTTCCCAACCTCTACTCAGTAGGGAAGATTCCTTCACCCTTTCCATCAGAGATTCAGTCAGATAACAATTGAAGATTTTGAAAGGTTTTGGAGAATGATGAAGAGGACCATTAACCAACAAAATGGGCTTGTGATCTGAATGCTTCTTGCAAAGAGCATTGAGAGACCAATTTCCTAACCTGGACCATGCATTGTTAATTAGAGCCCTGTCCAGTTTGCTCTTCTTATTACTCGGACCAAACCAAGTATATTCTGAATTGAGCAGAGGAGGATCAGAAAGATTGAGATCTTCTATTAACTCATTGAATCCCTCAGAATCCGATGTGCTATAGACACAATTCAGTCTTTCATTAGCTGTCCTGACACAATTAAAATCTCCTATGAAGCACATGGCTTCACCATAAGAACAATCGATGATATCCCTAAGGTGATTCCATAACTCTCTTTTCTTGTCCAGGAGCAAAGGGCTGTATATGTTAACCACATGAAATCTACTCCCAACCCTTAAATCCTGGAAAACAGTTCCATATCCATGATGATTCCTGAGCTATGGCCACACATTTAAACAGTTTCAAATCCCAACCAGTAATTAGACCTCCAGAGAGCCCTGAAGAAACTTGATAAGAAAAACCAAATTTCCTTAAGCAAATAAGATCTTCTAGTTTCTTTGAAGAAAAGCGCTCAATCTTTGTTTCTTGTATACAGAAAATGCTTGCCTTGCTAACATTAATCTGATCCTTGAGGTTCTTGAGTGCAACACTATTGTTAAGCCCTCTAATGTTCTATAAGAGAATATTTATTGAACTAGACATGATAACAAATACCTAATATCAACAACAATTCTTTCACCACCAG
This sequence comes from Daucus carota subsp. sativus, assembly GCF_001625215.2. Lineage (NCBI taxonomy): Eukaryota > Viridiplantae > Streptophyta > Magnoliopsida > Apiales > Apiaceae > Daucus > Daucus carota. The sequence goes on along the minus strand of NC_030386.2, from coordinate 21,598,118 downwards.
CATCACAACTCATTTTTTTCCAGCTGCCTAGCAATCTCTTTCACCACCACTTCTCTATCCCCTCTCACCGCTAAACCCATATTCTCTGCCGTTTCTAGAATTTCTAAAGCTTGTTTAACTGAACTACCTACCACAGTAGAAGGGACTATTTGAAGATATTGAGTGGTCAAGCTGCTCCTTCGATATTTTTGCGATATTTTACCCTTCACGCGACTCTTGTACCTTCTCTTGAAACCTCCTCCAATTTCAAAAGGATTTCTATGCTTTGAAGTAACTTTCCTAGGCCTTCCCCTATTGCTTTTTACCTTCAATTTGCGAGTAATTCCAGAACACAGAGTTGATTGAGAACTTAAATTTGTTGATTGCTTACCTGCATCAGATTTGTTTTCTTCAACAAAGTTAGAGGTTCCATCTGAGCACACATCCGAGCTGCCAGACCTGCACCTAATATTAACAAACTTTTTCCTTTCGCCTTGTGATACAGAATTAACAACATCAGAAACCACCTCCTCTAAAGGTGAAAAATTTCGACTGTCCTCCGACTTGTCCTGCAAGGACTCCAAGAACTCCTCTCCTATCTTAACCAATGCCTTGTTTTGTTCTGAAGCTACCTTTGTCCCGGAATACCTTTTCCTTGAAGATTTCTTTACCCTTTTTGATTGACTCAGGTCGTCCTCTGCAAAATCCATTGGAAGCACCCTACCTTGTAAATATTTCAAATCTGTGATTTCTTGAAAAGAGATCTGAATCTGTTTGCCTTTGTATAAAATTATCATATCTTCTGTAACTCTCTCATGATCTGGGATATCTAGACAAACTAAGGGATTAAAGAACTCTCCTAGGTTATCTGTTAGGTCCCGATACGATTGTAGAAGGGGGGGTTGAATACAATCGTCACAAAATTCGCGCGGAATAAATCTGATTTGGATAAAACAGGATAATCAGATTTTAATTAATTAAATAAACAAGGTTCAAGTAAAAAGTTATTTAAACTTGAAAGTCGTTATTAAATTAATATGGTTCAGTTTTAATGTCCACTAATGTTTGTAGAATAAATTCGACAGGATGTATTCTAGATTAGTGGTTAAAACAACCGAGTGATCAAAGCACAGAAAACTGTGGATATAACAAGCAAGTTACGAACAACTTGAAAGCTTAACAATGCTTTGAAATCAAAGAGAATGAACACTTGAAATGAAGAATACTAAGCCATATATATAGGCAAAGCATTGTACTAGTAAGACAATGCAAAGACAAGACAAATACAAGTAGAAAAGACAATCTAGCAAGGGCAAGACAATTGTATGGCAAGGGAAGACAATTCCAGATTGCCTTCCAAGCACAAAACAAGGCAGAAAGACAATTCTGGATTGCCTAACAAGCTTAAAACCTTCCAGAAAGACAATTCTAAAGGGGCAAGACAATTCTGACACAAGGGAAGACAATTCATACCTTCGGTAGGACAATTGAATTGTCTTGACAAGATGCAACCTTCGGCCAGACAATCTGATTGTCTTGTAGGAGGGAAGGTAGGACAATTCTGATTGTCTTGCAGGAGGGAAGGTAGGACAATTCTGATTGTCTTGCAAGAGGGAAGGTAGGACAATTCTGATTGTCTTGCAAGAGGGAAGGTAGGACAATTCTGATTGTCTTGCAAGAGGGAAGGTAGGACAATCTGATTGTCTACCAAGCCATAGCACATGGCAGAAAGACAAAGTGTGTTTGTCTTGGCCACACATGAAGCAAACGCCAAGACAATCTAGATTGTCTTGCTGCCACCAACCCATTTCGCCAAGACAATTCAATTGAATTGTCTTGCACTTCTCCTCCTTCCTTGAAGCAAGCTCGGTAAGACAATCTTGGATTGTCTTGCTGGGCTTGTTTTGGATGATTTAAAAGTAATTTTGTAGTTTATATTTAATAGAAAATTATTCACTTAATTAAGTTAATCATATAAATTCATAAATTAAATTAATTCGAGAGTGAATTAATTTAATAAATAAATTACACAATTAATATAATTATTTGAGAAGTGAAATAATAGTCTATAAAATATTTAATCACCCAATCTTCAGTAGAACTGCTTCCTGTCTTCTATCAATATATTAATTAATTTATTTATTTTCTACTTGATTAATTTAATTGAATAATTCAAGAATTAAATTAATTCAAGGTGAATTAATTTAATAAATAAATTAAGCAACTAAATTAATATGAGGGTAGAGAATAAATAAATAATTAATTCTTTTCTTCAGATCCTTTTGTCTTCTTGTCTTGAAATCTTCGTCTTTGATTATCTTTCGCTTGAACGATCACCTTCCTTTGATGTTAAATATTCAATATAAACAGCTGGCACACAAATGTACTGTCTGGTTCATCTGTGCCTAACCAAATTGAATATTCTCCATCAATTAAACATTTGAGCTGTGGTCGGGTCTTCGAATCTTTGTCTTCTAGTTCAACTTCATTTCAGTACATATACGGAATCTCTGATGAAATAAATACTTGAATCTTCGTACCTTCTGAACTCGTTGAACTGCTACACAATTTATTTGACACTGAGGCTTGATCATTTGAAATGAACTTCTTCCAGTGGCTTGTAGCTGATATCTTGGAATTCTTCTGACATTATGATTCTTGTATATACTTGACATTCTTGATCTGATTCCAACTAAACTATCTACTATCTACTGACATAACTTTTCAGAGACGATTCCAGGTTGAGTTACAAGTTGAGTGGTTATCAGACACTGGTTGAGTTATCACGGTTGTACAAAATAGGATTAGACATATACCTTTGAATAAGGCCTTTCAATCTCCCCCTATTTGTTTGTTGAACATTAACACACAAATTCTGATGAGGATAACTCAACTAAAAACAACTAACAACTTTCTATGACTCAATAAACATTAATACCAACTCAACCTATTAGGAAACAACCCCAGTTGATAAGAGAAACATAAAACATTAAAATGTACATAGTAGATGGTTTCTAGTAATACATATAACATTGTACCAGTTTCCATTTTTCTTCAGATAGCTACTTCTTCTGGAATGCCTTTCAATCACTTAAGACCTTTCAAACTCCCCAGAGGCCTTGCAATCTCCTTCCAAGATATAACATGAAATTCTCCCTTAATCTTCTCCCTCATAGGTTCATAATATTCTCCCCCTTAGATGATATATTAGAACATTGATATTCTCCTTCCATGGGTTCTGGCAATATTATTCTTCCCCTATGTGACTCTGCACTCCCCCTAAGTGAGGCATAGAACATTCTTCCCCTTAGAGCATGGATCATAGAATATTCTCTCAAAACATTCTCCCCTTTAACATCATTGAACATTCTCCCCCTTAGTTGAGGAATCCTCAATTGTTATCAATAATGATACCAACTGATTAGATAAAACATTGAATGACAGAATCCAGTATGAAGAAGATAGGGCTTCGTAGAAGGTGCATCCAGTAGAAAAGTAACCATAGTAAGCATCCACTTTGATAAAACATTATAGATACCAATTTTGAACAATAAGGTTTAAATTTGGTAAACAGTGGGTGTCTCACAGAAACATTCTGCAGGTGTATCACTCGACACTCAAAATATCTCTCAGTTTATGGGTAAGGGTGTCACTCACAAGTTCTGTAAGTGTTTCACTCCACACAAATCCTGAGCTTCCATAGATGGTGTGATGTACCTGCAATTAAGATCACCTTAGCCTCCTCATGGAAGGTCATTGGTGGTGCAATGGGAGTTCGTAATTCCCGGTCCTCGTAGACTCGTCGGATAAATCCAAGTCATAGTCCACAAGTTGCCTACTACTTTCAGAGAGTAGTAAATCCTTTAAAGGATCCAGAGTTTGATTCTGGGAGGGTAGACAATAGGCCTTTAAATGGCATGAAACCTATGTTTCCCTCAGATACCTGTTAAGGCACTTGATCCTTAGAAGAATCCTCTACCAGAGTAGATTGCCTTTCACCTACAAGGGTGAAAGATCCCGTTGGGGATCCGGAAATGTTCCTTCCGGGAGGGTAGACAAGGACGTTTTAGATGGCAACGTGTCCAAGTTTCCCTCGGATGCCTATGAAGGCACTTGGTTCAATAAAGAACCAGCAATTCCAATGTCTATCCCTGATATGGACGACAAAGTTATTGCAACCGTCAATTACTTAAATATTTACCAACACAGAAATATTCACAATATTAGTATTCACAACATAGATACCAATAAGAAATACTTTACAAGCATGCAACAAAATTAAAATGGAATTAAACATAAAAACTATTTACAAGAGCTCATGTCATGTTTAACATGCCAAGTTCACAAACCAATCTTGAGAAAGTGGATTTATCAAGTGGTTTAGTGAAGATGTCAGCAATCTGATCAGCTGATGGTACAAAGTGTAACACCATAGTTCTATTCATGACATGTTCTCTAATAAAATGATACCTTATGTCAATGTGCTTGGTTCTCGAATAATGTACAAGATTGTTGGAAATGGCTATCGCACTTGTATCATCACAAAATATAGGAAATTTTGTTTAATACAAGTCCATAGTCATTAAGCTGATTCCTAATCCATAAGATCTGAGCACAACAGCTACCTGCCGCAATATATTCTGCTTCCACTGTCGAGGTAGATATTGAGTGTTGTTTCTTGCTGTACCAGGAAACCAACCGTCGTCCTAGAAACTAACAGCTTCTAGAAGTTCTTTTCCTGTCTATCCTGCATCCTGCATAATCAGATCTGTATAGCCTGTTAGGTCAAAACCAGTATTCTTAGGGTACCAGATACCTAAAATAGGTATGCCCTTAAGATATCTAAAAATCTTTTAACAGTTATAAGATGTGACTCTTTAGCATCACTGTGGAACCTTGCACATAAACATGTTGCAAACATTATATCAGGTCTACTAGCAGTGAGATAGAGTAATGAGCCAATCATACCTCTAATGCTTGAAATATCAACTTTCTTACCAGATTTGTCATATTCAAGCTTAGTGGCAGTGGTCATGGGTGTCTTTGCCGGTGAAGAGTCTTCTAGATATTATTTCTTCAGAAGATCTCTGACATATTTTTATTGGCAAATGAAGATCCCATCATCTTTATGACTTACTTGAAGACCAAGAAAGAATGACAGTTCACCCATCATACTCATCTCATAGTTACTCTGCATTAACTTAGCTAATCTCTTGCACGAGTTATCGTTAGTAGAACAAAATATAATATCATCAACATATACTTGAAAAAATATCATATTATTATCATGCAATTTGTGAAAGAGAGTTTTGTCTATGACACCACTAATGAAATTGTTTCCAATTAAAAACTCAGAGAGTGTGTCATACCAGGTTCTTGGCGACTGCTTGAGGCCATAAACAGCTTTAAACAAGAAGTACGCAAAATCAACAAATTCTAGATTTTAAAAGCCAGGGGATGTTCTAGATATACTTCTTCTTCAAGCTTTCCATTCAGAAATGCACTTTCCACATTGTTAGGTCCAGATACGATTGTAGAAGGGGGGGGTTGAATACAATCGTCACAAAATAATCGCGGCGGAATAAATCTGATTGGAATGTAACTTGTTAATCAGATTAAGATTAATTAATATAACAATGTTTTAAGTCGTTATATAATTAATATGGTTCGTTTTAATGTCCACTAGTTCGTAGAATAAATTTGACAGAAAGTATTCTAACTCAGCGGAACAAAACAACCGAATGATCAAAGCACAGTAAACTGTGGATTTAACGAATAGCAAGTTTAGCACAACTTGAAAGCTTTACAATACTTTGAACAAGAATAAATGAAGGGGGGAGAGCCATATTTATAGGCAAAACCCTTGAACTAGTAAGACAATGGTGGCAAAGACAATCCCTAGCTTGCTAAGACAATTTGGCACTTTGTCTTGCTATTTTAGAGCTTGTAAGACAATTAAATTAATTGTCTACAACTAGTAAGACAATGAAATCCGTGGGCAAGACAATCTAGGGGTCGGTAAGACAATTGAGAAGTGCGGTAAGACAATCTGGGAGATTGTCTTACTGTTCTACAATCGGCAAGACAATCACAAGGATTGTCTTGCAAGCTACCAAGGCAAGACAATGCAACAATCGGTAAGACAATCTCAGAGATTGTCTTCCCGTGTCAAGGAGGGGGAGAAATGCGGTAAGACAATCTAGGAGATTGTCTTGCCGTGTTGTGTGAAGGCAACAGTCGGTAAGACAATCCTTTGGATTGTCTTACCTTGCTTAAAACAGCAAGACAATCCATTGGATTGTCTTACCTTGCTTGTTTTAGCAAGACAATGCCTTGGATTGTCTTTCCTTTTGATTAAACACTTAGACAATCAACTAGATTGTCTTTCCTTCTTGTTTTTCAACTAGACAATCAAATAGATTGTCTTTCCTTGTGTATTTCAAGTAGACAATCCATTTTCCCTTTAATTAATTAACCAATTAATATTCACTTAATTATTTTAAATGCATAAATTCATAAATTAAATTAATTCGAGATAGAATTAATTTAATAAATAAATTACACATCCAATATAATTATTTTGAGAAGTGAAATAATTAATTAGATAATTAATTATCCTTTTCCTTCTTCAGCAGAGTCTTCAGTCTTCTTTAAATAATTATGATCTTCGACTTGATTGAACGACCACCTTCTCTTGACTCAGAATATTTAACCGGATGAGCTGATACACAAATGTACTGTCTGGTTCATCTGTAACTAGCTGAATTAAATATTCCTTGTCAATTAAACAATTAGGCAGTGGCTTGTTCGTCGATTCTTCGTCTTCTTAGTTCATCTTCATTTGTTGACACAATGTGGAATCTTCTGAATAAATAAAGTATTTAAACTTTATACCTTCTGATCTTCTGGACGTGCTACAAAAGATTATTTGTACACTGAGGCTTGATCATATTAATGAACTTCTTCCAGTGGTTTGCAGCAGCATCCTGAAATTCTTCTGACATAAAATCTTCAATAAATCATTTGACGTTCTTCGTACGGATTCCGGATAACAGTACTTGCTATTTACTTGCTTTCTTATCGGAGTTGAGTTGATTCCTCTTAAATACAAATAGGCTTAACATATGCCTTTCAATCTCCCCCTATTTGTTTGTTAACATAACATGCAAATTATCGAGAGGATAACTCAACTAACTGATAAGACAAAGGATTAAACATGGAAAGATAAATAGCAAAAGTTTCTGGTATTCATTAGACATTCACCAGATTCAAACATATAAGTAGATTACAAAAGGGGTGTTCTTTTAGAACATATATTACAATACCCTATATAAATCTACAGATCAACTTCTCCTTCTTCAGTATCAGAACTGTGAAGAATAGGAGTTGAAGGTTCTTCTCTGGATGGCTTTTCTGCAGTAGTGGCTTCACCACGTTTCTTCCTTTCGTTAGCCAGAGCCAGTTGGTGCATTACTTCCAGATCCACCGGGTCCTCCTGAAAGTCAGCAGGCTGAGTCTTCTTGACTTGCTTCATCTTCCTTGTGTATTTAGAAATACCATTCCGAAGACAGTAGTCAGAGATAACACTATCAGCATCAGCCTTTTCTTTAGAAGCAAATCCCTTGGTTCGTAGGAGAGTAGATGCACGAATCAGTTGGTTCACAGGATATTTGGGGAAGGCTTCATTATTTAGATACACAGTGCATATGATGTTGTCATTGATGAACTTCAGACAATAAGGTTTCTTGACAATCTGAGGACTATTGAATTCAGCATGTTCCATCAGCTTGTATCGAAGGAGTTCATTCAAATTAGAGCTTCTTTTGACTTTGTTACGAAGCACCCAGAGCTCAGACACAGTAAATGACTTTAGGAATTCAACTGAGAGTCTGAATGTTCCGTTCCTCCTGGTATAAATGATAAGCTCCCATTCATCTAGCAAGTTCCTGACAGCAACTGTAATGTACCACAGTTCAAGAGATAGGGCATGCATAAATAAATCCTCATCAGGGTTTACCTCCCTTAGATCATAGATCAAAGACATGAACTTCTTGTCGTCGAAGGGTTCCCTTTGAGGTCCATTGATGATTCTCCGTGCAATATCCCAACTCTTACCAACTTTGTGCTTAATATCAAGATTCTTCTGCACACAGGCAGCATCATAGATTTTCTGCTTTTCCTTCTTGATTTCTTCTTCAGTAATCAGCTTGTCTTCTAGGAGCTTCTGAAAGTCCCTGAGCTTTCGCTTCCTAGCTTCATTTTCCATCTTGAACTTTTTCACCAACTCTTCATGTTCAAGATCTACAGCCTCCTCTTCTGTCTGGAACAGATAAGCTTCATCAAATACACCATCTTCTTGATTCTGGCAGTAAGTGGCATCAAACACATCATCATCATCCATTTCCTTAGGAAAGGCATCATAATTGTCTTCCTGTTGATGCATGGGTTGCTTGCCTTTAGACTTTTCAGTTTCTCTGCCAGGTGCAGAATCAGAAGTATTGGTGTTAGTGTTCCCTTTGTTACTTTGATTGGAGCTGTTTCCTTTGTCTTCTCCTCCCTTGTCTCTATTCTCCCCCTTAGTTGAGGGATCCTCTCTGGAGGTTGGATCATCAGACTTGGAGTTACTGAGAAGTTGATCCAGTTTGCTGTCGATTTCATCAAATTTAGACATATAGAGCTCATGGTTGGATCTCATCTCGACAGCTAAACCCTGGATATCAGCTCTAAGCTCATCCCTGTAAGTACTGGATGGCTCCTCCTCTACTTTCTTCTCTAAGGTGACCAGTTGTGCACCTTTCAACCTTTCATTCTCAGCAATTATTCTTGCAAGTTCAGCTTGTAACCTTGCAATCTGTTCCTCAAAAAGAGCTGTGTTAGTGTGTGCACTCACCTCACGTACACTCAAAGCTGTTTCACTAGCCTCTCGTGCATGTGTATCGCTCGGTGTTTGCCTTTCATCACTCGATTCACTCATAGCTCCAGATGTACCTGTGTATACTACCAATGTTCCCTGAGATGGGTTCAAAGGTAGTGGAGGAACAAATTGTCCTCCGGATGCCATTGACGGCAGATGTACTTGCACATTGCCAAGCAGCTCCTGATCATTAAAGAAAGAATGATCAGCAAATTTTTCATACATAGTATATTGGTTTTGAAAAACTGTGCTCTCAGAAAGTGTAGTAACCTGTGTATTGGCTTGATTTTGCACTAGAGTGAGTGCTAGATCAGTGCTTGACTCTGTACAGATTACCGTGGCTGGACGGTCAACTTCAATGGGTTCACTCTGTTGAGAGAATGACTCCAGAGACTGTATTGCCATATCAGTGTCCAAGCCCTTTTGGGAAGGCGAGGATGAGGCTGCAGTTGTCTTAGAGGTTTCCACCCTTTGCTTCTTTAGAGAAGACATAGCTGCGGGTTCAGACACAAAAGCACTCCCACTCCTTTTCCGGGCTACTTTACGAACAGGTTTCGTAGTAGTGATGTTTGTTGTGTTTGGAGAAGGGAGAGTTTGTTGAAATGAAACATCAGCGGGGATATGAACCTGTGTGTTGTCAGGTTCATTGCTGGCAGGCTGACAAAACAAATCAAAGTTACAACCATAATCAGATATATCAACATTAAAGTTAGATGAGAAGTCAGTAAGTACCTGAGCTACCTGTAAGTTATCTCTGAATTCCTGAAGTCCAGGGTTGACAGCAGATTCTGATGGTAGTGGTTGTGAGGTTGATTGTGTTTGTGGAGAGTATTGTGTTTGAGTGAGGGGTATTATAGGTTCAGATGAAGATGGATGATTTTCAAAGAAGTTGTATTGTAGAGGCTCATCTTCAACTGAAGGGAATTCTTGTTGATGGTGGATAGGTGATTGAGTAGGTGATTGTTGAGGTGATTGTTGAGGTGATGGTTGAGGAGAGTGTTGTTGTTGTGGTTGAAGTAGCTGTTGCAGGGGTTGCTGTTGATGCTGGTGAGGTTGTTGTTGTTGCAGGGGTTCAGGTTGAGCCACATTAAACTGAAGAGGTGCCAACGGAGCGTTGAACATCTCTGACATGAATGGAGTGACTACAAGTGGAACAGAAAGGTGCTTCTTAGATTTAGCGAGCTTATTCACCAACTTAGTACTGGCCTTCTTGACCAAAGCTCGTTCACTGTTGAAGTAGAAGTTCTTATCAGCTTCCGTCATCTTGTCATTCAGAAGCAGCATAAGAAACCGAGGGTAGAAGCATTCAACTTTATCATTGTTATCCACTGATCGACTCATCAGTGGTCCCATTTTCCTTAGAATCTCCTTCAGGATTATCTTGACAAAATCAATTGGACGATTATAAGCAATGCAAAGTCCAAAAACCTGAAGGATGTTGGAGATGTTGTGGAAGTTTCTGCGATCTGTAGGAGAGAACACCTTAGCCAAGGTGTCAAAGAAAATCTCCCACTCAGGCTTCAAATGACCCTTAGACATCTTGGGCAGATTGATATCTCCTTGGTACTGTATGGTCTGAAAGAACTGTACCAACTCTGGTTCCTCAGGAACTTCAGCAAAGTTGCCCCTAGAAAAACCCAAAACACGATTAACATCATCAGATGTAATCAAAATACTCCTTCGGCCGTTCACATCACCAAGCCTTATATCTCCGATCATCCTGTACTCTTCTAGCAGTGTAGAATTCAGCGCGGTTGAGTAGAAGTCGTAGAGAGGCTGTATCTGTAACTCAGCAGATGCGGTGAGAGCAGTACTGGCGATGCATTGTTCATTCAGAAATCTCACCCAGTGCTTGAACCGGCTCGGGCAAACCTCAGGATCCAGATAAGCATTGTAATTGGTCTCTTGGATTACAAATTTTCCAGCCATTTGTATAATTAAGAAATGAATTAAGCGAGAATTTATCAAATTAAACTATACTTCTCAAATTTCTCGCAAATTTCACTTAATAATTAATTAACAATTAATTAATTAATTAATAATTCGAAATATGAATTAATCTCGAATTAAAATTTAATTAATTTAAGTTGTGAAAATTTAATCCACCAAAGTCCCAATCAGTACAAATATCTCCAAAAATTCCCCAAAAATCGAAAATCCCCAAATTAGACAACTAGGAACCCTAATTTCGAAAACCCCAATAATCAAAATCGAGGGCTTTACTCCTTAATTCGAACTCCACACAACAAATAAGTCAAACAACTCTACTGTAAACACACGAAATCCAGTGCAAACTCGATCCCTAAATCCCAGAATACTCCGATCAATTCTCGTGAAATACAGTAAGATTCCGGCGAAAATCCGGCAGCGTAACGGTAGGAATCACGCAACTTAATCACACCAGCAAGTTATACGTTACTTGAAAACGAAGAACAGCAAGTTTTTATGGATTAAAACTTGAAAAACTCGAGAAAATATGTATGTATATGCGTGTATTGATGAAGAAGATGAAAGAAATGGGGAGTAAGACAATTTATATGATTGTCTTAAGGGTTTTGAAGTCGGTAAGACAATCTGATGGATTGTCTTATGAGTTCAAAACTCGGTAAGACAATCCGTTAGATTGTCTTGCCGACCCAAGGAAGAGTGCGTGAGAAGATTATACAAAATTCGGTAAGACAATTGAAGTAATTGTCTTGCCGAGTTTTTCTGAATAAAACAAAACAAAAAAATGCTTGAAAATTGCGGTAAGACAATTACAGGAATTGTCTTGCCGAGTTTTCAATAAGACAATAAAAGAAAAACCTGAGAAATTCGGTAAGACAATTAACACAATTGTCTTGCCGAGTTTTTCTTAATAAAAACAAACGAAAAATATATATAAAAGGTGATTTTTGATTTATATTTGAAATAAAATGTTTTGCACATTAAATCAAAAATCTAAAATAAAAACAGTATTAAATATTACACATATATTTTGTAAAATTCAACTTTAATTAAATATAAATACTTATGAACTTAACTTTAATTCATAAAAATGAATTAACTTAAATTCAAATATTTATGCTTAATTAATTTTGAAAAATACAAAATAAATACAAATAATTATCTAAATGCATAGAGAATAATACAGGGGAGTAATCAGGCATTTAGAAAATTACAGATAAACATATGGACATGCATAATTACACAGATAATTATCAAATAATATACAGACTATCATATAAAATCTAATAAAATACCTATAATTACACAGAAAATTCATAAAATTATATAAAAATATATAAAGCGTATTAAAAATATATACAATGAGAATCATGTCATATTTAACATCCCTAGCTCACAAACCAACTTAGAGAAAGTGGATTCATCAAGTGGTTTAGTGAAGATGTCAGCGATTTGATCAGTCGTGGGCACAAAATGTAATACCACTGTACCATTCATGACATGTTCTCGAATAAAATGATACCTGATATCTATATGCTTGGTTCTGGAATGTTGAACCGGATTGTTGGAAATGGCTATGGCACTTGTGTTGTCACAAAATATTGGAATTTTGTCGACAGAAATCCCATAATCATTCAATTGGTTTCTGATCCACAGTATCTGAGCACAGCAGCTTCCAGCAGCTATATACTCAGCTTCAGCAGTAGAAGTAGACACTGAATGCTGCTTCTTGCTATACCAGGAAACCAACCGACGTCCTAGAAATTGACAGCTTCCAGACGTACTTTTCCTATCAATCCTGCATCCTGCATAATCAGAATCTGTATAGCCGGTTAAGTCAAAACCAGTATTCTTAGGGTACCAAATACCTAAACCAGGTGTACCCTTAAGATATCTAAAGATTCTTTTGACGGCAATAAGATGTGATTCTTTAGGATCAGCTTGGAACCTAGCACACAAACATGTTGCAAACATAATATCTGGTCTACTAGCAGTGAGATAGAGTAAAGAGCCAATCATACCTCGATAGCTTGAGATATCAACCTTCTTACCAGATTTATCCTGGTCAAGCTTTGTGGCAGTGGCCATGGGTGTCTTTGCCGGAGAAGAGTCTTCTAGATTGTACTTTCGCAGAAGATCTCTGACATACTTTGACTGGCAAATGAAGATGCCATCTTCCTTTTGGCTTACTTGAAGACCAAGAAAGTAGGACAGCTCACCCATCATACTCATTTCATAATTGCTCTGCATCAACTTAGCAAACCTCTTGCCCAAGTTATCGTTAGTAGAACCAAATATAATATCATCAACATATATTTGAACAAATATCATATTATTATCATGCAATTTGTAAAAGAGAGTTTTGTCTATGACACCTCTAGTGAAATTGTTTTCAATTAAAAACTCAGAGAGAGTGTCATACCATGTCCTTGGTGACTGCTTGAGCCCATAGACAGCTTTGAATAAGAAGTAAACAAAATCAGCAAATTCTGGATTTTCAAAGCCAGGGGGCTGTTCCAGATATACTTCTTCTTCCAGCTTTCCATTCAGAAATGCACTTTTCACATCCATCTGATAAACTTTGAAGTTGGAGTGTGCAGCAAATGCAAGGAATATTCTGATGGCTTCAAGACGAGCAACTGGAGCATAGGTTTCATCGTAATCAATTCCTTCTTCTTGAGAATAACCTTTTGCGACCAGTCTGGCTTTGTTTCTTACAACAATGCCATCACTATCTAACTTGTTACGGAAGACCCATCTAGCTCCAATTGTAGACTTTCCTTTTGGCCTTGGAACCAGGGCCCAGACTTCTTGTCTCTCAAATTGATTGAGTTCTTCTTGCATGGCAAGAACCCAATCAGGATCAGCAAGTGCTTCATCTATTTTCTTTGGTTCTAATTGTGATAGAAAACCAGAGAATAGACATTCATTTGTCGTAGCACTTCTAGTCCTTACACCAACATCAGGATCACCAATTATAAGATCAAAGGGATGATCTCTGCTCCAAATCCTTTCCCTTGGAAGTTGTGTCCTAGATGATTCAGCTGTATTGTCAGTAAGCTGATGTGTATGACTAGTTGATCCACCAGCTCCCCCTGAGTTGTTGCCAGGATGACTTGATGATCCACCACTAGCATCAGTGGATTCTCCAGCATTATTGCCATTTCCTCCACCATTGCCTGGATCATTATCATTGTTGTCATCACCTGTTGCAACCTCAGGTGGCACATCATCATCTGAATCAGAATCTGGATAGTTGTCAAACTTCAGAGATTCAGATGGATCAGCAGATTGTAAACTTGGTAGTTTAGTGTCATCAAATGTTACATTGACACTAACTTTCACTGACATAGTATCAATTACAAAAACTCTATAAGCATTATTTGTATAACCAACAAAAATTGCTTCAGATGCCTTTGGCTCAAACTTGTTCAAGTTCTCTTCACCATCCTTGAGAACATAACACTTGGCTCCAAAGACATGAAGATGTTTGATAAAAGGTTTCTTGTTGTTATACAGATGAAATGGAGTTTTCATATGATCCTTGTTGATCAAAGTTCTATTCTGGGTATAGCAGGCAGTAGACACAGCTTCAGCCCAAAAATACAGAGGAAGCTTTGCTTCAGCAATCATAGTCCTTGCAGCTTCAATCAATGTACGATTCTTTCTTTCGACGACTCCATTCTGCTGAGGAGTCCTTGGTGCTGAATACTGCCTTCTAATTCCCTTTTCAGAGTAAAAGTTAATTAGAGTTTGATTCTTGAACTCTGTGCCATTGTCTGACCTTACAGCTTTGACTGGCACACCTTTATCCAATTCAACTAACTTTATATGATCAATCACTGTCAACGGGGTTTCATCCTTAGAAGCAAGGAAGTAAACCCAAGTAAATTTCGAGAAGTCATCCACAATAACCAAGGCATATCTTCCTCCATCAATGGATGCAACATTCACAGGGCCAAACAAATCCATATGCAATAAATGAAGTGGATCTGTAATGGTATTGATGGTCTTGCCTTTGTGAGATGCTCTCTTCGCTTTTCCTTTCTGACAAGCTTCACACAGATCATCAGATGAGAATTCCAGGGAAGGCAAACCTCTCACTAGATCTCTCTTGACTAGAGAGTTCATGGTTTTGAAGTTGAGATGTGAGAGCTTCTTATGCCATAACCAACTATCTTCAGCAGACGCTTTGGCGTAGAAACAGTGAACTTCGTTTCCTGGTCCAGAAGATAAATCAGCTACGAATATATTGCCTTTCCTTATGCCACATAGTGAAGGACGCTTATCCTTGATATGTTTAATGATACATATCTCCTTTTCAAAATGAACATAATATCCTTTGTCACAGAATTGACTGACACTCAGGAGATTATGTTGAAGTCCTTCAACTATTGCAATATCTTCTATGATGATCCTTCCAATTTTGTACTTGCCATATCCCACAGTACGACCTTTGCTATTATCAGCAAAACTGACTGTAGGGCCAGCTCCTTCTCTTATGTCTTCCAGCAGGGATTTATTGCCAGTCATGTGCATTGACGCTCCACTGTCAAGCACCCAGGTAACACGAACAATTCCACTGGCACCCTGCAAAAGACAAATTGATTAAACATTCTTTGGGACCCACACTTGATTGGGTCCAGCAGATTTAAAGAATTGATTTCTATCAGGTAATACAACAGAGCCTCTTGGACTGATACTTGGTTCCGATTTGACTGAACTTACTTCCTTAACAACAGCCTTATAAACCTTGGTTTTAGGCTTCGGAACATAAGTCTCCTTCCTAACACGAGTAGGACTAGCAGTCTTTGATCTAGCATGCTTGTTGTTTGTGTGTTGTCTAGGTGATGTGTTTTCATTTTTAGCATGCAAATTTTTAAAATAAGCAGACATCAAATTGAAAGCACAAGTCATACAATTATCAACACTACAAGATTTATGACATGCATCAAAAGCAGAAACAACAGGAGTATCAGTCATAGTAGTAGGAACATCAATAGATTCTACTCTAATCTTGTTATCAGATTTAAAGTTTTCGGTAGAATGACATCTATTGTTCTTGTTCTTACTATTCACAAAATTATTAGGCTTGTTGAATTTAGTTCTCTCAGAGTTGACACCTAAACCAGCTTTAGGCAACCTAACATTGCCTTTCACTTTGATTGGTTTCAGTGATGTCAGGATCTCATCTCTCTTCTCATTACTCTCTTTCAATTTAAGGTCTTCCTGTTTGAGTTCATATCTAATGACAACAGGAGTCTCTAAAAGAGGTTCAGCTTCTGAGGTTTTAAATAAAGGTTTAGGGGAATCTTTCAAAACAAAAGGAATCCCTCTCTCCTCAGCACTCTTCTTAAAAGGAGTAATGTTACTAGCCTTACCTACAGATTTGTTATAGTCAAAACCTATTCCAACAGTTCTCTTGATCTCTTGTTTATCATTAAGTTCTTTGACTATCATGGAGGCATCCTTAAAGGCTTTACATTTCACTTTCTCTTCGTCTAGCTGAAGTCTTAAAGCAATCTCACCTTTCTCTAGAACTTTGACTTTAGCACATTGTAATCCTAAATCCATAGTCAATTGTTCTATTTTAGGTTTTAATACTTTCATCTCATTCATCTTATAAGCATGAATTTCTAAGACTAAAGTATCAACTTTAAGATTGGCAGCTTTCATCTTTTTAATAGCATCATCTCTTTCAAGTCCTAATTGCATAAAAAGTTTAGGGCATGTAGGATCTACCTGAAAGCTTCCAGCAGGAGGAGGTGAAGATGATCCAGCATTAGCCATGAGAGCAACATTCCCTATCTGCTCTTCTTCATCACTGTCTGTATCATCCCAGCTTTTCCCTTCTGCCAGATAAGACTTGCTCTTGAAACTTTGACTTCCAGAAGTACCCTGATGCTTTCTCACTAGTGCATCATACTTCTGCTTCAGCTCGTCGTACGAATCCTTTCTCTTTCCTTGAACCTTGGGTTGTTTGCATTCAGTTGCAAAGTGTCCCGGTTCACCACAGTTGAAGCATTTGAATTTGCTTCTATCGACCATCCCAGTCTTGTATCCTCCTTTGCTCGTAGAAGATGAATAACCTCCTTTCTGAAACCTGTTCACAGTAGGTTTGTACTTGTAGGAGGGGTTCTTCTTGAATCTCATGTTTCCAAATTTCTTGGCAAACAGTGATAGAGATTGATCTTCTAACTGTTCTAGCTCTTCCATTGTATAGAACTCTTCGTCACCACTGGAAGAGGCAGTCTGACCCATCTCAGGTACAACAAATTCCTGAGTGGTTTTAGAAGGAACAACAACATCCTTCTTTTCTTCCGGTGCAGGTGACTCAACAACTAGAGCTCTCGAATGGTTCTGTGTTTTACCCCAGCCATATCTCTGTTTACTCTGAACTTGCTCCAGTTCATAAGTTTTCAAAACTCCGTAGAGTCTTTCCAGAGAAATCTCATTCAGATCTCTGCTTTCCCTGATGGCAGTGATTCTGTGTTCCAGATGTTCGGGAAGGGTTAAGAGAAACTTCATGTTGACCTCTTTCTTGTCGTAGAATTTCCCATTCAGATTCAAGTTATTAATCAGATTATTGAGTCTGATAAATACTTCTGAAATCCCTTCACCGGGATGGGAACCAAACTGTTCATACTGAGCCATCAGTATCTCTTTCTTGTTTTCCCTAACTTCCTCTGAGCCTTCATTGATAATCTCTAATGTATCCCAGATTTGCTTGGCGTTCGTACAATTTACAACAGCATTGTACATCACTGGATTTAGAGATTCAACCAATATTAGTTGAAGAGCGTCATCTAAGTTCATCTGTTCACTCTCTTCATCTGTGTACTCAGAAAGTTCTTTCGGAATGACCTGATGAGGTATTAACACACCATCCTCTTCGTGTGCTAATATAACATTCATCGGAGTAGTAACACCTTTGTCCAAAATCCCGATGTATTTTCTGTTCGCTGTTCGGAGGAATAGGAACATGTGCCTTTTCCATAGGCCAAAGTGTTCTTGGCTGAACGGTGGGATTTTAATGCTACTAATCTTTTGGGTACTCATTTTTAAGGATTTAAAGTGAATAGTGTTTGGATGAGAAATGGATTTTTGAATGAAAAATATTTTAAATCAAAATTAATTTTAAAAAAAATTAATTCGAATTAAAATATTTGGATTTGAAGTGAATAGTGTTTGGATGAGATTTGGATTTTTGAAAGAAAAATATTTTTAATCAAAATTAATTTTTGGAATAAAATTAATTCGAATAAAAAATATTTGGACGTTACAGAGTGTGTATAGGATCTGATACGGTAAAATGGTATCAACCGCTCTGATGCC
Source organism: Daucus carota subsp. sativus (assembly GCF_001625215.2). Lineage (NCBI taxonomy): Eukaryota > Viridiplantae > Streptophyta > Magnoliopsida > Apiales > Apiaceae > Daucus > Daucus carota. The sequence goes on along the minus strand of NC_030386.2, from coordinate 21,579,943 downwards.
AATTGTTAGGTCCAGATACGATTGTAGAAGGGGGGGTTGAATACAATCGTCACAAAATAATCGCGGCGGAATAAATCTGATTGGAATGTAACTTGTTAATCAGATTAAGATTAATTAATATAACAATGTTTTAAGTCGTTATATAATTAATATGGTTCGTTTTAATGTCCACTAGTTCGTAGAATAAATTTGACAGAAAGTATTCTAACTCAGCGGAACAAAACAACCGAATGATCAAAGCACAGTAAACTGTGGATTTAACGAATAGCAAGTTTAGCACAACTTGAAAGCTTTACAATACTTTGAACAAGAATAAATGAAGGGGGGAGAGCCATATTTATAGGCAAAACCCTTGAACTAGTAAGACAATGGTGGCAAAGACAATCCCTAGCTTGCTAAGACAATTTGGCACTTTGTCTTGCTATTTTAGAGCTTGTAAGACAATTAAATTAATTGTCTACAACTAGTAAGACAATGAAATCCGTGGGCAAGACAATCTAGGGGTCGGTAAGACAATTGAGAAGTGCGGTAAGACAATCTGGGAGATTGTCTTACTGTTCTACAATCGGCAAGACAATCACAAGGATTGTCTTGCAAGCTACCAAGGCAAGACAATGCAACAATCGGTAAGACAATCTCAGAGATTGTCTTCCCGTATCAAGGAGGGGGAGAAATGCGGTAAGACAATCTAGGAGATTGTCTTGCCGTGTTGTGTGAAGGCAACAGTCGGTAAGACAATCCTTTGGATTGTCTTACCTTGCTTAAAACAGCAAGACAATCCATTGGATTGTCTTACCTTGCTTGTTTTAGCAAGACAATGCCTTGGATTGTCTTTCCTTTTGATTAAACACTTAGACAATCAACTAGATTGTCTTTCCTTCTTGTTTTTCAACTAGACAATCAAATAGATTGTCTTTCCTTGTGTATTTCAAGTAGACAATCCATTTTCCCTTTAATTAATTAACCAATTAATATTCACTTAATTATTTTAAATGCATAAATTCATAAATTAAATTAATTCGAGATAGAATTAATTTAATAAATAAATTACACATCCAATATAATTATTTTGAGAAGTGAAATAATTAATTAGATAATTAATTATCCTTTTCCTTCTTCAGCAGAGTCTTCAGTCTTCTTTAAATAATTATGATCTTCGACTTGATTGAACGACCACCTTCTCTTGACTCAGAATATTTAACCGGATGAGCTGATACACAAATGTACTGTCTGGTTCATCTGTAACTAGCTGAATTAAATATTCCTTGTCAATTAAACAATTAGGCAGTGGCTTGTTCGTCGATTCTTCGTCTTCTTAGTTCATCTTCATTTGTTGACACAATGTGGAATCTTCTGAATAAATAAAGTATTTAAACTTTATACCTTCTGATCTTCTGGACGTGCTACAAAAGATTATTTGTACACTGAGGCTTGATCATATTAATGAACTTCTTCCAGTGGTTTGCAGCAGCATCCTGAAATTCTTCTGACATAAAATCTTCAATAAATCATTTGACGTTCTTCGTACGGATTCCGGATAACAGTACTTGCTATTTACTTGCTTTCTTATCGGAGTTGAGTTGATTCCTCTTAAATACAAATAGGCTTAACATATGCCTTTCACACATCCATCTGATAGAATTTAAAGTTGGAATGTGCAACAAATGCAAGAAAAATTCTGATCGCCTCAAGACGTGCAACTGGAGCGTAGGTTTCATCATAATCAATTCCCTCTTCTTGGGAGTAACCTTTAGCAACCAGTCTGGCTTTGTTCCGTACAACAATGCCATCACCATCAAGCTTATTCTGGTAGACCCATCTAATTCCAATAACAGACTTTATCTTTGGTCTTGGAACATGGCCCAGACTTCTTGTCTCTCGAAATGATTGAGCTCTTCTTGCATGGAAAGAACCCATTCCGGATCAGCTAGTGCATCTTCAATTTTCTTCGGTTTTTCCTAATATAGAAAACCCAAATATAGACATTCATTCTGAGTTGCACTCCTAGTCTAAACACCAACATCTGGATCACCAATGATTAGTTCAAAGGGATGATCTCTACTCCAGATCATCTCCCTTGGAAGATATAATCTTGATGATTCGCCAGAATTATCATTGTGATGTTGTGTTTGACCAGTTGATCCACCATCTCCCCCTGAGTTGCTGCCAGGTTGACTAGATGATCCACCACTAGCATTAGTAGAGTCCACAGTGTTTCCATTGTTTTCTCCACCAATACCTGGATCAATATCAGCATTGTTAGTCTCATTACTAGTTGCAGCATCAGGTTATTCATCGTCATCATCCGAGTCTGAGTCGGGATAATTATCAAACTTTAGTGACTCAGATGGATCTTCAAATTGGATACTTGGGAGTTTAGTGTCATCAAAAGTAACGTTGACACTTTCCTTGACTTGTAATTGATCAATGATAAACACCTTATATGCTTGATGAGAATAACCAACAAATAATTGCTTAAAGTGCTTTGGGTTCAAACTTGCCACGATGTACATTTCCATCCTTAAGCACAAAGCATTTAGCTCAAATACATGAAAGTACTTGACCGTTGGTTTCTATCCGTTCACAAGTTCATAAGGAGTTTTTATGTATTCTTTGTTGATCAGAGTTCGATTCTGAGTATAACAAGAAGTATTCACAGCTTCAGCCCAAAAGTAGATGGGCAACCTTAATTTGCTTAACATAGTTCTTGCAACTTCAATCAAGGTACGATTCTTCCTTTCTACTACTCCATTCTGTTAAAGAGTCTCTGGCGCTGAATATTGTCTTGTTATCCCTTGTCGGAGCAAAATCTGTTGAGAGTTTTATTCTTAAACTCGGTTCCATTATTGCACCTTATTGCTCTGACACGAAGTTTATCATTCGAATCCAACTCGATCTCCTTGATAAGATCAATTACCAATTGCGGAGTTTCATCCTTAGAATGTAGGAATAACACCCATGTGAACTTAGAGAAGTCATAAGCAATCACCAAGGCATATCTCTTTCTTGATAAAGACATCACATTGACTGGACCAAATAAATCTATTTTTAATAGTTGCAGTGGTTCAGTAATGTTACTGGTGTCTGTGCCTTTGTATGATGCTAACTTAGCCTTCCCATTCTGACATGCCTCACAAAGTCCTTGTAGAGTGAATTCCAAAGGAGGCAGTCCTCTCACCAAATCCCTCTTGACCAAAGAGTTTACAATTTTAAAATTAAGGTGAGACAGCTTCTTATGCCATAGCCAACTATATTCAGGTGAAGCCTTTGAATAGAAACAATTATCTTCATCATTGGCACCTGAATTGAGATCAGCTAAGTATAAGTTAGCTTTTCTTACTCCACAGAGAGCAAGACGATCATCTTTAGTGTGAGATATCAAATACTTCTCCTTGACAAAGTTTACTTGGAATCCCTTGTCACAGAAGATTATGCTTGAGTCCTTCAACCAAAGAAACATTTTCAATGATAACATATCCAGCAAATAAATTGCCATATCCCGTAGTACAACCTTTGCTGTTATCTCCAAAGGTGACAATCGGGCCAGCTCTCTCAATCACATTTGATAGCAGGGCTCTATCACCGGTCACATGTCTAGAAGATCCACTATCGAGGATCCATACAACCTTTTCAACCTTGTTTGGCTCCCTGCACATATCAAACGAATTAAACCTTCTTCGGAACCCAAACTTGGTTGGGCCCGGCATACTTAAAGAATTGACCTTTGTCAGCTTTGACAATAGATCTTGTTCGAATAACATCAGCATCCACCTTGACTGTACTTACTTTCCTACAAACAGCCTTGAACACTTTAGGTTTAGGCTTGGGAACATAAGTATCCTTCTTGATAGGAGAAGGACCGGCAGTCTTGGTTTTTGCAAACTTACTATTCATGTGCTTTCTAGGTGTTGTGTTTTCTTTGTTAGCATGCATACTTTTAAAATAAGCAGACATTACATTAAACGCACACAACATGCAATTATCAACACCACAAGGTTTATGGCACATATCAACTAAAGGAACAGTAGGCATGTTATTCAGAACAACAGGGGGTTTAATAATTTCTACATTAACATTTTCAGAAGTTCTAATGTTATTAGTAGAAGAGCATGTATTGTTATCATTCCTGCATTTAACAAACTTATTAGGCTTGTTAAAATTATTCTTTAAGCCATTGGCACCTATGCCAGCTTTGGGCGAACTGAATGTGCCCTCAACTTGCATTGGCTCTACAGATGCCAAAATCTCCCTCTCATTCTCAATATCCTCTAAATTCATTTCATATTGAATAATCACGGGCATATCAAGTAATGGTTCTGCGACAGGGGTTTTGAATAAAGGTTTGGGAGCATCCTTTAAAACATGTGGGATACCCCTGTCTTCAGCACTCTTAACAAAAGGAGTTATATTACTAGCCTTACCTACCGACTTGTTGTAATCAAAACCTATACCAACTTTCCTTTTAATCACTTGTTGGTCCACTAGGTTCTTAACAATATTAGTCGACTCCTTATAAGCAAGGCACCTTACCTTCTCTTCAGCTAGTTGCTCATTCAACTTTTTCTCCCTAAATTCTAACACTTCGACTTTATTAGTCTGAGTCAATAACTGACTAGTTAGTTGTTCAATTTTAGGGGTGAGCACTAGTTTTTCTTTTAACTTTAACTCATGAACCTCCAGCTTTAAAGCTTTGTGTTCTAGAGTTAAAGCTTTCAGCTTATTAAGAGCATCATCACGTTCAAGTCCTAATTGCATAAAAAGTTTAGGGCAAGTAGGATCTACCGGAAATCCGCCAGTGCGATGTGGAGGTGTAGAAGGTCTCATGAAAGCCATTAGAGCAACATTCCCCCGCTCTTCCTCCTCATCACTATCTGTGTCATCCCAGCTTTTTCCTTTTGCCACATAGGACTTCCCTTGGCTGCTTTGGCCTTGATGCTTCTTTAGCAGAGCCTCATACTTCTGCTTTAGCTCGTCATAAGATTCTTTCTTCTTTGCCAGCTGATTGGGCTTCTTGCACTCCGATGCAAAGTGACCAGGCTCATCACAGTTGAAACATTTAAACTTGCTTCGATCAACCATCCCAGTCTTGTAAGCCCCTTTTGATGTTGTGGACGAAGATCCCCCTTTCTGAAATTTACTACCAGAAGATTTAAACTTGTAGGAGGGATTCTTCTTAAATCTCATGTTACCAAACTTCCTGGCAAACATAGCAAAAGATTCGTCCTCCAGCTGATCTAACTCTTCCATCGAGTAAAATTCATCATCTCCCGTACTTACTGAAGTATGTCCCATTTCCGGCACAACATACTCCTGGGAGCTTCTTGAAGGTACAACAACCTTCCTTTCTTTCACAAGAGGTGATTGTATTATGAGGGCAGTAGAATTGCTAACAGACGTAGACGTGTTGAGTGTCTTTCCCCATCCGTATCTCTGTTTAGTTTGAGCCTGTTCCAATTCATAGGTTTTCAGAACCCCATACAGCTGTTCCAATGAGATCTCTGTCAAATCTCTGCTTTCTCTGATGGCGGTTATCCTATGCTCTAGATGCTCAGGGAGTGTCAGCAAAAACTTCAGGTTCATCTCTTTGTTGTCGTAGTATTTCCCGTTCAGATTCAGATTGTTTATCAAATTGTTGAATCTGATGAATACTTCAGAAATTCCTTCTCCGAGATTAGAACCAAATTGCTCATATTGAGCCACAAGAATTTCCTTCTTGTTTTCCCGTACTTCCTCAGATCCTTCATTGATAATTTGCAGAGTGTCCCATATCTGCTTAGCACTTGTACAATTGACAACATTATTGTACATTACTGGATCCAATGATTCGATCAGAATGAGCTGTAGAGTTACATCCAGATTTATCAGCTCATTATCCTCATCCGAGAACTCAGTAGGTGTTTTCAGATAGGTTCTGTGAGGAATAGTAACTCCATCTTCAGTATGTTCCAGGATAATATTCATTGGGGACGAAAGACCCTTCGTAAAAATATTTATGTATTTTTTATTCGCCGCCCGGAGGAACAAAAGCATGTGTCTCGTCCAAAGACCAAAATTAGCCTTGTCAAAAGGTGGAATTTTAATGCTGCTAATTTTTGCGGTAGACATGGTTGAAGATTAGGTGTTTGAGTGTTTGGGAAAAGATTTGGATTTTGAAAGAAAAATATTTTTCAATCAAAAATAATTTTTGGAATAAAATTATTTCGAATTAAAAAATATTTAGAAAAAGATTTGAAAGAAAAATAATTTTTGATCAGAAATAATTTTTGGAATAAAATTATTTCGAATTAAAAATTATTTGGAAAAAGATTTGAAATAAAAATAATTTTCGATCAGAAATAATTTTTGAAATAAAATTATTTCGAATAAAAAATTATTTGGGAAAAGATTGGATTTTTGAAGGAAAAATAATTTTCGGTCAGAAATAATTTTTGGAATAAAATTATTTCGAATAAAAAATTATTTGGAATTTTTAGAAATTTTCAGAGTGAGTGTAGGATCTGATAAGGTAGATTATATCAACCGCTCTGATACCAATTGTTAGGTCCCGATACGATTGTAGAAGGGGGGGTTGAATACAATCGTCACAAAATTCGCGCGGAATAAATCTGATTTGGATAAAACAGGATAATCAGATTTTAATTAATTAAATAAACAAGGTTCAAGTAAAAAGTTATTTAAACTTGAAAGTCGTTATTAAATTAATATGGTTCAGTTTTAATGTCCACTAATGTTTGTAGAATAAATTCGACAGGATGTATTCTAGATTAGTGGTTAAAACAACCGAGTGATCAAAGCACAGAAAACTGTGGATATAACAAGCAAGTTACGAACAACTTGAAAGCTTAACAATGCTTTGAAATCAAAGAGAATGAACACTTGAAATGAAGAATACTAAGCCATATATATAGGCAAAGCATTGTACTAGTAAGACAATGCAAAGACAAGACAAATACAAGTAGAAAAGACAATCTAGCAAGGGCAAGACAATTGTATGGCAAGGGAAGACAATTCCAGATTGCCTTCCAAGCACAAAACAAGGCAGAAAGACAATTCTGGATTGCCTAACAAGCTTAAAACCTTCCAGAAAGACAATTCTAAAGGGGCAAGACAATTCTGACACAAGGGAAGACAATTCATACCTTCGGTAGGACAATTGAATTGTCTTGACAAGATGCAACCTTCGGCCAGACAATCTGATTGTCTTGTAGGAGGGAAGGTAGGACAATTCTGATTGTCTTGCAGGAGGGAAGGTAGGACAATTCTGATTGTCTTGCAAGAGGGAAGGTAGGACAATTCTGATTGTCTTGCAAGAGGGAAGGTAGGACAATTCTGATTGTCTTGCAAGAGGGAAGGTAGGACAATCTGATTGTCTACCAAGCCATAGCACATGGCAGAAAGACAAAGTGTGTTTGTCTTGGCCACACATGAAGCAAACGCCAAGACAATCTAGATTGTCTTGCTGCCACCAACCCATTTCGCCAAGACAATTCAATTGAATTGTCTTGCACTTCTCCTCCTTCCTTGAAGCAAGCTCGGTAAGACAATCTTGGATTGTCTTGCTGGGCTTGTTTTGGATGATTTAAAAGTAATTTTGTAGTTTATATTTAATAGAAAATTATTCACTTAATTAAGTTAATCATATAAATTCATAAATTAAATTAATTCGAGAGTGAATTAATTTAATAAATAAATTACACAATTAATATAATTATTTGAGAAGTGAAATAATAGTCTATAAAATATTTAATCACCCAATCTTCAGTAGAACTGCTTCCTGTCTTCTATCAATATATTAATTAATTTATTTATTTTCTACTTGATTAATTTAATTGAATAATTCAAGAATTAAATTAATTCAAGGTGAATTAATTTAATAAATAAATTAAGCAACTAAATTAATATGAGGGTAGAGAATAAATAAATAATTAATTCTTTTCTTCAGATCCTTTTGTCTTCTTGTCTTGAAATCTTCGTCTTTGATTATCTTTCGCTTGAACGATCACCTTCCTTTGATGTTAAATATTCAATATAAACAGCTGGCACACAAATGTACTGTCTGGTTCATCTGTGCCTAACCAAATTGAATATTCTCCATCAATTAAACATTTGAGCTGTGGTCGGGTCTTCGAATCTTTGTCTTCTAGTTCAACTTCATTTCAGTACATATACGGAATCTCTGATGAAATAAATACTTGAATCTTCGTACCTTCTGAACTCGTTGAACTGCTACACAATTTATTTGACACTGAGGCTTGATCATTTGAAATGAACTTCTTCCAGTGGCTTGTAGCTGATATCTTGGAATTCTTCTGACATTATGATTCTTGTATATACTTGACATTCTTGATCTGATTCCAACTAAACTATCTACTATCTACTGACATAACTTTTCAGAGACGATTCCAGGTTGAGTTACAAGTTGAGTGGTTATCAGACACTGGTTGAGTTATCACGGTTGTACAAAATAGGATTAGACATATACCTTTGAATAAGGCCTTTCATTATCACTTTGATAAGACCAGCTAATCCATTTTCCCAATCTGTTAGTGAAAGCTCTTAAGTTTTCTTCTCTCCAAGCAGGCATCGGCAATCCTCTACATTCCAACCATGAAACTCTTGACAAAATGTGATCCTCTTCCTTATAGTCTCTGATAAGACTGAACCAGACTGATAAGTCTGTATTATTTAAGTCTTCCCAACTATCCTGTTTATCCTTGCTGATCAAAAACTTCCTCTTCGATAAAGAAATCACTTTCAAATACCCTAAATCCATGTCCTTAAAACGATCCTGTATTACTTTGACATCTTCCTCAAACCATGTATATCCAATTTTACTATCCAGCAGAGCTTTTTCCACCTCTTCATCCACTTCGACTTCCGTGAATTTAAAAAGTTTTTTACTAAAATCCACCTCTACTTCTTCCCGAAACTTATTTCCTTTCTTAGGAGTTTTGTTAACTTTAGGGATATCCTTGCGATTTTCCTGAGTTTTTAGATGGGGATCCCTGGAAGATTCCTCAGTCTTCTTAAAAGGAACCGATTTTGAGTTGTGTCTGAGCTTTCCCCCTCCAGCTGAGGATTGTCGCTGATTGACTGAGTTTATGTTTATTTTGATTTTCACTCCCAGTCTCCTGTCCAATTTGGCGTTATTAATGATCGCTCCAGCTTCCCTTTCATCCGTAGTTTTAACAAACCCATATCTCTTTCCTCTTATATCTCTCTTTTTAGGAAGAATTATATCCAAGATTATCCCACACCCCTTAAAAAGGCTCCAGATATCTTTCCCTGTTGCATCCTCTGGGATTCCATGAAGGAATATAGACATTCCTTGGTTTACTACTTTAGGGCTGTTAAGCTTCTTCTTCTTATAAGATACTTGAGTCCAACCACCATTTGAATCCATCAGGCTTGGATCCGTCACGCTCGGAAACCTTGTATCCCCATGGTTACTGAGGGCCTCCCTGAATGACCTCGGCTGTTCCGACTTCCAAGACTGTTGTGTACCCCCAAAGTTCTGGGAAGCTTCAAGACTCCTAAAATGTATCTGCTCAAGGGCAATCGCTACCGCTTTTTCATCCCCAAAATTCAATCTCTCCAATATTCCAGTATCAACCAAATGATTATGAGACCATATGAAACTATTCAACTGTTTATCCACAGCTCCCCTTCTTGCATCATATCCCTGTAGTAAACTCCGATCTTCATATTCCCGGTTCCGGCTGCCGTTGAAGTTCAAATTTTGAAATTGAAAGGTCCGCCCACTTTTCGCCATTGGAGAGAGAGAATTCCCTTATTCACTTATTTAACATCGGATCTATAACTGGTCTATGAATTTTATATGATCTTTGAATTCTGAAAAATTGTATTTGATTTTGATTTTATGCAAATTTTAGATAAAATGCACGGAGTTGATAAGAGTCTTGAAGATTTAAGCACAATACTTCAAAGTCTCATGAATTTTGAAGTGATCTTGAATATCTTAAAATACATCGAACAATTTCATAAAATCCATTATTTTATTCTGAAAAAAATTATCAGCATTTTAATATCAACAGATTTTAATAAATTTAAAATAACCTCAATTAAATACTATCGGATTAAAAAAAATATTAAAATCTAGATTAAATACCACCAAATTTTGTACATAATATTAATTCCTAATTGAATACCTAAGATTCTGATAATTTTATTAAAATCCGAGCTGAATACCCTCAAATATCATAAATGACTTTTTTTTAAACAAAGGTGTTAATCTAATAAAAAAAAAGTCATACGGCATCTACACCAATGATCGGGTCGAACAAATTATAAATTGCAATCGTCTGTTCTCATAAAGACACAATATTTAAACAATATTTTGAAGATGATATATATACAAATACAAGTATCTACTTCTTGCATTCTCGTTAAATTACTTGCACGCTTTTCACCATGCCCTGATAGAGCTACCGACCAGAATTGTGATTTCATATAAATTTTTATCATCAAATCAAGATTACCCCTTACAATTAAGAAGCGAAAATCAAAACTCTCACTAGGGAGAGAAAACAACCAAACTCTTACCAAGGAGAAAAAACAACCTAAAAATACAAATTAAAAATCGAAATAAAAGCAAACTGAAACAAATGAAAATAAAAAAAAAACTAAGATCTCATAGTACTACAAAATGGATGATTAACTCTCGTATTTGATAAACTCGCTTGAATCGAATAGAAAAAATATATCGGAAGCTCCGATGATATAGATCTAGAAACACAAATTAAGAGAGAAATTTCACCCCGAAAAGGAAAATTATTGAACGAAACAAATCAGATTAAACAAATAAAAGTCTTTGTGGCTTTTCACTGTTGAAAATTGATGGAAACCCCTTTAGATAATGAAGATAGTTATTTCAAGAACCGAGAGAATTTTATAATTTCTTTGTACATGCATTTTCAAAGTTATTTCAAAATTTCAATTGAATACACCATTTAAAATACGTCTAATCTTTCATTATATTACTCACGATGCAAATAAAGGACATCAAATTAAGTAAGAATAAAGCATTCCAAACTGTACAATTTGTTATAGTTTATTAAAATGATATAAATTATTAATTAAATAAAATATTTAAAAATGTATAAAATATTATGTTTCGGTGCAATGAGTTGTATTATTTGACAAAATTTATAAAAGCAATATATTATCACTCCTTCGGATTCCAAATTTGTATATGTTTGGGACAAAAAGTTTAGCTAATCTTAATAGGATTGTATTTTATAGAATCTTAAAATACGCGCAAAGCAATATAAAAAAAACTGTATATAAATGGGTCGGACTCAAATAGTATGGAAAAAAAGTCTATATTAAAATTAGTATAAAATTAATAAATTTCTGAAAATTAAAGAGATAATGGATGATATTAACTTTTATGATATGACATTTTAATATTTTTTAAATTTTAAGGGACACAATAAATGAAAAAGATAGAAAAAACAATACAGTGGAGATGTACTCCAAGAAATCAAAAATAACAAATAATTCTTAAAAAAGGTTAAAATTAATTAAAATTGAAAACTATGCCGACGTGAAAGTGGATAGATTTGTTTGCATCCAGTAACAGTCGCAATCAAAAGTGTCCTTTTATAACCACAACAAAGTGCTCTCGGATAGATATACTACCACAAAAGGAGACCCTTTAATAATAAAACCAAGAAAAAGACGCTTTGAAAAGTCGTTCATTCCTTAAAAAGATGTTGCAGATTTTAAACGACCTTTTGGTTTAAATTAAGGGCACGTTGTGAAATACTCCCTCCGCCCCATTTTATTTGTCACATTTGGTATTGTGCCGGTCAAATTGATCAAAATTTGACTGAAATTTACTAATATTTTATCAATTGAAAAATAAGAAAAATATGTCACGGGAAATAATTTTTAATCTACTTTAAGATATAATTTTCAGTTTTTTAAAATAATGAAAGAGTGACTTATAATCTTTGGTCAAAAGTTAGTCAATTTGACCAACAAAAATGGAAATGTGACAACTAAAATGGGACGGAGGGAGTAGTCTACTTACAGATTTTTAGCAACAATGTTGATTATTTGCACTTAAACGTTATGGATTTGTTTATTTCATACTTGCTAATTCTGTGTTGCATTTATCGAGGGTGTTTTGTTTATAATACGAACCTTGAAGTTAAATTGTATGAGAATGCAATTTCCATACAATATTCAGTATCTTTCTTTTATTTTTTTTCATGTTATATTAATTGAGAAAATTTATTGAGACTCGTACAAGCAAAATTACAGGAGTATAGTCACATAACAAAAATTTTAATATCTAATAAAATCACATTTTTATTTTTTTTAAACAAAGATCACATCTTTCTCGAAACAATTTTCAAAACATGAAACAGAGAAAAAACATGCAAATTTAAAATTTAAAGGGAAATTCTCGATGGTACACTCGTGTAATTGTCTTTTTCCGTTGGTACAACTATATTTTTGACTTTCACGCGTGGTGTCCTCGTAGTAATATTTCATTCTCAGATACACACTTTTGTTACTAAAACGTTAATTTTAATAATATTCTTCAAAATTTTTATAATATTGTAATAAAGTTTTTAAAAGAAATCAGTTTTTGGAATTGTTAAACTACTACTTTACCCCTTCTTTTCTATTACATACCCCCACCCCTATTTTCTTCTCCGTTCTGCTCTTATCCTCCTCTTTCCTCACCTCGTGTTTTTAATTTCTTTACGGTGAAACGCCGTTGCGTCTATGTGCTCCGTTTGAGCTCTGTTATGACTTATGAAACTATGCATATTCCTTAGCTATCATATTCTCACAATGTACTATAAATGTGACAATTTGGTCTATGTAGTCAAGGTGTTCGACAAAATACCTCAACAAACTTGGTTTCCTAGATAGCTTTTATATCTGGGTTTTCTCAGAATTTGACATATATGGACGCAATTATCACTTTTAGAGAAATGATGGGGAATGAGTTTGCGTTTTCGAGTGTCGTATATGCTTGTTGTGTTGTTAGGAATGGGGGAGCAAATCTTGTTGTGTTGTTGAGTTGGTAGGAATGAGGGAACAAGTACATTTTATTGCACCGAAAAGTGGGTTTAGTGATGAATTATTTGTGAGTAGGTTTAGTGGTTTGAATTATTTGTGAATAGGTTTAGTGGTGATGAATGATCGATGGGAATAGTAAAAATGGTGATTTTGAGAAAGCGTCGTTAGTTTTTGTTAAAATGAGAAGGGAAGATATTGTTGTTGATCAACATATTTACTGAGTTTGGCGTTGTCACACTAAAAAGTAGCATGATCTCGCGATATTTATCATAAATAACGGATGATCTGAAAATTAACACAGCTGACTAACATTTAGCCTAACAGAAGTGCATTGCTGGAAAAAATTTTATACCTGGAAGGTACCATGCGTGAAATGTAGTTTGTACCAACGAGAAAAGCTAATTACACGAGTGTACCATACAGAATCTCCCAAACTTAAATATAAACTCTTCTAATAAAAAACTTAAATATATACATCTCTGGAAAAAAGATATTAACATATATATATATACTGGTAATTTAGTATACGATATAAGGAAAGAAAAAGAAATAGTAACAGCGTATCGGGTAAATAATAATATTTTAACGAAAGGATGTTCTTTCGTTTATAATATACTGGCCTTAAAAGTCTTAAACTTCGCATGTGTATAATTCAAAAAATTTATTTATAACTAAAATTTGAGTGGCTAAACATGCAAGATAATTAAATTTATTTAAACCGATTTCACTGGGATGTGACTAAACTTTACACTGATTTACTTACTTACAAAAATTTATTTATAAAAGAGAATATATAATATCATTAAAATTTATTTTTAGCCGATATCGCTGGAGAGACTAAAATTAGGAAAAACAAAGAGTAGGAAATAAGAGGGGTGGAGGGAGTCCACCTCGTCGTGAATATTGTGGCGAGAATAGGATAAATATTCCTAGACTCCTAGTTAAAAGTCAGAGTCAAACTCCTTTTGTTCGATTGAGTATTTACAAGATTAAAATACTAATCTCGCTACTTAGGTGTCTGTCGATTGCATGCAACGGAAGGACACAATGACGTATTATTCCTGCCTTAACCAGATGCTGCATATCCAACACAATAACCCTATTGAATTAATTATTTGTACATACTACTTACTGTACTTAATAAACAAATGCCTTGATTGTAAACGTTTATGACATGCTAATGATTATTATATATTCTTAATATGACCAAATCAAACATATTTATCAACATATTTTCAATATGTTATATGAAAGTATTAGAGGGTGATGGAATTCTGTTAAATTCGAAAGTTCATAATTTGACTTCATTAACAAAAATATGTTATAATATACAGATTTTTTTTTATGTTATAGTGAATCCGAATTTAGAATATATATACGTGCAGACAACTAATGAAGCTAGACAACTAATGAAGCTAGACAACTAATGTATATATATGTCCCCAGATTACTACTTAATGAGGACCGCATGCAGTCATTCACTGCTTCCTGCAGAATAGTAACGTAGATGGAAATAATAGTGGTTGTAGTTATTCTTATAATATAAAATAAAATGTCACTATTTTTATAAAATTAATTTATAATCAATACAGTATTAATTTATTATAAAAATATTTGGGAACATCTTTGCATACCTTCTTAATTGAATGAAAGATCGAGTATTGCATTTCGATACAATTGATTGATCCACGTGAATGTGAATATGACAAAAAAAGTTCATTATTAATTTTAAAACTATGAAAATACATATTTACTAATACAATAATGTAAAATATAATTCCTTTTGCTATACTTTGCTATACGCAGAGACATAAATTATTCCTGGACTTTAGGATAAACCTTTTCAGGAATCTGCTGAATGTTTCGAGTGGATTGGTCCTCACATATAAACTCTATCATGAGAGTTGGGGTCCGATTTGACAAATCTTATTAACCATTTGTTTTTATCAAATCATGTCCAATCAATAGATGGCCTCCTGGGCTTCTATTTTCATATTTGGCTTGAAACTGGGCTTCTCTTTACCAAGTGTCCACAATTAAGCATGAAAGTAAAATGTAAAGAAAATTATTTCGTGAACACTTGCAATTTATCTTAATTTAGAAACTCATTATTTATTAATTTCTGTTACATTTTTACTTGATAATATCCTTATGAATTATGATTACAATCTCATACAGTCATACGGAAACAGTTTTTGCAGCAAGCATCCTCAACAAAATTAACTTTAAAACTACGGACACCAACCAAGTGTGGGAAAATCTATAAAACCATGCTGAAATAATAAAGTCAAGTTGACTTCTGTAAATAGTTTGTTAGACAAATTGTTACAGTTAGTTACTGCAGTAGTGGCTAATAGTGCTGTATAAATACTCTAGAACAGCTGTAGATTCATTTTCACTTTCTCTTCCACAAACTATCACTTTTCTCTGCAATAGTTAATACATTAAAGCTATGGCTTCTTAGTTGTTCTTCTCCGCAGTATCTACTTTTCTTTCTTGCTTCTTCACTGTTATAGATCGATATCAACAAACTTAATATGGTATCAGAGCTTTTCTAGCTAGTTCTTGATGAATCGCAATCCACATCCTAATCGCAACTCGTATGTTAATGTTGTAACAGGTACTCCTTCTCAATCTATGGCGAATCCTCATAACACTGCCACAGATAATACTTCTGATGTTAATAGTATTAGTCACAATACGCATCCTCTGTATTTGCATAATAATGATCAGCCTGGCATGATTCTCATTTATAAAAAGCTTACTGGATCTGAGAATTTTGCTAGTTGGAAACGAACTATCCTGACTGCTTTATCTGCTAAAAATAAGCTTGTAATTCTTAATGGACAATATAAGGCTCCTGATGATGATTCTCCTCTGTTTCCTCACTGGAAGCGTGTTAATGACATGGTTATCACTTGGATTCTGAATACTGTTTCCGATGAAATAAGCAATAATATGAATTTTCTAGACAGTGCTTTTGATGTTTGGCATGAATTGAATGAGAGGTTTTCAGCAGTGAGTGGTCACAAGATATATGAACTTCAGAAAGATTTGTTTAAACTGGAACAAGGCACTGAATCTGTTGAAATTTATTTTCACCAACTAAAAGGTGCTTGGGAGGAGTTGAATACTTTAGAACCTCCTATAAAATGTACTTGTGGTGCTGCAAAAGATTATGCATCTCGGCTTGAAAAGAAACATTTGATTCAGTTCTTGCAAGGCCTTCATAGTAGCTATACTGCAGCTAGAGGTCATCTTCTTATGATGAACCCTTGGCCAACAGTCAGTCAAGCATACATGCTTATCAAGCAAGAAGAGAAACAACGGCAGACAGCTGGTACTAGTACTCCCATTGTTATGATGGTCAATGTTCCCAATTCTAAGTCTGCTGCTTCTTTCTCAAATAATCAGAGAGCTTTTGACAAGTCTTCTGGTTCTGGTAATTCTGGCACTGGAAATTCTGCAGTTCATCTTGAATGCTCTTATTGTCATGGCAAAAATCATACCAAGGACAAGTGCTACAAATTAATTGGGTATCCCAATGATCATCCTTATCATCCACAGAACAGGGGAAGAAAGAAGCCTTTTGTCAAAAATTCCAACTCTGGCCAAGCTTTGCAAGCCAGTACTGAAGTTGTTCCTCCAAGTCCTGCAACTCCTCCTGATTGGAACAGTCAAATGGAGGCTCTGCAGAGTCAAATGAATTCTCTGAAACAAAGTTTCTCTCAGGGCAATTTCTCTGGTTTTCCAGCTTCTTCTAGCTCTCTGGCTTATGGCAGTAATGTGGTTACAGTTCCAAACACCAGGCCATCCTCTTTTCTCACACAGAATAATATAGCAGGTACAACCTATTCTCTAATGTCTGTATCAGCACTGAATACAGATGTTTGGATTCTAGATACTGGAGCTACAAATCATATGTGTTGTAACTCTGCTGATTTGCAAGATCTGACACTTCTTTCAGAACCAATTACAGTTAAATTTCCTAATGGTGACACATCTATAGTTACACACACTGGTTCTGTTTTCTTAAAGCACATTGCTGTTACCATTCCTAAGGTTTTGCTTGTGCCTTCATTCAAATTTAATTTGCTGTCCATCAACAAGTTGGCTTCTCAAACTAAGTCACTAATTTGTTTCAATGGCACTGAGTGTTTGATGCAGGGCCAACACCAGACCAATTCTCAGATTCTTGGTAAACTGGTTGCTGGTCTTTATCAATTTGTCAATTCTACTTCTTCTGTTTTCACCAGTATAAAGGATGCTTCTCTCACTCTCTGGCATAAAAGGTTAGGCCATGCTCCACATAGAATTATTTCCAAGATTTCTATGTTTGACTCAAAGATTTCTTCATGTGGTGATGATTCTTTGTGTGATATCTGTCATTTAGCTAAACAATGCAAGTTACCTTTTAATGCTTCTACAACTGTATCTGCATGTCCTTTCACACTTATTCATTGTGATTTGTGGGGGCCATATCAGATTCCTACTTCTAATGGTTGCAAATATTTTTTTACCATTGTTGATGACCATTCTAGAGCTATATGGACCATTCTTCTTCCTACTAAGCAGCATGTTTCTCAAACTTTGAAAGATTTCTGTTCTTATGTTAGTAATCAGTTTAATTGTACAGTTAAGAACATCAGAACTGATACGGGGGGGGGGGGGGGGGGGAGGAGTTTGTTAATACTGATCTTGCTTCATTTTTTGCTAGTTCTGGTTTTGTTCACCAGACTACTTGTCCATATACTCCTCAACAGAATGGGAGAGTAGAAAGAAAGCATAGGAACCTCTTAGAAATGACTAGAGCTTTGAGGTTTCAAAGCAAGCTACCTAAGACCTTTTGGGGTGAGTGCTTGCTGACATCCACATATTTGATCAATAGACTACCTAATTCTGTTTTAGGTTTCATAAGTCCTTATGAAAAACTATTCAAAAAGCCACCTTCTTATCAGCATTTAAGGGCTTTTGGATGTTTAGCTTACATGTCTCAACATTTGCCTGACAAATTGGAAGCCAGAGCTGTTTCAACTGTTTTCATTGATTATTCTCCAACACAGAAAGGCTATAAATTGTATGATCCTGTTAATCATGCTTTTTATATCTCTAGACATGTCATTTTTGATGAGTCTACTTTTCCTTACTAGACTGCTGTCTCTTCTGATGTTCCTTTTCCTATGCATGGTTCTATTTCTGGTCTTCATAGTCCTTTTGATGATGAACCTGAGTCTATACTCACTTTTCCCCAGACGCAAACAACTGATACAAATGATAATTCCTTTGTTTCTGGCCAGTCAGAAAATCTATCTACTCAGCAAGATTTTTCACAAGATCTTTCACCTTCATCCACTGATTCTGATCAACTTGTTGTTACACCTCCACCTTCTAGAATTTCTCTAAGGAGGAAAATTCAGCCTTCTTGGATGAAGGATTACCAAGTGTCAAATGTTTTTGTCCCTTCAGAGCCATATGTTCAAGCAAATGCTGTGTTGCTTCATTGTCCTAAAAACAGTGACAGGTATAATTTCCAACATTATGCTCCTCCTTCACCCAGTATTTTTGCCTGTAGTGTTAACCCCACAAGTGTCATTCCTGAACCTACCAGCTACAGTCAAGCTGTTAAAGATTCTAGGTGGGTAGATGCTATGAACAAAGAGCTTCAAGCTCTAGAATCAAACAATACCTGGACTGTTGTGTCTTTGCCACCAGGTAAAAAGGTTGTTGGTTGCAGGTGGGTGTATAAAGTAAAATACCTTCCAGATGGCTCTGTAGACAAATTTAAAGCTAGGCTTGTAGCCAAAGGTTTTACTCAAACTGCAGGAGAGGATTATCATAATACTTTTGCTCCTGTAGCAAAATTGCAAACTGTTAGAACTCTTTTAGCTATTGCTGCAACCAAGGGTTGGGATATTCATCAATTAGATGTTAATAATGCCTTTTTACATGGAGATTTGCATGAGGAAGTGTATATGGACCTTCCTCCAGGCCACCCTTTACATGGTAAATTTGTCTGCAAATTAATCAAGAGCATTTATGGTCTCCGGCAAGCTGCCAGAGAATGGTTTGACAAACTAGCTACACTGTTTTCTCTTGGCTTTGAGCAGACAAAAGCAGATTCCTCTTTATTTGTCTACAATTCTAAGGGCATTTTCATTTCTGCCTTAGTTTATGTAGATGATATTCTTTTGACTGGAACTGATTCTTCTTTTATAGCTCTTGTCAAGTCTGTTCTTCATCAGCAATTTACTATTAAGGATCTTGGTTTGGTCAAATATTATCTTGGTCTGGAAGTGACCAGAACATCTGATGGCATTTATATTCATCAACACAATCTTGAGAACTGCAAACCTTTGTCATTGCTTGTTGATAACACAGTCAAATAATCTCTAAATGAAGGTTCTCTTATTGATAATCCATCTGTCTACAGAAAGTTCATTGGCAAATTGTTATATTTGACTGCAACTAGGCCTGGCATAGCTTATATTGTTCATCATTTAAGTCAGTTTTTGCAAGCTCCTAAGGCTCCACATTTACTTGCTGTTCAAAGGATTTTGAGGTACCTTAAAGGCACACCATATCAAGGGCTTTTCTTTTCTGCTACTTCCTCACTTAAGCTTACTGCTTTCTGTGATAGTGATTGGGGTTCCTGTTTTGATACTGGTCGTAGTATCAGTGGATTTTGTTTGCTTCTTGGTAATTCCCTAGTCAGTTGGCAGTCTAAGAAACAACCTGTAGTTTCCAGGTCTACTGCAGAATCCGAGCTTAGAGCCATTGCAGATGCTTCTTGTGATTTAGCTTGGATGTATTTGTTGCTGTCTGAGTTATTTGTGCCTCAGACTTTTCCAATTAACATTTACAGTGATAGTCAGGCTGCTCTTGATATAGCTACTGATCCAGTTTTTCATCCAAAAACTAAGCATTTTGCCATTGACTGTCATTTTGTCAGGGAACAAGTTCAGTTGAAGCTTCTTCAGCCAATCTATGTTCCCAGTTCTCTTCAGCTAGCAGACATTCTTACTAAAGGACTGTGCAGGAAATCTCATTGGAATATACTCTCCAGATTGAATGTGCTTTCACCCAAGTTTCAATCTGAGGGGGGAATATTAAACCATGCTGAAATAATAAAGTCAAGTTGACTTCTGTAAATAGTTTGTTAGACAAGTTGTTACAGTTAGTTACTGCAGTAGTGGCTAATAGTGCTGTATAAATACTCTAGAACATCTGTAGATTCATTTTCACTTTCTCTTCCACAAACTATCACTTTTCTCTGCAATAGTTAATACAGTAAAGCTATGGCTTCTTAGTTGTTCTTCTCCGCAGTATCTACTTTTCTTTCTTGCTTCTTCACTGTTATAGATCGATATCAACAAACTTAATAAAATCACAAGAAACGTTTAGAAGAATATTTCGGAGGAATTATGGTTAGGCCTTTCAAAATGGAACGAAATTAAGAAAAATAAATGAAGAAAAAGTAAATGTATGAGCTAGGGGTGATCGCGGTGCGGGCGGTGCGGTTTTTGGCTAAAACCGCAAACCAAACCGCACATGCGGTTTTGCCAAATTCTCAAACCGCAACCGCACCACGAAGTGTTAAAACCACATAAACCACACCACGAAAAGGCGGTGCGGTTGCGGTGCGGTTTATGCGGTTTACATATATTCAAATAATTTGTTAAAATTAAATTATAAAATTTGTCCATAATCAATTATTTTTTGGAGGAATATCATATGATAAAGATGGAAATTAAATCACGAATATATGTGCTCCTATCTGACATACATTGAACTGTGCAACATTCTGGCAAATTTGCAAACACATAGATTACAAGAACAGACTAGACTACTATGCTTGCTTCCTTCCTGCATATATATATATATGACATGCTGCTCTTCTGTTTTTGTAAAACTGCTTAGATTCGATAGGCTTGATATAACAAATAAAACTGTCCAGATTGATACATAATAAAGTTATAAAATAGTATATTAATGCATATAATGTAATATATAAAATATATTTTTTATATAATATATTAAATGCGGTGCGGTTTTAACCGCATTTTGTAAAATTAAAACCGCAACCCGCACCGCGCCTTGCGGTTTGACAAAATTTGAAACCACAACCGCACCACAAAAATTAAAAACCACGTATCGCGGTGCGGTTTGGTGCGGTGCGGGCGGTTTTTGCGGTTTATGCGGTTTGATGATCACCCCTAGTATGAGCATAAATTGTGATTAATTTTGCATTTTCTTATTATACTATAATTTAAAAGCGTGAAATTAAAGATCTTAAGAAAAGACCTTTCTTTTACCATACGATTTTTAGTCAAAATCACGTCAAATTATACCACTCTCATGCATAATACTATATATGAATACGAGCTAAGTTCTTTAGATCCTGATCTTGCAACTTAGTAAAATTTTCATGCACGTCAAGTCCTTCATTTTCAGCGGATCGTCAAGTCTTTTATTTTCACTGCAATCAACAATATCATCTATAATTGACAAATCAGAGTAATCTTAAGTCATTATGTTTTCTAATGATCTAATCACTACTCACACAATGTGATCACTGACTTCTGAGAGTGATCTGAGCACGATTGAATAGTCTAAGAGCATCTCCAATCATTGGAATCCATTGGCTAAAAGATGAGTTGACATACTTAAAATAAAAAAATTTAGCCAACAGCTTAAAAAACTCAACTCCAACCATGCTCAGCTGTTGTCTATAAATTTAGCCAACCTCCTGTGGATGACTAAATTTGTCGAACCTTTACAGGTCTGTAAGGAGATCTGTAGGAAGATTGCACATCATTTATTACTATATTGAACTGATATATTCTATTTTAACAATCGAAAATACTAATAACATGCTATTTTTAAATTATAGCCAACCAATATAGCGAATACCATTGAAGCAAAATGTGTTACAGGTTCAGCAAATTTTACATAATGTCTTACAGGTCCCATTTAGCCAACGCCGTTGGAGATGCTCTAAGTGATTAAAATTTATTCTCTATCATCTAGATCCTGGGTTCGGCTCTAATTTTCTTAGAACATATATTCAATTACAAAATTATAAGTCATACCAGTAAAATAAAGATGAAATCTTCTCCTGATATCATGTACGATGTCGATCAAAATCACTTTTCTGCTCATATTAATGTCATCGGGATTTCTTATTAGATATACATGTAAATAACTTAAGGAACCGATTTAAGTCCGTTTTGAGCTTGATAATAACCGATTTAAGATCATTTTGAATTTGATAATAAACTCGATATGTCGAGTCCGATTACTCGCTTGATTATTAACCCGTTTTAAAACTACTCGTGAGCTTTGTTTTAAAATTCGGTGATTAATTCATGTTTCGTAGCTCACCGAACTGATTAAATATCCGATTAATCACCAATCAACCCGATTAATCTCTGATCAGTTCAATTAATCTTTAATTCATCAATTAAGTCCGATTCCCACTTCTTACAACACTGCTTGCGAGTCCCGATATAGCAATAGGACATATTTTACTCCCTCCGTCCCATTTTAACTGCTTTTGACTTTTTTACACGTATTTTAAGATGTCGAAAAAATCACATCTAAACATAATAATTTTTCATAAAATTTATATCAAATAAAAATTTAGAATCTAAACTTTTATTTGATATAAGAATTGAATTTTTTTATTGAGTGTAAATATTATTTTTTTACACCTCAATATACGTGTCAAAAAGTCAAACATCAGTTAAAATGGGACAGAGGGAGTAAGATTTTCCGCGTCTACAACCAGGGCGCTAACTTCGGAGCAAAGCAAACAAAAATACGTGTCTGCGTTATATTGACGCCAACACCAAACCGACAGTAAGCGGTCACCGCACCACACACCTATATATAAACTCCTCCACTCACACATTCCTATTTTACACACACTGCGATCACAATTCACAACAATTGTGCATTTCATTTCAGTTTCCCTTTTACTCTGCATTTCACTTTTATCCAAACACGCCCTTATTTTTTCGTCACTATGGGCGGCTCGCACAGTCGCGAAGGCCTCGATCTCTCCGACTCCGAGTATGACTCCGAGTCGGACTCTCAAAACGACGTCGCAGAGGATTACTACGACGCCGCTGATGACGGTAATTCAAAACCCTCGTCATCGAGCAAAACCCTAGAAAACATCGACGCGAAGCTTCAGAAGTTGAAAATTAAGCCGGCGCAAAACCTAGAAAAGAGGTCCGAGAATTCGGTGAAGCTTTATTTACATGTTGGAGGGAATACGGCGCAGGCGAAATGGATTGTGGCGGAGAAACACACGTATTATACGATATCGAAAACTAATCGAAACGAGCTAGAGGAATTGGGGGAAGATGAGGTAGATGAGATATGCGGGGGGATGGATGAGTTTTGGATGTTGAGAGTGGGGAGTAAAGTTAGGGCTAGGGTTTCAACTGATTTGCAATTGAAGATGTTTGGTGATCAGAGGAGAGTTGATTTTGTCGAGAGAGGCGTGTGGGCGTTGAGGTTTTTTAGTGATGAGAGCTATAGGAGGTTTGTTGGGTTGTTTCAGGATTGTTTGTTTGAGAATGTGTATGGAATGAGGGCTAGTGAGGAGAGTAAGGTGAAGGTTTATGGGAAGGATTTTATGGGGTGGGTTAAGCCTGAGGTTGCGGATGATACGATGTGGGAGGATGCAGATGATGGGGTGTGGAAGAGTGGGGAGAAGACGAGTTTGAGGGACGATAGTGAGAGTCAGAATTTGTTGGAGGAGTTTGAGGAGGCTGCGACTGCCGGTGGGGGAGGGATTCAGAGTTTGGCGTTGGGTGCGTTGGATAATAGTTTTTTGGTTAGTGGTTCTGGGGTTCAGGTTGTGAAGAATTTCAGTCATGGGATTCATGGGAAGGGGGTTTATGTGAAGTTTGATAATGGGGGGAAGAGGGGGATTGGGGGGAGTGGGAGTAATTCGACGCCAAAGAAGGCGTTGTTGATGAGGGGGGAGACCAATATGTTGTTGATGAGCCCGTTGAAAGATGGGAAGCCACATGCCATGGGGTTGAATCAGTTGGATATTGAGACAGGGAGGGTTGTTACGGAGTGGAAGTTTGAGAAGGATGGGTGTGATATTTCGATGAGGGATATTACGAATGATAGCAAGGGATCACAGTTGGATCATTCAGAGAGTACGTTTTTGGGGTTGGATGATAATAGGCTGTGTCAGTGGGATATGCGTGATAGGGCGGGAATGGTTCAGACTATTGCAAATTCTAATTCTCCGGTGTTGCATTGGAATCAGGGCCATCAGTTTTCTAGAGGGACGAATTTCCAGTGTTTTGCGTCTACTGGTGATGGTTCGATTGTGGTGGGGTCTCTTGATGGAAAAATTAGGCTGTACTCAAATAAATCCATGAGGCAGGCCAAGACTGCTTTCCCCGGGCTTGGATCGCCGATCACCCATGTTGATGTAACATATGATGGTAAATGGGTGTTGGGTACCACAGATACGTATCTAATCCTTATATGCACCCTATTTACCGACAAAGATGGAAAGACTAAAACAGGATTTGGTGGTAGAATGGGGAACAAGATTCCAGCTCCAAGGTTGTTGAAGCTGACCCCTGTGGATTCTCATATGGCTGGAAAGAACAACAAATTCCATGGAGGTCAATTCTCATGGGTAAGCTACAGCCAACCTGCACAGTCTCTAATTTGCATTGCTTATTTTGATTTAATGTTCTATTGCTCTAGTTTCTAATTTATAAAATCCTGGTGTTTAGTTGGTGCCTCTCCTCTTCCTATGCGTCCAGTGTATAAGAAACATTAAGTGACCTGTATTCATTTTTCTTATAATCTAGATCGTATACACTAACAAATATATATGTTGATACACTAACAAATATATATGTTTGTGTGTGCGCCGAGTAAAACCTCCAACAAGTTATATAATGTTCATGTTCATATATATACTCTCGGTAACATCTTTTAAGAATGAAATGAAGTATCATCTGTGATGGTCCGATACTTATTGAAATTATTATAATTACCTGTCAGAAACATCGGGAAGCATGCATAACATTTGATCCTGTAACAAATAGGCGGATCTTTGATATTATCACCAGTTCTCTTTGTTACCCATGTAGGGAAGATTGACTTTAAGGTGATTGTTTTTCATGTTAATACTTCTAATCATAGAAGCATGATAGTCTATATCCAACTGACCAGTTTTTCGATTTACCACACTTAATTTTTACAATAGTTGATTACTTCCTATATATGAAAAAACACAAATTGGTAGTCTGGTAGTTTAAATGGTTATTTCCAATGACTTGGTAGTATTTTACTTTTTTATATGTGTTTGTTTCATGTCTGTACTTGGTATTTGGGTGTAAAATGATTCACTTCAGTTTAGCACTTGATCCTTGTTTGAGACTTGAAGTGTTTGTCTTTTAAAAAGTCGCAGGCAATTATTTAAGTCAGGACAGTAGCATTTAATATTTCTTGAGTAACACAGTATCCTTTATTTGGCTTTGGACGTAACTAGTGGAGGAAGGCTAAATGGTACTTTTTTGGCAACTAGCTCTGACTTAGTATGTCAGAAACAAAGGGAAGCCAAATAGCCTCTTAAGGATTAGCCGATTAGCTTAATGGCTGCTTTGATTTAATAGAGCTAGTATATATCTATAGGGCTTGTACTGCCCCAATTGGGGAGCTGTATCTTGTAATTTTTTTATTAGGATGCCTTCTCTGTAAAATACTTGAAAGTAGTAGATTTGTGTTCTGGTGTAAAAATCTTTGGCTGATGGATGACTTCTTTGTGATGATTATTGCTGAGCACAGTACTCTAGTTATTATGACGTGTTCCCGAGTTATAAAATTTAATAATTTTACGGGGCCATCGTAGATTAGAATCAGCAGATCTCACATCTGTGTATGGTATCATAACTTGTTAGTTATAAGTTGCAGTAAACGTGGTAATAATTGTTTTTATTTTTTTCAGTTACTCTTGTTATATTTTGTCACTAATCAGCTGATTTTTATCTGTTTTTTTTAAAAATATTCAGGTCACTGAAGGCGGGAAACAAGAACGTCACCTGGTGGCAACAGTAGGAAAGTTTAGTGTGGTTTGGAATTTCCAGCAAGTGAAGAATAGTGCCCACCATTGCTACCATAATCAACAAGGGCTGAAGAGCTGCTATTGTTATAAGATTGTGCCAAAGGACGAGTCGATCATTGAAAGTCGCTTCATGCACGACAAGTTTGCTCTTACAAACTCTCCTGAAGCTCCACTTGTAGTGGCGACACCAATGAAAGTTTCTTCTTTCAGCATGTCTGGAAAGCGATAGTGCTGCTTTAAGTGGTGTGCTTTTCATGTTAAAAAAGAACTTTTAGATGTGTTTGTGAACAGGGTCGTTAGATTTTTTTAAGGGGTATTAGTCTGTTTCTAGTTGTAGGTCTTTTATTTTTGTTTCTTTTTTCAAGTAATTACTTTGTCTTGGGAAAAGTGATCATTGTCAGCAATGTCTAGTGTAGTAGTGTTTCTAATTTGTGTGCTGCTTTTAGTTTTTGTGTATTTGGAGGGCTGTGGACAATTGTGTACAGAGTTTTTGTTTTGGAGGGCTGTGGACATTTGTGTGCAATGCATTTGGTTTGATGTTGTGTGGATAATAGCTTTGCATCTGGTTTGATGCTGTGCGAACGTTTTTTTTTTTAAGAGTAAAATTATGCTGAAGGTTTTTTTTGTTAAGAGTAAAATTATGCTGAACGTTACGTTTTTTTTCAAGAGGGTTGAATGTACTCTAAAATGAATAACTAAAATCGGAACAGCCGCGCCAGGAAGGGGTCGAACCTTCGACTTTCTGCTTAGGAAACAGACGCTCTATCCACTGAGCTACAGGCGCTTTTGATAAGGTTGGTGACAAATCCATATTGACCGATAACAGGTTGGACCGGAGAAAATTTCAAGAAACTGTTTCATGGCTGGGCCGAAATACTACATTACTGTAAAATACTTGATGAAGAAGATTTCTATCACAATCCTAAATTCTTGATAGAGACAAAGATCTTAGAAAATATCAATATTTTAAAACCTATTCAGTTGATGATGCGAAACTGGAATGTTGTCATCGTGGAGTCAAGCAGGAATGACGGTGATTTAAATTTATCAGATGAGGCGGAAAATCAAGAGATGCATAATTCTGATTATTGTGAAGATACTGAGAAAGGAGACAAATCTGCGTATAATGGGACAAAGCTTGATGATCAGGCTTGTCCATCTGATCAAGGTAGCGATAAGTATAGTGAAATTCATCATGAGGATGTACCAGTGATGGAAGAAGGCCCGGTTAAGGAGGACACAGGCCGTAGGGAAGAACCACTTGAAGTACAGAGTGACAGCAACATCCAGGATGATGTCACTACATCTCTGATCAATCCTCCCACCCCCAGAGATACCTCTTATCCAGAAACTGATAATCAACAATTGCTCTCAAGCTGCATTCAGGAAGGCATAATTCAAAACAGTATGCTGAGTAACTGGATACCGAGGGATAAAGATACATCCACATCCCTTTTAAGGAGTCGCAGTGAAGAAGAGGAGTCAATCGTGGAAGATTCATTGGAATATGACAGGGAAATCATGAGTGCTGATCATTTAAAGGTGCTCCATGATATGGAAAAACTCAAAGTTAAAAGTAGAAGGGGACGGCCCAGAAGTTGTAAGCGTAACACCCTGAACAAACATTTCAAATTGCCAAAAAGGAGAAAGAAGAAGGGAGAAGGACTTAAACAAATTTCGCATTTTTGTTTGAACAACAGCCTATCTGAGGTGGAGTCCATTTATGAAACTGGGGTCCTCATGGGTCTGCTTCCCTTAAATGATAAGGAAAAATCTATGGAGTTGATCTTGCGCAATCTTAAGGATTGATTACAATAAGTGTTTTTAGTTTCGGCTTTGAGTATTTTTATGAATACACACACCTACATAAGCTGGAATGTCAGAGGTGCTAACAGCAAGACAAAAAAATTTTTGATCAGAGAGTTAGTTAAGTCCGAGAATCCCGCACTGTGCTGTATCCAAGAAACAAAATGCATAAATTGGAGCGATAGCTCGGTTAAGGCTTTAGGTTTTGGCAAAGAGGTTGGATGGGTGCAGGCTCCGGCAAAAGGTCTATCGGGGGGATTGTTTACCATGTGGAATACTGACTTTATTGAAGTATCGTCATACAATTCTGCAGACAACTACATCTTCATACAGGGCTTCTCAAAGATGGATGGTACCGAGTTCTCATGTATTAATATATATGCACCACAGAAGCTGAGCGAAAAACAACGACTTTGGGCTGAAATCTTGAATCTGCTCAAAATGAATAGTCAGGCATTTGTAATTCTAATGGGGGATTTTAATGCCGTTTGTAAAGCCCAGGAAAAATTGAGTTGTGATTTTAACAAGACAGAGAGCAGTCTTTTCAACAATTTTATTTCAGCTTCAATGCTGATAGACGTTCCCCTAACAAACGAGTTGTTCACCTGGTTTGGCCCAGCCGGAAAAAGAAGTCGACTCGATAGAATGTTACTCTCTACAGACTGGTATAATAGTGGAGAATGGTCTCTAATGGCTCTTAGAAGACGTATCTCCGACCATAAGCCAATTTGCTTAAAAAATTTGGTACAAAACTGGGGGCCGAGGCCAATCAGAATTTTCAATTGCTGGTTAGAAAATGAAGACCTCATACACGGACTGAAGTTTTCTTGGGAGAACTGCAAATCAAAAAATCTGCTAGTCAAGTTCAGAATGATCAGGAACCATACCAGAGAATGGAACAAGACCAGAAATGGTAACATTGATGTTAAAATTAATGAGGCTGAAGCTTTGCAGGATAAAATAGACAAAGGGTTATTGGGGACAGTCAATACATGTTCTAATACCTCATATCTGGAATCTCTGTATGGTATAAAAAGCAGTATGTTATGCCAGAAAGCTCGCCTTAATTGGCAGTTAAGCGGGGAGCGTAATACTAGATTTTTTCATAGGGCTATTGCTAAAAGAAGGGCGGTAAATGCAATTAAAAGGCTATATCTGGGGAACCACCTAATTGAAGATCCTCCCTCGATCAAGCAAGTTTTCTTTCAGCATTTTAAAAGTTTCTTGGCCCCTGAGCAGCTTCCGAAAATTTTTGGCATTGGCACTTTGGTTTTCTCAAAATTAAACTCCTCCATGAACTCCGCTTTAACAGAAATTTTCACTATGAGAGAAATTGAGTCTGCCTTGGCATCCACAGATGCTTCGAAGGCTCCAGGGCCAGATGGGATGAATGCCGGTGTTTTAAACAAATTATGGCCTTCCATCAAATCGGAGGTTTTTGAATTTTTTAAGAATTTCCATGATTCTAGTATTATTCCCAATGGCTACAACTCATCGTTCATAACTCTGATTCCCAAGTTTGCTAATGCCTCCTCTCCGGAAGATTTTCGTCCCATCAGTCTGATGAATGCTATAATGAAACTACTCTCTAAAGTATTGGCAGGGCGACTTAAAAAGGTAATGCCTCTCCTAGTGTCCCCAAACCAATCAGCCTTCATCAAAGGTCGTTTAATTACTGATAGCATCCTTCTGGCAAATGAAATTGTTGATGCCATTCAGAAAAAGAAGACGGATGGAGTGGTCCTGAAAATTGATTTCGCAAAGGCGTTTGACAGAGTACAATGGCATTTTGTTTATGAGATCCTGGAGCATATGAATTTTGATCATACTTGGATAAACTGGATCAAGGCAATATTTGAATCTTCCAAACTGTCAGTTTTAATAAATGGATCGGCAACAGGTGAATTTTCTCCGTCTAGGGGGCTGCGTCAGGGTGATCCACTATCACCTCTGATTTTTAATTTAGTTGCAGAGGCTTTATCTGTCATGATTCAAGCAGCTACAAATATTGGGCTTTTTCAAGGAATCCTTGTTCCTAACAGCAATCACAGACTTTCCCATCTTCAATATGCGGATGATGTACTACTTTTTATATCGGGTCAGAACTCAGATATAGTTGGTGCTAAGCGAGTTCTTCAATGTTTCCAATTGATCTCTGGAATGAAGATAAATTTTCTAAAGAGTGAGCTTCATGGATATAATACGCAGCAAGAAACTCTTTCCACATGGGCTTCTCTTTTGGGTTGCAAGGTAGGTAAGCGTAGTTTTAAATATCTAGGTGCAATTATTGGATCCTCACCTAGATTAACCAAATTCTGGCTGCCATTGGTAGAAAAATTAAAATCAAGAGTGCAATCACTCGAGGCTGAAAATATATCTATGGCAGGCAGAATAATTCTCTTGAAATCGGTTATGGACTCCCTTCCAGTCTACTGGTTCAATCTTTATAGAATTCCGTCGGCAGTTGCTGAGCAAATTGAAAAAATACGCAGACAATTCTTTTGGGGGTATAGTGAAGGCAAGCCCAAGAAAATGCATATGTTAGCCTGGGAAAATATTTGTCGAGAGAGGAGTTTAGGAGGGCAAGGTTTGTCGTCGATTAGAAACAGAAATCTCATACTGCTTGCCAAATGGTGGTGGCGGATAACTAATGAAAGGTCTGCGTTTTGGAATCAAATTTTAGCACTAAAATATGGTCCTAATTGGACAGTGAACCTGGAGCATTTAGATAGAAAGAAATGTTCGCCGATTGTCCAGAGCATATTATCCGTAACAGGGGTTCAGGAGTGTAATCACATAACCAAGAAAGAAAATTATAAATGGCACGTCAGAAATGGTCTAACCACTTTGTTCTGGGAGGATTTCTGGCACAAGGATACTGCTCTGGCCTCTACATTTCCGGACCTTTATGCCCTATCAACAAGGAAATTCTATTCGGTAAAAAAATTCTGGGACGTATGGATGAGCTTGTCACCTGTGGACAGGTTGGTTGATGCACGGTTATGGCATATACCTCCCCAACAGGATTACCATCATTTGATTCTGGCTCTCAACATAATTCTCGAGAATCTGGTATTTTCGGACTTAAGGGATGACCTCATTTGGAAGCCAGTTAATGGTATTTTCAACACTGGTAAAGCGTACAGACATTTGTTTGCTAGTGACAATTATCCTCCAAATCCATTCAGTTGGAGGGTGCTCTGGAACATCAAAGCACCTCCGAAGTTGAAACTATTTCTTTGGAAAATTCAGTGGAAAATTCTCCCCACCAGTGTCCTCCTAAGCGAGCGTATCCGATCCGTCTCTCCAATTTGCAGGTGGTGTAATGGACATGCTGAGACCCTTCATCATTTGTTCGTGCAATGTGACCTTGCAACCTGGGCTTGGAAGCATGTAGGCGCCTGGTGGAGTTTAAAATTAAATTGTCATGGGAATGGTCAGTTCTCACTTCTCAGTTTGTTGATACTAAAAATGCCTAGATATATTAAAGATGTATGGCATTTAGTGGTTGCGGTAACAGTCTGGTCAATATGGCTGGCTAGAAACAATTGTATTTTTAACAATGTCAAGATCACGGAGAAGTCACTGATAAAACTGATGCATTTTAGAATAGCGGAATGGGGTTTGGCTGCAAATATTCTCAAGTGTGGCTGGACGCCACTTTGGAAGGTGAATCCAATTGGGGCGTTATCTTTACAGCATTATCAGGAAACTCGAAATTTTCACTCTCTCCTAAGACAATCTTACGCGATCATCTGTATGGTGGACGGTTCATGGCAACCCTCTTGTACAGGGCGAATGTGTGGAGGAATTGGAGGCTCCATTGAGAGGGATACAGCAGAGACTCTGTTGGTTTTCTCAGGACCAGTGCAGGCCCAAAGTGCCCTCGAGGCGGAAATTAAAGCAATTCTACATGTAATGAGGGAAATCATTCGGCTAAATTTATATATGAGTAAAGCTGTCATCTGCTCAGATTCCATTCTTGCTATTAATTCTATATATAAGGGCTTAAAGTGTGATTTCCCTTTACTGGTCCCAGATTTTGACATCTCTACTCTTCTTAATGGGCCTGTAACTTTGAAACACATTGTGGGTTCCTTAAATTCAAATGCAGATCAGCTTGCTAAGAAAGGATCTTTCAGGCCTGTTATGCATACTTTTAGGCCTCATTTGCCAATTTAGGGTTTGTATTTTCACTTCTGGCTGGGTTCTCTTTTTCAACGGTTGGGTTCTAGGTTAGAGTAGGTTTGTAGTTTTAGTTCAGTCTCAGTAAGCAGTGCCAGACAACGGTTTAGTTCTAGGCTAGAGTAGGTTTATAGATTCAGTTCAGTCTCAGTAAGCAGTGCTCTGGACTATCTGTCGTATCGACATGGTGCCGCCTAAATATATATTGTCCTGCAGTCCGTCTTCTATTCTCTCAGTCTCCCATGCACAGCATTAGCACTGTGCCCTAAGATCTGCTGCAACAGGCCAGAGATTTTCTGCAAGACTTCTATCAGTCCTTCTATCAGCATGCATGGCTATTCTAGACTTAATGAGCTGTTACCCACTAGTGGTTTCTATATAATTCCCCCTGAGATGCAGATTTTTACAAACGCACTATTTCTCCCCCTCAAATTTTATTTGAAAAGTTTCCTCTCTTTGTTTTCATCCTTCTCTCAACTATGGAACATATCTGGGAACTCCCAGATGAAAAGTTCTACAAGATCAATGTCCATTGTGTTGTCTCTCCGGTGCCTTTGCCTAATGGTAACACTAACAGCGTTGGGGTTGTTGTCCGTAACGACACTGGGGAAGATGTCTGGAAAGGTATGGGGCCGATGCCTGGGCTCAATGAGGAGCAGGCTATTATGGCCGGAATTCAGGCGGCGTCCATTGAGGGCCGAAAGAGAAAGTGGGATCTCATTCATATCGAGACTACTAATAGGAATGTTTTTGAAACAATTCTTATGCAACAACACATGGTGTTGCAGGAAAATCAGAGGGAGGCCTACGGGTTATTTAACACTATCTATGCTAATCATCACAAGGACGGGAAGACTGATCGATGTATATCATGTGTTCCCCCACACATGAACTCCACTGCTGATTACATGGCTAACTACGGCCTAAATAATCTCTCTGTATTTTCGGAGCTCGAAGAGGATCTTGGCGATATGCGCTACTGGCTGAATAGAGACATGGGGATGGTACTCCCGGCTCCGTTGAGAGAAACTCCACTGCTGTTGGGAGGGGGTGAGGTTGTGGATGGGCCCCCACCACCAAAAATTCTCAAGCGAAAGCGCAATCCTTTCGCAATGGAGGAATCGGCTCTTCTTCCATTTTTCAAGCCTGATACTATATCATGGAACCTCAACCCTGCAAATTATGACCCTTCTGGAAAATACAAAAAGAAATTGTATGAGGGCTCCTCTTTCAACAAGAATGGCGCTTTTTCTGATGTTGCTATCAACATCCTCAATGATGGTACGCTACATGGTCTGCCAGATATTTTCTCTAGCCAGGTAGTTGATCTTGATGCTCCAGTGGATTATGGGATGTATGGCAGAGACCTGCTTCATCATGCGGTGAATGGCACTCTGCAAGAATTCATGCGTGGGAGCAGAATGATGGGGGAGATGGTTAAGAAGCGGTACATTCTCATGGATGTTGATGAGGTGCTGGAGGCTATGGGTATGGCATCTCGAGATGTGAAGATGAAGAATGCTGCCTCTTCCTCTGCATGACCAGGGTCTGCTAGCTTTTAGGCTCTCTTTTGGTATATTATGTCTGTTTTAGTCTCGGGTTTCCTTTCGATATCTTTTGAGAAGTTAGGGTTAACTTCTAGGTCTGGTGGGTGTATGTTTTTTCTTTTGCTTTGACTGCAGATGCTTATGTCGTCTGCTATGTTATGTTTTGTAAGATTTCCCGAGATTTATAACATTTGCGATTATCAAAAAAAAGACATTTAGCAATTGTTTGGTTGGTGCTTTTTTGATCTGTATGATATATAGAGATGTTAAAAAAAATCTGAAATCCGATCTAGGATTTTTTTTTTGAAAAACCAGATCCGGAAAAAGAACCCGTTCGAGGGCCTCAAACAAGCTTAGTATTTTCAAAAATCCGGATTTATCCGGATTTTTAAAAAACCCGGACCTTTTATAAATAAGTCCGGCCCGTTTTGTTTTGAAAAAATCCGGATTATTTTGTCCGCCTGGATCGGCCCGAACTGATATTTTGTGCATCTCTAATGATATATGGTGTTTAGTTGAATTCCCTTTTTGTAAATTTATATCTCAAATTCATAATATATGAGATTCTCATTTTCAAATCTTATTCTTTTATTTTCATTAATATTTATACCATTACATGCAAACTATTCGTATAAAATGAAAAATGACTCATAAATATATAAAAATATTAATTAAATTTTAAATTAATTATAATTAATCATAAATAAAAGTTTTAAATCAATAATTTTTATTTCATTACTCAACCAATGCGCATGATATTACAATTAATACTTGAATTAATATTATTTTAATCTGATTTCTGATTCCAACCATATACAGGTCCTCCAACTAAACCGACTCTTATATAAATTTATGTTAGTATTATATATAACAGTCCATATCAAATATCTATTATGTTGGAAAATTTTACGGATATGATGACTTAAAGCGATAGAATAGAATGTCAAACCATAAATTATATCGATATTCGATTATTATTTTGTTCTAACGAATATCAAACTATAAAATGTATCATTATCCCGTTATTATTGTTTAGACCCTCAACTTTCTAAATTCTAATGTTCTGAAAAATTATGTAGGCTAAGATTAATCTCTTCTTGTGTTTTACTTTTCGAGAAGTTGCTGATCTATTGATAAAAACTTTAGGCATACACGAGCATAAAGTAACCCAAAGGTCTGGTCAAGAGACATCAATTCTTTTTCTAATTTGTTGCACAACCCTTTACGTGTCAAACCTCTGTAAATCAATCTTTCAACCCTTCTTTTTCGTTCCTCTCTCAAGCATCATGTAATTATCCATGTTTCCATCACAATGTGGATATGTCTCCCCTTCTTCCTTGAATGGCTAATCATCATTCCTCTTTCTGTCAATGCTTTACCAGAACCTAAAGGTAATACTTCATTTCTATATGACCTTTCATGTTTATGTGCATGTGCATGCAGCCAGGTGATTCTCCAACCGAAATGAGTGACTTTTTAATGGTCTCGAAAACAAGGTGGTGTTAACATTGTTGGGAATGTTGATGCAGGTTTCTTGATAAACTGCGGCTCAACAACCGAAGTCGTCGAAGAAAATGGCCTCAAATATGTTCCTGACCATGACTATGTTTCTGTTGGGAACATTACAACCATAAAAGAACCTGGGGTGTCGCCTAGATTGACCTCTCTAAGGTATTTCCCGGATACTGTTGTTAGAAAGTTTTGCTACACTTTTCCTGCAAACAAGGGAGAGAAATTTCTAGTGAGGGCCACATACTACTATGGAGGATTTGATGGAGGAAAGGAGCCCCCTGTTTTTGATCAGATCATTGATGGAACTTTGTGGGGTATTGTTAACACAACAGAGGATTATGCTAATCGTCTTAGCTCGTACTATGAGATCGTTGTCATGGCTCAGTCGCGGTCAATAAGTGTGTGCTTAGCAAGAAATGGACATACTGTTTCAAGCCCTTTTATCTCAGCTCTTGAGGTCCTGGTTCTTGATAACTCCCTTTACAATGCCACTGATTTTAATAAATATGCATTATCAACGATTGCTCGGACTTCCTTTGGATATGGTCCAGATATGATTAGGTATGTAAAATTGCTTATGGTTTCTCCATATTGGTGTACTGATAGAAAAACTTATTGCTTCTTTGATCCTGATGATTAAAATTGAAAATGGACTAGTTATCCAGACGATCCATTTAATCGCTATTGGCAACCTTTTTTGGATAAAAATGTTGTTGAGAATAGTCACTCAAATGTGACTCCTTCAACATTTTGGAATAGTCCACCTGCAAAGGCATTTCAATCAGCACTCACGTCAAGCCGTGGGAATAATCTCACAGTCAGATGGACAGAGTATGACTTGCCTAGCAGTCATTACTATGTTGCACTTTACTTCCAAGATACCAGAACCGTGGATCCAGATCACTGGAGAATTTTCAATGTCAGTTTAAACAATGAAACATTTTATAATGACCTCAATGTCAGTACTAGAGGTGTAACTGTTTATGGCACAGAAAGGCCTCTCCATGGGAAGATAGAGATCTCCATGACTCCAAGAAGCGACATGTTTGTTGGCCCTGTGATCAATGCTGGGGAAATCTTACGATTTTTGCCTATAAACAGAAGGACTCTTGCTAGAGATGGTACCTCCATATAATTGTGAATTTACCTTGTCTATGCATACTCAAATTGATCCTACTTTATAAGTTCATTTAAATTTCGGTTGTGTACAGCAATGGTGATGGAAGAGCTAGTGAAAAGCCTGAAGAACTTACCTCGGGATTGGATTGGAGATCCTTGCCTGCCTAAGGCACAATCGTGGACTGGAGTTACTTGCACAGGAGGAGACCAAGTTCAAATTGTAACCTTGTAAGTTCTCTTTGAATACCCTTTCACAGAAACAATAATAAGACTCATCTATTTTGGAAATAGAGTACAAATGATTTTGGTTCACAGTAATAATAATTATACATCTTATATGTTTGTACAGTTGCACTAGCATGCTAAGTAAAATTAGTATGTTATATTAGAAATGTAAGATCATAGTATCTTTGATATTTCTCATATCATAACTTATATTTTGTGAGAAGAAATTTAACAGGCTTAGGGGTCTCCGGGTCACTGCCCAACGATATAGCCAAATTATCTGCCGTTTCCAGCATGTGAGTTATTCTCTAGCACAGCTGATGATGCTAGAAATTGAACTTTTTGACATGACAGTATCAAAAAAATTGTTCTTATCCAGGGAGATTGTATTTCAGGTGGTTTCCAGATAATCAAATTTCAGGTCCAATTCCAGAAATGACCACAATGAATTCCCTGGAATCGCTGTAAGTTGCTAGTTGCACAAATTCTTTTATCATGCAAGTTTATCACTAACTTGATACTTCTTGCTCTGAAGGCATTTGGAGAACAACCAATTGGAAGGATCAATTCCTCAATCCCTGGGCCAACTTCCTAAACTAACTGAACTGTAAGTTTTTGCAATCTCTGGAGAATATAAAATTTATCTGTATACATGTAAATCCATTTTAACCATTTTAAGAGGTCTGTTTAGTGCAGTAGCTTATGGTATTTTAATTCTTCCGCATTATGACAGATTTCTCCAGAACAATCAACTCACAGGAGGCATTCCAAGTAGCCTAACAAAGCGAAATAATCTAAATATGCAGTAAGAATCATTCGTCATCAAAATATTTATACTTTTTGGTGATGAAATTAGAGTAGTGTATACTAATAATGAATGTTCTGTACAGGGTCTCTGGGAATAGACTGTCACCTGAGGCTATGTAATGCCTTTGAATGTGGAGATGAAAATTACTTAACAAGATGCAAGTACAAGGAGAGCAAGAGGGCTAGACACTATTTACTCGATTCCTATTTTCATCTAGACTTGTAACAGTTGAAAGGTGTAAAAGAGTGCATAATCATGTTGTAACTTGTAAATTAGTCGTCGTTATATGTTCATTAATTTGTTGTTATAATTTAATCTATTTAACAATTATTGTGTTTCTTCCCTTCACTAATTTAATCCATTTTACTTATTTTTCAATTTAATAAACTACATTATTACCATAATTTTGTATCGATACTAAAATAATATCAGTGATAAAATCAGCTGATTAACTGATTGATCGGTTGATTAATCACTAATTAAAAGGAGTTTGATATAATTTATAAAAATCGATTAATATTAATCGATCAAATTGATACTTAATTGATGATTAATCGGTCAAATTCAGATTAATCGATCAGAATGTTATAATTTGCAAAAATTATGTGAAGTAATTTAAAATTTTAAAAACAATTTATATATAATATATCAATCAATAATCCAATTAATTACCAATTCGATCAATAATCGATACCTCCCGTGCTTTTAACAACGGTGTTAGGCTTAGCGAACATTTCAATTTGTCTTGAAGAGAAAAAAAAAGGGACACAAACGTCATTGCTGTCTGCTTTCACTTCAGTCATATGTACGCACTGTACATCCAAATATACTTGCACATTTATATGGTTGACGTGGTCGAATCGGATGTTGCCATTAAACCCTAACCTCATCTTCACTCCGTCGTCGTTCCTCCCTCTCTGCCCGCCGTCCTTTTCCGTTAGGTGCCGCGCCGCCGACGTCCCGGCCGGCCCTTCATTTCCCCGGCGGTGGTTCAATTTGGCGGCGGTGAGCGACGTTTCGAGTAGCGGAAGAATTAGTTATGAAGGCGACGTCGTTTCGGATGCGGAGAAGAAGAAGAGAATAAATGGAAAGGAAACGAAGGTGAATGCAAAGGAGAGGTGGTCGAGAGATAGGGAGAGTTATTTGACTGATGATGATGATGCTCTTCCTCTTCCCATGGCGTATCCGAATACAACTCCGGTGGGGCCCGATGTGATTGATAAACGCCTTCGTTGTGATCCTGTCATTGAGGTTAGGGATGTGTAATTTGGTGTTCGTCTAATTTCTCTGATTTACGCTACTGCTGGATGAATGGTGTCTGTAGTCTAGGTTTGTGTCCCGTAAACGTGTCAATTTCGTGTCGTTCTAAAGCTTCTGGAAAATTAGTAGTAAAATCAAATTATAAAATCTTACTGTAACAAACAAGTTAGTCGAGCATGGTTGGATAGCTCAGTGGTTAAGAGCTTATCCTCTGTCGTCCCAGGTCGAGGTCCTGGGTTCGACCCTGGCTCACCCCGAGAGTTTCGTAGAACAGATACTCATTTGTAAGGCTATAAGCCATATTTGTCAAAAAAAAGTTATTTTGGGGTCATATGCGGTTATTAGAGTCGTGTCGGGTTTATTTCGAATTTAATGCCTGAAAAGTCGAATGCAGTAGTGTTAAGCAATTCAACCAGGATAAGTTAAGTCGCTTTTGTATGGAGGGCCAGTCTCCCAGTGCTGAGATTTCTAGCTGCCTGTACAGATTTATGGAAGTATATGTTCTTGGAGCCTGTTTATGAAAAACATTATAAAGTAATTGGCTTATACAGCTTTAGTTTGGAAGGATATATCTGTTGGCGTATTTGTTACTGTTGTCTTCGGACTTTCAGTTGTCTACTATGCCTTTCATTTGAAGATTGAGGTTTCTGCTTTGTAAGGGTTTTGATGTCGGGAAAGGATAGCAGAGGGGATAAAAACCTATCTCTGCAGAGAATCCAGAGTCACAAATAACTTACAAGATTTACTCAATGAAATCAATTCATATTCCTCATCTCTGCCAATAAAAATGATTGCAATCACTTAAGCAGATCCCCTGACTTGGAGAACTATTAAATTTGGAGCTCAAGTCAAATCCTACCTAAAACGTAACAAATTTTTTATTATTAGCTACCTATGATCTTGAATGTACTAATATACTTATAACTAAAGATAACTAGACCAACTAATCAACCTAGTAATTCTATTTTTAACTAATGTATATAATATATGCAAATTTATTTACTGATTCCTTGTTTCATATCATTGTCCATAATCCTCGACCGGGACTCCATATGAATTGGACATGAATTTGTGGAACCCATTGGTATATACCATCATGTTTGGCTTCACAACACCATTCTGGAATAACAAAATCTATATATGTTAAGTTGTTAACCAAATCTTCTTTATCTTGAATTTCTTTTCCACAAGCAATCTTAGTTTATCATGCTGCATTTGTGGCCCGGCTTTAACTTTCTTTACGACTTCAATAGGCTCTGATTTTGACACTGAATTGTGCTTTTCCGTAATGCCTTAGAATCACAAGTTTAATGCATTATTCCCAATCTAACACTGAGGTCCTTGGATAACTCCATTAGTTTTTCTAGTAACAATCTTTCATGCTCAATTGCTCATGTTTCAACTGTAACTAAATTATCATAATATTGCCCCTTCTCGTAAAATATTGTACAAGATCTGTATGGATCTAGTATGCTTCGGGGGTTCTCATCATTGCTTCTTCAAGAAATTCAGGAACTGTGGCTTGTTGTGTAAATTCTAAAAACTTATGGGACTAGGGACAGGACTAGATGATGGCTGTAGGCTGCTGTTGGTGACTGTTAGTTGTTGAGATGTTTTTTATTTTTGATGTAGGCAAGGTGTTTGACAAAAATTTTAGGTAAAGAGATGTGAGAGCGAGTATGAAGGCAATGAGAAGGTTGTTCTATGTGTTTTAAGAGGGAGGAATGGTGGCTCTGATAGCACTTGCTGCAAAAGGGGGTTGGGTTTGGGGCAATGGGTTAAAAAGAGGGGAAAGTACCTATCCCCGCAGAGAATCGGTGGAGTTACAAATTAAGATTTATCAATGAAATTAATTCATATTATTCATTTATGCCAATAACAATGATTAAAATCGCTCAAGTAATACTCCTGGAGAACAAGTAAACTTGGAGCTCATACATATTACTCATCTATGCCCATAACAATGATTAAAATCGCTTAAGTAAATCTCCTGGAAACAAGTAAACTTGGACCTGAAGTCAAATCCTAGATAAAAGGAAACAAATCCTTTTATTATCAGCTAATTCCCTTAATCTTAAATATACTGCTGTACTTGTAACTTCTTAGGATCAACTAATCAATTATATTTAATTTTATTCCTAAGTAATGATATATAATAAATACAAAATAATTTACTAATTCCCTGTTCATGCATCATTTTTATAGATGTACATTGTGCTTCGTTTTGGTCTAGCTTTATTTATTTTGACATATAAAAATGCAGGACTGTAAAGAAGTAGTTTATCAATGAAATTATTTCATGTTATTCATTTATGCCAATAACAATGATTAAAATCGCTCAAGTAATTCTCCTGTAGAACAAGTAAAGTTGGAGCTTATTCATAATACTCATTTATGCCCATAATAATGATTAAAATCGCTTAAGTAAATCTCCTGGAAACAAGTAAGCTTGGACCTAAGTCAAATCCTAGATAAAAGGAAACAAATCCTTTTATTATTAGCTAATTCTCTTAATCTTAAATATACTACTGTACTTGTAACTTCTTAAGATCAACTAATCAATTATATATAATTTTATTCCTAAGTAACGACATATAATAATTAATAAATACAAAATAATTTACTAATTCCCTGTTCATGCATCATGTTTATAGATGTACATTGTGCTTCGTTTCGGTCTAGCTTTATTTATTTTGACATATAAAAATGCAGGACTGTAAAGAAGTAGTTTATGAATGGACTGGAAAGTGCAGGAGCTGTCAAGGATCAGGCCTTGTTAGTTACTACAATAAAAGAGGAAAAGAAACTATCTGCAAATGCATACCTTGCCTTGGAGTTGGTACTTTTCGCCTTATACTTTGACGTTCTTAATGCTTGAGATTCGTATTATGACTGCAGCATTCATCCTTGTTTTATAGTGAAAATAAATTTAAGGCAATGACTATACCCCCTTGCATGTGTTCTCTAGGACCCTTTAGCACATTCTAGGATAAATTCGTCTCTATTAATGAATACCGTTAGCACATCAAATACTGTAGAAACATATGATAGTCTTGACAGAAGAACATTCTAAAGTTTGTGTCAGGAAAAATGGCGAGCCTTTGAAAAGGAACGACTTAGAATTAGTCATTAAATTTTTACCAGTTGATCTTTTTATTAGCATGATGGTACAAACTATTAAGTATTTTGAAGTTAAATTTACTAAAATCCAATCTATATTTAAAGGAGATAATGTTTGTCACATGGACCTTTTGGGATATAAACAATGTTTTATAGAAGAATTACGACTCCCGGCTCATTATTCTTTGTTATAATACTAAACGTTCTGGTAGATTACTGGCTTTTCCTTTAAGATTGTTGAAGGATTGCTTCCTTCTACTTTATGTGATGTATTTCCTTGATGTTTATCATCGACTTGTCTTTTTAACACACAATGTAAATGAGGAAATGAATTTGGCCCGATCAAGTAGTGTCATGACCGACAAGCCATGATAGACCATCTTTCTGTGTTACTTATTACACAAACTCTGTGCAAGCTTAACTTACCGGATCAACCCTTTTGAAAACGACCTTGATTAATCCCTGTGCGCAAAAATTCCTTGGAGTATCCAAAATATGTTAGCCATCATAATAGTAATGCTGCGTACTATGGGAGCCTCCCCTGAGAACTTGGAACCGTAATATTGGAAAATGAGGACTGCTTGGCTGTTGGCCTTGCTGTCCTCCAGACACTTGCAGATCCGTGTTTGACTCGTTATATTCTCAAGATTGTGATCCATCTGGGCCCAGAATGGATTGCAAGCTTCCTATCCATCTGCTACTCCGAGCCATAATGTTGAAAAATTTGGACAATCTGGCAGTTGACCCTGTTGGCCACTCAGACATATGAGGAGTGTGCTTGACTCGTGATATGCTCAGTATTCTATTCCATCTGGCCCAGAATGGATCCGAAGCTTGTGATCCATCCACCAGATATACCACAAGGTCCTGTGAATACTTTCCCAGATAATTAAACGATAACGATATAAGATTGGCGCTCGTATATATATATATATATATATATATATATTTTTATCATCAGTCCTTGGAGTCTCTGTGCCTTCTGTAAATATGCTTATTACTGTTTGGGCTTCACCAATTGTCTGACAAGTATTTAGGAGCAGACCAGGTGAAGTGCTGCACTGCCTTGCCTAAGTTGCATCTACTTCGATGTACAAGACATCCTTAAAATTGTAGCTCTAATTTTCTGCATTAAGTGAACTTTATATTCGTTGTTACTGAAAATTGCATAATTAGTGTCAAATAAGAATTAAATTTAATGATTTATCCTAAGAGAGTAACTTCGTATATTTATGCCACTAGAAGGCAGTATATTTCTAATCTTCTTGGACTTGTTACACGAGTCTAGAAGACGGCACTTATGTCATGTCACATCTTAGTTTTGCATGTGAGGCAACTCCGGAGATTCTTAGTAAGCCGACTAACAAAAAATATTTGCTCAACGCTAGAAATCAGGATATCAGGCATTCAAGCATGTCAAAAGTTGGTCCCAGAATTTTACTAGTAATGTTGTCGTGCAGGATATGTGCAGAAATTTACAGCTCGCACAGATATTGATGTGATGGAGGATTTGGATAATGGAAAGCCACCTTGATACGTTTCTGTGATCCTGGGAATTTCTGTACCATAATTTTGAGTCTGAGCTGATTCTTAGTCCATGTAACATTATTGCAATTCTCAAGCAACAGTAATTGGTTGCATTTCCTCTTCTGTAGAATGTATAAACCTGCACAGAAAAGTAAAATCTCATAGTAGCACTTTGTAGATGGCGAAGGGAATAACACACGGCCTGTTGGTATACTTTACCTTATACATCTTGATTCATACCAAATTACCTTCGTGTATGCAAGATGATTATAGTAAAAGCTCTTTGCTTCAGCTTATTGACTTGAGCATCGATGTATGACGAGAGAAAAATGTCATTGGAACATTTGGGTACAAAACAGAACATAGATTAATTAGAGTATTTGTAATGGTAAAAACCCTTGGTAAAAAAATAATAATTTTATATCGGTTTTTCTATGGTGTGCCCATGGGCACATTCTAAGCGCGAAAACTTTTGTATTTGGGAGATTTTGATTGGCTCCTATCTCTTGATAATGGTGGATCCCCCT
The DNA here is from genome assembly GCF_001625215.2 of Daucus carota subsp. sativus. Classification (NCBI taxonomy): domain Eukaryota; kingdom Viridiplantae; phylum Streptophyta; class Magnoliopsida; order Apiales; family Apiaceae; genus Daucus; species Daucus carota. The sequence continues at coordinate 21,536,140 of NC_030386.2, read as the reverse complement.
GCAAATACACCAACCACACCAATCAAAATCTCCCAAATACAAAAATTTCCGCGCTTAGCATGTGCCCATGGGCACACACTAGAAAAACCGAATTTATATTATGTTATAAAGATGAGATAAATCAGCTTAAGGGACAAATGGACAATACAATATTGTTAACTCTACACAGAAATCAAGATTCTTGAAAAACAAATAATAAAAAATGGGTCGCTGGAAGAAATTCATTCAGGTCCTTTCGTTTCATTTTATATGTTTACATACAGTCTTTTGTTCCACTGATAAGATAAGGTTCTACCTCAGAGTTGAACAATGTATAAATTAGCTTGCAACATAACCACATTCATTAGCAAATAATGAGAGCATATATGATATATTTGATGGGAAAAAGTGACCACAACGGCAACAACTAAGTGCGGAATTAATCTTCGTTGGACAATACTTATCCCTACTTGTATGAACCTTCGATGAAACAAACAAGTAAAGCAACAATAAACAATAAACAAGACACCAAGAATTATACGTGGAAAACCCCCTCAATGAAAGGAGTAAAAACCACGGGACCGTAGTCCACCCAAACAATTCACTATGACAAATTATATGGGTAATACACCAAGTTCTTCTCCAGATAAAACTAGAGGAATACAATCACCTTCACACTCTTGGAATAACTCGTCAAGAAGTATGGAACCAAATAAGCAACAAAAGAACAAAGACCCACGGCTAGGTTCAGCCTCTCCACGGCTCTTTAGCTACTGCCCAGCCCCTCAAATACACCTCCGAATCCGATCTCCACCGTTCAGAATTTAGATATCGGTGTTAGGAAGATGCTGTCCGAAATTCAGGACGATCCGACCGTTGGAACTCCGGGAAACGCAAAAACAAGGCAGCCAGCGCAACCAGAAAATTTCCTGCGAATTTTCACACAATATATCTCTTTTGCCTATTTTCTCTCTTGCTTATTTTCACAAATATCCTCCTATATTTATATATAGGGTTCCCTTTATTTTTATCTCCTTGTGGGCCAAAACAAGGGTAATCCTATTGGGCTTTTAATCTCATAGATAGAAACTAAAACCCAACAAATCTCCCCCTTTCTAACTATGAGAAAGAGTTCGCCATTCCGGCGATAGAACAACATACCTTTAGCTTCCCTTTGGCTAAAGACTTTGTCAACATATCAGAACCATTATCATCGGTGTGTACCTTTTCCACTTCAAACAACCCTTCTTCAAGAGCGTCTCTAATCCAATGATACCTCATATCGATATGTTTCGTCCTTGCATGAAATGTTGGATGCTTAGCTATATCGATAGCTGCTTGATTATCACAAAGAACAACATAGCGTTGTTGCGGGAAGCCAAGCTCCTGCATCAATCGCTTTAACCACAACAACTCTTTACAAGCTTCAGTTGTTGCTACATACTCTGCCTCCCCCGTAGAAAGTGAAACACCCTTTTGCAACCTAGATTGCCATGAGACTGCTCCCCCTGCAAAAGTCATCAAATATCCAGAAGTGGATTTCAATGTATCCTTATCACCTGCCAAGTCAGAATCTGTATATCCAATAAGCACTGGTTTATCATTCCCAAATGTAAGACCCAATTTGGAAGTACCTCTAAGATATCGCATAATCCACTTAACTGCTTCCCAATGCTTCTTACCCGGATTTGTAAGATAACGACTGACAACCCCAACTGCAAAGGCAATATCAGGTCTCGTAGATACCATAGCATACATCAAACTTCCTACTGCTGAGGCATATGGAACTCCATCCATCTCTGCAATTTCTTCCTTCGTAGAAGGAGAATCCTTTTCAGTTAACTTAAAGTTGGTAGTAAGAGGAGAACTAACAACTTTAGCTTTATCCATGTTGAACCTGCAAAGCACCTTCTCAATATATTGCTCTTGTGATATATGCAACTTCTTGGCCACTCTATCTCGATGAATACGAATGCCAAGAATCTGTTTCGCTGGCCCCAAGTCCTTCATGGCAAAGGACTTACTCAACTGTTGCTTCAGTTGGGAAATTCTTTCAGTATTTTTGCCAACAATAAGCATGTCATCCACATAAAGCAATAATATGATAAAATCATCATCTGAAAATCTCTGAACAAAAACACAATGGTCAGAAATAGTCTTACGGTAGCCTTGCTTCTTCATAAATGACTCGAACTTTTTATACCATCGCCTTGGTGCTTGCTTCAAACCATATAGACTTTTTAGAAGTCTACAAACATACCCCTCTTTACCTTTAACCTCAAAACCTTCAGGCTGCTCCATATAGATTTCTTTGTCCAAGTCACCATGTAGAAAAGCTGTCTTGACATCCATTTGTTCAACCTCCAAATCAAGACTAGCTGCTAAACCAAGCACCGTACGAATTGATGTCATCTTAACAACGGGAGAAAAAATCTCATCAAAATCAATACCCTTTTTCTGACTGAATCCCTTGACGACCAACCTAGCTTTGTACCGTGGTTGTGAAGTATGCTCATCTTGCTTCACTCTGTAAACCCACCTGTTTTTCAAAGCTCGTTTTCCCTTAGGTAGCTTCACCAACTCAAAAGTATTATTCTCATACAAGGATTTCATCTCATCTTGCATGGCATAAACCCACTCCTTCTTGTGCTCATCTTCCATAGCTTCTGCATAAGATTCAGGTTCACCACTATCAGTCAATAGAACATACTCATCAGCAGAATACCTGTTGGAGGGATGACGATCTCTGTTAGACCGCCTGAGTGGAACGAATGGTGGAACATTTTGTACCGGTGACTCCTCATGGGCATCATCATCCATGTCACTATTTTCTGGAGTATCGGTATTAGTGTCATGTTGGTCATTATCATGAGCATCGTCTCCAACCTGCGAGTCCACATGTCTTGGAGGAACTGGATCCAAATCAACCAGATCATTGTTATGTTGAGGAACTGACTCTGCCTTCCCAACATCTTTCAAACTCTGATCTTCAATAAAGATAACATCTCGGCTTCTCACAATCTTCTTTGAAACTGGATCATAGAGCCTATAACCGAACTCATCTTGGCTATAACCAAGGAATATACACTCTTTAGTCTTCACATCTAGTTTAGACCTTTCATCTTTGGGAATATGCACAAAAGCCTTGCATCCAAAGACACGCAAATGATCATAAGAAACATCTTTACCACTCCAAACTCTATCTGGAATATCAAACTGTAAAGGAACACAAGGTGAGAGATTTAATACATTTACCGCAGTATTCAGTGCCTCACCCCAGAAAGACATCGGCAACTCAGCATGTGAAAGTAAACATCTGACCCGCTCCACTAGTGTTCTATTCATCCTCTCTGCCAAACCATTAAGCTGAGGTGTCTTTGGTGGAGTCTTTTGATGCCGAATACCCTGCTGTCTGCAATACACATCAAAGGGACCTGTATACTCCCCTCCATTATCTGTCCGGATACACTTCAGTTTCTTCCCAGTCTGTCTCTCAACTAAAGCCTGAAAATGCTTAAACACGTCTAATACTTGATCTTTAGTCTTCAAGGTATAAACCCACAACTTCCTTGAATGATCATCGATGAATGTAACAAAATATAATGAACCACCATTGGTTCGGGTTTTCATGGGACCACAAACATCGGAATGCACCAAGTCAAGTATATGCTCTCTACGAGAGGGAGGACGACTCTTGAAAGAAACTCTATTTTGCTTGCCAGCAACACAGTGAGAACACCTTTTCAAATGTATATCAGTCAGACCAGATAGTACCTTTTTCTTCGACAGCATATTCATTCCTTTTTCAGTCATGTGAGCAAGTCTCTTATGCCATAAATCAATCATATCAACATTCTCCACAGCGTTAACAATGCCAGTAAAGACTTTAGGTTGTGTCATATATAATTTCGGACACCTCTTTCCTCTTGCAACAATTAAAGAACCCCGAGTGAGCTTCCATTGACCATTACCAAAGCTGCTAACATACCCTTCATCATCAAGAAGGCCTGTTGAAATTAAATTCATTCGCATATCTGGAACGTGCTTCACATCATGAAGAAATAACTCCATGCCCGTGTCAAACTTCAGACATACCTCACCGACGCCAACAACTTTTGATATGTCACTATTACCCATTTTAACATCTCCATAATCACCAGAAGTATAAGATGTAAAGAAGTCCCTTCGTGACGTTACATGACACGAAGCACCACTATCAATAGCCCAACTCATATCATCTTGTGCAAGGTTAACAATATCACCATCACAACAAATCAGGTGCTCATCAGTAGTAGCAATCACCACAGAATTATCATTACTACTGTCAGTTTTCGTCTGATCGTTGTCTGAGCTCTTTTTATTTTCTCGCTTCAACTTTCTGCAGAACTTTTTCGTATGTCCCTTCTTACCACAATGATAGCACTCAACATTAGAATACTTACCTCTAGAACTACTCCGTTGATTACCTCTATTGGTTGGACCTCTGTTTTGAGCTCTCCCCTTCCTTTCGGTGACTAGGATTTCTGACTGTGAAGAGGAACCCTGTGACTTTCTTCTCATCTCTTCATTCAGAATACTGCTCTTAGCTAGTTCCATACTGATAATACCATCCGGAGCTGAGTTCGACAAAGACATCCTGAATGTCTCCCAAGAATCTGGTAAAGTACCCAAAAGACACAATCCCTGTATCTCATCTTCAAACTTGATACCCATTCCAGCAAGCTGATTCATAATCCCTTGGAATGCATTCAAGTGATCAGAAATTGTAGTGCCATCCTGATATCGTAGAGACATCAACTGTTTAATCAGATACAACTTATTATTTCCCGTCTTTCGAGCATAGAGTTGCTCGAGCTTGTTCCACAAAGTACGCGCATGTGTCTCTCCACTAATATGGTTCAAAACATTATCATCCACCCATTGCCGTATATACCCACAAACCTGTCGATGCAAAATAGTCCATTCTTGCTCGGTTTTATTTGCAGGCTTCTCCGTAGTAAACACGGGTAGATAATATTCCTTCACATAAAGAAGATCCTCCATCTTCCCTTTCCAAACATGATAATTAGAACCATTCAAATTAACCATTCTACTCGTATTCGTTTCCATCGTTCAAACAAGTTCAAAAAACACAACCTAGCTCTGATGCCAATCTGATGGGAAAAAGTGACCACAACGGCAACAACTAAGTGCGGAATTAATCTTCGTTGGACAATACTTATCCCTACTTGTATGAACCTTCGATGAAACAAACAAGTAAAGCAACAATAAACAATAAACAAGACACCAAGAATTATACGTGGAAAACCCCCTCAATGAAAGGAGTAAAAACCACGGGACCGTAGTCCACCCAAACAATTCACTATGACAAATTATATGGGTAATACACCAAGTTCTTCTCCAGATAAAACTAGAGGAATACAATCACCTTCACACTCTTGGAATAACTCGTCAAGAAGTATGGAACCAAATAAGCAACAAAAGAACAAAGACCCACGGCTAGGTTCAGCCTCTCCACGGCTCTTTAGCTACTGCCCAGCCCCTCAAATACACCTCCGAATCCGATCTCCACCGTTCAGAATTTAGATATCGGTGTTAGGAAGATGCTGTCCGAAATTCAGGACGATCCGACCGTTGGAACTCCGGGAAACGCAAAAACAAGGCAGCCAGCGCAACCAGAAAATTTCCTGCGAATTTTCACACAATATATCTCTTTTGCCTATTTTCTCTCTTGCTTATTTTCACAAATATCCTCCTATATTTATATATAGGGTTCCCTTTATTTTTATCTCCTTGTGGGCCAAAACAAGGGTAATCCTATTGGGCTTTTAATCTCATAGATAGAAACTAAAACCCAACAATATTAAATGATTAGATAGATCTGAGCTACTGAGTTTATATTTAGGTTTGTACTTTAACATGGATTACAATGCAAATATAATGATAATCCTCGCTAGATATGGTTCTTCCCCCCTTGTTTATTTTTCAATCTCTGCTTTAAAAATCGGATAAGCACTCAATTATAGGGGCTTTTTAGTACATTTCCATGGGTATCAATGCACATCTAATATAAGACCTTACAGCTGCAAGTTTTGCTTGCCAGGCAACTTCTCCGGGCCTAATACAAGAGTTTACGGGTATTTTTCTTAACGGGAGTTTTGTGTACCGGATGCTGTAGGAACGGTGATTCTGTGCAGCAGCAGTAGAGGACAAGAGAGTTTTGTCTTGAGATATGACAAATAGTTGGCATAATAAACTAGCGAGTACATGGCATTACTTAAAGAAGAATCTAAGCACAACTAGAAGCAGCTAATCAAGAAATTAATAAAGAGCTGTTTTCTTGATCTGACATTGAGCTCACAAATTGGTGAAAGATAACGAGTGCTGATGATTATTAAACTAGGAGTGTAGTTACAAAAGTTTGGCCACTCAATGGGAGACCACTTCCTTACATTAAGCTTTTCTCCACTAGTTGCTAATCAAGATTAATTAAATTAAATTACTCTCTGAAAGGGGTGATAGCAAAACAATGTGCGTACAACAAAGTAAAAGTTGTATTTTATACAAGTGATTCGAGAGGGCTTTCAATTTTTGACCCAATAATTGCGTGGTCAAGATCTCCAGCTCACTCATTACATTTCACTAAACTTGATTAGATTAATTCGGGTTTTACTTTAATGGAGCTTTTGTAATGAGAAATCCGTATATGACAAACGATTCTGTGTCATATTCGCACTTCTAGGGTCAAACAAATCTACCTTATCATTCACCTCATCTTTGCATGTGAGGATTTTTTTATTTTTTTTTGCACAATTCATATGCAGCGTTGCATTTTTAATTAGATTTAAATGAACAACAATATACCAAGCATTAGCTTATGTACTTGTCTAATTCTTTCAAATAATGGGTATGAAATTAAAATTTAAAAATAAAAAGAATTCAATATGCAGGCGTTGAGGCGCAGATAGCTAGTCATGTTTCTTGTCAAATGGATTATCTATCCCGTTTTGCTTCCTTTTCCCCCCCTTATATATACAGAAATCAGTTCCCTTTTAGTTTTTCTTGTCAATTTACTCATAGAAAAAGATGAAGATCAAATTCAAGCCTGTTGCTTTGTAACTAGTATGAGATTTAATTAATTTTGTCACCCATAAATTTCTTATAAAAATAATATTGCGTTTGTCTCGATCGATGATAGTTGCATATATTTTGCCACTATCAATATATATTGAAAGTGCTTATAGATTAACTCATCTTCTAGCACAATTCTTCAAATAAAAATATACACCACAGTCCACAAAGGTATATCTTCGAGTCTAAGCCAAAAGAAAGAGCGTTGTCAAGATAATATAAAATATTGATTATTTAAAATATGTGGAAGTAGTAAGATATAATGCACAGATGACATTAGCACGTAGATTATATTTTAAAAATAATATATTATTATTATTATTTGAAATTTTGCAATATATCTATAGAATTTGATAAATATAGTCGATGTCATTGTCAGGTAGGCCTATCAATGGATTGGAGTTTCGACCGATCCGAGCCGGAGCCTTCTTAACATATATGGATTCATAAAAAAAATTCAGATCCAAAATGTGATCCTATAAAAAAATTCTGATAATAAAGGAAGCGGATATAAATTTAAGGTGATCCCTTCCGTTAATGATCACCGAATACTATTTATGTGATTCATAGGTTGTGTCGTGTTTGATTAATCATTTAATTAATTAATATGTATGAGTTGTAAAGTTATAACAGTTAGTACTAGTATCCCATAAATTCTATTATTTGGTGTATTTTTCTTGCTAAAGCAATTTTTTTTTACGGAATTAAAAATGTATCAAAGTACTTGTATCATGGTTTCTCATTTAATTTTATCCTTCCTGAAGTTGAATAATCACCGACATGATTTTTCTAAAAATAATTTTAACTCTGAGTGAAAAAAAATCGTAAAAAGTTAGATGAATCCGACCCATGATCCGGATTTGGATCGGCACGTAAAAAATTCAATTTTGATCCATCTGAATCTGAATCCGATAAAATAAATGAATATTGATATGAATTTAGACTGGTCCGATCCGAACTCGTTGACATGCCTGTATCAGGATTGGCTAAAATTATAGAAACGAGGAATGTGTGTGGTTGAAAAAAAATCAATTCTTTTCTATAATTTTTATTTATTATGGTACTTGAGATTTTAACTAGAAATTTTAAGGATTGGGGATGTTCTAGCAACATATATTATCAGAGAATTGGTGCTATTGCCGGGGTGTTGGAAATATACAACTGCACAAGTCTAATCTTATTATCAATCAGTGGATATATAATTTATTTATTGAAAAAAGAAGAAAAAGAGTATGCACATGCAAGGGCACGGCCCTCGTATAAGTAGAAGCGTAGAAGCACAGACATGCATGTGACAGTACATAAAAGGAAGGAAGTAGAAGAGAAACATAGACATCTAGTCAAGTTGCTAATAGTGCTTGTTATGTCCATGGCATGCTTAAACATGTACAGCAATGATCAGCAAGGCTACTGCTCTGCAATGGGACCAAGAATCTCCTTTTCCAATGATTTTGCTGATGCCAAACAAGCTACACCCAAGATCACCTGCTACACAGAGGCTCCTGTCTCCTCCGATTTCGAGTTCTCACTGCCTATCAATCACACAGAAGACCTCTTGTCCAAAGCCATAAAAGAGAAGTGTAATAATAATGTTCCTAAGACGATGACTCTGAGAGACGAGCTTCTTGTTGGAGATGACGACGAGGAATTCCCGAGGCTGTCCAAGAACTTGGGGTGGTGGAGAATAGACAAGCTGGGATCCAAGAGGAATCATCATCACATTGTTGCTAAGAAAGCTGAGAGTGGTGGATTAGAGAGAATCGACGAAGCCAAAGATGACTTGATCCCTATTTGAAATGTTTACCAACATGACAGGTGAGATCACAGACATCTACTTCCATGTCGGTGGGGAAAGGGGTTGCTGTATACTTGTATTCTGTTTATGTTTCTAGTTTCCTCATGTAATTTGATTGTGTTCAAGCTCCATTGCATCTTAAATAACTAGACAGTAGATAGATCACAGATCTAGTTCTGTTTCTCAAGGTTTGCGGCAACATTGTATTTAAGCGTACAGATTATTGAACAAGACATTGTATCGGATTGTTCTAAGGAATTTTAGCAAGTCAGTGTATCAATAGACTCGAATCTTGATTTTAATTTTTAATTTTTCTACAGGAGCAAACTGAAATGAAGAAGAGCTCGATATAAAGGACCCCAGATTCCTACAGGCCTTGAAAGTTGAGTAGGAAGATTTGTTATTGAAGCTGTACAAATGTTTGTCATCCGACAATCTTCTGTGTTGTGTATCTTATTTTCATCCACTTCATGTCTAGACGAACAAAGCTTTTCTTCATTAAAATTGTTTCTTCCGTACTGTTTTGGAGTTGTATTCTCTCAATCATAGATTTCACATAATAAAAGTCGTTTCAGTGTAGTTGATAAATCTATACAAACTTGCAACCTATATGATTGAAATGAAGACCTTATCTCCCTGATGAGCTCGACACTTCCTCCTTGTTTGATCCTGAGTTGCTGCCGCCGTTTACCGGGGTTTCCATAGTCTCTCTTATATAAGTCATCAAATTTGATGCCTTTGTGGGATATGATTTCATTTTAACATTAACATAAGGCAGTGAAATATAATTTGAGAACATCTACACAATTGAAGGAACCCCAATATGTTCAATAAAACAATATTTGATTACTTATGTACAAAAGAATGTTGCTAATGAATACAAGCCTTTGATATAAGTTTGACAATGTCTAAATATATCTATACTGCATACTTGATGACTATAATTACAAGGCTCTATCTTGACTGCGTGTATAATAATAAGTATATACCAAAATAAAAAGTACATACCAAAACTTACTATTTACAGGATCCCGTCTTCATTCTTCACTTCCAACAGGAAAATATTTGCTTAATGGCTCTATACCTACTGGCTATACAATTTGTACATCTGCAAGAATGATAATAAAGCTTGAGCATATAATATTATATATTATACAAACTTAAGGGGCAGGGGGAGGGGGGGTATTTTGACAGTACGATAAAAAAGCATGGCCAGAATAACCAGACGGATCCAGCAGAGGGAGGGGGCACAATATTATGAGGTGAAAAACAAAAACACTATCTATTTAACTCACATAATACAAGGACAATCCACATTTCCACCTCTTAACAAATCGAGCTTTTTCTTGATATTGCCTTTTGGAGCTGCTTTTCTGCCAACAAGATTGAAGATTGAAAATTCTTCACACTACCTTGCCAGTTGGAAGCTCTGAGTGCATATACTTCAAGATATAACAAACTCAACAACCATGATGCTAAACACCAACCTAAAGAAATATAAATTTTGTACTATAAGTAGAGTGCAGATGATCGACAAAAAACAGGACTAAACAAAGGACAGCATGTACATACCGAAAATAAGAGTGATACGGTCTACATTGGCTGGGGTGTTCCTGAATATTTATCCATGGACTCTTTTTTGCGCTCAAGATCAAGGCTGCATATTTATACGCATTAGCAGAGACCATTGACCAGTGATCAAAATAGCTTAATAGTTGATCATGAAAGGACTCAGGGGATGGGGAGGGACGATTACCTATTCCTCACACCAAGAAGAGCACAATGCGCAGCACGTGCAACAGCAGAAACCGGAGCTATGGCAGCTGCAGGAGCTGCTTGTACAGCAGTGGCAAGAGCAGATCCTACACCAGCACCACGCTGATACCTTTTCAACGGACTTTGAACCAAGGCCGCAGCAGATTTCCCCAAGCCATCACTTATACTCTCATAAGCCTATTACAAAAGAAAAATGGTCATTTCATCAGTCTCATGTGTTTATTTATGCTTCACAAAAGCCAAAAATGCTATCAAATTATCTGAAGGGAAAAGAAGATTGCCAACAGCACAAGAAGGAAAAGGAAACTCAATCGACACCAGTCACATTCATTTAATATGACTAAGGCTCTAATTACCAATAATCTGACTGTTTTACACAATTACTATGCAGCTTAAAGATTGAACAATTTTTATGCCACCTCGTTCTTATGTTACTATACACGGGTCTAAGGGATTCTATTTCCCATGGAATATGATCCACAAATATTAGGCTACTATTCATAGAGAAAGGTGCACTTAAAATCTCGATTAATGTATTTCAAAAGTGTGAATAAATGAAGAATTAGGATCATATGTCTGCAAAGCTAACAAACAATGTTCTGAATGATTCAATGCAAGAGGAAATAATTCCAAAAAAGAATGCAAATTATAGATTTCTATAGGACTTAAACGATAAGATACTTAACTCATACGGGAACAAAGAGAGAGGTTAAAAGTACAGGTTTATTGTGGCTTTCCATGATTCCATAATCACTTGCAAACATTAAAATGAACTCAAGTGGAATATGAAAACCAAGGAGTCGAGATCCTACCTGTCTAATTCCTTGCCGGGCATCACTGGGCTGATTAGACCTTACATTACTATTTACTTTGCTTTCTGAAGGCCACGGTACAGATGGCGGAATGTTGGCAAGTATGTATTCTGCTTGCATGAAGATCTCATGGGTCCCTGCTGCCAAATGTACTCCTAATCCAATGGCCTCAACTGAAATACTTCTGAGAAATGCAATTGTACCTGTAGGAGTCATTCAATTATAGGAGTGTAAACAAGAAACATCTGGTGGCATGTATAATAACAAATAATAAAAAATTTAGACATTTGCTTCCAGAGAAATTCATTCAAAACAAATTTCCTCAAAGAACAAAAGATTGTCAGCCACTCAGCCAGTAGTTTTACCTCTTTGCATTCCCTTTAATATTCTATGATCCTTCTTGTAGTTCTTCACAGGCAAGGAAACCAGCTTTGCTGCCCCAGAACCCACAGCAACCAAGGATCGAATGGGAGGAAGGCCTTTTAACAATTTACGAACCTGTAAAATATTATTAGTTGGTAATACTGTACAACAAGTGGTAGCATGATATTCTAAAAGCTTAACAGTCACAGCTCAAACCTGATTCTGAGATATATCTTCCAACCACTCCCCTATTATTGTTTCACATATGCAACTCCATCCATAAACTCCCTTACCCTGAACGCGTTTGAGTTGCAGTTCAACCCCCTGTAATTTAGTTCATAGCTTGAAGTAAGAACTCGAAAAAAATTAAAAAAAAAGACTTCAAATAGCAACCACTTCAATTTGCAACTGTCAAAATTTTTAGAAGAAACTGTTATCTTTTGGTTCCAAAAATAGTTGGTACAAGAAATAACAGAATGACTTGTTAATTTTTAACATGCAAAGACATAACGAGGCAGCTTAATTCTAAAAATCAACTATGACATGATACAAGACTTCCTCGAAAATGTTTAGCATGGAGTGAGTAATTAAAGCTATAATTCACACCTGACAAAAAAAAAAAAACTATAATTCACGAGAAAACTAGAGAACAATTACAATTATTGGTTCAGAAATCACATGCTACCAACTAGCGAACAGAGCACAAGTATATTGGTGGCAAAAACCCGATTAGCTTAAAAAGGAAAGCAATAGTTAAGTTCAGCGGAGGACAGCATAACACAAAGCAACTAAGAAGGTTCTATTATTCTGACAGTTCAATACAGTAGGTAGCAGGGAATAAGGATGACCAATTTGGAAGCATATGTCTCTAAAATATGCGAACAGGACAACATATTCTTGAAACTAGCATAGAATTTACCAAGATAACAATCCAATGTAAACCATTCACACTATCATTTGGTAACAATTGACCAGGTAAAACGTGTAGCCAATGAAGCACACTGGCTCCCGAGCAAACCAGGCAAAATTTATCAAAAGGTTTAAATGTAATTCCAGTAAATTAAACTAAGAAGCCGGTGAACTAAAGAAAATATTACAGATTCTCTACACAATATGCTCGGATTTATATATATCAATAGAGCTGATGACAAAAGAACATTAATTCATTGATTTACCAACATAAAACCAGTTAGTTGTAGTCCAACTTTGACTTGATGGGAAGAGTACTATATATTTAAACAACCTGATTACATCTATTTTCATTCTATCATAAACAACCGCAACTATTCTTAACATGATCAGATGTCATTAGACTAAACAATGTATGACATTTATCACTTTCTTATGCTCCTTGTATGAGTCTTATCATTAAGAGCAGGCAGTAAAAAGATCAACAGGTAAGCTAATCACCTTCCAAGGAAACAGGTTAACAAGCTCCACATATTTTCCTCCACTTAAAGCAGCCAAGTCCACATGGCAGGGACTGTAGTCCACCCGAATGGTGACAGGAAGAATTTCAAACTTCTGAAAAGCAAGTATATGGTATCAGCAAATGATTATAAACCTACTGAAGTGGTCAAAGCCAAGACATATCACAGATTTAGTTTAAAGGCTCAGTTTATAGGGAATTATTCAGGAAAGTGCATATTAATATCTAGTTCTGCCTATTAAATTATCAGGTTTCTTTTAAAAACTTGCCAAATACAGTAAGGTTCATCCAACCACTTTCTTGGCTAAACAGAGTCTCACTCATAGATATATTCATTCATTCCCTGTCGCCTTAAAACATGTGTCACCCAGTGGAGCTTTAATGGACTTGTATGAAAGAATATATCGTTATCAAACTTTCGAATGTGATCCATTCGTTATAAGGTTAAAGTAAATACACCTAGAGTAGAACACACTGAAGCTACTAAACTCATTTAACTATTTCTTATGAAAACACTATAAAGAACTCGAATATACAATTATGGACTATTATTAGGTATACTCTGATTCTGAAGAAAGTCACAATTGCGACAACAAATACAATACCAATTTTATTCATAGTGCGAGACTTAAATGTGAGTATCTTCTGCAGAGATGTATTTTGGGTGTGACTGTATTATTATACTTAATATTTATAATCCCTAGATGAGTGAGAACACTTGCCTGAAAATAGGGAAGTAATGCTTCCTCGTTGATGTTCTGACTCCCAAATCTTACACTCTGTTCTCTTTGCAGTATTGGTTCACTTAAATATTGAGCAGAACTTGGCAATGGGTCTACTAGTGGGTCTTTTTCACCAAAGAAGCTGATAAGAAAGTCAAGTTGACGCTGATGGAGATGCAACAGTATAGGAAGGAGACCAATCCGCAACCTAAAAGATTAATAAACTTGAGTACATTGTCAGAATAAAATAAATGATGCTTATATAATATAAGGGCCAAAGGTATTTGGATGGTAGGTTGATGACTGTGCCGGACAACAGTTTAACATGTGCTGATGTGCAGCAAATAATTCAGCTGAAAGCCAATAAATTTTAAGAAATTTTAAGCACATCAGCCAACAATCATCAATCTGTTACAAAATGTTTAGGCCAAATCACTTTATGCATATATCAGTACCACTTGAAGAAACAAATCGCTAGTAATGGCAGTTTGTTGATGTGCCTATAAGCAGGTGTGCGTGTTTGCTATACTCTACCTCTTTAGTATTTTATAAGAAGTTCACTCATTGTACGTTTGCCTACCATTCTGAACCTGAACAGAAAAGGAAGTAAGAAATTTTCACACTCCTGTCCCTGATTCCTATTATTCAAGTTTTACCAAACTTCCAATCCTCTTCTCTTAATCCTATTAGGTTAAACACAAAACACCTTGCTGGAGAACTAAAGGGAACCGGTTAAATTGTTTTTCCATATTTTAACCATTGTACATGACCGTAAAAGATAGATATGAAAAGGCCGCCAGATATTGAGCTGACAAAGACTTCATGCATATTGCATACCTATACTCCTCAAGAGGGGTTGAAGGATGTGGGCGGACAGCATCTAAATTCAGCTTCAATGCCTTTGAAGATGATTCTCTTGGATGATCTTTTGAGTGATAATATCCAAGGATCTAAACATTGAGATGTTATATATGAATTAGCACCAAGAATAAAGGGAAAAAAAAAAAAGAGATCCCACATGAAGTCAGCAGATGATAGTACCAGTTTCCATGGAGCATCTTTACTATTGTCATCCAGCCGAAAATCAAGAACTGATATAGATAGCTTGGATACACATACACCACCATGAGGAAACCTGTCATATTTTAACTCTAACCCAAACAACGAAAGCTCCAAATAAGGAATTGTACCACTTCCAGAATGATTGATCAGATTCTGATTACTATTCTGAAAATTTTGCCAACTCGAGCCAGCACACATTCTCCATGTCACGTTGATGTTTTTAAGAATGACGTTCCCCTCAACTTTATTCTTCCCTCCAACTTTTGTGTGATCAGAACTCTCATGTTCATCGGTCTGCTTTAGACCAGCTTGCTTACAGATTTCAGAGACATGGTTTTCCAAAATCTCTAATGAGACATCATTATACCATCCACTTTTTCTTCTTTGAACTTCTTTACCTTTCAATTTGCTTGGTTTGTTTTTATGAACTTCATTCACCGGCTGTTTTTCTGAAGACAAACCTGATGGAGACAATACATCAGAGAAGAAATACTCTTCTATAAACTCTGGACAGTCTTTAGAAATAATATTATCTGTTGATTCAGGACAATCAGCCTCGAAAGAAGTGAAAGTTCTTAACCCACTATATTCAGGATCCACATTCCCATATTGATTCAATTGAAAGGCATTTTCACAAATCTCATCCATCAAGTTAACTACACCAGGCATGCTCTTAGTATGCCCGTGTGACAAATTCACTTGAGAAGTGGATATGCTGGATTCACAACTGCCACTACCCAGTTCATTGTTCATATGTCTGTGCTGAATGTTATTCCATCGGTTTTGCAAGTGCACAATTGATTCCTCCACGTCAGGAGCAAAAAGCTGTTGCAGTTGAGCTGACAAGCAAATCAGGGCAGAAAATGTATCATGACAGGTGTTTAATATAATGTGGGATTCAGTACACTCGAACTCCCAAAGGTGACCATTAATGCAGTTCATTCTTAGAAGTGCTTCTATATGTGCCTCCTGTGCAACTTTAATATAGCCATGTCTTCGGAGATGTTGTACACTGGAAGAGCTACCAATGCTCTTGAGCCCAGACACCGGACAAATAAGTAGACCCAATTCCTGCACTCTAATCCTGTACTCCCTCTCGGGAGAATTCGAAAACACTGAATTTGATATACTAAAGGAAGATGCTGCTAACAGACAACCAAAATACTTTTCATTTGCAGGAGCACCTGCAAGGTGTCCCAAGTATGGCTCATAACCCAAACCAATATCTATCAGGTTAACCACAAATGAAGTTACACAAGGGCCATTTCTATCAGAATTCACCTTCTGAGGATTGTCATCACCTAATTGTTCTGTTTCAGGAGACAGCAAACTGAAAAAGGAGGTGACTGAATCTAGCCAATCCAAACGACCACCTACCGCAGTCATAGTACCAGATCTAATAGTTACAGATGTATGACTATGAGAATCTACTGAATCCCAGAAGTGCACAATATCAGATCCTGACATCTTAGATGATAATACATTTGAACCATCTCCATCACCACGTCCTCTGGTGGCGTTGTTGCAGGAGATTAAGAGAAACTCTTTAGCTGGAACGGAAGTAATGGAACCCCACAAATTACCCATGCCATGGCCCAGCCAGAATAATTTGGAGTCACTGATTCCACCAACATTTGAAACAGATAGCAACTCAAGCTTTTGAATTTGCAGTTTAAAGCTATGCCAACAGCCAGGAAGTTCATTCTCGGGCGAACCTTTGATACTCTCATCTGCTTCCAGCTTCACTTGAAATTCAAGAAAATCGCATTCCACAAGCATGGATGTTTGTGGTGCAAAAGATTCTACCTTTCCATCAACTGAATTAGAGGCCAAGCATGATAACCAATCAATCACTTCACTGATTAGACTATTCAGGGTTTTATACTGAGAACTGCCAAACATAACCATAACAGGAGCAACATGTGCATGTAGGATAAAAGAAGAACTTAAAATAATCTCCTCTCGGTTGATTGTTTCTATGCCTTCCACGTCTATAACAGCAGTTACAGAGGCAACATCATGACTGCATCCAACAGACTTCTCCCTTCTACTTGAATCCCCTGACGTGGCCAAAAGCCTGGCCTTCTTTGCTATCCAAGGACCAGTCAAATAATCATCCTGCCAAAACATACTCAAAACAGAAAAACGGCTAGCTTGGTCAGCGACAGACACAATCTTTTGGTGTAAATATTTAGGATTCTGTGTGCCGGAATCACTTCCAATACTTTCTGTGGAAGCTGCCGTGATAAGATAGATACCCAAGTTGCCAAAATTCAAATGCAAAGAACATGAAGATGCCATAGACTGCCACTTCTTAGACTTAACCCCAGTGGGGCGACTGCTCACTTGAACCTTTTCTTCTCTCAAATTCGGTGCTGAAGAAATGTCAACGGCAATGAACTGATTCCAGCAAGTGTAACTTCTCAAATCTCCACTTGTCTCGTAAGGAAAACAGAGTATTATTCTTGCATTTGAAAGTAACACATTGCCTTTAAGTCTTTCAGCCGGAGATGAGGATGTGACCTGAGAGCAAGATTTTTTCCTCAATTTCTCTTGAGACGAAGACGACGACTCAATATCACATGTCTCATCCAAGAATTCACTACCCGTGCTTGGCATTCCAACAGAATCTCCGGGTTGCTTCAGCACATCTAGTATCAAACTTATTAAACGGAAATTCACCCAGAAAACAAATGGTGGCAACTTCAGCGAAAAAGAGGTAGCCCCCATCACCAGACTGGATGAACCAAAAGTTACAGTACACAGGCAATCAATCACACCTGAAGTTCTGAGCAATATGACCTTGACTACATCACTCCTATATATACTTCTATCATTCCTGGTGTCAACAGTATATGGACTATCTGTAACGACAGAGTTGGTCGCTTTTGCACCAGTATAATAATTAGCAAGTGAACTTGTAGGGAAAGAAACTTCAACTGCTGATTGCATTTTTGCAATTGATGTAACCTGAGTTTTTATATCATCGTGATAACCTTTCACATCACTATCGTTAATGTCATTGCCACTACTGAAGTGATCTGATAGTTCAAAATGCTCCACCGTGGCTTTAATATTCATTTCTCGAGGACATACCTGTTGACCTTGTCATATGTTTGAGGTTAGTACAAATACAATTAGGAATTAAAAAAACTTAAGAGGTTAGTACCAAACACGATTTGGAATTAAAAAAACTGGAAAGTCCAAGACATCGAATTTTAACGCAAAGGGGGTGGGTTGAGGGATCGGTGCACAATACCTGCAAGATGAAAAGAGTGTTCTGGAATTTTGCACCCAGATAGTGAACAAATGGACGAGCATTTGTTTGATTATGTAGATGTCCTAGATCTTCATCAACAAATGAAAAAAGAAGTGTAACTCCAGCGATGTTTGCCTTAAGATTAGTTTCAACATGCTTTTGTTCTGCGGGCAGATACAGAAGGATGCTGATTAAGTACACCAAAATATAGAGGAACTATACAACAGATTCTTTAAAATAAACATGCAGCTTTCATCAGCCATTAACTTGCTGAAAGCAGCAGAAATCAATGGGACTACACTTATGACTTACCAGTGGAGTGTGCTATAAAATAATGTACATATAGTGGTATACCAGGTATGTGAATATGAAAAAAAAACCAATCTCCGCCAATTGCAAGTGAAAGCTTCACAATCTATTTTATATAGTCTAC
Source organism: Daucus carota subsp. sativus (assembly GCF_001625215.2). Lineage (NCBI taxonomy): Eukaryota > Viridiplantae > Streptophyta > Magnoliopsida > Apiales > Apiaceae > Daucus > Daucus carota. The sequence goes on along the minus strand of NC_030386.2, from coordinate 21,517,379 downwards.
GAGTAACATGTAACTAAACCAGTAGAATAAATCCAAAAAGTGTAGGCATTAGAACTATGCATTCACAAAAACTATTATACATACAAGTTACAACAACCAGGAAGGTGAACTCTGCATACTTTATAGAGGTAATTGCATATCGCACCCCCTAAGTATCGTTCAAAAACGATAGAGTACCTATACTTTGAGAAACTCTACTCGCACCCCTTATCTTTAGTGTTCAAGCCCGAGATGCACCCCCTGCCGTTAACTTCCGTTAACTCACTGCACTCCGTTAAGTCACTATACATATAATTGCAATTTGGACCCCCTAAGTTACGTTCAAAACCGATGTTGTACCCATACTTTTGGAAACCCAAATCGCACCACCCATCTTTACATTTCAAGAACGATACGCACCTCCTCCGTTGAATTCCATTAACTTCCGTTAAAATACTCCTCCGTCTCAATTTACATGCCCCTTTTGCTTTTTGAGAAGTCAATTTGACTAATTTTTGACCAACTATTAAAAAAATATTTATTTATTATTTTAGGAAATAGAAAGTTACATATTAAAATATACTAGATTTTGTTTAAAAAATATCATCAAAAAGTAAATCTAGTCTATTTTAATAGAGGTAAATAATAGGGGGTCCGAATTGCAATTACCTTTATTTGCAAAATTCGGACCCTCTATTATTTGCGAAAACAAATAGACTAGATTTACTTTTTGATGATATTTTTTTTAAAATTTTTTTGCTTAATTAACTTATCCCCAAGTCAAAATGATTTTACATATTGAATGATTTTAAATTTTTAGTGACATATGTATTAAGTACTTAAAATACACTATTTTAAATATAAAAAATAAATATTATGTGATATTTATTATAAATAATACATAAATTTATATATTGATTAAAATATATAAATTTTAATTATTTTGTTTGGAAAAATTGATTAAAAAAATTTAAAAAAATATCAATAAAAATTAAATCTAGTCTATTTTAATATGTAACTTTCTTTTTTCTAAAATAATAAATACATATTTTCAAATAGTTGGTCAAAAATTAGTCAATTTGACTCTTCAAAAAGCAAAAGGGACATATAAATTGAGACGGAGGAGTATTTTAACGGAAGTTAACAAAATTCAACGGAGGGTGTGCGTATCGTTTCTGAGATGTAAAGATAGGTGGTGCAATTCGAGTTTCCAAAAATATGGGTACAATATCGTTTTTGAACGTAAGTTAGGGGGTCCGAATTGCAATTACCTGTATAGTGACTTAACGGAGTGCAAAGAGTTGACAGAAGTTAACGGTAGGGGTGCATCTCGGGATTGAACACTAAAGATAAGGGGTGCGAGTTGAGTTTCTCAAAGTGTAGGTACTCTATCGTTTTTGAACGATACTTAGGGGGTGCGATATGCAATTACCTCTACTTTATAATACTAACTTTAGAAACTATTTACTGCACAGGGCATTCAGGCAAGAATTTTGGGATTTTTGAAATTCCATCTATTGTTTGCACAGTCTGGGTAATCTATTCCACTATTAATAGATGTTGCACATTTACCCGGGTAAAGTTAAAATTTTATTTTTGTTAACGTTTCATTACAATTAGTCATGTCCAAATTAATAGGACCTCCTTTATATTTGGTTCGAGTTAATATGTCCCTCCACTTCGGTTTCCTATTAATTAAACAGTTTTGACAACATATATTTGGTCGAAACTGAAGGTACGTCCAATAGAAACCTATCAATAACAAAATAAGATGCAGCAGTGACAAAAGATATGCTTTATAGAAGCATGTGCAACATCAATTCTCAAATATAAAACTTGGCAATATAACTTGACTTGGTTCTCAAAGGTTTCATAAATGACCAATGAATTCATATTAGAAAAAGGCTTGCTGGTAACCACAAAATGTTGCATTCATATACAATAGCTATGCATGAAGAATGACGTACCAGTAGGAATATGCAAAGATCCAGATTCAAGGTTGGATGCAGCAGTTATTGCACTAAAAACAGAACATGTCCAGTTCCACATCCCACTGTTTCCCAAAGCTGACTGAGATGTCCTCAGCTCATCAAAACATTCAAAAAACTGATCCACGCTGCATGAAAATAGTTGGAAAATATTTATCACTTGTTTGAATATTGATATCAATAATAGTTTCACTGCTGTGAAAAAGAATCCCCCCCCCCCCCAGTTCCAATCCTTATGCCTTACAGATATAATGCGCCACACAAATAACTTGTCAGGTATAGAACAAATAGTATAGTATAAATACACTAAAGGGGTAGTAATCACAGTACGTAAGGGTAATTCAGTCTCTGACTCTATAGTTACATGTCTGTGTAGTATAAATAGAAGCTGATATGTACTTTAATTATGTTTGAACAATCATCAGAAAATAGAATTTCTTTTCCGCCAACACATTTTCTCTCTAGGTTTTCTATCTTGTTTCTCTCTCTATAATTGAATTCTGTGCTTTTCTTGTCTCTCATCTCAAGCTATTCACTCTGCTGTTCCTGTCTCTAAAATATGTTAATCTCTGTATTTCTCTACAAATCTAACTGTTATCTTCTACAAATATACACTAAAACACCAAAGACACATTCTGGCAAAAAAAAAAAAACACCAAAAACACTTTCTTCTCTTACATATCTGCACTGTTAGGCAACTATTCCTGACATAACTATAAAAAAAATAAACTTAGAGCAGATACCTCATGAGCATTACATCATTAGCTTAACACAGAAGAAAATTTTGGGGTTAATTTGGGTTGCTAAAAAATGATAACAAGACAAAGGGCAACAAGCAGTTTAAAGGATAGTCATTTAGCATATAAACATAACATCTTCTTGTTGCAGCTTTAACAAGGAAAATTGCGAGAATACCAACCTGGCCCCAAAATCTGGTTCTACATCTGCGTTGTCTCTCTGCTTTCTACTGGAAGATGTTACCCAATCAGATATAACATGAGATCCTGGTAGCAAAGTATCTATTATCGGGTCCTTTTCGAATGAGGGGTTAATGTTCGAAGGATATCCATGGTTTGACAGTACTTTCTCAGTAGTATAAGAACCAAGAGTAGATGTAAGGGAATTAGATATTGCATTATGGTAGACCGACTCATTGTCCATGTTATGCATCGGACTCTTCCCATTTTCACCGAAAGCTCCATAGACTTCAAACAAATGTAAAAGGCATTTGATGGAACTCGGTTGAATTCTTAGTTCCAGTGGATCAATACTAACATCTGCATCCACTTTGCGAATATCCAATGAACCATTTTTCCATGGTATACTTAATTTCATAGTCCCTGAGAATCCACCTTTTTCCCCAGTAATAATTGAAGTTGTAGCATTTGGTGAACAACATGCATTGAACAATTCAGTGGAAGTTGTTCCTGAAGAGCATGGAACAGCTGACTGCTTGACACAGTCATCTATTCGAAAAAACTCAAGAATTGCACCGTGAAATTTTACAAAGTTCGTGAGTCGATTGAACCCAAGAAAGGTATCAGCTTTCACTTGATTATCAGAATTATTTACTTCAGAAGTACCTGTTCCACATTCTACTTCAGCTATGCGCAGGACCAAGGTCCTGCAGAATCCATTTTTCTCTTTTTCTTCTAAATAGGGATCAAATGCAACGATGAGTTTCTTGATTCTAACATGGAAACTAGTAAGCAACCACTTTACCATCTTTGCAATGGTTTTGACTCCCTCATGGACATCCACGGAAGCTATAGCCACAGTGTTATCAACAATGTCAGGCCCAGAAGTTCTAAAATCCCCAACACCATCTTGAACATTTCGGCTAGGAAGACTAGTTCCAGATCCATTCTCAAACAAATTGTTACCACCTGGACCAAGAACAATTTCAAGTTCATCCAATTCAATCTGACACCCTTTACTCTTCCATGGCATTGTGACAGATAAGGAGCCAATGGATCCCTCTTTCACAGTCAGCCCCGCCAATGCACCTAACTATAGGAAATTAGCCAGAAAAAGCAAAAAAACTGTGAGATCACAATTCACTCTACTAGATAGTGGCAGATAGTCCACTATGCAAGATAAGTATAGTGCTTCTATTATAGGGGGGATTGACATTTGCTACACTCTAAACCAAAGGATTGAGAAGAACAAGTTGCAGTATCAATTTATAATAATTAATATAAAAATAAAATATTCCCATCCGAACCTCTATTGCTTCACCACAAGTCTAAAAATTCAACTCTTATTGTTTCTCGACTTTTGCACAAAGACACACTTAAGTATCTACAGGTTTTGACATATCTTAACTAAGAGAACTGCAGAAGATGGTGTCTAAAGATGCAAATTCACTGCATTATATTGTTATGTTACATTATTATCACCGGGCTGTAAAATAGGCCCTCAAAAAGGCATGCAAGGTGTGAAACTAGAGATAATCTCATTACATATACTCAGCACTTGGTGAACAGTCAAGTCAGCACAATATGATCATGGTTCGAATAAACTATTTCGAGAGACTTATCCAGCAACTTATTTTGGCACTAAGCGAAGACATGGAATCTAAACTATGCGAATATTCAAGATCATGTTGCAAGCCTACAACAAAAGCATTGCTAGGAACTGATAGAGCACTAAAAAAAATAAAAACACCACACTAGTTATCGGCAATCAAATTGCTAGCCAAACCCTCTTGCTGATCGTATATATATTAATAGCACAACGAGCATCGTCTGTCTAAACAGTTTACATACTTGCCGCCGAATTAGGAGTAATGATATCAAGCTTGTATCCATTTGATACGATAATGGAACTATTTATGTAACTCTTAAACTTGTAATTAGTGTAGACAAATTGAAATCCTCTAAAAGATAATGGCTAGAATGGCATTTTGTTCAAGTAACAGTTATACAATTATTTTGTCTAAATTTTCAGCATAAATAATGAATCAAACACTTTGTCCACTGAATAAGAGACCAGACAAACTCTCCATGCCTATATTTAACATTACTGCAAACTTCGAGACTACTGCAAGATAAATGATAAGCCTCTGATGGTTCTAAACAGGTAAAACCACATAACAAACCAGAGAAATCATAACTATATCCACTTTGACGTATCAATATAAGCTCTCATTTTTCAAAAACATCACTTGCTGAAAGTGAACCCTCCTGAAACACCGCATAACAGTTGCAATACAGCTTCTAAACCTAAATCACACATGTGCAAGTATATATACAACGCAACAAACTGTATCAATGGTCGCTCAACACTCAAATACGACAATAACACTTCAGGGCTGAAAGTTGTAGCAAATTTATCCAAGTGATTGTTTTGAAGAGGTTAAAAACTAGTATCAACTTATTATGGAATCATCGAGTATCAACTCAGGATCGAGCAGGCTTCAACAATCATTCTTTCCAATTATAATCACAAAAAATTCTGAAAAACAGCAAGCAGATAAAGAAACTCCACAACAACAAACACGCAAACAAAATAAAAATTGACAAGAAAAAGAGATGATTAACCTTAAGATTAATATAATCGACGTTGAGCGCGAGATCAGAAAGCTGAACGGTGCCATTACGAAGTTGAACATCAAGTTGATTGAGATCAATATCACCCAGAATAAATTGCCCTAATTTTTTCTTCAATAAAAACTTAAACACCTTCTTTATCGCCCAGCGCGAGAACATCGCCTCCGCCGACTTGGCGATGTTCCACGAAAACATCTTTCTTCCACCAATTAGGGCTCTTGTTGCTCACCAAATTCAGTTGAAACGGCGTCGTATCAGAGTTCGAACTTCCATTAAAACCGATACGACCAACAGAAGAATGTTTCGGGGAGAGGGGGTTTTAATGATTGATTGGAGTAAGAAATCTAGAGAGAGAAAAAGACGACTTTGAGTATAAATTGGACTGCTTTTTGCGTGTTGTCTTTTCGATAATATATGCAGTGTATGTATATTGTGCAAGCGGATAGATACAGGCAATGATTATTTATACGCTGGAGTATTTAACTGAGTTTGATTAGTTAAGGGGTCCAATTAGTGTTGGGAGAGGATTAGGACAAAGAAATGCAACTTCTATAATATTGCATTATAAATCCATGGGCCATCCTATTTTTATGTCGTTGAAGGTATTTTCTTAAAATTTAGAGTTGATAATAGGGCTAAAATATTAATATTTGAAATTATTTGATAGGTGATTGTTTGGGTGACTTTATGTTTTATGTGATGAACTATTAAAAATATAGCAATAAACAAATTTGACAAGCTTTATTTTAGTGTACATGATTTTTATTATATAAATTATAGAATAGATTAGTTGATACAAAAAGTTTTACAAATTTGTGATCTTAAGTCGATATTTTATTTTATGTTTAAGTCGAATATGATTTGAAATCCAGATTTTCCTTTTTATATTTAAGTCGAATTTGATTTGAAATCCAGGCTTTCCTGACAAAAGAGCTGGTAGTTAGGTTTTAAAATTAAAGTTTGATTTTTCATGACAAATTTGAGCTATTGTTAGCTCAAGATTAGTTTAAATTTAAAAATATTGATTTAAAGATAAATCAAGGTCGTGTAAATGAGTTGGTGGATACATGCATCAGTTTATAAGAGTTAAATATCAATGTAGTCACTGAAATGAACCTCATATTTCAAAAAATTAATCAATTTGAACGGGTTTTCAAATGCACCATTCTAGTAATAGATAATGAACCCAACGTTAGTTTGACCCTTTGACTAAACGGAAATTCTAACGTTGCTGACTTGATATATATGTGGCAGCTGACTGGGTTGAAATGTACACCTTCTTACGTACTAAACACAAAACAATCATGATCAAACTCAGATAAAAAAAACCATATCCCTCCGACCTCCGAGCTTCGACTGCATGCATCTAATCGGCGACGCAATCAAAGAGAAATCGCGTTTAGTTAGTGGGATATTCACTAAATAAGAGGTACGTACTAATTATGTGAAAAAAATATTCTCAATGACATAATTTGGAGAATTAAGAATCTAATTATCAAATAATTAAAAAAATATCTTGAATATCATAATAAAATGCTATTTGCATAATGCTACTCCCTCTATCCAACTCATTTCTTTACCGTTTTCCTTTTGGATGTTCTATCCAATTCTTCACATTTCAAAAATTATCAAAAATAGTAAATGGCTCCCACCACTTTCCTACTTTTCTCCATTTTCATACTATTTTTACTCAACTATCATCACCCATTTATATATTAAAAGAGTTAATTGCAGATTGCACCCTTATACTTAGACTTAAAATCACTTTAGTATACATACTTTTGGAAATTGCATTTTGCATCTCCATACGATATTGTGCGCTGCAGTATACAACCTTTTCACCCGCTTCCGTTAAATATCCACGTTAAAGTTAATTAAGTCAAGGGTAAAACGGAAAATCATATTTCAACGGTCTTCGTCCCCATATCTGCCGTAATTCAGTGTGTATTAACCCTATTAATTGTTATTTTCCTCTTAATTATAAAAATGGGGAGTATTCTTGTACTATTCATTTCCCCATCAATAATCGTCACCAGGCTCTATATGAGCTGTCAAAGCCTCAATAGTTTGGTTCATAGGAGCCCCAGCTTTCACCAAGATAATCACAAATCCGGGTTTCTTCAAAGACAACACAAAATCCTTTGGATTTCAAAGGCAGTTGACATTCATTATGAGCTGATGTAGCATCTCATTAGCTTTGGAAATAGTTCGATTATAAACAGAGATTATTAATCCTTTCTTACCGATGTTAAACGCCATGTTCTGACCCATTGTAACAAGGCCCGTCGGTCGTAAGCCCAATGCGAGAGAGAGCCGGAGAGGCTTCCATAACTACAAATTACTCCCTCTGTCCCATTTTAGTTGTCACATTTCTATTTTTGTTGGTCAAATTGATTAAGTTTTGACCAAAGATTATAAGTCACTCACTCATTATTTTAAAAACCTGAAAATTACATCTTAAAGTAGATTAAAAATTATTTCCGTTGATATATTTTTTTTATTTTGTCAATTGATAAAATATTAATAAATTCTAGTCAAACTTTAGTCAATTTGACCGGTACAAAACCAAATGTGACAATTAAAATGGGACGGAGGGAGTAAGAATTAAGAATATAACATTTGGCTACTAGATATATCGTTCATGGGCTATTTTTGTAAATCCATAAAATCTCCGAAATAAAACAAATAGAACACCTTTATATCATATTTTCGTTGTTTTTAAGTCTTTATATCATAAAGTGATATTAATTTTCATATTTTTCAATTGGACCTTGTTTATTCAAATTATGATGCAAAGGGGACATATTTCTGCTGACTTTTTAACACAAATTTTTGAATCCTTTCACAGGCAAAAATTATTATTTTCAAAATTTTTTTTCTCAATTATAATATCAATGATACTTTTTATTGGGTGTCGGCCTCCCTATCAATATATCCATGATTAATGTCATAAATATCAAGATCCGAAAAAATGACCCTAAATAACATTTACGGGGATGTATTCGATTGGGATTTTAATGCATTGTTTTTAGTCTATGGATTTTAATGGATTGTATGAGATTTTGATTTTGAGCGGATTTTTGATGAAATGTCGCAGAGTAGATAGGAATTAGGTACAATGCTTCAAAATCCCATTGAATTTGGTGGGATTTCAAAAAACTTAAAATACACTGAAGAATGCCACAAAATCCATCATTTTATGAAATGAAAAAAAAATCCATCAGCATTTGAATACCATCAGATTTCAATGGATTTTAAACAATCCCAATTGAATACCATCGGATTTTAAAGCATAATTTAAAATCCCAATTGAATACCACCAGATTTTGTAGCATAATTTAAAATCCCAATTGAATACCTCAAGATTTTAATGGATTTCAAACAATCCCAATCGAATACCCTCGGATTTCATGAATGCAAAAAAATGTTTTAAAATCCCAATCCAATACACCCCTCTTAGTAACGATACATCGTGTAGCGTTTTATATATTTATACAAAACGTTACATCGTCTAGCGTTCTGTTAGTTAATTAACACTACATCGTGTAGCATTTTGATGAGGTTAAAACATCAAAACGCTACACAATCTATCGTTTTCTTTCCAAATTGAAAACGCTAGATTATCAGGGGTTACCACCTGATATCGAAGACCATTTTTTCTAACTTTGTTATTCTGGACATTAATTCTAAAATTTGTGAGATTCTAGACTTTTTTCCTTTTTATTTATAAAACTTTTTTTTTAAATATAATAATAACTCTAACTTACAACCACAACTTCTGAACAGACTTAATAATTTTTAACCTAGCCAGACAATTGACTGTCTGGTGATGCTATATCCGAACAAAGGGGCACGGACAAACATACAGGTCATATTGTCTCGGCGAATTCTACATCGAAATTAACGATATGACAAGCTTCTAGTAACGGATATACGTATCTATTTTAAACGGATATTATTATAAACGCAAGCAGCTCCTTGATCAGAGAAGTACACCAATTTTTACTTAGCCGTCTCTCTCTCTCCCCCTATTATCTATGGAGCTGAAACCAGGTCTATCGGCTATCATCACTGGAGGTGCCTCTGGAATCGGTAATTCCACTAACTCGTCACTATATGTATGTGTGTATATTGAACTGTGTTTATAGAGGTGAAGTGCTTCCTTACTACTGTTATCTCCGTCGTGCGCAACTTTTGATTACAATTTTATGCTCTACGCATTAAATTCGATTCTTCTTATCGCGATGATGACGTTGATTAATTTACTCTACTTGTGAAGCCTAAACTTATTCATTTCTGCAAGCGATCTTAAATGATTGTGCTGTAGTCAGAGCCGGCCATTCGGGCGGGCCGGGGCGTGCCGGGCCGGTCCAACCCCAGTCCGAGCTGCTCCCAGGCAAACCGTAACCGGCACGGCTGCACATGCGGGCCGGGCCGGGCCCGGTTAAGAAAGTGTGAAACCGGAACCGTATAATACGGGTTAGGCGGGTTTCACGGGTTTGTACGGGTTGACGGTTCACGGTTTTGGATGGGCTTGCGGTTCAACCGTGTTCGCTTGCAGGAATGAAGTGGTTTACTGGAAATTAGAATGAATGACAGACTATGATTGCTTTGTTTTCTTTTATTTTAATTTTTTTCTTTTCCATAACAAGTGTTGGTTTTGTAAACAAATAAATAAATTTTTGATAATAAATAATGGTTTGGTAAAAAGAGGACGATACCTTTTATAAATTTTATTTATTAAACATAATTCGGAACAAATTTAGTTAGTAAAACAAAATCAACCCTAAACCAAATTAATTTTTAAAAGTAAATCGAAACAAAAAAAATTATTATTTCTTAAGTTTTATAAGAAAATCAAAATGAAATTAATTTAATTTTTAAAACAAAATCAAAAAAATGAATTTAATTTTTAAAATAAATTGAAAATGAAATGAAATTATTTTCTAAAACAAAATCGAAATAAAATTAATTAAACTAGCCTCTACTTTACGAACAAAAATGAAATGAATAACTAAACTATAAACAAAAGAACTAAACCATAAACAAAATCAAAACAGAGAGTGCTTGCAAGTTCACGGTTTGGCGGGCCGGTTCCGGTTCGGGCTGTGTCGTGCTGAACCTTTACGGTTTGGCGGGCCGTGCTGGTCCGGTTCACGGTCCCCAATCCCCAGACCCGTATTCGGCACGTGGTCTTAAGCGGTCCATGCGGGTTTCGAACCGGCCCGTGTTTAGACGGTTTCGGGCCATTCAAAAAGCGGTTCGGGGCGTGCCGGTTCGGTCGGTTTGGCCCGAATGGCCACCTCTAGTTGTAGAGTAATTCTTATTAGTATGAAGATTATGGTTATGCAACTTGTTAATATCTGCGAGTGATATGAACTGATTGTTCAATTGCAAGTAGAATGATGACTAGAGCTCATCTGGACAATTGATGGATTCATCTACGCGTTGTTAGTTGTTACTGTAGTGCAACACGAGTAAATTTGGACTGTTGGAACGACATGATCAATGGTAGTGTTATTCGCACAATATCATGAATCTGTTTTTGATTAATATTTTGCAACTGAAAGAGAATATGTTTTTGATTAATATCTTGCAACTGAAAGAGAATAGTGCAATTCCGGCGCTTGTAAATGTATATTGTGTATATTATACAATGACAAAGCTACTCAATCCAAAAGTAAGAGGGATAACTGGTAAGGCCTAAACCAAGACTCAGGAAGGTGAAACCTAAGAGCAATGATACTGTTAGCTGAGGCCTGAGAAGGTGATCCTGATGATTTAGATACCAAACCCCTACTGAAGTCCAAACATGTAGGATGAGTTGATTAAGTAATCAGCTGAATATAATGGTCACATTTAAGCACAATAATTACAAGAATGACCTTTTGACGATATTCATAATTAGAGCATGTTAGACATTTTTGACATAAATTTACATTACCATCCTGGCTTTATAGTTCTCAGCATCTTTATTTATCTCTACTTTTTTGTCTTTCTGGTTCACATTTAGGTAAAGCTCTTAGTTTGGCTCTTGCACAGAAGGGAGTATTTGTTACAATTATTGACTACTCTGAGGAAAGGGGAAAAGAAGTTGCATCCCTGGCGGAAAAAGAGATTGCTAAGTTCCACTCTAAGTTGGAAATTCCATTTGCAATATTTATAAAATGTGATGTCAGTAAAGGAGGTTAGAAAATACATCTTATCATCCATCTATTTATATATCTTAACTGATAAACATCTTATTTTTAATTGTCTGAAATTTGGATATATGTGTAGCAAAATAATTTGGTTTTTTGGATCATTTATACTATGTATTATTAGAACTGGACTAGATATCTATTGTGTTGGTCGTCCGTAGTACGTAATTTTGCCTAAATAATAGGATTATACTCCTTTTTCTTATAATTTTTTTGGCAGTATGGAATTTAATATTAGTTATTAACAATGTATGTTCTATGTTGAGGTAAAAATTAATAGTGGACTTTTAAATTCAAAAGAGCTCTATGGATTTTATAAAGTATTAGATTATATAAGAATTATCTAGTTGTAGTATTAGTAGGCCTACAATACAAGATGGACTTTCTGAATTTGCACGAAATATGTATGAGTAATATATATTAGTTCTATATTATATTATTAAATTCAAACCGGAGATCATCCATCCTAGGTCTTTGTTGTGAATAATTTGGGTAGAGACCTAACTTAAATAGTATGGTCTTTTATACTTACAATTGCTATATATTATCATATAGTTGGGCTGATACAGACATGAACTTTCAAAGCCCACGCGTTTAATATTACGGGCCTTTATAAATTATCTGTTTAGTTGGGCTAATATTAAAGACATCTTTCTTTATATATAATAGAATTGGATATTAGAAACAACTTGGTTATTCCATACAATTATCTATTTTTTTTTTTTGAAAATGAGAATAAATCTCACAAATAAAAATCGGCAATTCACCGTGATAATTCTTTCATTTAAGAAAGCTTATTATCTAACCGTCGGACATGCAAGATGACCGGGGAAATTTAGACAATAAAACTTAATGTCCGAAAAGAAAAACCCGTCTTCTTCCAAGAATCCTGGAAATAAAACAAAGTAAACAAGAAGAATATAAGTCGATATATATAACAGATTATATATATTATAAAAATAAAAAAAATATATCCAATAATTAATTATTAATAAAATCACGTGTATATGTATGCGCTGATCAAAAAATTCACACAATCATGATAACTCATAATTGAGACAATTAAACTCTTAATTAAGGCATAATTAATAAAATATTAACGTCCTTAATCAAGACACAATTTACGCCCTCAATTATGAGGCACAATAAATGCCCTCAATTAAGAGGCAAAATAAATGCCCTCCATTAAGGCCCAATTAACGCCTTCCTTTCTGAAACCGGATCTGATCGTGGAACTGCCGTCGCCGTAACCCTCAGCCACTACCGCCACGAGGCCTTCTAACAGAAACACTCAAAGATTGAGTCTTTGCAAATGCACCGTCACTCGGAGCATAAGGACTGAATACAAGCTGGCGAGGACGCCACGGCATCTTCAAGGGTTTATCCCCTACTTCCTTACTATTACTACAACTACTTCCAACTTCATCCATCAAACCACACCACTGTAGAATTCACCAGAAGATTACAATCCCGTTCACATCCACAAAACCTCAATTGAATTTACAACATCTTCAAAAATTATATCAATTATGTTTATCTCTAAATAACAATAGAACAAAAAAAAAACTGATTAATATCCCGGTACGCATAGTGCCTGTTTGTTTGCCGGAAGTAACTTCTGCTTCTGGCTTCTACTTTTTTTGACCCGTTTCTGTAAAGAAGTAGAAGCACTTTTAAGAAGCTGAGAATGCTAGCTTCTCTTTCAAACACTTTATTAACTTATTTACTTCTTACTTCTACTTCACTTCTTTACTTTAAACAAGAAATCACTTCTTTTAAGCTTGCCCAAACGGCCTCATAGTTTATATTCATTATCTGCTGAAAATAGCTCTAAATTTAAATATGTATCATGTACAGAACAATTATCTTAGGCTATTAATTATAAATTTGGCATCTCCATAAAAGAAAACAGCCAATTTTCAAAATCTTTGTTACTTTTGTGTCTCGGAGTTATACAAACTTTTCTGCAAGAAGATTAGATAGACATCGTTATTTATGCTAATATTGAATGTACTATATAGTATGTATTTTTTTTAATTTTTTTATTTCTTGCTTATACATTACCCCTTTTGGAGAAAATTTTTAAAACCCTTGAGTTCTTCTATTGTACTCTTGGACTAATATGAAAATATTGGGCATTTTGCATTCTAGTTGCTATCTTAGCCCGGTAAGGGAATTAATGAATTAATAAACTATATGTCTCTCTGAGCAGAAGAACTAGCTGCTGCCTTCCAGACTCATGCATCCACATATGGAGGGTTGGACATCTGTATTAGTTGCGCAGGGATTAATAATCCTGTGCCATTCCATAATGATCAAACCGATGGTTCTCATTCGTGGAGGCACACTCTCAACGTGGACCTTCTTGCTGTTATAGACAGCACCCGCCTTGCTGTATGCCTTAAACTGATCCTGGATATTATTATTTTTTATATGCCATTTCTTGATTTTGTTATGTTATTAACTTGTTGCTTGTTGTATATCATTGTGCTGAAACAAATTCATGCTTACTTCGTAGCGTTGTAGCAACACTGCTAGGAGGAGGGAATCCATAGATGTATTTATGATGCTTTATAGTATATATGCAATGTTCAAAGTAATTATTTTTAATCTTTAGGCAACTGGTTGGATTTCACTGGCCTTTGACTCATTTCAACGATGTTGTCATATGTTTTAAACCTTAATTTAATGTATTCAATTCTTTATATGATAATTACTGCCTATTGCAATTCAGAAACACTAGGACGGTTTAACTTCTACGTTTTACGACCCAATGTTGAATCTTTTTTCCCCTTATACATTTGTAGGATATATATTTAGTTATATTTCGATTATCATGCTTTTTTGTTTTTGTGTGTGCGCATGTGTGTGCAGGCGTGTGGTAGTTCCACACTGACAGGCAAAAATATTAAGCGTAAAGATAACAAGGTTTGATGCTCTATCAGGCTTCAAATTCGTATCAGAAACTAATTTTGAGCCAAAATATGGATTTTTACAAGATCACTCTCACATGATAGCGACAACTAGAATTTATATGGTTTCCATGTGCTTTTAGATAATTCTTCTTCCTCTATGTGAACCCCTAATTCAATGTTTCATGCAATTGCTTCTGTTGGTAAATTGTTAGATTTTGTGGAGCCAGTCTGTTTGGTTTTGGTCAGTTAAGTTACTATTGATGATGTTAAAGAATTGAAGTTGTAGTTATTGTTTGGTATTTTATGGATTTAATTTAAGACTATACATTAATGATGAATTTTACTCAAGAACATGTTTTTTTGATGAACATTTGTAGGCTTAACATTGCCTTTTAAATATGAAAATCACTGAAATCCAAGCGATGGCTGTGTCTGTGTGTGCATGTTCTTCATATAGTTTAGGCTTATCATCTTCTTGGTGTTAACTGGTGTCTCTATCACTCTAGTTTGTTCAAGTATTGCATAGTTGGTCACTGTTCAGTAACTCTTGTAAATTTCATATTCTGTGAGCAGATCCAGACCATGCAAGCTGCAAAGAGGCCTGGGGTCATCATAAATTTGGGATCTGCTTCAGGACTTTATCCGATGTATAGTGACCCTATATACTCGTGTTCTAAAGGTTTGCTCTTCTTTGCTACTTGGTGTTACCCTTCCATGAATTTGTTAATATAGAAGGCCCATATGTAGAAACTTGCAAGTGTGAAATAATTTTGCTTGGAATCCGAAGTAAGATCCTGAAATATAGGATTGAATTTTAGAACTGTATCTGTAAACTTCGTTACAAAGTGATTGTGGTATTAACTTATAGGCGTGGGATCTCTGTCTGCATTGTAAACAGATATGGATTCAAAATACGATATAACAACCCATTCCAACGTAAAGAAAATTAACTGGAATTGTATCATCTTTGTGAATCTTTCTTCGAGTTGTATTCTGCATCCTCATCACTGGAGCTGCATTTTACCCCTAATATGTTTGTGAATGGCAATCTATCTATCTATATTCATAGAAATATATGCTTCTTGTCAAATATTCTTTTGGGGCCTTGATGAGTTTAGTCTTCACAGGTGGCGTTGTTCTATTTACCAGATCACTTGCTCCGTACAAGAAGAAAGGGATTCGGGTTAACGTGCTTTGCCCTGAGGTGAGAGATAGGTCCCTGTCTGTTTGGCACAAAGGTTGATGGAATTTTTTTAATCTGTATCAAAAAAGAAGAAATCACAGTTCACTTCTAATAACACATTGCAAAATATGTAGATTGTCTGGACGATAGTCATAGTTTCAATATTTCATGTCATGCATGTATATTGATATTTGTATACAATATAGGACTTATAACTTCACTAGACCTCAAGATTATTTATACAACTGCCATAAAAAAATATCAGTCATAATAATTTTTTTTCTAAATCACATCGAAATATAACATATATGGTATGCTAATTAATTGTTGGGAGATGAAGAAAAATACAGTGAAATCAGATTTCATGAAAAGCTCACTGATTGACAGGAAAAATCACAATAGAAACGGAGGGGATTATGTGGGATCATGTGTGGGAAGGTGTATTTTAGTTGTGTGGGGTGACTTCTACGGGCCATTAGATTAGATTCATCTAAGGGTTTTTGATTGATTTGTAGTTTTCATTTTAATTTTGGTTTGTATTTGAACAATTGCATATATACACATTATGTCTTGTTATATTAATTTTAGTCATCCATTTTTGTTTCATGACCCTGTTTGTATGTATCGGGTAGATAAATGTGTGCAAATATCTGAACTTTTGTCCTTTTCTGCCGTAAGCACTCCCTCTGGCCTCTGCCCCAAATAAGTACTGTATGCTGAGTTTTTATATCCAAAAAACTTGAAGTTCAAAATTCCAAGTGTAACAAAATATCAATGACCATCATGCATGAATTACTTTTAAGTTTTATATGTGGGGTTAGGGGTTATAAAATATGTAGGTTAATTGTAAAAAAGCACAATTCTTTAGGGCCTTGGTCAATCATTTTATGATGTTCCCTATTTAAGTCATATAACCCCCTCATATAATTAATCTGATTATTGAGATGATAAATTATTGAATTGTGAATCTTTTGTTTATTGCTTGCAATTCATAGTTTATTCTCTTTTCTATATTTTGGAAATCCTTGGTGTAGTGGATTTTCTGCGATCAATCCACCTATACTATTTTTTCATTCACAAATTCTCTCTCAAAACTGTCCTGCAGCAAGGGTTTAATACTTGACAACTTCAAATATTAAAATAAATATAAGCAAAATGAATGCATGTGATTAAAGAGGTCATGAGATCGATTCTTTAGGCGGTTTGGGAAACCTTAAGATTATGACTCATGGTTTATAACGACTATGTGATAAGTGCGAAACTTAAATTGTCTGTATGAGTAAATTTATATTATCGGTGACTTGTAAGTTATTTTAAATATAATAATAAAAATAAATTTGATAGGTTATTTATTTGAGTGATAATATTGACTTTTATTAATAGAAATCATACAAATAAAATAGTTGTTCAAAAATGTACATCGTACCAACTTTTGATTCTAAGTCCGTTCCCGACTTATTTTTTTATATTAAGTGATTTTTTGGCTTCTTACATAGACATACAATTTTCAGCCTAAAGTCGAAATTGGTTCTAAGCCTGGGCTTAAAGTCCAGGCAAACAGGCTGCAGGCTGACGTACATGTAAAATAATAAGAAAATATGAAAATTACATGTATAATGCATAACTATTATACATATATTATATATAGGGGGAGGTTCAGTGGGTAACTCTTGGTTGAGTAACCTAGTAACGCTTAACTATATAATAACGTCGTTAGGTCAAAAACAGAACATGCCCTGTTTTTGTTTTAATGGCATGTTCTTATGTTCTTGTTATTTTCTTATTTTTATATATATGTAATTTATGTATGTTGCAACATTTACTATAAATCACATGTTCTGTATTTTGTAATATTTGTTTGAATGTTGAGTAAAAATTTTCCTTTTCCATACTCGGTATCTTTTACTAGTGTTCTGTATTTTTTTATTAATGCTACGTAAGTTTTTTGGGTTCACAATTATTTTTATGTTATTTTAATTTTCAGTGTACTACTGTACATATTCTAACAATGTTCTGTATTTATTGATTCTATTTTTATGTTTTATAAAATTATTTTATATTTCTAATTATTTTATATAATATATATTATTTATTAATGTTCTGAAATTTTTATGTGTTCTGTAATTTTTATGTGTTCTGTAATTAGTTTATTACTTTTTAATGTGTTCTGTAATCAGTTTATTTATGTTCTGTAATTTCTGTTTATTAATATTCTGTAATTTTTCTGTGTTCTGTAATTATTTATTAGCATGAACACATATTCTTTTTTTTTAAATTTATGTTTTTTATCGTGTTCTGTGAAATGAATATTTTTTGTATCATGTATAATACTTTTTGATTAAAAAAATAAAATTTGATGTGTTTTATAAAATCAATTCACGTAAAAAATTTATTTTAGTATTTGGTTTTTAAGAATAAGATCTATATGATACATATACAAAATATTATATATTTGATATTTTTAATATATCTATGGAAGACTAAACATATAAAGCACATATTTGTTTTTGAGAAACAAATGATGTTACATTTGAAGAAGAGCAAAACAATTGATAGTAGACGCATAAAAAATAATTAAAATACCTAAACAACACACGTGCTTGCAGTTTTTTTAACTCCGTTAAGATTGGTCATGTTATACAGTTATTAAGTAATCTGAACCGCTGGCTTACAATAAATCTGATGGCTGATATTTAGTTACTCAGTTACTAGTTACTCACTGATCCTTCCCCTATATATATATATGTATATATGTATGCATGTATGTATGTATATATAATACTAAAACATACTCCTATACAAATATATGTGCACTGCATGGGAAAGTACATATGCTTGAAAGTATCCTGATATTGGTGATATAATGGTGACACATATGCTCTTATATGGGGGACTTTATTGGTTTGCAGAGTAGTAATATTGTAATCAAGCGTTTGTTAAGCATGTAGTCTTGCTAGTATCATGGACGAGTTGAATGAAGACGGAAATATTGTATTAATACTCTAAATGATTAATGAGGTAGGTTAAGTTGAACGTTTTTTTAAGTTGCATGATTAGGCGATGAATGTTTAGCAGATATTCTTTCAGTTAATGGAAATTACTGATTTTTTATATTTATTAATTTCTCTATTAATAGTTCAGGGTTAATTATGCTAGAATTAATTCACAAGTTAAATGAATCTGGGATTTATATGTTTACTCTCAATTTTGATTCTACCTGCAGTACTGTTTAATATAAAGCTTTTCTGCCTGCAGTTTGTTCGAACTGATCTAGCATTAAAAGTAGATTCAACAATGATTGAGAAAATGGGTGGCTATGTTTCCATGGAATCAGTGGTCAAAGGTATCGTTTTTCTCTATTACCTATAATGTCCTTAATTTTACTTAGTTTACCTTAGAATCCTTTCTTGTTTAGTCTTTCATCTATAATCATTTACCTTTGTCATCGCATTAGTATTACCTAATTTCAAACTTGAGCGTCTATTATCCTTTAAAATTATGTTGCGTGGTTACCTTAAAAGGCTTTTCTTTATTGGCACTGGGGTACATTTCTGGAATGTGAGACTGCCCTTGAGCACATAATACATAATATGACAGACAAAAATTGATACTAAGATTAATAATTAATCTTGTATACCTATATGACTCATACCACAAAATTTTTCTATCATGTTTTAAAACCTTTTTAGTTAGTTTAGAAGTATCTCTGTCGGGGTGATATAAGTTTATAGTCATTGATCAAACATTTCCCATTTAATGTTTAAACTTTTGGGCAAAAGCATAACTTTTAAGTAGCTAGAAATCAAGATGTTGATAAACAAGAGCCTCCTTAATTGTTCATAACTTGACATTCACTTTCCAAGCCTTTGCGTATTGTTTGGTCCAATATGTTATCATCAGTTTTTATTTTATTAAGATACTTCATAAGATCTTTTATGTGTTACTATTACAAAAGTTAAATTAGGGTGCAGTCCCCCCCTCCCCCCCCTTGGATAACATATTATTCATACTACAACATTTCCCTATCATGTAGTACATGTCATTTTCAATTGGTTTAGAAGTATCTCTGTCAATGTGAAGCTGTTAGGTTCTGCATAAGGACTTTTGTGCTGAATGTAAATATATTTCATTTTTCAGGTGTGTTTCTGCGAATTAAGTGGGAAACGTAACTCATGTATATTATTATCTTGATATTTCTTCGATGTGTTTTGTAGTGTCTTTAAAACAAATTGAACAATAGTATTATTGTTATACATTTTTATTAATGGTAGTCTCTTGAGTGATAAAAATACCACAAGTGCACCGGCTTATTTGAATACATCATTGGTACAGGTCTATCCACAGAAAACTAAAACCTCAGCATATGATAAGCTAACAGGAAGATTATAAAGGATGTCTTAACGATTTAATCAATTGCTTCTGTGTAACTTTTGAACTGAATTCTTAACCTGGAATAGTTTTACACAAAACAGAAATTTAAATCAAATATATATCAAAACTATGTAAAAACCACTCAAATAATAGACAATTGAAAGGAAATTCTTAAGATTCAGAGAATCATAGCTCATAACCGAATGACATCCTGCTCTACTTGTGGCTCAAATGACTAATATAATAATCTAAGTATCTAACTAATTTATTAGAATTTGTATGTAACTATATATACTGTACCATAAACAATTATTAAATATTAAACAAGTTGTACCTAACTACATCCACTAATTAGAAGGGTGTTAGCTTTGAATGAAAGCAAATAACATATAATCACTGAAATGCATACCAGAAGGAACAGCAAGCTAACTTGAAATTCAAAGTAAATAAGAGAGACTAATAAATTATATTGTTTACAACCAGATCTTTTAATGGCTCAATAAATTTCATCAGCCAAATTATTATTTAATCTTTTGCATTCACTGTCTAAAATAGAAAAATTTTAGGACTTCCGTAATATATCTTATCTACTTCTTTTCGTTTTCACTTTTTCTTTCCTTCCATTCTTTTTACCTCCCTTTCCTTTGCCAACAAGTTTCATCTTCTTTTGTCTTTTTTCTATTAAAGCTCCTTTCGTTAAATTCTCTAAAAAAAAGTAGATTAAATAATTAACTAAACAATGATACAAGATTGCAATAATAGGTATTAGAATATACATATGCATGCCTCTGTATGTTTGTTGCCCGTTCATGGTTCTAATAGCTTAAATTCTCAGTATTTAAAACATTGTCTGTCTCTGAATGGGTTTAATGATTAAATGTACAATGGTTGTTTGTGTCATGTGCGGGGACACTTGGACTATTTATGATAAATCATTTTAAGTAGGCAATAACGGTTGTTACTTGTCAGAGGAGCAAGTGAGATTATGTGGCATCAGACCTGTATTTCAGCCTTAAACTTGTACTTCGGTGTTTTGATCTACTGAGTTTAATATCTTCAGGTGCATTTGAGCTTATTAGTGATGAAACTAAAGCTGGATCCTGTTTATGGATTACTAATCGAAGAGGAATGGAATATTGGCCAACTCCCATGGAAGAAGCAAAATACTTGGTCCGTCCTTCCAAGTTGAGAGAAAAGTCGCAAGCGATCAGTACTTCAAGTTTCCAGTTACCTGAGAGCTTTGAGAAAATGTAAGTGCACACATAGAAAGTTCTGTTTTCAGTTTAGGATAAAAGGGTTTCTTTTACTTATTGCTTTAATGTTGAAATTTTAAAGGCTCGAAATGAACAAATAAATGTCAACAGATACATGTGAATAATTTTGCAGTAGCTCAACTCCTTTCAATGAAAAAATATGTTCTACCAATTTTAGTACTTCTCTTTGAAATTCAAATTGGAGAAGAGATCCTTTTTCCAACCTTACAACACTTTTAGTTTTAACTAAATTGTGAAGAATGAAGTATTAAAATATTGCAAGCTGCCAGGTCTGGTCGCGATTTTTTCCGGTTTTATGGCTTATAATTTGATCTTTATTTCTAATATACCTCTTTATTTGCACAGTTTCAAAATTACTGTACTTGAAAAGAATTTTTCTTCCTTAGAATAGTTTCTTTTTCCTTTTTTTTTTTTGTGTAAAATTTTCTCTGTAAAAAATACTTTGAAATTGTGTTCTGACATTATTTATCTTTTTTCTCTAGAATTGTGCACAAGCTGAGTCACAAATTTCGTAGTGCAACCAGCATTGTGCGAACGCCATTGAGAATACCCATTAAACCAGATCATGTCCTTGTAAAAATAATCTATGCTGGCGTTAATGCAAGTGATGTAAGTCTGTGGCTGTCCTTACTCCTTAATTCTGAATTAATTGGACAATGAGAGATACTTCATTTTAACCATATTGAATCATCTAATAAGTTTCGAGATCTAAGTTTTATGACCAGCCTCTCCTAAGATATGTAGTTACCTTGTAAAAGAAAACGGAACATATAGGGTTCAATATTACTCATGATTAGATTCTATGGGGTATCCACAAAGAAGAATGTCTGGGTAGTTAGCTAGATGCATGATTAATTCTAACGTGTACCAAACTGTATTAAATTAATTAAAATTTAATTTATGTAATCATGTTATTTCCAGGCTTTGTTTTGCTTTGGCGTATTGATATGGATTATATTAGCCAATCTCAAGTTTGAATATAAGACGATGACTACAAACTATAGTTACAATTTACTGAACTAGTGGAGGAATGAAACTCCCTGATAATGTAAGATTAATGCATGGGTGATTCTCATACATCCCCTTCATTTAATCATACTAACTTTGTTGTATGTTTTTAGGCATTCCTGATGTTTTGTAATTTGTTTACATACAACTAGCCTATGCAGTCAACTCCTTAGACATTGAAGGAGAAAAACTTGCACTGCCATAATTATAGCATGTGATCTTCTTAATTGTTCTAATAAACAGATACTTGATGGGTTGAAATAAGGCCTAATAATTTAGTAACAGATAAAAGGTCCAAAAGGAGAGCACGTCCATTTACTAACGTCCATTTACTAAGGCCCGGGTTGCTGATAAATTTCGTAATTAATTAATCAGGCTTAATAAAAGCCCGCTCGACATCCCACATTAAGGTTTGTGGATAGTCAAATGTCAAGGCCCAACTTTGAGCTTTGGGAAAGCCCATGTCTAAGATTTCAGAAAATTTCAGAAAGGATCCGGAACCTTATCTTAAGAGTTCTAAATAACTACAAACAACTACAGACAATCATTAAGACCTATTTCTACTTTATCTCTTATTCTCTAACACTTGAAATATCTATGGAAAGGGCTCACAACTAGAACTACTTTTTTGGCTTGATCCTTTACATACGTAAAGGTATGTAGACATCTTGTAAGGATGGTTTCAGTTCCAATTCACGAGAGTAACCATTAAAGCTCGAAGCTAACTCCTCATTTTTTATCTATAAACAACACTGAACAAGTCAATAAAAAGATGATGTTCCAAAAATAAGTCACGTAGGGAAGTTAGTTATACCTTTCTCATTGACCCTCGACAAACCGAGGGATTTGGGGTTGTTCTCATCTAGGAGCTACCAGGAAAGTGTTGCACATTGTCCTTGATGAGCTCCTCATAAGCGGCCTTCTTAAAATCTAAGAGTTGGATGGAGTTGGCACTCCCATCAACTACCTTATCAAATTTCGACTTAAAGAGGGTGCCCTAATCACTCCCTTCCTAGGTTAGTTTGAAAAAATTATTTTATCCAGGTGGGGTTATTCTCAAGAATAGAAATGTCATCGAAAATGTGAGGTTGAAAGGTTGGTGGTTAATGGAAACCTAACCAGTGTGACCAATAATAGAGTTTTTAAATTGAAAGATTTATCTGAATAGAGGGACGATCATGGTAATATTCTTACAAATGCACTAGACCATAAAGCAATGAATAATACGCCATGCATTAATTAAAGGTTGGCATGGATTAATTTGAACATCAGCTAAAAGTGTGGGGATGCAAGGGTGAAGAGGAAATGGAAGTCTGATAAAAGGACATCTTTGTATACAAAAAGGGAGCGGGGTCCCAATGACATGTCCTATTCCCAGCATCAACTAATTTTAGCGTATGATTAGGAGAAAAATTAAAAGCTAAGGATTCATTATGCAAATTAGAAGAAATATTATAAGAATCTAACCCCGACAAACTAGGGTCTTCATCCTTCTTAAGGTTTAACAACTCGACTAATGACATGTAAGGGAAGTTGAAGTGATGGGAGTACCTCTTTTAGAAGCACCGGTGTTCATATTCGCCAACCTCGCAACACTCCAATCATCCATATTTTTGTTGTTGAAAGCTGAAAATCTGAGCACTTTGTCAAGGAAAAAGAAGGAAAGAGTTGAAGGGTTGAAAACTTCGCTGAAAATCACCTTCTCGAGCTTTGAAAACTAGATGTTTGAGAGTGAAGTGAGAATGAGAAATGTCACTCACTCCACTCTTTTTTCAAAAGAGGGAAAAGCCGGTTGCACAGTCATGAATGGTTAAATTATCAGAATTAGTCAGTAGAAATCCCATGAAACTGGCCCAAAAGGTCAAAGCCATAACCTAGGGCCCTGGAGAATGCTCAAGAATTCTCTAGAACCTCCAAGGAAATAATTCAAAAATAAATTATTATGAAGAAATTCTTTAAAAATAACCCATGTAATTCTCTAGAAAGAGTCAAACAAGCTCACTTGCCCCATTCAGGAAACTTTTAAAATTAAAAAGAGAGGGCTAAATTTTGAAAGCACGATAGACCCAAATTCTAATAGGTTCCATAATAATGGAATTAATTCATTAAATATTTTATAAGTTCATAAACTGCAAGGCTTGGGTTGGCCCATAAAAAGAAAGCCGAATAAGCCCCATGAATTATTAAGGGTGAATAAGAAAAATATGGATGTATAGACTATAGTCAATTTAGATCGATTAAATATCTCAAATGCAATTTGATCGAGTTGCAATTTTGGCACATAAGTCGATCTCGTTCGAGGTCGAACAAATATCTTAAAATATGTTCGACCTAATTATAGTTTTTAGCATTTAAGTTGATCTCAATTCAGGTCTATCAGACCTCAAAACTGAATCTACCTAGTCACACTTTTCACCCTTAAATCAACCTCAGTCGAAGTCGACATAAAAGAAAATAAAAATATATGTATATAAATGCAGAATTCCAAAAGTGGTCAACCTCATTTCAAGTAGACTGATCGACCTCAAAACTTGGTTGACCTAAATTTAAGGTCTTAACTCGACCTCAAACCCTTGGTCGACCAGGTCGATTGTTTGATCTCAAACCACATTCGTGGTTCATGATTGAAGCTGGGAGGTCTAAGTCGACATCAACCCAGGTCGACTAATCGACCTGGATGCTTCCAAAGGTCCTTAAATCGATCTCACTCAGGTCGAACAAGGGCAGGGAAATTTAACAATTCCGAATTTATTCATAATAAATTTGAAAAATTCCAATAATTCTCACAAAATTCATGAGAATTTAAAATA
Organism: Daucus carota subsp. sativus; assembly: GCF_001625215.2. Lineage (NCBI taxonomy): Eukaryota > Viridiplantae > Streptophyta > Magnoliopsida > Apiales > Apiaceae > Daucus > Daucus carota. The sequence continues at coordinate 21,492,100 of NC_030386.2, read as the reverse complement.
AATTCTACCCACAGTGAATTTTGGAGAACTATAGAAGTATTTTATGTGCCAAACATAAGTTTTAAAAATTAGAATTAATTCCTAAAAAATTCCAAGAAAATATAATGGGGCCAAAGAACCATAAACTCATGCTCCTTCGCCATAGGGAAAAAAGAACAATTTCTTTGCTGCTTTACAAAGAAAAATATTTTACTCACAATATAAAAGCTCCAAAATTCAACAAAATAAATAAATAAAAATAATTTTGCATCAAGGGTAAAAGGAAGATTCCCACTAGAAGACAAAATGGAGTTTTGTTAAAATAGGAGAGCAAGCCTATTTACCAGGGCCCAGGTTGCTTATTTGTTGATGAATTTTGTAATTAATCAGGCTCAATAAAAGCCCGCTAGACATCCTGCATTAAGGTTCGTGGATAGTCAAATGTCAAGGCGCAGCTTTGAGCTTTGGGATCAAGAAATTTCCGGAAAGATTCAAAAACTTATCTCAAAGAGTTCTAGATAACTAAAAACAATTACATATAATTATCAAAACCTATTTCTACTTTATCTCTAACGCTTGAGATATCTATATAAAGGGCTCTACTCCTTGCAACTAAAACTACGTTTTTGGCTTGATCCTTTACAAACGTAAAGGTATATAGGCATTTCGTAAGGACTGTTTTGGTTCTGATTGACGAGAGCAGCCATTAAAGCATGGAGCTCACCCCTCGTTTTTGATCTATAATAATACTATACAGTGCCAACTAAAACCGTTGTTTGTTTTAGTTCAAAGAAGATCTTCTGTGTGAAGGATAAAGGTCTTCTAACAAAATCATTTGTGGCAGGTAAACTTTAGTTCTGGTCGTTATTTCAGTGGAAATAGCAAGGAGATCGAGTCCCGCCTTCCATTTAATGCTGGATTTGAGGTGTGAATTTCTAAGTCTCAATCTATATCTTCATAGTGTTAATGTGAAGAACTTTTGTTGGTCAAGCGTAATCTTTGCATGTGATTTTTTTTTTTATGCTAGTGAAGCTATATAGTTTTTTAACGCTGTTGTGTTAAATAGCATCTGCTGTCTAGTACCTTCATTCAAAAATATACGTATGTTCTTTAGCATAAAACAGAGCATAGTTTCTATATAGTTTTTAGGCTCACATAGGTTCATTTATTAAATATCTACACTCTATTTAATTAAGAAATGCATTCATGGAGTTATAAATAGCTATAACTTGGTATGTAATGTTCATACACATAACTTTCTTCTCATTGTTTAGGTCTCTGAAAGTAAAGGGCATGGACTTGTGCGCATGCGTATTTGTTATTCTCATAAATTATCTCTGATTTTTACTTAAATATATGTACCATGTAATTCACGTCTTTCCATCTTAGGTTATTGATTTGTGTTAAATATATAAACAGCACTCTTGTTAAAATTCGTATTATTTTACTGTTTCCTGGAGTCATTTTAGGGCTACTAAGTTCAGAAGAGAGGAACATTCAGCTATTTAATTTTTTCTGTTTGGATAAAAAACTGTGACATCCTGAAAACTCATTCTGTATCCTTAAAGTAGGATGTATTTGGTTTGCGTTTGCAATGTCTTGTTACTTTCTCTCTATAAAGTCTAAAGCAGGTACATTCTTTACATTGTTAGATCTATAATTTCATGGTATTTTAGATAATATTCTTACAAGGATTAAATATTTAGGCCACTTAAAGGGTAAATATACTCCAGATGAAGCTACCAAAAAAAAGAATTGCAAAAAAGGATAGTGACAGTAGTTCTCTAGTGATTCGTCAGCACCTTGACCTTCCACTGGTCGGGCATCTTTCAAACAAATGATTATTTTGTGAAATTGTGTCTCCAGCAAAAGTATCTCTCTTTTAACTTAAATGTTCTATCATTAGATACCTCATGCATAATTACTCTGTTTTTAAAAGATATATGCATTTTGTATCTGATATAGAGTGAGTACTTGAGAAGTCCGAAAGCATGCACATGAGAGGTGGCGCAACTCAAATCTAATTAGCTGTAGTCAATTAAAAGAAAAGTGTCTTGGGGCCTTTCTTGTTACATCATACATGACACATGCAATCCTCTGTTCTGCAGGCTGTTGGTATCATTGCTGCTGTGGGTGATTCAGTGAGGCATCTAAATGTTGGCTCTCCAGCTGCAATCATGACATTTGGAGGTTATTCTGAATTCACAATGGTAAACTAGTTTGAAAAAAGGTCCTTTTTCGTAGTAAATTCTATACGTGACAGTTGAAATATATGAACATATAATACTTTATTCTAATGTAATTAAGGTACCCTCAAAGCACATCCTTCCCGTGGCAAGGCCAGATCCTGAAGTTGTTGCTATGCTGACCTCTGGACTTACAGCATCAATTTCTCTGGAAAAGGTTTTTGGTACCCACAAAACTATCAGTTTCCATTTAATGTTTCAGTGGTTGTCCACTTGTCCTTGTCCTAATGAAGAAAACTTAGCTTTTCAATTATCCTAAAAGCGTGTACTAATAATTAATCACTATTTATTATTAAAATAGTTACATAGTTGCCTGACATTATTCAGTGGAACTTGTAGGCAGCACAGATAGATCATGGGAAAGTTGTTCTAGTCACTGCTGCTGCAGGAGGGACGGGTCAATTTGCAGTCCAGGTATACTTCTGAACATAAAGGGAAATCTGTAGTATCGAACATAAGAGGAAATCTGTTATGCTATACATATTTAGGTCTATCCTTTTTAGATAACTTTGTAAAGCATGAGTATCATATATGGAGCACTGAGCAGAAAGATTGAGATAACTATGTTTCCTTTAACACATTTTTTTATCTGTATTTCTTTTATTTGAACCCAGCATTTTGGTAAAAAATTCCCGCACAGGTACCCACTGTCATAATGAAACTTCCTAGGCAAAATGAAACTTTTTTCTAGGAAATTTTTGAATAAAAGAATCTGATACTTAATAAAAGAACTCCACAAAAGAATACACCTCTTGTTAGAGATCTTTTCTTGCATCTTCCTCTCTTTGATAAATAATGCTGTCAACCATACATGATATATTACAAAAAAAATGAGCAACTGGAAAGGAGTGGGGCATTTCTTAGAATGCTTTTGATTGCTGTGTTTAGAGTTATGGAGGCAGGTGATTGATATTTCACATTCATCTACATATTCTAGTGACAGGTCAGCTCATTTTGACTTATGGCTAATGCAGCTTGCTAAACTGGCTGGAAATACAGTAGTAGCAACTTGTGGAGGTAAAGAGAAGGCGATGCTTTTGAAAGATTTAGGTGTTGATCGAGTTATAGACTACAAAGCTGAAGATATTAAAACGGTATCCTCAAAGTTCAGCAATATTACTCTTATACTAGCTAGGATTTCAGAGAATTCCTTGAGCACTGTCTGCCTCTGGGCCTTTTAAATAATGGAAAACAAGAAAAACCTATTATTCGCCAAAGATTTGTATAAGAAAATAAACGATATGCAAATTAAAAAACAAAGTAGTTAGCAAAACCATAGTTAACTGCAACGCCCGAATAGTTTATAGTACATACCCTAATTTGTTCCCGCTGCAAGTTAAATATGTTTTGCCTTGTAATATGATATGTGGCTTCTTTAATTTCAAATCCCTTTAGTTATACATCAGATTCTGAATGACTATAAACACTCTTTCTTCGTCAGTTGGAAATATAGTAATAAACAAAAGTTTCATTGCAACTTTTATCAACAGTTTACTTCATCACCATTCTACACCAATTTCTACTTCATATCTGTTATGAGATCATATATTTATCTTGAAATACTTGCTATTCGTCTTATATGTCTTAAATCTTTATATGGAGTCTCACATGTATTCAGGTTCTAAAGAAGGAGTTCCCTAAAGGCGTTGATATAATCTATGAGTCTGTTGGTGGACAGATGTTTGACCTATGCCTTAATGCGTTAGCAATATATGGACGACTTGTGGTGATTGGAATGATTTCTCAGGTTGATGCTACATGTGTGTGTGTGTGTGTATTAGTGTATATATACATATATCATATTTTATGTCTTTATAGTTGCTTTATAATTTTAGGATTAAGCTTGTAAACACGTGTCTGTAATTTGTATTGCATCTTATAAGCTCTTATTTTAGTATCAAGGAGAACATGGATGGAAGCCATTAAATTACACTGGAGTATGTGAGAAGCTTCTAGCTAAAAGCCAAACTTTGGTACGTAAGCCACATCTTGCAGTATGGCATAACTTAAGTTTTCGTTTGTTCCTCACATGTTCATTACTGGAGACTTTTTAGTAGCATCAAATACATTTTAACAATAAAGAAATAACCAATTTAATGCGATTACAAAATTGCAATTAGGTTGTTACAATAATAATGCTTGTCTGGATATGCAAAATATCTCATACTTATAGCTTGTTTGTTATATTACAGCAATACATGAAAGTAAGAAAGGCTGTTTTGATAAACAAAATTTGTTACAGTTTTTGCACCAAACTTGATCTGTGATTTTTTTCTTATCAACAAATACTACAAACTTACTTTTAGCAGATTGAGACGGATGTTGTTGCAATAGAAATATGTGTTAGACTCACTCCCATTTCCAGTACCCGTGTTGAGATCCCATGATCTAAACAAGCCCTATGTTCTTCTGGATTAGATATCAGTGACCACATATCAGGGTCTTGCGCTTATTAACTTTTTTATGACCTAGGTTGCTTATCTAATATGTCACTCTGCCAGCAACTCCCATTACTTGTTATTTTGAGTTGTTCTAGACTTTTAGTGTTAATGTCGCCTCTTTTGGCAGGCTGGATTTTTCCTCAATCATTATACACACCTATGGCAACAGCATCTAGACAGCCTGGTTCAACTATATACGACAGGAAAGCTAAAGGTAGAAATATACTCACTCAGCATGGATAACTATAGAATCGTGACTGAACTTGCATGGATAACTAGATCTATGCTAGTATGCATACATGAATTTTAGTTGCACATACATTGTTGACATGGTCTTTAAGGCAATGATGTACATATCAGGCATGTTGTCTTGCACATACTAAATCATACAACTTGATTTCTTAAAGCTTGCTTGCTTTATATATTGCACATTGCATTCAAAATAAAAGGAGTTGGTATAGGTCAAGTGTGCAAGTGGAACATATATTTTGTTCCATTTCTTAATAGGGTATAAAGTTATATAATACAGTATTTGATTTAGCTTATATATAGGTTTGGAAGTTCCACCTCTGTTGGAAAAATGACTTTGTTTGACCTGTTTCACACATTTTAGCTTTTAAATATTTAAAAGCTGACTGAGATGGGTTAATGGTTAACATATTCAATATGTATCCAAGATTTAGTTTATAGTTCTTCCAGTCATTAAATTTTGGACATAAGCAGCATAACAAATCTTTGGAAGTACATAAAGCTGGTTAGTCTTTTCAGTGATTGTAAATTACCTAAGAGCATGTCGTATTAGTCTGACCTGTACTTGGTTGTTGAAGGAAATTTTGAGTGTGTTGTATTAAAATATGCGGTGTCATGCATGCAAATTCAGGTTCATAAATGAATATTGCAATAGGCTTACATAATGAAGTGAAGCTTGTAAATCAAGTTGAAATTACTCAACTTAGCATGTATAGCTTCAAGTCTGATGCCATTTGGGGCAATTTATTAGTATCAGTTTAGGATCAGTAGATATTCTATGTACAACCATAGGTTTGTGCAGAACATATACTATCATATATCATACGAAGCTTAGACTTTGGAAGTTGAAGATGGGATTATAACATTCCCTCTACTTGGTAGTAACAATCATCGTTCTGTTCGTGCACCTTCAAATGCGCGCACACTCACATATAAAATTATATATATAATTATAATCTCTGTGGCGTAGGTCTTAATTGACCCAAAAAGGTTCATGGGCCTCCATTCTGTTGCTGATGCAGTTGAACATCTTCATTCTGGAAATAGTTTTGGCAAGGTACAATTTCTTACTCACAATGCACTTCATCTTGCCCCTGGTACAATAATTTCACACAACATAATTTGTATAGGTGGTGGTCTGTATCGATCCATCATACAGTAACCAATCTTCAAAGCTATGAAGCATGCTTCTGCTTTTGGAAGTGTAAATTAAAGCATCAAGTCCATCTAAGGATGCATAGCCATAAGAATACTGGCTTGTGCGTGTTATTACTGTAGCTGCCTGGGGACGGGCTTAAGTTGTAATTCAAATAAAATCTCACCTCTTAGTTTCATACTTGTATTATGTACTGAAGTGGTCTTATCACTATATGTTTTATCCATTTTTACACTTGACATTACCTTCCACATTGTTTTTGAGGATGTGCACTATTCACTTTTGTATTTTGGCAATTTCTTGCATATTATGTATGTTGTGATTTTAAGTGGTGGATCCACAAATTTATTTACGGAAGTCAAAGTCTTATCAATAGTTAAAAAAAAACACTTTTGTACCTTGGCAATTTGGTAAATTGTAATAGTTAAGCATGGAAAAAGAGGATTCATCAAGTATATGAAGCAATATCATCGTAATTATGTTCAATATTCTTGTTGCTTCCTAGCCCTCTATAATGATTTTATCAGGCAAATAGTATACTGAAATTTTTTACTCGACCTCCAATAACAAAAGGTTACGCTTTACGAAAAATTCTTAAATAGTTAAATTAATTCAGTCCTATCATGATTAACTATTGACAACACAAAAGTCGAAGTAATATAAGCTTCTTTGAATTCATTATTTGTAGAAACATGAACCTTAAATTTGAAAAATGGGTTCAACACATCTTTTTTTATCATCTGTTGGATACGAAATATACTTCATACCATAGTTCATAAACTCAGTTTCATCCGTATCAATATTATTTAAAATTTATAATATTTTTGTTCACATTATCAAAATTATAATCATAAATTTTATGGCGCTCCATACATGTAACTTTAATTTATTCACCGTCGACCTTAAAATTAAGTTGTGTTTGTTACTGTCACTATAGAAGTTAACGACATAAGAACCCATCTTACACATTGTCTACAAAATTTTGTTTTCATGAACCGTGGTAGATATCTTCAAGCTCTGAAGTTTACTTATGCATTTTCATTCTTATATTCTTTTATTATCATATTACCTTCGTTCAAATAGACACAAAAACTTCACAATTTGTTGCCTCACCTCCTTCGACCTTCTTAGAAGATTTACCAAACACTGCATCATCAAGTCTAATGCTCAACTATATCATTGTACCCGTTAAACTCTTAATTGCAACTTCGCTCAAGTTCTTGAAGTGAAAACACAATCACCATCACTGTCTTCATACATCTCCAATTCTGGATTGGTATTTTTCTTTGTTTCCTTTTAATTCTTTCGATTATATTAATAAAATTTTCATTAAGACAAACAACTCACTATTTTTGATACGTATTTGACCAAAATTACTTTACTGATTGAGCACAATCCTTATTTTCGTTGGCTCTCTATTCTTTTATTCTTTATAAATTATTTGAAAAACTCATTAATATTGGAAGCAACTTAATATTGACTCTCTCTCCCTGCAATCGATTATTATTAAACCTGGCACCACCACACACATATCGCCTGTTGCAAGCCTGACAAAAATATTATATATATGATTTTAAATAATTCGTAAATTTCATTATTACATATTGCCAAAAATTGGATTTGTATTTGCTGACAGTTGCAAATTGAACCCTAATTGTAACTTTTGAGTTTATTGCAACATTTTAAAAATACTACAATATCTCCTCAACACTTTTAGCACTTCAAATAATATTTTTATGAACATTGCATTCACTTTGTGCAACTTTCCTAAAAATTAGGTATTATCATAAATTCGTGCAACACTTTTAAGGCAATATTTTTAAGCTTTTAGACAATATATTTGTCTAACAATTTGTAACATATTATAATATATTTTAGTTTTTTGTCAACACGAACCTGCAACAGTTTTAATTTTACAATAACACTACGCGTGGATCGTAGTTATTACCTAATTATACGTGTTTTGAAAATACCATTATATATATTGCTTAATATGTTCGATAAGCAATATAATATTTTTTATGAAATGATAATCATAATACAATAATCAACAAAATTTTAGTTTTAAACATATATTTAATGTGGAAAGTTGTTGAAAGAGTAACAACAAATAGAAATTATATATATATATATTAAACAATAAAACAATAATAAGAAAACAATCAAATATTAAAAGATAGCTATAAATTAGTTATAAGTAGTTAAAGAATCTACAAAATTTAAGCATACACTTATGGTCTTATAGTCGGACAAGGTGGTATACAAGCGTTTTGGTTTTACGGAGGTATAATTTCTAGACCTAGCTATTAGAACCAAAACCCTTATCATTTTCCCAATTAGGTTGGTTTTGTTATTATTTCTCACACCCATGATAAGTGAATTCTTCTATATATCCGGTGCAGGTAATAAAACCTATATTATGTAAAAATCCCGAATCAAGAAACTATGTGACAAATATTGCATGGCTTAAGTTGACATAAAAAAAATGGACTAAGAAATTTCCACCAACATAGTTTACTGGCTAGCTAGCTAGACATAAATCCATGAACACAATAAGCTACAACTCAAATATAGTAATGTACATTTAAAAACCTACTGAACCCCGTCTCAGGCCACAATCAACTTGCAACCTGAGAATTAAACCTGCAATTTACAAGCTAGACCTAACTCTAGAAACACAAGGTACAACTAATAACATTACTGTACATCTAAAAAGCTATTGAAGGCTGTCTTTGGCCATAATCAACTTGCAGCCTGAGAATTAAAACCGACAATTCTTTAGTTATCGAGGTCTCTATCGATATATCACAAATATTTCTCAACAAACAAAGCACATAGTCAACATGAACTAGAAATCCAACAAAAATTCAATTTTTCAAATCTGAAAAAATTGGAGGGTTTTTTCCTCCAGAATACAGGCAACCTATGCTGATATGGTGATGATCTTCCATAAGATGAAATCTGCGGTAATAGAGCTCGTTTCACATTTTGTACTCTGCAATTCCAGACCACTCGTCTAAACAAAAATCAAAATGATAACTATATATCATTACTTCTACTATTATATTATTACTTATCAACACAGATCTTAAACATTTCACCTTCTGTATCATCAGCATCACAGTCATCAAACTGTCTTTCAGATTGATTTGCAACAACATTATTTTCAATATATATATATATATCCACACTCTAAGAAGTGAGCATAAAGCTAGCTAGTACTCCCTCCGTCCCAACCGACTGTATAGTGGACACAGCGAACAACAAAAAGTGTAAAAAATGAATAAAGTTAGATGTAAAGTCGCCATTGTTGAATTAACAATTTTCTTTTCCAATTATTTTGAATGTTGACATTACCCGCCGACTCAGCAATTCGTACATGGCAAGTGCAGATGTTAAAGTTGTCTTGGTTGATGAAGCTCGCCAAGAGAGGGACACAACATATCTAGCAAAACACCATGGTCTAAGTGCTGGTTGCAAAAGGTTCGCAATGGAGCATGAGCTGGTGAAAGGAAATTTATTGGCCTTTCATATGATCGCACCTTACATATTCAAGGTATTTTTTCACAGCTAGATATTTTGTTGGTGCCCGTTGGAGCTCCAAACTTTATATTTGCAGTTAACACGTAGATGCAAGCGTCACTAATTATGAGACTATTTTTTTGGATGTTATATAAATTAATCGTGCATTTACTCATGCGTAACTGTTGACATAGTTATAACAATATTGTTTTGGAAAATATTTATCCAAAACATTACTATTATCATGTAACCTTGAGAAAATGCGGGTCAAACTTACAGAGAAATGGTGTACAAGGCTGTGTAGAGGAACTGAAAGTGCTGGGCTTGGGCATAATGTTCTTGTAGATATCAGGTGAAAAGTTTCTTGATTAGATACTTCTTTAGTGCTTGTTCAAGTTTTTTTTTTTTTTGCTAATTAGTGCCTGTTTAAGTTGAATTTCATCACATAATGTTTTTGTAGACATTAAGGTGCGAAGTTCCTCAATTAAATACTTCATTACTCTGCATGTTCAAGTTGAATATTGTTTTTTTTATATCTTATTTAAAAATCCTGCAATTTACATGCGGACTTAACTCTACAAACACATGTATAATTCAACAACATTATTATGCATCTAAAACGCTATTGAAACCTTTCTTAGGCCACAATCAACGTGTAGCCTGAGATTTAAACCAAACAACTCTTTAGCTAACAAGGTCAAGAGAATCTATCAGCATCCTTTGAGCACAATTTCTCAACAAATAAACCACATACTTAACATGGGCTAGGAACTTCATAGAAATTCAATTTCTCAAATAATTTGCAAGATCTGGACGGATTGATCCTCCATATTACTGGCAATCTATGCTGTTACTATAATGATCTTCCGTAAGATGAGTTCCATAGTGATTGAGCCCATTGCACAGTTACTCTGTAATTCCAGATCACTCATCTACACAGAAGTCAAAATTATAACTATCAGTACTTTTGCTATTATATTACTCGATCCCTTCGTCCCTTCTATTTTGTTAACAGTTTTTTTCTATTACTTGACACACATTTTAAAACGTACATAAAATATAAATATAGCTCCATAATTTATTTTTGACATTTTTATTTTTAAAATAAAAGTTTGAACACTAAATTTTTATTTAGAAGGAAAAATAATTAAGATAATTTATGAAACTAAACTATATAGTAGTTTTAAAACGCATGCCGGACCATCTATCCAAAACGTTAATAACCTAAAGGGACTGAGGGAATATTACTTATCAAAACAGATCTTAAACTTTTTACCTTCTCTATCAACATTACAGTCATCCAGCTGTCTTTCAAAATGATCTGCAACATCATTACCTTCAAAATATATATATTTAAATTATTATGAGTTTGGGATGATGAGGACACACACTCTAATTAAGGAGCAGAAAGCTAGAAGCAAAGTAATATAATACATACCAATTCTATATTCAGAATCGTGAATACGCATAAGTAGTAGAGCTGCATCTGTCACACCCAGACCACAAACTCTGACTATATTCACCTATAAAACATGGGACCAAGTATTTATCAAAATAGCACCCGCAATAAGAATCAGTATAATAATCAATATATTTGAATCTGCCTATTATCTAAGAAAAAGGAAATGCAACATAAACATGAACTAATGAAGTATCTGATCCAGGAACTTCACACTTAATATCTACAAAAACATTATGTGATGAAATGCAACTTAAACATGCACTAATGAAGTATCTCATCGAGGAACTTCGTATTTAATGTCTACAGAAACATTATACACTTATGCAACGATTTTAGTTCCTCTACACATCCCTGTACACCATTTCTCCATAAGTTTGACCAACCATTTTGTCATGGTTATATCCTAATAATAAAGTTTTGCATAAATAGATTTCAAACAAGATTGTTATAGATATGTTAACAGTTACCCATGAGCAAAAGCATGATCAAATTATTTAATAGCCAACAAAAATCAGTATCATAATTAAGTGATGCTTCAATCTGTGTGTTAACGGCAAATATTAAGGGTGGAACTTCAACAGGCACAAAGTATCTAAGTTAGAAAAAAAATACCTTAAATACGTAACGTGTGATCATATGAAAGACCAACACATCTCCTTTTACAAGCTCATGCTCGGTTGCAAACCTTTTCCAACCAGCACTAAGACCATGGTGTTTTGTTAGATATGTGGTGTCACTCTCTCGACCAGCTTCATCTACCAAGACAACTTTAACATCTTCGCTTGGCATGTACAAATTACAAAAGTCGGCTGGTAATATCTATATTCCAAATAAATAATTTTTTTTAATTTAATAATGACTTTGTCTACAAAACCAAAAAACAAATAGTTTTAAGGGGAGAGAACGAGATGCATACCAACCAAAAACTCTTGGAAACACTGGACTCAACCATCGGTTTTAAAAATTTAGGATATTGATCCGGTATGTTTTGCAGCACTTTTTCTGTCCGTTCCATAACAGATTTCTTAGAATCCTCATCTTGATATAGGCTATCAATACGAGTCTGCCTCCGGGTCGAGCTAAAGTTGTCAAAAACAAGATAAGTTAATAAAACTATGCATCATTATAAAGACTATTAACTAATTTGGTTTTAGCATATTACAAATTAGGGACAATGATTTTAATAGAATATTTTACCTCACTTCTCCTTGATCAACCAGATTGCCCTGCTAGAGAACACAAGACAATTTTGCAATTTAGAAAGAAATATGTATGAATAGACATTTTCAACAAAATGTTCACTATCAAATTCTATATGAAATTTCATCGAATTTTAGTGCGGTATTAGAAGAAAATATATGACAAAATTAGCACTTTCAAGAGGACTGTCTCAATAAGTATGAAAGCCTAGGCTAATCAAATGGTTGTTTTTATTCGATTTTCTCAAATTGTAATCAAGTATAATCCTACTTATTCCACTGTACTACCAATATTCAAGTTCAAATATAAAATATCCCAAATTATTAGTCTTTTTTATGCCAATATTCGGTCTCTATTTAACAACCACCTAAGTTTTCAATTTAATCCTTGTGGCATTAACAAACCATTAGTCAATTAAAGCATTTTGCAACCGTCCTCGATGAATGTTAACAAACCAAGAGGAAAGTTCTATTTCCAATATTCAAATAGCGGTTGTTAAATCCTCATTGCATTTGGCAACAATGGCATATTTCCAATTTAATACTGAGGTATTTGGTTCACACCAGGGCGCATATTGCCTACGCAGTTGGTAAATATGTGATGGAGACACTTGAATATGGGTTGGTGTACTCGAAGGGAACTAGTAACTATATACTAGCTGGGTTTTCTGACAGCAACTTAGCTGGAGATACGGATAATCGAAACAGCACGAGCGACATGTATTTCTACTTGAACGAGAATTTGATAACATGGGTGTCTCAAAAGCAGAAGTGTGTTGCCTTATTTTCTTGTGAAACTGAATATATGACAGCCACAGCTGCTGCATGCCAAGGAATTTGGTTAAGAAATTTGTTAATACAGTTAACTGATGTTGGTCCAAGTTCAGTGGTAATTTACGTTGATAACAAGTCAGCTATAGACTTGACCAAGAATCCTGTCTTCCACGGTTATAGTAAGCACATTCATATACGTCATCAAATTTTGTATCGAGAGCGATGAAATTGTTGTAAAGTTTGTACTTACCAAAGAACGGAAAGTAGACAAAAGCATGTCCTAAACTAATTTTCACATTAAAATATTAACTTTCCACCACTTCAATGCATCTCTCTCCTCTTACTTTTTCACTTCCCTCCATTTCTAATTCAAATAAATTATTTGTTTAATAATAAAGCATAATTATAAGACATGTTGTTGGAGTTCATGTATCAAAAAGATGTCCTAAATTACTAGGACACTATTTTTATTATATTTATAAGGCACTTGTTAGGACACTGTTGGATAGAGATGTTAACGAACAAAGCTGTTCGCGAACAAACTTGAGCTCGGCTCGATAAAAGCTCGGTTCGGCTCGGTTCGTTAAGAACTCGAGCTCGAGCTCGAACACATAAATGTGTTCGTTAAGAAAACGAGCTCGAGCCGAGCTTTTAGTGTGTTCGGCTCGAGCTCGGCTCGAACTCGTTCGGCTCGTTAAAGCTCGAAAAAATACAATATTTTTTAAATAATTTCGTAATATATACATGTTATTGAATGCCGAATTCAACATATAATATATCAAATCGATCAGGAGAATATTAACTATAATATGGTACCATCAAAAAACACTAAAATTTTTTATTTTGCTTGCTATTTTAAGAGCCAAGTAGGGATTTGACCTTAATTTTTCAGACTCGGCTCGACTTGGCTCGACTTGTATTTGTTCGTGAACAAGCTCGTGTTCGGCTCGTTAGTTAACGAGCTCGAGCTCGAACACAATTTTTTGTTCGATAAGAAAGCTCGGCTCGGCTCGGTGCGATAAGAAAAAATCTAAAACTCGGCTCGACTCGGTTCGTGAACAGCCCTACTGTTGGACTTGCTCTAATTTATTAATTATTTTCATAATTAATTAATCAAGCTTAATAAAAGCGCAATGTGCATCCACTCTTAAGATAAGTGGGTTGTCAAACATCAAGGCACGGGCCCCCATCCCTTCAAAGCCCATATTTGTAACTTCAAGCCCACTCAAGAAGCTACTAAAATAATTCAAAACATTAGAGTTATATATAAATTCTAACTATTTCAGGGATGACTATCAAGACTCATGGATAAGCATCAACTACTTAAAATAAAGATGAAGGATTAACTTTATTCTATCTGAAATACCTACTTTTATTCTATTTCAAAGACTTAAGAAACTACTTTTCTGTCAAAAAAAAAAAGACTTGAGAAACTACCATATAGGGATCTACCCCGCACAACTTGAACTATGTTTTTGAATTGGTCTTTGATTTATTCAGTTAAAAGTACCTAGGCATCTCATAAAGACAGTTGAATTTCGTCACGAGAGCAGCTAAAAACACGAAGTTCACCCACATATTTTTTAATCCATAACAATTCATATCCATAAAGTGTATAAAATATGTATATAATTATAAACATCGCTTTATATAAGGACTGAGCCAAGATTAAACACTATAATTTACTGTAAAATTTAAATTTCTGATTTATGAATTGCTTAATGTTAATATATATTCTGACTTGGGCCTAGAATGTTTTTATCAATTTAAAGGGACAATCTCTTTACAAATTATTAATTTAAAGGTTTCTATTATATGTGAGATAAGATTGTGTGAGTAGATACTAAAATTATATAAATTGCTATATAATAAAATGTATAAATGTCATAAGCGGAAATAAATGGAAAATAAATAAATTCATCATCCTTGTTACTATAAGAGTTGCTAACTCAAGCTTCAAAGCTTTTTGGCACCATATATCAAAGTGATCGGCTACAATATCTCATAATTATACCAAAGCATGTGCGATCTATATATAAAGTATACAAATCTAGATCCAATACTGAGAATTGAGAATCAAGTACTTATACAACACCAGGTACGATTCACATATAATAAAATATACAAATCTAGATCCCTACAGAGAAAAAGTGAGAATCAAGTACTTACCATGATGGAACAATGATAATGTTCGAGATTGAACGACTTTGTAAGACTGTGACTAGCACTAGCGATCCTCCTTTCTTCAAATGATTAGTCTTTAGTTTTTCAATTAGGGATTAATTGATGCCTAATACTAGTCTTATCTTTTTATATTAATTTTACATTTAATTGGAAATTTCCATTTTACCCCTTGTGCTATACTTAATTTAAAATTACTATTTTATCCATTACGTTACATTCATCTTAAAATTATCATTATATTTTTTGCTACAACTTTCATCCCAATCATATTTACACAATAGATTAATTATCAAATAGGTTACTTACTGCGTTCAAATGCATCAAGTGGGTCACATTATATAACTGACTCAAATGAGATACCCATTTAAAATTTTTTATAAAAAATATCAATATATTGTTAGTCGTAATTCTTAAAAGTATTATATATCGAGTTTCGCACATCTTTTTTGAATGATATTTCATCCAAATGAAAGGTTCCGAGTTCTAAATCCGGAATCCAAAAACCACATCCATTCTTTGTGTAATCATCCATCTCAACATGAGCCATGAGTACCATCTCTTAATCAAACTCTGCAAAGTTGACATTTTAATTTATCCGAGTAAAGGAACTCATACTGAGAGGGACCAAACTTTTGAAACTTGAAGCACTCGATGTTGGCCTTAGTGAAAGGTTGTCTTCCTCCGCGTCCTCTTCCTCCGTGCCTCTGGTATATCCACGTCATCTTCCCCCGATTATTTCACCACTTGTAACTTTAAGGGTCTGTTCTTCACCATTAACCTTTCGATATTCTGCTGATGTACAAGCAATGAGCTATTCATCCAGTGATCTATATCCTTTGACTCTTCTATGGAGCAAACTATATAATTGAATTTCTCCGTCAAAGTGCGTAAGATTTCTCGATAATATTCACATCTAACATAGCTTCTCCAGCATTTACTGATTTACCAATTTTCATCTCAAGAACTCCATTGAGTGTTTGGAGTTGGGCACGCTGAACTCTTTTTATTTCCTTGATATTTTCTCTTCAAAGAATCCCACAATTGTTTTGATGTGTCCTTTTATATGATAGTTTTTAGAACTAATTTGTCAATTGATTGAAACAAATAATTCTTTGCCTATCCTTTAGCTTTAGTTCCTCTAAGCTTTCCTTTTCAGCAATTCCAAAATTTTTATTTTCCTGGAGGTTTAGTGTAACTAGTTTCTACAATACTCGAGTATTCCTTTGATCTCAAGAGGTTCTCCATCTGGTGATCGCAGTCACCTTCAAACTTTGGAATGCTTGGTATTAATGATCTTCTCATATTCACCTAGTGTTTCAGTCACTCACTTATCTCACTTATATTTTTATAAATTAAAACATATATTCGTGTAATTATTTTCATATCATAACTGTTTTATTAAATTTTAAACGCTAGTTGAATATAAATTGCAATTTTCCATTAATTAAGACAAGGATTGAATATATTATATTTTACACACAAATTATATACTATATAAAAAAATTAATAATATCATATTTTAAAAACAAAATAAATAACAAATCATACCTACGTGATAATATTAACTACATATTATTTATTAGGACACATTATGGATTAAACCGTAATAGAATTTAAAATTGTTGAATATTGTATTCCCAAGTATTATATATTTATATATAAATTAATAGTTTTCCCGGCATTTTAGAAATATAGTAAGCATAATTTATATGATATCGTTTTACACCATAAGTACTTTAATTTTCTACTTTCGAGTAATACAAAAATTTAGAATATAAATAAATTAAAATACATGAAAAACAACTAGAAGACAATATAAAACAATAGAAACCATATAACTAAAAAAATACTAATAAATTTTCCATTATTATTTTCAAATATAGTTTATATCATTTTAAAAATATTTATATCTTTATTTAAATAAATTTAAAACACTCATTAATTCTATATTATATTTTTACTTAATAAAAATGAATAATAAATATTCTATATATAAAATAATGAATATGCTAAAATTTTCATATTTTAATGGAAAATATGTGTATTATGCTTGCTAATCACAAAGGGAGGAGAATTTGTGATTATTACTCGATGCCGTTTACCTTCGTTCGCGTCGGTTGCGGGTTACTACGTAAAAAAAAGTAACAAATTATAGATAAATTAATATATTTTCAATGTAATTTGTAATCAGTCCACCACTTGAAATTAATAAGATATCGAGGGGCTTCCACTGGTTTTCTCCGGTGGAAAGCCCCAATCTCTTCCTTATCTTTTACTCTTGTTAGTTTTCTTTCAATAAAACCCAATTTTTTAGGCGTTTGTGTGTCTCTCTTTTTGGAGTGTGTGTTTTGTCTCTCCTGTTGGAGTGTTTGGTTATGTTTCCGTCTAGTTATGGTTGGATCTATTTAGTGTTGGATCTGTTGAGAACGAGTTTATTGATATATTTGGTGATCTGCAAAAACTGTATCGAATCTGGGACAGTGGTGATTATTGCAAGAGCTCACCTTTCACAACCAAAGATCGTTCATCATTCACGGGTTTACACTTTCGGCATGTCTATAGCTGGTATCCGGCATGTAGATAGCTGGGGTGTTTTCGGCATGTCTATAGCTGGTGTCCGGCATGTAGATAGCTGTGGTACCACTTCTCCAATCTCAATTTATGCGATTGGTGTTTCTTAACATTGTGCTAACAATGGTTTTTATGTGATAGGGTCAATTGCGATGTTATTATTTCCAGAGGTGTTGGTGCAATTTGGATCGCTTGGGATGTCTTTGATTTCGTTTTTAGCTTCAAGAATTGTTAAATTCTATGTGTCAAACGATCAGGAAACAAATCATCTAATTGTTTTTAGTATGTTATTTGTTTTACCACCTGGTTGTATCGGCAGTTGGGGTTTGTCCCGACTGTATTATGTTCGAGTTAATGAAATTTTCTTGCATTTGTCAAAAAAATAATAATATATTGTCAATGTATATCATATGTTTATTTTCTCAATTTTTTGTCTTAGGCAGAAAATCCAATAACTTATACAAAACAAAAGGTATGCTTACTATATTTCTAAAATATTTGAAAAATTATTTTATTATATATAAATATATAATGCTTGGAAATGTGCTATTTTATAATTTAAATTCTATTTAATTAATTCATAATATATCGTGCTTATGACTTTTTATAATACACACACATATAAGTATTATCTTTATTAAGGGTCTATTATTTTGTATTGAAAATTTCATATATTTTTTTATTTAATTTATATTTTCTTATATATAATATGACATATCTATTTTTTATCTTTGTTAAATGAAAATTACAATACATAATTAACCAATATTCAAAATTTATTTAAATGGTAATATTTAATAAATATATAATTGTCTGATTTAATATTTTGATTCAAATTATAAGAAATACTCTTCTAGTGTATTATTTATGAAATTACACACCTAGAGGGGGGGTGAATAGGTGTTATGGCTAATATGACCGATTTTTAATGTTACCGAATAGTTATACTGTCACAGACAGCTTGCTGTTAATTATCAGAGTAAACAGTCAGCTAGCTAACAATGCAGATGCAATGCAAAACAGATATAATCAGTAAGCTAGCAACACAGTGAATTTTAGCCAGGTTCGACCCCTAACCCTAATGGTCTACGTCCTGGTTCCCTACCAACTGGTAAGAGATTATATTAGTAATCAATAATGTTAACGATTACAATGATTCAATAATATAACTCCCTTTATCCCTTGTTCCTGTTATCAGCTTGCTGAAACCCCTGAACGACGAACCAAAAGCTCTCCAAGACCTATACTTCCCAAGTATACTCTTCTAGCTAACTAGTCCCCTTGTTCCCTTGTTTCACAAGCTCGATACACAGCAACAAAACTTTACACTTTGAACAATACAATGTATGAGTGTAATACAACCGAAACTATGAACTCAATATAGATATATAATCGAATATAATTACTAGAGCTCAAGTAAAGATTTTGCAATGTAAGTGTGTTGTATTTCAGAAGCTTGAAGTGTGTTCTGTTCTCTATCAAAACGGAAACCACACTCAAGTTTATATACACAAATTCCAACGGTCAATTTGCTAACAAATTCCAACGTTCTTGTTCCAACCGAACTCACGTATAATTTGTTCTCAATTTGAACGTTTAAACTTGTGAAGATTACTGAGTAAAAAGCGTAGAAACGTTGTAAACAAAACTCAGTAAAACGTTTATATAAAAACCATAATTTGAAATAGGATAGGAGTAGTTAGAGATAAGATCGAAAGAGATAAACACTCCTATAAGTTAGGAAATCGTTTTTGTTTGAAATACTGATTTAAAAACCGAGCTCTAATATTCATATAACACTACAAGAATATGGGTCATTTACGACGGATAACTTACGACGGATCTGTGGGGCGCGCGAACTTACGACGGAAATCATAGTATCCGTCGTTAGATCACTGTTTACGACGGCAAAGTTACGACGGAAGTCTTGCGCGCCTGACCTTACGACGGATTATTGATTTCCGTCGTAAGTTATTACGACGGATTTATTACTCCGTCGTAAGTTTCTTATTATAATATATTTATATTTGAAAAAAAATCAAAAAAATATTCAGTTCTGAGTACGGTGTCGTTTTTATATTAGTAACTTATGACGGAATGTGGTCTTCCGTCATAAGTTCGTTATTTTAATATTTTTTAAATTCAAAAAAGAAGTAAGTGCCAGATCGAAAGGCGGCGCCGTTTTTTGCATACAAACTTACGACGGATTCCGTCGTAAATTCACCAACCATATTTAATGCCACTAGCCACATTTTAAAATCATTTTGGACGATCTAACCGTCCGGATGTTATTGTAATGTGTTTATATTTATTAAAATAAATTTTAAAAAATTAATCTCTTATTTGGTGTGTGGATTTTGTAGTCAAAATGTCAAATGATGTCAAATTACTTGGGCTTTCATCGAATACTTACCCGAAACATGAAACTATTTTTAAAAAATCATTTTGGACGATCCAGCCATACGGATATTAATGTAACGTGTTAATTCTAGTTAAAAGTATATTTTTTTTCAAAATAGCCTTTTATTTGGTGGGTCGATTTTGTAAGTCAAATGCGGTCAAATTACTTAGTCTTTAATCGAATACTTACCCGGAACATGAAACTATTTTTAAATAAATTATTTTGGACGATCCAACCATACGGATGTGATTGCATCGTGTTAATATTGATTGGAAATTTTTTTTAAAAAAAAAATAGCCAATTATTTGGTGTGTGAATTTTGTAGTCAAATACGGTCAAATTACTCGGCCTTTAATGAAATACTTGCCCAAAACATTGAACTATTTTTTTAAAAATTATTTTGGACGATCCAACCGTACAGATATTAGGATAACGTGTTAATATTGATATAAAATTTTTTTTTAAAAAATTAGTCTTTTATTGGGTGTGTGGATTTTGTAGTCAAATGCGGTCAAATTATTTAGGCTTTAATCAAATACTTACCCGAAACATGAAACTACTTTTTTAAAAATCAATTTGGACGATCCAACCGTACGGATATTAATGTAACATGTTAATACTAATTAAAATATTTTTTTTTAAAAAAATAGCCTTTTATTTGATGTGTCGATTTTGTAAGTCAAATGCGGTCAAATTACTCGGGTCTTTAATCAGATACCTACCCAGAACATGAAACTAAATTTAAAAATTTATTTTGGACGATCCAACCGTACGAATGTAATTGCATCGTGTTAATATTGATTGAAAAATATGCTTTTTATTTGATGTGTGGATTTTGTAGTCAAAATTACTTAGTCTTTAATGAAATCCTTACCCAATACATGAAACTATTTTTTTTTTTAAAAATCATCATGGATATATGTATTTCCTTACTATTATATAATAAATATGACATATGTCTATATATATTTCCTTACTATGATACTTCAAAAATTATAATTAATAAGTTTCATAAATATTAAAAGGGAAATATTATTTGTCAAATATATAATAAATAAAATTTATTATATAAATACATATATACTATATTTCAAAATAAAATTTTTTTTTGATGATATAACATATATAAATTATGCTACATCAGTGATAATATTTTGAAAATAATAAAATATATATATAAATTTAATGAATAATTTGTTAAAATTAAAACGGAATGCCCGCCTCGGTCAAATATTCGAGCGGGCTTAAAATTTGAGAACAAGCGGCAACTTTGAGATAAGCGGGTAAAAGTTTTTGTTATTGACTCTACCTTTCTTGTCTAGTTGTCCGTCTTTCTTTGCAAAAGAGGTTCTCTCTCTGATTTTCTGTTTGTGCTCTCTCTTCTCACTTTCGGCGGTAGATTTCAGTTTATTTGAGCTGCACTTTCAGGGATCGACCAAACTGTGAGTTTCTTCAATCAATTTGGGCTTCAATCGAAATTAGGGTTTTTTATTTTTGAATCAAGATTTTTGTTGTTTGATCTTTTTCTTAATATCCCTCTTTAATTAATTTATGTTGTTTCAGTCTAATCTGGCTCGCTTGGGACGTCTTGAGGTTTGGTTGAATTTCTCTGCTTCCATTTACTTCCTCTCTTTGGTTTCTGCTTCGATTGTACTTCCTCGATTTGGTTTCATGTAATATGATGCATCTGGATTCTGGATGTATATATGTTATTATAATAGATTTTTAGATGCACATATATGCAAGTTTTGTTTTGTTCTGTCTATCCATCTCTGTCTCATTTCCCCCCTTTTTCCCAATAGATTCACTTGATACCCATTTGCCAGGCAAGAGTTTGAGATTGTATTAGGCAAGAGGAAGGTAAGATTGGTTGGAGCTTTTCTTGTTTTGCCATCCTGGTATATATGAATTTAAATGATATAGCAGACTAATAGCAGATACGATTTAATTTTAAATGATATACAATGCTTCTTTTGTGAAATTTTTTAGCTTGGATTATGTCAGCATAAATAAATAAATAGAAAACTTTTGTAGCTTGTAGATGGTACATCACCATCTTGACATATAATAAGTTGATAAAAAACATAAATAACTGATCCACCTTATATGAATTGACTGTTCTTTTGCTGTTTGAAGGTTCAAATCCTCTGGAGGAAGCATCTTGCACAATACCAAGGCTTCTTCAAAGTCACTAGATGCTGTTAACTATACAATCTGCAAAACCAGTAATATCCAATTTGGTAGTTTACTCTGCACCAGGGTGCACTATATGGTATATCACTACCATTGAGCTTGTGGTTGCTTGTCTACTACTAGGATATGATTTTATGAGTCGCTAATTTGTTGTTAATGATCTTACAACCTCTCTTTTGATGTTCCTTTGCATATGCTATGACGAGACTTGTTAAAATTTATCTATTAATTAAATCTGTCAA
Organism: Daucus carota subsp. sativus; assembly: GCF_001625215.2. NCBI lineage: Eukaryota > Viridiplantae > Streptophyta > Magnoliopsida > Apiales > Apiaceae > Daucus > Daucus carota. The sequence goes on along the minus strand of NC_030386.2, from coordinate 21,469,481 downwards.
TTATGTCATGAATTATGTTTACCTATTAATCAGTGCATGTGTAACATCTTCACTTATTCTGATTTTGTTAATATAAGTATCAATGCTGTCATGCTCAACAACTAAAGGTAGGATTTATATGCTCACTTTTAATTGCATAATTTCCATAATTTCTCGACTCAAATCTGCAACTTCCGGATAATCTTGAGGTAGAAGAAACTTCATTGTAATAGATAAATTGTTGTTTTGGGAAGTGAGCCTATGTAAATATGTGATATTACTTGATATTAGGGAAAAAGGTGCTAATAGTTTTTGATATAACTTAACTAATTAGTGTAAACTTTATTTGATTTATGGGCCAGAATTGATGGCGGAGATCAAATCTAGTCGACTCCTATCAGATCTCCGGTAATATTTGTTACGCATTATAAATTTGTATATTTCCTTGAAACAATTTTCTTTAGCCAAAGTTCAGCACTTCGACCATAAATTTGATATTTTTGTGTATTGCAGGTTGAAGTGAGACTCGATGTTGAGAAGGATTTTGTGCCTGAAGATACGAATAATAAAGGATCTTTTTGCAGCCTATACGGGAAAAGTTGATTGAATTTGAAAAACAACTTAAGGATAGGCAGAGTTGGTTTCCATGGCTGGATTTTGCTGTAGTTGTGGGTTGCACAAGCATCAGACTTGTTTATTATAATATTACAGTTGAAGATTATGTCTAAGCTTGTAACAGGGAGAGAACCACTCCATATGGAACACATAGTATAATGGAATCAGACATTTTTTATATGTTTTATCGTATTTCATCTGCTTGGTCTATTTTTAGTTTGCTATCAATAGGATTCAAATGGTTTGTTTATTGCTGCAAGTTTTGCATGACAGAAAATACTAGAAAATATAGCAGGTAACTGAAATATATAAATTTAAATTTATGACGGAAATATTTCGTCGTAAGTTTAAGTTTTTCTCTAGAACTTGCGACGAAAGTTCATAGCAGATTCCGTCGGTAGTTACTTTACGACGGAAGATTCTGTCGTAATTCTTAATCTTATGACGAACTATGCGTCGTAAGGTTAGCTATTAATTTAGTGAAATTGTGGGCCCCACTAAATAGAACTTACGACGCTTGGATATACTTACGACGCTTGGACACACTTACGACGCTTTCAGAACATTACGACGTTTGCAGAAAATTGTGACGGTTTTTCGAACTTACTACTTGAGCAAAAACGACGGAAATATTCCGTCGTAAATTGTGAACTTACGACGGATATTAGGCTTAATTTCCGTCGTAAATACCCTGTTTTGTTGTAGTGTAAGTCATATATAAATATTAAAGTCCTTACAAATCGATTTCTAATAAATCTCCTTGCTTTTCGACTTTGATCCTTATCCATTAGTTATTCTGTTCACGCTGTAAGCTCGCTGATAAGCCTGAATGATAACCTGTAAGCTTGCTGACAGTTGAACATAACACTGAAACTTATCAAACTGTTAGCACATTCATATATAACTTTGATAGCTCGCTAACAAGCACTAGTTTTATGCTATTAGCTTGCTGGCAGTGTGATCATCAAAACCTTGAGGGTATCAATCTCCCCCTTTTTGATGATTACACCATATTTAGGAAAAGTAATAATACTCCCCCTGAATACAGCAATCTAATATCATTAAACTTAACATATACAGCAATTCAGTATTTAAATCAAATATAACAAATATTTCATGCAAAGCAGTTAATAATATACCAAACAGGTTATGTAAACAAAATTACTAAATCAAATACTTGCATAGATAATTCAAATAAAATCCTAAACCAGGATAAACCACCTGGCAACCAACAAATATCCAAAACAAACTTAACAAATTCAATCAGGATAAACCACCTGATATCCAACCAAATTCAAAAACAACTTAGTCTTAACATAGGGCCAATAAGTACTTAAGCATAGTAGATAAACACTTAAGCAACAAAGTTTTATTTTCCTAAATTTTCTCCCCCTTAATCATTAAAAAGAGAAAAAATTTAAGCCTCGTCATCGTCCACAGATTTCTCTTTCTCAGAATCCAGCTTCTTGGCAAGCTCCATAGCAATGCGATTCTGTTCCACCATCAAGTTTCCAGCTTCAGCATACACAGAATCAGTGCCTGCAGCCTCCTTAAGAGCATCCATTGCAGTGCGTGGACGTGGACTTTCAGTAGCCTCATCCGTAGAAGTAAAAGTGAACTTGACATCAGAAGACCCGCAAGAACCAAACATCCTCTTACGTAACTCATATCCAAGGCTTCCAGAACTACACTTCTCAGGAGAGTTGCCCGTCTTATCAGCAAAAACGAAATCTTTCCAGAACTGGAACTGAGTAGCAATGTCCTCCATCTGTTCTGACAATTGCTTTTGGCCATCCACTAAGCGTTTGTGATTGTCACGAAGTTCATCCATAAACTCAAGAATATCCTTGGCAGGAATACCAAGATCAACAGAAGCAGAGGGAACTGGAGAAACTCGTGGAGTAGGAACAACCGGAACCTCCACAACCGACAAAGAACCATCTTTTTCAACTTTCAAATTAGACTGAGTTAAACACTTAGCATCCAAAAATTCTTTTGCAGTAACAGACTCAACCCCATCCAAACTTACTCCATACCACTCAAAAATCCGAGTGAGAAGTAACCCATAAGGTAAACCAGCAGTGGTTTTTCCTTCAACAGCAGCAACCATATTGTTTAAAACTAAATCACCCAAATCAAATTGTTTCCCAGCCAACAACATCGAAACAACAATAACATCTTGTGCAGACAAATTAGATCGAGTTCCCAACCTAGGACTCAAATTCTCAATCGAGACCCTAAAGACAGCATGAGCTAGAGGTAGAATCTGGGTAGTAGAGGGAAAGGTGTCTACTGGACCATCTACCCCAAACAACACATTAAACTGTTGTTTAACATCAAAATCATCAAACTGCTTAAACCCACGTTTAGTATAAATCGATACAGAGGATGGAGGGGTTTTCAGAATAGCATTCAAAAACAAGGACGACAGTGTGATTTTGGTGTTGTTCACAAAAGACACACACTGACCTGATGCATTCGACTGAAGATTAACATAAAACTCACGAACGAGAGTGGGATAACAAATCTTAGGCATGTCAATTAAGAAGGATTCATAACCTAAATCAGTGAAAAGCTTAACTACACCACAGTTAAAGAAAGCTTTACCCGATAGAGGTTTCCCCAAAATAATCTTGCGATCATCAAGACCCAGAACATCTGGCTTTTCTTCAGCTGACATACGAGCCTTCTTGCCCGATTTCTCCACCTTCGGAGCCCCAGACTTCTCATCACTACTTTCGATATCGACCAAATCAGGATCAATGTCGATATCATCCTCATCAATTAACCTTCGTTTGGTGACGGAACCGGTGGTTGGAGTCTTCATTGATGCCCTGGTTTTCTTCTTCATAGCTACTCGAGCGCCGATAGTCGCAATAGTGATTTGAAAGAGACGATTGTTGAAGAGAGATAAAACCCTAGAGGGTTGTTGAGGGCTTTTAAAGAGGAAGCTGTATAGACTCGGAGAAATGATAGATTTTAAAATTCTTTTGATAATGATCTCGGGAGAGGATTTAGGGATAATATTTGTTAAACTAATTTTGGTGAAAATCGACATGATATATCTGCTATATTTTCTTAACAAAATCTAGTAACAATTCTTAGCAGATTTCCACTTAAATAGCAAATCTTAAAATTTGAATTTTAAAGCTTACCATAAATCACATAGATTATCACATAATCACGTAACAAAATTCAGCACATAAATTCATGTAAATCAGCACATAACGGATAGTTTATTAATTAAACTAAACTGCAAATAAACCCTTGAACTGACCCGCATGCAAAAATAATTTAAGATATGTAAAGTACTAAGAGTAAGCTGATAGTACCCGGACCAAGCTTATTAGCTTGCTGACTGCACATCACACATGCCCAATTCCCTTCTCAGCACAATATATCGTTCTTCAGGAAGAGGTTTTGTGAAAATGTCAGCTAGCTGATCTGCTGTAGCCACAAAAATCAGCTTGACAGCACCTTTTGCAACATTATCTCTCAGAAAATGATGTCGAACATCAATATGTTTCGTCCTTGAATGATTGACTGGATTTTCTGAAATGTTGATTGTACTTGTGTTGTCACAAAAGATAGGAGTTTGCTTGCATTTGATTCCAAAGTCCTTCAATTGTTGTCTCATCCATAGCATTTGAGAGCAACAGCTACCAGCTGCTAAATACTCCCCCTCAGCCGTAGATAGAGCAACTGAAGTTTGCTTCTTGCTTAACCAAGAAACTAAGCTTTGACCCAAAAATGCACAAACACCACTTGTACTTTTTCTATCAGTTTGACTACCTGCATAATCTGCATCACTATACCCAACAAGATCAAAAGCATTTGTGATAGGATAGAATAAGCCCAAAGTAATGGTTCCACTTAAATATTTAAATATTCTTTTAACAGCTTGTAAGTGAGAATCCTTTGGTTTTGCTTGAAATCTAGCACAAACACAAACACTATACATAATATCAGGTCTAGAGGCTGTAAGATAAAGTAAACTTCCAATCATACCTCTATACATTCGAATATCAACATCTTTACCATTTTCATCTGCTGTCAGCTTGCTGACAACGCTCATCGGTGTTGATTTCGCCTTGATATTCTCATATCCAAATCTTTTGAGTAAATTCTTGATATATTTGGATTGATGCACATATATTCCTTCTGGAGTTTGCTTAATTTGGAGCCCCAAGAAATAATTGAGCTCGCCCATCATGCTCATGTCAAACTCACTATGCATGCACTTTGAAAACCACTTACACAAAGAATCATTAGTAGATCCAAATATAATATCATCTACATAAATTTGAACAACTAATATATCTTGACCTTTAATAATGGTAAACAAAGTAGGATCAATTTTACCTCTAATAAAACCATTTTTGATCAAAAATTCACTTAACCTTTCATACCATGATCGAGGTGCTTGCCTTAATCCATATAGTGCCTTCTTGAGCTTGTAGACACGGTTGGGATATTTTTCATCCTCGAATCCTGGTGGTTGCCTGACATAGACTTCTTCCTTTAGATATCCATTTAAGAATGCACTTTTAACGTCCATTTGATGTAGCTTGAACTTCTTGTAGCATGCAAATGACAATAGCATCCTAATAGATTCCAATCTTGCAACCGGAGCATAAGTTTGATCAAAATCAATTCCTTCTTGTTGATTGTATCCTTGTGCAACAAGTCTAGCTTTGTTTCGAGTGATAGTACCAAATTCATCAACTTTATTCTTGAATACCCATTTGGTTCCAACAATTGAAGCATCCTCTGGTGGATCGACAAGTTCCCAAACATCACATCTTTCGAATTGGTTGAGTTCTTCTTGCATTGCCATGATCCAATTTTCATCTTGTAAAGCTTCTTGAACATTCTTTGGTTCCTCTTGAGCTATGAAGGCAGCATAAGCACAAATGTTGGCTTGAGCTTTCCTCGTCTTGATTCCAGCTGATTTATCTCCAATGATCAACTGAGGAGGATGATTCTTCACTGTTCTAGTTGACTTTGGTAGATTATGTTGAGCTATGACCTCTTCATTCCTTGTAGTCTGCCTAGGAGGAGTCTGATCAACAACATTTTGGTTTGCTGATGAAGTTTGACCTCTGGATTCATCCAATGTGAGCTTAGACATCTTATCCAAAGTTTCGTCAAGAGATGGAGTGGATTCAGTAGCTTTATTGCCTTTTGAAGTTGTGGCAGTTGACTTGTCAGCTTGCTGATTTCCAATTTCCTGCACTGTCAGCTTGCTGCTAGTACCTGTACCTGCACATTCTTCCTCATCCCTTGCAAGATCATCAGTAGACTCTTGAAATGAAACATCAATAGACTCTTCAACAGTATGTTTACCAAGATTATATACTCTATAAGCACGACTTGTTAAAGAATAACCCAAAAATATAGCTTCATAAGATTTAGAGTCGAATTTACCATCCCTATCAATGGTTTTGAGTACGAAGCACTTAGATCCAAAAACCTTGAAATAGCTGATATTAGGCTTCTTTTTCCTTAGCAATTCATAAGGAGTCTTGTTGAGAATTGGCCTGATTAGCACTCTGTTAAGAACATAGCTTGCTGTGTTGACAGCTTCTGCCCAAAAGCTTTTTGGCAGCTTGCTTTCCTGCAGCAATGTCCTAGCTGTTTCTTGTAAGGACCTGTTCTTACGCTCTACAACTCCATTTTGCTGAGGTGTACGAGGTGCTGAGAACTCATGTGAGATTCCTCTTTCTTCACAATAAGTAATGAAGTCTTTTTGGAATTCCCCACCATGATCACTTCGAATACCTACAAGTCTTGTATCTAGTTTGTTCTCAAGCAACTTGATTAGTTTCTCAAATTCACTAAAAGCACAATCTTTAGTACGCAAGAATAATACCCAAGTGAATCTAGAATAATCATCAACAATAACAAAGGCATATTGTTTACCTCCAATACTCTTATAAGCTTCGGGACCAAAGAGATCCAAGTGAAGAAGCTCTAAAGGTTTAGAAGTAGATACCATTTTCTTTGCCTTATGTGGAGTCCTTGTTTGCTTTCCCAATTGACAAGCAGAACATGTCTCCATCTTGACATATTTAAGCTTTGGTAGTCCTCGAACAAGCTTCTTTGCTGACAGCTTGCTGAGATGATCCATATGAGCATGTCCAAGCCTTCTATGCCAAATTTCTGGATTATTATCCACAGCTGCTAAACAAACACCTGCCTCCTGTTCTTCAAAGTTCAAAACATATATATTTCCTTCTCGTTTTGCAACTAGAGGAGTTTTGTTAGTACCAACAAGTATAGTACATTCATCCTTACCAAAGTTAACAATATGACCATCATCAAATAACTGACTTATACTAAGCAAGTTATAAGTAAGACCTTTGACATATTGTACCTTGTTAATAGAAATGATACTATTACCTATAGTTCCTTTGCCAAGAATAGGAAGAGTTTTGCTATCACCGATTGTGACACGACCACCCTTCTTCATCTTCAAGCTTAGAAACTGAGATTTGTCTCCACTCATGTGCCTAGTGCATCCACTATCCAATATCCATTGATTTGGCTTTACTTTAGACACGAGACAAACCTACAAAACAAACACAAACAACTCAACGTTTTGGTACCCAAATTTTGTTGGGTCCAGCAGTGTTAGTTGATAAAACATATAGAACATTAAGATCAGATTTCTTGATCCACATTTGGACCACTTTAGAACTCTTCTTCCATGTTCTGCTTGTCTTATCAGCATACTGTCTTGGAGCTGTCTTCTGTCTGTTTCTGTTGTCAGCATACTGTCTGTGAGCTGACTTCCTTTTCCAGCTTGCTGATTGAGTATTCTTCATTGGACAATTATTAGCCAGATGGCCCTTCTTTCCACACTTGTGACAAGTCACCCAAGGCATGGCATAATTATATGGAATGCCATTTTCCCCTTCATATCTCATTGAAGATGTGGATGTAGAAGCTGCACCAATGCCTCCTTTGTCATGAGAACCTTTAGCTTGTTTCATCATAGATTTGAGACTTTCTTCTCCTTGAACAAACTTTCCCATGGCTTTCTGAAGATCTTTGACTTCTTGCTCCAATGACTTGATCTTTTCAGCTTGAATAGAGATTTCGGCTAAGCTTTGGGATTTGCTTAACTCGAATGCCTCCAAGCTTGCATCCTTAGCTTTAAGATCTGCTCTCAGCGAGCTGAGTTCCTTCATAAGTGTATCATTCCTTCTTTGGATTTGCATGTTGTTCCCTTCAAGTTGTGAGATCTGTTCCTTGAGGGTAGCAATGATTCCACTACTAGCTTTGGCACTCTTTTCATTCAAGAAATCACCAATGACTTTCTTCAAATGAACATTTTCTTTCTTGAGCTCATAGTTCTCATTCTTTAGATCAATGAGTTCCATAATTGATAGACAACTCTTATCCTGCATGGTTAGTTCACAAGATGTTGTATCAATAGAATGTAATTCAGAATTAATAGAGTTTACCTCACTGTTAGTGTCCGTATCTGAATCCGTTGCATCAATTGAGCCATCGAGACCAACAAGAGCCAAATTCACCATCTCATCACTAGAATCATCAGAAGCTGATTCATCCTCATCATCACTCCAAGTTAGAAGTGCCTTGGATTTCTTTTTATTCTTGTAATCAGCTTGCTGTCTAGGTGGCTTTGACTTGTTTTTCAGCTTGTAGCAATCCCTTTTGAAATGCCCTTTCTTGCCACATTCAAAACATGCATCATCCTTTGGATCTTTCTTTGCACCAAAAGCTTTGCCCTTTTCTCGTTTCATTTTGTTTTTCTTTTCAATCATTCTCTTGATTTTCCTGGACATAAGAGCTAGATCCTCATCTGATTCTGTTTCCTCATCTGTTTCCAGCTTGCTGACAGAGGAGTGCAGTGCAAGATTCTTCATTTTCTCTGTTGGCAGCTTGCTGCTTTCTGAGCTGTTAGCTTCAATCTTTGCTTCAAATTGTTCCAATTCAGCAAATATAGCCAGGTGATCCATAGTATCAATGTTGAGAGCTGACTCCAATGCTGTGACCTTGGCACCATATTCGAATGGAGCTGCATTAAGAATATTCATGTTGATTTCCGATTGAGGAATCTTTTTGCCAAGTCTTTCAAGGCTGTTAAGAGTGACTTGGAATCTAGCTTGGCTTTCACGAATGGATTCTCCCTTCTTGATAGCGAAGCTTCCAAATTCTTTCATGAGCTTTCCGAGCTTGACCTTCTTTAGACCTTGTGAGCCTTCATGATATGTCTCCAATGCATCCCAAATTTCCTTTGCTGTTTTGAGAGAAGAGACCTTGTCATATTCAGCTTGATTCAGCCCATTGATCAATGTACTCCTTGCTTTTCCATTTGCAGCAACCTTTGATAGCTCGTCCGCTGTGAGAACATCAACGTCCTTGACTTTGCCATCTTTATCAAGATATTCATAAGGACCTCTTTGCACAACTCTTTGCATTAGGGGATCTCTGGATAGATGAGCCTCCATTTGGCCTTTCCACCAATTGTAGTTGTCAGAACCCGTGAGGAGAGGAGCTCTAAAATCGGACTTTCCCTGAAAGTTATCAGCCATATCGATCGATACTATTCCTGTTACAGAAGTATTAGTACAAACACAGCTCTGATACCAATTGAAATTACACACCTAGAGGGGGGGTGAATAGGTGTTATGGCTAATATGACCGATTTTTAATGTTACCGAATAGTTATACTGTCACAGACAGCTTGCTGTTAATTATCAGAGTAAACAGTCAGCTAGCTAACAATGCAGATGCAATGCAAAACAGATATAATCAGTAAGCTAGCAACACAGAGAATTTTAGCCAGGTTCGACCCCTAACCCTAATGGTCTATGTCCTGGTCCCCTACCAACTGGTAAGAGATTATATTATTAATCAATAATGTTAACGATTACAATGATTCAATAATATAACTCCCTTTATCCCTTGTTCCTGTTATCAGCTTGCTGAAACCCCTGAACCACGAACCAAAAGCTCTCCAAGACCTATACTTCCCAAGTATACTCTTCTAGCTAACTAGTCCCCTTGTTCCCTTGTTTCACAAGCTCGATACACAGTAACAAAACTTTACACTTTGAACAATACAATGTATGAGTGTAATACAACCGAAACTATGAACTCAATATAGATATATAATCGAATATAATTACTAGAGCTCAAGTAAAGATTTTGCAATGTAAGTGTGTTGTATTTCAGAAGCTTGAAGTGTGTTCTGTTCTCTATCAAAACGGAAACCACACTCAAGTTTATATACACAAATTCCAACGGTCAATTTGCTAACAAATTCCAACGTTCTTGTTCCAACCGAACTCACGTATAATTTGTTCTCAATTTGAACGTTTAAACTTGTGAAGATTACTGAGTAAAAAGCGTAGAAACGTTGTAAACAAAACTCAGTAAAACGTTTATATAAAAACCATAATTTGAAATAGGATAGGAGTAGTTAGAGATAAGATCGAAAGAGATAAACACTCCTATAAGTTAGGAAATCGTTTTTGTTTGAAATACTGATTTAAAAACCGAGCTCTAATATTCATATAAGTCATATATAAATATTAAAGTCCTTACAAATCGATTTCTAATAAATCTCCTTGCTTTTCGACTTTGATCCTTATCCATTAGTTATTCTGTTCACGCTGTAAGCTCGCTGATAAGCCTGAATGATAACCTGTAAGCTTGCTGACAGTTGAACATAACACTGAAACTTATCAAACTGTTAGCACATTCATATATAACTTTGATAGCTCGCTAACAAGCACTAGTTTTATGCTATTAGCTTGCTGGCAGTGTGATCATCAAAACCTTGAGGGTATTAATTTATTTTTAATAAGTGACAAAAAAATAGTAAAGTTATCTCAAAATAAAAAAATGTATATTAAAATATGTTATTTATTATATAGTGTACTTATTATCTATTTTTATTAAATAAAAGATACAATATACGATTAATGAGCAAAATTTAATTGAATAATGATATATATTCATAAATAATATAAATTAAATTCAACAAAATATCATTTTAAATATAAGCTGGAGTGGGCCTGGGTTTTAACCTAAAAAACACCGCTCCAGTCTTGCAGCTGCGATTTTAACCCTAAAAACCACAAACGCAAATATATAGGAGTTCTCTCGTTTGGGGCCGACACATTTGTTGAATGTGGTGGTGCCTAGTTTTTAGTAGTGTTTTGGCCCCTGACTGGGGCGTACAGTCCAACAAAATCATCACCTTGCCAAAACAAATGGAATTGCTACAAGGTTACAATTTTTTGTGCATTGAGGGAATCCAAAAAATTGAGGAGCAGTTGAATGTACGCCAAGTATTGAAATCGCAATTGACACAAGTGAATTTGTGTTCTTATCAGGTTAGATCCATGGTGCTTATTATTGGATATGTGGATTTTCGGTATGTTTGAGTTGATTAGTAGTGGTTTATAATAGTTGTAGTTATATCAGAGTATTTTTTATTTGAAAATAAAAATATAATGATTATCTAGTATTTTCAATCTTGTGTTGTGTTGTTTGACAAATCACATCACAGGTACATTGTGTTGTTGTAGAGAGAACTGAAATAACACCTTAAATGAGAGCCGGCTGTGTTTATAAATTACGGGCATATAATTTGTAGATCTAGCAACCATTTCTATGTTAAAAAAGACCATTAGTAAAGATTTCATACATTCATTGTTTGAATCAGAAAACCTAGGAATAAATTTGTGAATGATTTTGCTACAAGGCAGGCACAGAGGAGCATTATAACTTTGAAGGTATAACTAAGGGGATAGAACTTGTATGTGGTGGCATCATTGTGAGTACTACTAGACCCAACCAAGGAACATATAGAAGTTTCTATGCATCTTATTAAAAGTTTCCACAACATGAAAATTATAACTTTAACAAGGAGGAGAGGCAAACAATTTTCCATACTGGGGGATGGAGGTAGAGCACACGAATTCAAATATGAGCACACTGTTGCTAAAGTTATAATTTTCATGTTGTGGAAACCTTTAATAAGATGCACATAAACTTCTATATGTTTCTTGTTTGGGTCTTTATGTCAAGACACATCTCTCGTTTTGACCTATATAACATATGCCTCTTATCTCCACATTGTTGCTCCAATTCTCGAGAGAGATCATGAAGTGTCATGGGTTTATGCATTCATGTCTTGGTCTTTATTCTTCCCCTTGCAATAAGGACAAAAATCCCCTTTAATTTTAAGATGATTTTTAGCTGAGACCTCTTTGAATTTTCCCATAGGCTTAACCTGTAGTTACTAAATAGTTCTCACTTTCCTTTTCTTCCAGTACTCTTAGAGCAAGTCCAACGCCTTCACTAAATGAGTTTTTAAGATGACTAGTGCTAATAATGTGGAGATATAGGGAATGTGATATAAAGTAGTACTCCAAGAGTATCATAGTGATTCCCTAAATCACTTGGACAACCTCAACACCCCCTATTTCAAGGTAAGCACTAGTCATCTTCTATTTCATTGTTTGGAATAATATATTCATTTACCTCATTTTCTATGCTTGAAGTCCCCACTAATTTAAACTTCATACATTTTTGTCCCCATTATTTCTCATTTACTACTAGTTTAAATAAATTTTTATTATTTCAATGAGGAATGAATATAGGAATTATTGTTTCAGTTAACATACAGAATAGTGATGTTAAATCACTAGTGTCCTTTAGTTTATAATATTTATAAAAAATTGTACTAGGACATAGTTGAACTTGCCCTTACTAAAAGTCAGGGTTGCAGGAATGCATTGAATCACCTTCCTTAACACTCAGCTGTTATTTTAGTTATCTAGAACACAAATATCACTATTTTGTCAAACAAAAAACTATAAGCATTAAAACTATTAGATACCAGCTATTTTTTTAAATTTTCATATAAGAAACACTATGCAGCAATCACTATAAACAACTACGAATCATGAACTGTCTTGTTGTTTTCTATATAATTGAGAAAATTAGTTGAGAAAAGTACAAGACCACGCGAGATCATATAAAAATTTAGTGGAAAAATAAAGTGTTTATAGAGAGAGGACAAGAGGGGGAGAGAGAGAAAGAGAGTGTGTGTGTGATGAAATATCATTCTGTTTCTTATTTATTAATCCATGACCGCTAAACGTCATATTAATTTACAAAACTATTTATATGACTAATATTTTGTGCCAAATTAGTACTCATGCACTATCAGTGATAATACTCTCCATAAGTGATATATTGATTTTCTTCTCCAAGAGCTCGCTCGCTTCCGTAGCAACGACTAACAATTAAGGCTAGTAAGTCGGTCGTTCCACACAATGGTCCTTATACTGGTAGAAAATTCAATTTTGTTCCTCTTAATAACTTATTTAATAATATATATTTTTATGTCAAAATTAATAAAATATTATAATGATAGTATAATTCGATGAAGTGTCATTAAGAATTTCATAGTGAACATTTTGCCGAGAACTGCAGTCCATTCATACATAATTTTCTTATTTGATTAAACTAAACTAAATAGTAAAGTTGTCTTGTGTTCTCTAGCAGGGCAATTTAGTTGATCAAGGAGAGGTAAAAATAATCTGTTGTAATCATTGCCCCTTATTAGTAATATTCTAAAAGCAATTAAGTTAATAGTCTTTAATAATGATTCATAGTTCTATCAACTTGTCTTGAATTTGACAACTTTAGCTCGAGCCGGAGGCGAACTCTTTTTAATGGCCTATATCAAGAAGAGAATTCTAAGAAAGTTATAGATCGGGCTGAAAAAGTGCTTCAAAGCATACATGTTCAATATCCTAAATTTCCAAAATCGATAGTTCAGTCCAATGTTTTCAACAGTTTTTGGTTGGCATACATCTCATACTCTCCCCTTAAAAGTATTTGTTTATTAGTTTTGTAGACAAAGTCGCCATTATAAAATTAAAAAAAATTCTTTTGTATTTATTTCGAATATAGATATTACCAGTCGACTTTGGTAATTTGTGCATGCCGAGTGAATATGTTAAAGTTGTCTTATTGGACGAAGTTGGCCAAGAGAGGGACACGACATATCTTGCGAAACACCATGGTCTGAGTGCTAGTTGGAAAAGGTTTGCAACGGAGCATGAGCTTGTGAAAGGAGATGTATTGGTCTTTCATATGAGCGCACCTTACATATTCAAGATAGTTTTTTCTCATTTAGATACTTTGTTTGTACCTGTTGAAGTTCCACCCTTACATATGTAAACCGTTACGCATGAGTAAATGCACGATCGAATTATAATAAGGGTGGAACTTCAAAGAGTACAAATAAAGTATCTAAATGAGAAAAACAATACCTTGAATATGTAATGTGTGATCATATGAAAGACCAATACATCTCCTTTCACAAGCTCATGCTCCATTGCAAACCTTTTCCAACCAGCACTCAGACCATGGTGTTTTGCAAGATATGTTGTGTCCCTCTCTTGGCCAGCTTCATCCACCAAGACAACTTTAGCATCTTCACTTGGCATGTACAAATTACAGAAGTCGACTAATAAATTCTATATTCGAAATAAATACAAAAGAAAATTTTTAATTCAATAATGACGACTTTGTCTACAAAACCAAAAAGCAAATAGTTTTACTAGGAAAGTATGAGATGCATACCAACCAAAAACTGTTGGAAATATTGGATTGAACCATCGGTTTTTAAAAATTTGGGATATTGAACTGGTATGCTTTGAAGCACTTTTTTTGCCCGATCTATAACAGATTTCTTAGAATCCTCGTCTTGATATAGACTATCAATACGAGTCTGCCTCCCGCTCAAGCTAAAGTTTTCAAAAACAAGATAAGTTGATACAATTATGCATCATTATTATAGACTATTAATTTATTTGCTTTTACCATATTACAAATAAGGGGATGATTACAATACAATATTTTTACCGCACTTCTCCTTAATTTACAAATATTTTTACCTCACTTCTCCTTGATTTACTGGAAAAATAAAGTGTTTATAGAGAGGACAAGAGAGGGGGAGAGAGAGTGCGTGTGATGAAATATCATTCTTTCTTATTTATTAATTCATGACCGCTAAACGTCATATTACTTTACGAAACTATTTATATGACTAATATTTAGTGCCAAATTAGTACCCATGCATTACCAATGATAAAACTCTTAATAAATGATATATTGATTTTCTTCTCAGGAGCTCGCTCGCTTCCGTAGCAACGGCTAACAATCAAGGCTAGTAAGTCGGTCGTTCCACACAATGGTCCTTATAACGGTAGAAAGTTCAGTTTTGTTCCTCTCAATATCTTATTTAATAATATATATTCTTATGCCAATATTAATTAAATATAATAACGACTGTATAATTTGATAAATAGTAAAGCTGTTTTCTGTTCTCTAGCAGGGCAATTTAGTTCATCAAGGAGAAGTGAGGTAAAATTATTCTATTGTAATCATTGCCCCTTATTAGTAATATTCTAAAAGCAATTAAGTTAATAGTCTTTAATAATGATTCATAGTTCTATCAACTTATCTTGTTTTTGACAACTTTAGCTCGAGCCGGAGGCGAATTCTTATTAATGGCCTATATCAAGACGAGGATTTTAAGAAAGTTATAGATCGGGCAGAAAAAGTGCTTCAAAGCATACCTGTTCAATATCCTAAATTTCCAAAACCGATAGTTCAGTCCAATGTTTCCAACAGTTTTTGGTTGGCATACACCTCATACTCTCCCCTTAAAAGTATTTGTTTTATTAGTTTTGTAGACAAAGTCGCCATTATAAAATTAAAAAAATTCTTTTGTATTTATTTCGAATATAGATATTATTACCAGTCGAATTTGGTAATTTGTGCATGCCGAGTGAAGATGTTAAAGTTGTCTTATTGGACGAAGTTGGCCAAGAGAGGGACACGACATATCTAGCAAAACACCATGGTCTGAGTGCTAGTTGGAAAAGGTTTGCAACGGAGCATGAGTGTTTGAAAGGAGATGTATTGGTCTTTCATATGACCGCACCTTACATATTCAAGATATTTTTTTCTCATTTAGATACTTTGTTTGTACCTGTTGAAGTTCCACCCTTACATATGTAAACCGTTACGCATGAGTAAATGCCCGATCGAAATATATTAAGGGTGGAACTTCAAAGAGTACAAACAAAGTATCTAAATGAGAAAACCAATACCTTGAATATGTAATGTGCGATCATATGAAAGACCAATACATCTCCTTTCACAAGCTCATGCTCCATTGCAAACCTTTTCCAACCAGCACTCAAACCATGGTGTTTTGCTAGATATGTTGTGTCCCTCTCTTGGCAAGTTTCATCCACCAAGACAACTTTAGCATCTTCACTTGGCATGTACAAATTACAGAAGTCGACTAATAAATTTTATATTCGAAATAAATACAAAAGAAATTTTTTAATTCAATAATGACGACTTTGTCTACAAAACCAATAAGCAAATAGTTTTACTAGGAGAGCATGAGATGCATACCAACCAAAAACTGTTGGAAATATTGGATTGAACCATCGGTTTTGAAAATTTAGCATATTAAACTGGTATGCTTTGAAGCACTTTTTCTGCCCGATCTATAACAGATTTCTTAGAATCCTCGTCTTGATATAGGCTATCAATAAGAGTTTGTCTCCCGCTCAAGCTAAAGTTGTCAAAAAAAAAGATAAGTTGATACAATTATGCATCATTATTATAGACTATTAATTTATTTGCTTTTAGAATATTTACAAATAAGGGGCAATAATTACAATACAATATTTTTACCTTACTTCTCCTTGATTAACAATATTTTTACCTCACTGGTCCTTGATTTAGCGGAAAAATAAAGTCTTTATAGGGAGGACAAGAGGGAGAGAGAGAGCGTGTGATGAAATATCATTCTGTTTCTGTTTCTTATTTATTAATTCATGACCGCTACACGTCATATTACTTTACAAAACTATTTATATGAATAATATTTTGTGCCAAATTAGTACTCATGCATTACCAATGATAAGACTCTCCATAAATGATATATTGATTTTCTTCTCCAGGAGCTCGGTCGCTTCCGTAGCAACGGCTAACGATCAAGGCTGGTAAGTCGGTCGTTCCACATAATGGTCCTTATACCGGTAGAAAGTTCAATTTTGTTCCTCTCAATAGCTTATTTAATAATATATATTCTTATGTCTAAAACAGATTTCTTAGAATCCTCGTCTTGAAATAGGTTATCAATAAGAGTCTGCCTCCCGCTCGAGCTAAAGTTGTCAAAAACAAGATAAGTTGATACAACTATGCATCATTATTATAGACTATTAACTTATTTGCTTTTAGCATATTACAAATAAGGAGCAATGATTACAATATAATATTCCTCACTTCTCCTTGATTAACAATACTTTTACCTCACAATACTTTTATCTAGCAAAACACCATGGTCTAAGTGCTGGTTGCAAAAGGTTCGCAACGGAGCTTGAGCTGGTGAAAGGAGATGTATTGGTCTTTCATATGATCGCACCTTACATATTCAAGGTATTTTTTCACACCTAGATATTTTGTTGGTGCCCGTTGGAGCTCCAAACTTTATATTTTGCAGTTAACACGTAGATGCAAGCGTCACTAATTATGAGACTATTTTTTTGGATGTTATATAAATTAATCGTGCATTTACTCATGCGTAACTGTTGACATAGTTATAACAATATTGTTTTGGAAAATATTTATCCAAAACATTACTATTATCATGTAACCTTGAGAAAATGCGGGTCAAACTTACAGAGAAATGGTGTACAAGGCTGTGTAGAGGAACTGAAAGTGCTGGGCTTGGGCATAATGTTCTTGTAGATATCAGGTGAAAAGTTTCTTGATTAGATACTTCTTTAGTGCTTGTTCAAGTTTTTTTTTTTGTTGCTAATTAGTGCCTGTTTAAGTTGAATTTCATCACATAATGTTTTTGTAGACATTAAGGTGCGAAGTTCCTCAATTAAATACTTCATTACTCTGCATGTTCAAGTTGAATATTGTTTTTTTTATATCTTATTTAAAAATCCTGCAATTTACCTGCGGACTTAACTCTACAAACACATGTATAATTCAACAACATTATTATGCATCTAAAACGCTATTGAAACCTTTCTTAGGCCACAATCAACGTGTAGCCTGAGATTTAAACCAAACAACTCTTTAGCTAACAAGGTCAAGAGAATCTATCAGCATCCTTTGAGCACAATTTCTCAACAAATAAACCACATACTTAACATGGGCTAGGAACTTCATAGAAATTCAATTTCTCAAATAATTTGCAAGATCTGGACGGATTGATCCTCCATATTACTGGCAATCTATGCTGTTACTATAATGATCTTCCGTAAGATGAGTTCCATAGTGATTGAGCCCATTGCACAGTTACTCTGTAATTCCAGATCACTCATCTACACAGAAGTCAAAATTATAACTATCAGTACTTTTGCTATTATATTACTCGATCCCTTCGTCCCTTCTATTTTGTTAACAGTTTTTTTCTATTACTTGACACACATTTTAAAACGTACATAAAGTATAAATATAGCTCCATAATTTATTTTTGACATTTTTATTTTTAAAATAAAAGTTTGAACACTAAATTTTTATTTAGAAGGAAAAATAATTAAGATAATTTATGAAACTAAACTATATAGTAGTTTTAAAACGCATGCCGGACCATCTATCCAAAACGTTAATAACCTAAAGGGACTGAGGGAATATTACTTATCAAAACAGATCTTAAACTTTTTACCTTCTCTATCAACATTACAGTCATCCAGCTGTCTTTCAAAATGATCTGCAACATCATTACCTTCAAAATATATATATTTAAATTATTATGAGTTTGGGATGATGAGGACACACACTCTAATTAAGGAGCAGAAAGCTAGAAGCAAAGTAATATAATACATACCAATTCTATATTCAGAATCGTGAATACGCATAAGTAGTAGAGCTGCATCTGTCACACCCAGACCACAAACTCTGACTATATTCACCTATAAAACATGGGACCAGGTATTTATCAAAATAGCACCCGCAATAAGAATCAGTATAATAATCAATATATTTGAATCTGCGTATTATCTAAGAAAAAGGAAATGCAACATAAACATGAACTAATGAAGTATCTGATCCAGGAACTTCACACTTAATATCTACAAAAACATTATGTGATGAAATGCAACTTAAACATGCACTAATGAAGTATCTCATCGAGGAACTTCGTATTTAATGTCTACAGAAACATTATACACTTATGCAACGATTTTAGTTCCTCTACACATCCCTGTACACCATTTCTCCATAAGTTTGACCAACCATTTTGTCATGGTTATATCCTAATAATAAAGTTTTGCATAAATAGATTTCAAACAAGATTGTTATAGATATGTTAACAGTTACCCATGAGCAAAAGCATGATCAAATTGTTTAATAGCCAACAAAAATCAGTATCATAATTAAGTGATGCTTCAATATATCTGTGTGTTAACGGCAAATATTAAGGGTGGAACTTCAACAGGCACAAAGTATCTAAGTTAGAAAAAAAATACCTTAAATACGTAACGTGTGATCATATGAAAGACCAACACATCTCCTTTTACAAGCTCATGCTCGGTTGCAAACCTTTTCCAACCAGCACTAAGACCATGGTGTTTTGTTAGATATGTGGTGTCACTCTCTCGACCAGCTTCATCTACCAAGACAACTTTAACATCTTCGCTTGGCATGTACAAATTACAAAAGTCGGCTGGTAATATCTATATTCCAAATAAATAATTTTTTTTAATTTAATAATGACTTTGTCTACAAAACCAAAAAACAAATAGTTTTAAGGGGAGAGAACGAGATGCATACCAACCAAAAACTCTTGGAAACACTGGACTCAACCATCGGTTTTAAAAATTTAGGATATTGATCCGGTATGTTTTGCAGCACTTTTTCTGTCCGTTCCATAACAGATTTCTTAGAATCCTCATCTTGATATAGGCTATCAATACGAGTCTGCCTCCGGGTCGAGCTAAAGTTGTCAAAAACAAGATAAGTTAATAAAACTATGCATCATTATAAAGACTATTAACTAATTTGGTTTTAGCATATTACAAATTAGGGACAATGATTTTAATAGAATATTTTACCTCACTTCTCCTTGATCAACCAGATTGCCCTGCTAGAGAACACAAGACAATTTTGCAATTTAGAAAGAAATATGTATGAATAGACATTTTCAACAAAATGTTCACTATCAAATTCTATATGAAATTTCATCGAATTTTAGTGCGGTATTAGAAGAAAATATATGACAAAATTAGCACTTTCAAGAGGACTGTCTCAATAAGTATGAAAGCCTAGGCTAATCAAATGGTTGTTTTTATTCGATTTTCTCAAATTGTAATCAAGTATAATCCTACTTATTCCACTGTACTACCAATATTCAAGTTCAAATATAAAATATCCCAAATTATTAGTCTTTTTTATGCCAATATTCGGTCTCTATTTAACAACCACCTAAGTTTTCAATTTAATCCTTGTGGCATTAACAAACCATTAGTCAATTAAAGCATTTTGCAACCGTCCTCGATGAATGTTAACAAACCAAGAGGAAAGTTCTATTTCCAATATTCAAATAGCGGTTGTTAAATCCTCATTGCATTTGGCAACAATGGCATATTTCCAATTTAATACTGAGGTATTTGGTTCACACCAGGGCGCATATTGCCTACGCAGTTGGTAAATATGTGATGGAGACACTTGAATATGGGTTGGTGTACTCGAAGGGAACTAGTAACTATATACTAGCTGGGTTTTCTGACAGCAACTTAGCTGGAGATACGGATAATCGAAACAGCACGAGCGACATGTATTTCTACTTGAACGAGAATTTGATAACATGGGTGTCTCAAAAGCAGAAGTGTGTTGCCTTATTTTCTTGTGAAACTGAATATATGACAGCCACATCTGCTGCATGCCAAGGAATTGGTTAAGAAATTTGTTAATACAGTTAACTGATGTTGGTCCAAGTTCAGTGGTAATTTACGTTGATAACAAGTCAGCTATAGACTTGACCAAGAATCCTGTCTTCCACGGTTATAGTAAGCACATTCATATACGTCATCAAATTTTGTATCGAGAGCGATGAAATTGTTGTAAAGTTTGTACTTACCAAAGAACGGAAAGTAGACAAAAGCATGTCCTAAACTAATTTTCACATTAAAATATTAACTTTCCACCACTTCAATGCATCTCTCTCCTCTTACTTTTTCACTTCCCTCCATTTCTAATTCAAATAAATTATTTGTTTAATAATAAAGCATAATTATAAGACATGTTGTTGGAGTTCATGTATCAAAAAGATGTCCTAAATTACTAGGACACTATTTTTATTATATTTATAAGGCACTTGTTAGGACACTGTTGGATAGAGATGTTAACGAACAAAGCTGTTCGCGAACAAACTTGAGCTCGGCTCGATAAAAGCTCGGTTCGGCTCGGTTCGTTAAGAACTCGAGCTCGAGCTCGAACACATAAATGTGTTCGTTAAGAAAACGAGCTCGAGCCGAGCTTTTAGTGTGTTCGGCTCGAGCTCGGCTCGAACTCGTTCGGCTCGTTAAAGCTCGAAAAAATACAATATTTTTTAAATAATTTCGTAATATATACATGTTATTGAATGCCGAATTCAACATATAATATATCAAATCGATCAGGAGAATATTAACTATAATATGGTACCATCAAAAAACACTAAAATTTTTTATTTTGCTTGCTATTTTAAGAGCCAAGTAGGGATTTGACCTTAATTTTTCAGACTCGGCTCGACTTGGCTCGACTCGTATTTGTTCGTGAACAAGCTCCTGTTCGGCTCGTTAGTTAACGACCTCGAGCTCGAACACAATTTTTTGTTCGATAAGAAAGCTCGGCTCGGCTCGGTTCGATAAGAAAAAATCTAAAACTCGGCTCGACTCGGTTCGTGAACAGCCCTACTGTTGGACTTGCTCTAATTTATTAATTATTTTCATAATTAATTAATCAAGCTTAATAAAAGCGCAATGTGCATCCACTCTTAAGATAAGTGGGTTGTCAAACATCAAGGCACGGGCCCCCATCCCTTCAAAGCCCATATTTGTAACTTCAAGCCCACTCAAGAAGCTACTAAAATAATTCAAAACATTAGAGTTATATATAAATTCTAACTATTTCAGGGATGACTATCAAGACTCATGGATAAGCATCAACTACTTAAAATAAAGATGAAGGATTAACTTTATTCTATCTGAAATACCTACTTTTATTCTATTTCAAAGACTTAAGAAACTACTTTTCTGTCAAAAAAAAAACGACTTGAGAAACTACCATATAGGGATCTACCCCGCACAACTTGAACTATGTTTTTGAATTGGTCTTTGATTTATTCAGTTAAAAGTACCTAGGCATCTCATAAAGACAGTTGAATTTCGTCACGAGAGCAGCTAAAAACACGAAGTTCACCCACATATTTTTTAATCCATAACAATTCATATCCATAAAGTGTATAAAATATGTATATAATTATAAACATCGCTTTATATAAGGACTGAGCCAAGATTAAACACTATAATTTACTGTAAAATTTAAATTTCTGATTTATGAATTGCTTAATGTTAATATATATTCTGACTTGGGCCTAGAATGTTTTTATCAATTTAAAGGGACAATCTCTTTACAAATTATTAATTTAAAGGTTTCTATTATATGTGAGATAAGATTGTGTGAGTAGATACTAAAATTGTATAAATTGCTATATAATAAAATGTATAAATGTCATAAGCGGAAATAAATGGAAAATAAATAAATTCATCATCCTTGTTACTATAAGAGTTGCTAACTCAAGCTTCAAAGCTTTTTGGCACCATATATCAAAGTGATCGGCTACAATATCTCATAATTATACCAAAGCATGTGCGATCTATATATAAAGTATACAAATCTAGATCCAATACTGAGAATTGAGAATCAAGTACTTATACAACACCAGGTACGATTCACATATAATAAAATATACAAATCTAGATCCCTACAGAGAAAAAGTGAGAATCAAGTACTTACCATGATGGAACAATGATAATGTTCGAGATTGAACGACTTTGTAAGACTGTGACTAGCACTAGCGATCCTCCTTTCTTCAAATGATTAGTCTTTAGTTTTTCAATTAGGGATTAATTGATGCCTAGTACTAGTCTTATCTTTTTATATTAATTTTACATTTAATTGGAAATTTCCATTTTACCCCTTGTGCTACACTTAATTTAAAATTACTATTTTATCCATTACGTTACATTCATCTTAAAATTATCATTATATTTTTTGCTACAACTTTCATCCCAATCATATTTACACAATAGATTAATTATCAAATAGGTTACTTACTGCGTTCAAATGCATCAAGTGGGTCACATTATATAACTGACTCAAATGAGATACCCATTTAAAATTTTTTATAAAAAATATCAATATATTGTTAGTCATAATTCTTAAAAGTATTATATATCGAGTTTCGCACATCTTTTTTGAATGATATTTCATCCAAATGAAAGGTTCCGAGTTCTAAATCCGGAATCCAAAAACCACATCCATTCTTTGTGTAATCATCCATCTCAACATGAGCCATGAGTACCATCTCTTAATCAAACTCTGCAAAGTTGACATTTTAATTTATCCGAGTAAAGGAACTCATACTGAGAGGGACCAAACTTTTGAAACTTGAAGCACTCGATGTTGGCCTTAGTGAAAGGTTGTCTTCCTCCGCGTCCTCTTCCTCCGTGCCTCTGGTATATCCACGTCATCTTCCCCCGATTATTTCACCACTTGTAACTTTAAGGGTCTGTTCTTCACCATTAACCTTTCGATATTCTGCTGATGTACAAGCAATGAGCTATTCATCCAGTGATCTATATCCTTTGACTCTTCTATGGAGCAAACTATATAATTGAATTTCTCCGTCAAAGTGCGTAAGATTTCTCGATAATATTCACATCTAACATAGCTTCTCCAGCATTTACTGATTTACCAATTTTCATCTCAAGAACTCCATTGAGTGTTTGGAGTTGGGCACGCTGAACTCTTTTTATTTCCTTGATATTTTCTCTTCAAAGAATCCCACAATTGTTTTGATGTGTCCTTTTATATGATAGTTTTTAGAACTAATTTGTCAATTGATTGAAACAAATAATTCTTTGCCTATCCTTTAGCTTTAGTTCCTCTAAGCTTTCCTTTTCAGCAATTCCAAAATTTTTATTTTCCTGGAGGTTTAGTGTAACTAGTTTCTACAATACTCGAGTATTCCTTTGATCTCAAGAGGTTCTCCATATGGTGATCGCAGTCACCTTCAAACTTTGGAATGCTTGGTATTAATGACCTTCTCATATTCACCTAGTGTTTCAGTCACTCACTTATCTCACAATATCTTTAGTGTTTTCCTCTCACAATTTCTCTCTTAACTCATGCCTTTGGTGGCTCTAATACCACAGTTACTAAATCTAGGATTATAAATACCAGGATTATAAATACCAAAAGAAAGCAGCCTTAAAGTTTAATATTAATTAGAAATGGGAGAGGGTTATACGAGCCAATACAAAATAAAGATAACTGACTCTTGCTATTTTTAAGTAACCAAAACGGAGAATATGGGTGGAAATTATTTCTGCTAATAAATAACTAACATATAAGATACAAAATTAATTGATAAGATCAAGTAAATCCTAACATTTACAATTTATATTTTTCTATGATTAAAACCCTTGGAGCAACACTCTAGCCATAGTCTAGCTAATATAGTAAAATTAATTTTTATCACTAATGAAATATCATTATTCAATTAAATTAAAATGCTCGTTAATTATCTAATATATCTTTTACTCAATAAAAAAAATATTTAATATACTATATATTAAATAATATATGTTAATATTCAAATTCATTTGATTGAGAAACTTTAGTTATTAAAAATAAATAATAAAATAATAGAATATATCCTCATGATTTGAAATAAAATATTGGACTTCTATATATAGTTTTTATATTTTTATAAATTAAAACATATATTCGTGTAATTATTTTCATATCATAACTATTTTATTAAATTTTAAACGCTAGTTGAATATAAATTGCAATTTTCCATTAATTAAGACAAGGATTGAATATATTATATTTTACACACAAATTATATACTATATAAAAAAATTAATAATATCATATTTTAAAAACAAAATAAATAACAAATCATACCTACGTGATAATATTAACTACATATTATTTATTAGGACACATTATGGATTAAACCGTAATAGAATTTAAAATTGTTGAATATTGTATTCCCAAGTATTATATATTTATATATAAATTAATAGTTTTCCCGGCATTTTAGAAATATAGTAAGCATAATTTATATGATATCGTTTTACACCATAAGTACTTTAATTTTCTACTTTCGAGTAATACAAAAAATTTAGAATATAAATAAATTAAAATACATGAAAAACAACTAGAAGACAATATAAAACAATAGAAACCATATAACTAAAAAAATACTAATAAATTTTCCATTATTATTTTCAAATATAGTTTATATCATTTTAAAAATATTTATATCTTTATTTAAATAAATTTAAAACACTCATTAATTCTATATTATATTTTTACTTAATAAAAATGAATAATAAATATTCTATATATAAAATAATGAATATGCTAAAATTTTCATATTTTAATGGAAAATATGTGTATTATGCTTGCTAATCACAAAGGGAGGAGAATTTGTGATTATTACTCGATGCCGTTTACCTTCGTTCGCGTCGGTTGCGGGTTACTACGTAAAAAAAAGTAACAAATTATAGATAAATTAATATATTTTCAATGTAATTTGTAATCAGTCCACCACTTGAAATTAATAAGATATCGAGGGGCTTCCACTGGTTTTCTCCGGTGGAAAGCCCCAATCTCTTCCTTATCTTTTACTCTTGTTAGTTTTCTTTCAATAAAACCCAATTTTTTAGGCGTTTGTGTGTCTCTCTTTTTGGAGTGTGTGTTTTGTCTCTGCTGTTGGAGTGTTTGGTTATGTTTCCGTCTAGTTATGGTTGGATCTATTTAGTGTTGGATCTGTTGAGAACGAGTTTATTGATATATTTGGTGATCTGCAAAAATTGTATCGAATCTGGGACAGTGGTGATTATTGCAAGAGCTCACCTTTCACAACCAAAGATCGTTCATCATTCACGGGTTTACACTTTCGGCATGTCTATAGCTGGTATCCGGCATGTAGATAGCTGGGGTGTTTTCGGCATGTCTATAGCTGGTGTCCGGCATGTAGATAGCTGTGGTACCACTTCTCCAATCTCAATTTATGCGATTGGTGTTTCTTAACATTGTGCTAACAATGGTTTTTATGTGATAGGGTCAATTGCGATGTTATTATTTCCAGAGGTGTTGGTGCAATTTGGATCGCTTGGGATGTCTTTGATTTCGTTTTTAGCTTCAAGAATTGTTAAATTCTATGTGTTAAACGATCAGGAAACAAATTATCTAATTGTTTTTAGTATGTTATTTGTTTTACCACCTGGTTGTATCGGCAGTTGGGGTTTGTCCCGACTGTATTATGTTCGAGTTAATGAAATTTTGTTGCATTTGTCAAAAAAATAATAATATATTGTCAATGTATATCATATGTTTATTTTCTCAATTTTTTGTCTTAGGCAGAAAATCCAATAACTTATACAAAACAAAAGGTATGCTTACTATATTTCTAAAATATTTGAAAAATTATTTTATTATATATAAATATATAATGCTTGGAAATGTGCTATTTTATAATTTAAATTCTATTAATTAATTCATAATATATCGTGCTTATGACTTTTTATAATACACACACATATAAGTATTATCTTTATTAAGGGTCTATTATTTTGTATTGAAAATTTCATATATTTTTCTATTTAATTTATATTTTCTTATATATAATATGACATATCTATTTTTTATCTTTGTTAAATGAAAATTACAATACATAATTAACCAATATTCAAAATTTATTTAAATGGTAATATTTAATAAATATATAATTGTCTGATTTAATATTTTGATTCAAATTATAAGAAATACTCTTCTAGTGTATTATTTATTTTTAATAAGTGACAAAAAAATAGTAAAGTTATCTCAAAATAAAAAAATGTATATTAAAATATGTTATTTATTATAAAGTGTACTTATTATCTATTTTTATTAAATAAAAGATACAATATACGATTAATGAGCAAAATTTAATTGAATAATGATATATATTCATAAATAATATAAATTAAATTCAACAAAATATCATTTTAAATATAAGCTGGAGTGGGCCTGGGTTTTAACCTAAAAAACACCGCTCCAGTCTTGCAGCTGCGATTTTAACCCTAAAAACCACAAACGCAAATATATAGGAGTTCTCTCGTTTGGGGCCGACACATTTGTTGAATGTGGTGGTGCCTAGTTTTTAGTAGTGTTGGAGTTCTCTCGTTTGGGGCCGACACATTTGTTGAATGTGGTGGTGCCTAGTTTTTAGTAGTGTTTTGGCCCCTGACTGGGGCGTACAGTCCAACAAAATCATCACCTTGCCAAAACAAATGGAATTGCTACAAGGTTGCAATTTTTTGTGCATTGAGGGAATCCAAAAAATTGAGGAGCAGTTGAATGTACGCCAAGTATTGAAATCGCAATTGACACAAGTGAATTTGTGTTCTTATCAGGTTAGATCCATGGTGCTTATTATTGGATATGTGGATTTTCGGTATGTTTGAGTTGATTAGTAGTGGTTTATAATAGTTGTAGTTATATCAGAGTATTTTTTATTCGAAAATAAAAATATAATGATTATCTAGTATTTTCAATCTTGTGTTGTGTTGTTTGACAAATCACATCACAGGTACATTGTGTTGTTGTAGAGAGAACTGAAATAACACCTTAAATGAGAGCCGGCTGTGTTTATAAATTACGGGCATATAATTTGTAGATCTAGCAACCATTTCTATGTTAAAAAAGACCATTAGTAAAGATTTCATACATTCATTGTTTGAATCAGAAAACCTAGGAATAAATTTGTGAATGATTTTGCTACAAGGCAGGCACAGAGGAGCATTATAACTTTGAAGGTATAACTAAGGGGATAGAACTTGTATGTGGTGGCATCATTGTGAGTACTACTAGACCCAACCAAGGAACATATAGAAGTTTCTATGCATCTTATTAAAAGTTTCCACAACATGAAAATTATAACTTTAACAAGGAGGAGAGGCAAACAATTTTCCATACTGGGGGATGGAGGTAGAGCACACGAATTCAAATATGAGCACACTGTTGCTAAAGTTATAATTTTCATGTTGTGGAAACCTTTAATAAGATGCACATAAACTTCTATATGTTTCTTGTTTGGGTCTTTATGTCAAGACACATCTCTCGTTTTGACCTATATAACATATGCCTCTTATCTCCACATTGTTGCTCCAATTCTCGAGAGAGATCATGAAGTGTCATGGGTTTATGCATTCATGTCTTGGTCTTTATTCTTCCCCTTGCAATAAGGACAAAAATCCCCTTTAATTTTAAGATGATTTTTAGCTGAGACCTCTTTGAATTTTCCCATAGGCTTAACCTGTGTTGTTACTAAATAGTTCTCACTTTCCTTTTCTTCCAGTACTCTTAGAGCAAGTCCAACGCCTTCACTAAATGAGTTTTTAAGATGACTAGTGCTAATAATGTGGAGATATAGGGAATGTGATATAAAGTAGTACTCCAAGAGTATCATAGTGATTCCCTAAATCACTTGGACAACCTCAACACCCCCTATTTCAAGGTAAGCACTAGTCATCTTCTATTTCATTGTTTGGAATAATATATTCATTTACCTCATTTTCTATGCTTGAAGTCCCCACTAATTTAAACTTCATACATTTTTGTCCCCATTATTTCTCATTTACTACTAGTTTAAATAAATTTTTATTATTTCAATGAGGAATGAATATAGGAATTATTGTTTCAGTTAACATACAGAATAGTGATGTTAAATCACTAGTGTCCTTTAGTTTATAATATTTATAAAAAATTGTACTAGGACATAGTTGAACTTGCCCTTACTAAAAGTCAGGGTTGCAGGAATGCATTGAATCACCTTCCTTAACACTCAGCTGTTATTTTAGTTATCTAGAACACAAATATCACTATTTTGTCAAACAAAAACTATAAGCATTAAAACTATTAGATACCAGCTATTTTTTTAAATTTTCATATAAGAAACACTATGCAGCAATCACTATAAACAACTACGAATCATGAACTGTCTTGTTGTTTTCTATATAATTGAGAAAATTAGTTGAGAAAAGTACAAGACCACGCGAGATCATATAAAAATTTAGTGGAAAAATAAAGTGTTTATAGAGAGGACAAGAGGGGGAGAGAGAGAAAGAGAGTGTGTGTGTGATGAAATATCATTCTGTTTCTTATTTATTAATCCATGACCGCTAAACGTCATATTAATTTACAAAACTATTTATATGACTAATATTTTGTGCCAAATTAGTACTCATGCACTATCAGTGATAATACTCTCCATAAGTGATATATTGATTTTCTTCTCCAAGAGCTCGCTCGCTTCCGTAGCAACGACTAACAATTAAGGCTAGTAAGTCGGTCGTTCCACACAATGGTCCTTATACTGGTAGAAAATTCAATTTTGTTCCTCTTAATAACTTATTTAATAATATATATTTTTATGTCAAAATTAATAAAATATTATAATGATAGTATAATTCGATGAAGTGTCATTAAGAATTTCATAGTGAACATTTTGCCGAGAACTGCAGTCCATTCATACATAATTTTCTTATTTGATTAAACTAAACTAAATAGTAAAGTTGTCTTGTGTTCTCTAGCAGGGCAATTTAGTTGATCAAGGAGAGGAGAGGTAAAAATAATCTGTTGTAATCATTGCCCCTTATTAGTAATATTCTAAAAGCAATTAAGTTAATAGTCTTTAATAATGATTCATAGTTCTATCAACTTGTCTTGAATTTGACAACTTTAGCTCGAGCCGGAGGCGAACTCTTTTTAATGGCCTATATCAAGACGAGAATTCTAAGAAAGTTATAGATCGGGCAGAAAAAGTGCTTCAAAGCATACATGTTCAATATCCTAAATTTCCAAAATCGATAGTTCAGTCCAATGTTTTCAACAGTTTTTGGTTGGCATACATCTCATACTCTCCCCTTAAAAGTATTTGTTTATTAGTTTTGTAGACAAAGTCGCCATTATAAAATTAAAAAAAATTCTTTTGTATTTATTTCGAATATAGATATTACCAGTCGACTTTGGTAATTTGTGCATGCCGAGTGAATATGTTAAAGTTGTCTTATTGGACGAAGTTGGCCAAGAGAGGGACACGACATATCTTGCGAAACACCATGGTCTGAGTGCTAGTTGGAAAAGGTTTGCAACGGAGCATGAGCTTGTGAAAGGAGATGTATTGGTCTTTCATATGAACGCACCTTACATATTCAAGATAGTTTTTTCTCATTTAGATACTTTGTTTGTACCTGTTGAAGTTCCACCCTTACATATGTAAACCGTTACGCATGAGTAAATGCACGATCGAATTATAATAAGGGTGGAACTTCAAAGAGTACAAATAAAGTATCTAAATGAGAAAAACAATACCTTGAATATGTAATGTGTGATCATATGAAAGACCAATACATCTCCTTTCACAAGCTCATGCTCCATTGCAAACCTTTTCCAACCAGCACTCAGA
Source organism: Daucus carota subsp. sativus (assembly GCF_001625215.2). Classification (NCBI taxonomy): domain Eukaryota; kingdom Viridiplantae; phylum Streptophyta; class Magnoliopsida; order Apiales; family Apiaceae; genus Daucus; species Daucus carota. The sequence goes on along the minus strand of NC_030386.2, from coordinate 21,439,063 downwards.
CCATGGTGTTTTGCAAGATATGTTGTGTCCCTCTCTTGGCCAGCTTCATCCACCAAGACAACTTTAGCATCTTCACTTGGCATGTACAAATTACAGAAGTCGACTAATAAATTCTATATTCGAAATAAATACAAAAGAAAATTTTTAATTCAATAATGACGACTTTGTCTACAAAACCAAAAAGCAAATAGTTTTACTAGGAAAGTATGAGATGCATACCAACCAAAAACTGTTGGAAATATTGGATTGAACCATCGGTTTTTAAAAATTTGGGATATTGAACTGGTATGCTTTGAAGCACTTTTTTTGCCCGATCTATAACAGATTTCTTAGAATCCTCGTCTTGATATAGACTATCAATACGAGTCTGCCTCCCGCTCAAGCTAAAGTTTTCAAAAACAAGATAAGTTGATACAATTATGCATCATTATTATAGACTATTAATATATTTGCTTTTACCATATTACAAATAAGGGGATGATTACAATACAATATTTTTACCGCACTTCTCCTTAATTTACAAATATTTTTACCTCACTTCTCCTTGATTTACTGGAAAAATAAAGTGTTTATAGAGAGGACAAGAGAGGGGGAGAGAGAGTGCGTGTGATGAAATATCATTCTTTCTTATTTATTAATTCATGACCGCTAAACGTCATATTACTTTACGAAACTATTTATATGACTAATATTTAGTGCCAAATTAGTACCCATGCATTACCAATGATAAAACTCTTAATAAATGATATATTGATTTCCTTCTCAGGAGCTCGCTCGCTTCCGTAGCAACGGCTAACAATCAAGGCTAGTAAGTCGGTCGTTCCACACAATGGTCCTTATACCGGTAGAAAGTTCAGTTTTGTTCCTCTCAATATCTTATTTAATTAAATATAATAACGACTGTATAATTTGATAAATAGTAAAGCTGTTTTCTGTTCTCTAGCAGGGCAATTTAGTTCATCAAGGAGAAGTGAGGTAAAATTATTCTATTGTAATCATTGCCCCTTATTAGTAATATTCTAAAAGCAATTAAGTTAATAGTCTTTAATAATGATTCATAGTTCTATCAACTTATCTTGTTTTTGACAACTTTAGCTCGAGCCGGAGGCGAATTCTTATTAATGGCCTATATCAAGACGAGGATTTTAAGAAAGTTATAGATCGGGCAGAAAAAGTGCTTCAAAGCATACCTGTTCAATATCCTAAATTTCCAAAATCGATAGTTCAGTCCAATGTTTCCAACAGTTTTTGGTTGGCATACACCTCATACTCTCCCCTTAAAAGTATTTGTTTTATTAGTTTTGTAGACAAAGTCGCCATTATAAAATTAAAAAAATTCTTTTGTATTTATTTCGAATATAGATATTATTACCAGTCGAATTTGGTAATTTGTGCATGCCGAGTGAAGATGTTAAAGTTGTCTTATTGGACGAAGTTGGCCAAGAGAGGGACACGACATATCTAGCAAAACACCATGGTCTGAGTGCTAGTTGGAAAAGGTTTGCAACGGAGCATGAGTGTTTGAAAGGAGATGTATTGGTCTTTCATATGACCGCACCTTACATATTCAAGATATTTTTTTCTCATTTAGATACTTTGTTTGTACCTGTTGAAGTTCCACCCTTACATATGTAAACCGTTACGCATGAGTAAATGCCCGATCGAAATATATTAAGGGTGGAACTTCAAAGAGTACAAACAAAGTATCTAAATGAGAAAACCAATACCTTGAATATGTAATGTGTGATCATATGAAAGACCAATACATCTCCTTTCACAAGCTCATGCTCCATTGCAAACCTTTTCAAACCAGCACTCAAACCATGGTGTTTTGCTAGATATGTTGTGTCCCTCTCTTGGCAAGCTTCATCCACCAAGACAACTTTAGCATCTTCACTTGGCATGTACAAATTACAGAAGTCGACTAATAAATTTTATATTCGAAATAAATACAAAAGAAATTTTTTAATTCAATAATGACGACTTTGTCTACAAAACCAATAAGCAAATAGTTTTACTAGGAGAGCATGAGATGCATACCAACCAAAAACTGTTGGAAATATTGGACTGAACCATCGGTTTTGAAAATTTAGCATATTAAACTGGTATGCTTTGAAGCACTTTTTCTGCCCGATCTATAACAGATTTCTTAGAATCCTCGTCTTGATATAGGCTATCAATAAGAGTTTGTCTCCCGCTCAAGCTAAAGTTGTCAAAAAAAAAAGATAAGTTGATACAATTATGCATCATTATTATAGACTATTAATTTATTTGCTTTTAGAATATTTACAAATAAGGGGCAATAATTACAATACAATATTTTTACCTTACTTCTCCTTGATTAACAATATTTTTACCTCACTGGTCCTTGATTTAGCGGAAAAATAAAGTCTTTATAGGGAGGACAAGAGGGAGAGAGAGAGAGCGTGTGATGAAATATCATTCTGTTTCTGTTTCTTATTTATTAATTCATGACCGCTACACGTCATATTACTTTACAAAACTATTTATATGAATAATATTTTGTGCCAAATTAGTACTCATGCATTACCAATGATAAGACTCTCCATAAATGATATATTGATTTTCTTCTCCAGGAGCTCGGTCGCTTCCGTAGCAACGGCTAACGATCAAGGCTGGTAAGTCGGTCGTTCCACATAATGGTCCTTATACCGGTAGAAAGTTCAATTTTGTTCCTCTCAATAGCTTATTTAATAATATATATTCTTATGTCTAAAACAGATTTCTTAGAATCCTCGTCTTGATATAGGTTATCAATAAGAGTCTGCCTCCCGCTCGAGCTAAAGTTGTCAAAAACAAGATAAGTTGATACAACTATGCATCATTATTATAGACTATTAACTTATTTGCTTTTAGCATATTACAAATAAGGAGCAATGATTACAATATAATATTCCTCACTTCTCCTTGATTAACAATACTTTTACCTCACAATACTTTTATCTAGCAAAACACCATGGTCTAAGTGCTGGTTGCAAAAGGTTCGCAACGGAGCTTGAGCTGGTGAAAGGAGATGTATTGGTCTTTCATATGATCGCACCTTACATATTCAAGGTATTTTTTCACACCTAGATATTTTGTTGGTGCCCGTTGGAGCTCCAAACTTTATATTTGCAGTTAACACGTAGATGCAAGCATCAGTAATTATGAGACTATTTTTTTGGATGTTATATAAATTAATCGTGCATTTACTCATGCGTAACTGTTGACATAGTTATAACAATATTGTTTTGGAAAATATTTATCCAAAACATTACTATTATCATGTAACCTTGAGAAAATGCGGGTCAAACTTACAGAGAAATGGTGTACAAGGCTGTGTAGAGGAACTGAAAGTGCTGGGCTTGGGCATAATGTTCTTGTAGATATCAGGTGAAAAGTTTCTTGATTAGATACTTCTTTAGTGCTTGTTCAAGTTTTTTTTTTTTTTGCTAATTAGTGCCTGTTTAAGTTGAATTTCATCACATAATGTTTTTGTAGACATTAAGGTGCGAAGTTCCTCAATTAAATACTTCATTACTCTGCATGTTCAAGTTGAATATTGTTTTTTTTTATATCTTATTTAAAAATCCTGCAATTTACCTGCGGACTTAACTCTACAAACACATGTATAATTCAACAACATTATTATGCATCTAAAACGCTATTGAAACCTTTCTTAGGCCACAATCAACGTGTAGCCTGAGATTTAAACCAAACAACTCTTTAGCTAACAAGGTCAAGAGAATCTATCAGCATCCTTTGAGCACAATTTCTCAACAAATAAACCACATACTTAACATGGGCTAGGAACTTCATAGAAATTCAATTTCTCAAATAATTTGCAAGATCTGGACGGATTGATCCTCCATATTACTGGCAATCTATGCTGTTACTATAATGATCTTCCGTAAGATGAGTTCCATAGTGATTGAGCCCATTGCACAGTTACTCTGTAATTCCAGATCACTCATCTACACAGAAGTCAAAATTATAACTATCAGTACTTTTGCTATTATATTACTCGATCCCTTCGTCCCTTCTATTTTGTTAACAGTTTTTTTCTATTACTTGACACACATTTTAAAACGTACATAAAGTATAAATATAGCTCCATAATTTATTTTTGACATTTTTATTTTTAAAATAAAAGTTTGAACACTAAATTTTTATTTAGAAGGAAAAATAATTAAGATAATTTATGAAACTAAACTATATAGTAGTTTTAAAACGCATGCCGGACCATCTATCCAAAACGTTAATAACCTAAAGGGACTGAGGGAATATTACTTATCAAAACAGATCTTAAACTTTTTACCTTCTCTATCAACATTACAGTCATCCAGCTGTCTTTCAAAATGATCTGCAACATCATTACCTTCAAAATATATATATTTAAATTATTATGAGTTTGGGATGATGAGGACACACACTCTAATTAAGGAGCAGAAAGCTAGAAGCAAAGTAATATAATACATACCAATTCTATATTCAGAATCGTGAATACGCATAAGTAGTAGAGCTGCATCTGTCACACCCAGACCACAAACTCTGACTATATTCACCTATAAAACATGGGACCAAGTATTTATCAAAATAGCACCCGCAATAAGAATCAGTATAATAATCAATATATTTGAATCTGCCTATTATCTAAGAAAAAGGAAATGCAACATAAACATGAACTAATGAAGTATCTGATCCAGGAACTTCACACTTAATATCTACAAAAACATTATGTGATGAAATGCAACTTAAACATGCACTAATGAAGTATCTCATCGAGGAACTTCGTATTTAATGTCTACAGAAACATTATACACTTATGCAACGATTTTAGTTCCTCTACACATCCCTGTACACCATTTCTCCATAAGTTTGACCAACCATTTTGTCATGGTTATATCCTAATAATAAAGTTTTGCATAAATAGATTTCAAACAAGATTGTTATAGATATGTTAACAGTTACCCATGAGCAAAAGCATGATCAAATTGTTTAATAGCCAACAAAAATCAGTATCATAATTAAGTGATGCTTCAATCTGTGTGTTAACGGCAAATATTAAGGGTGGAACTTCAACAGGCACAAAGTATCTAAGTTAGAAAAAAAATACCTTAAATACGTAACGTGTGATCATATGAAAGACCAACACATCTCCTTTTACAAGCTCATGCTCGGTTGCAAACCTTTTCCAACCAGCACTAAGACCATGGTGTTTTGTTAGATATGTGGTGTCACTCTCTCGACCAGCTTCATCTACCAAGACAACTTTAACATCTTCGCTTGGCATGTACAAATTACAAAAGTCGGCTGGTAATATCTATATTCCAAATAAATAATTTTTTTTAATTTAATAATGACTTTGTCTACAAAACCAAAAAACAAATAGTTTTAAGGGGAGAGAACGAGATGCATACCAACCAAAAACTCTTGGAAACACTGGACTCAACCATCGGTTTTAAAAATTTAGGATATTGATCCGGTATGTTTTGCAGCACTTTTTCTGTCCGTTCCATAACAGATTTCTTAGAATCCTCATCTTGATATAGGCTATCAATACGAGTCTGCCTCCGGGTCGAGCTAAAGTTGTCAAAAACAAGATAAGTTAATAAAACTATGCATCATTATAAAGACTATTAACTAATTTGGTTTTAGCATATTACAAATTAGGGACAATGATTTTAATAGAATATTTTACCTCACTTCTCCTTGATCAACCAGATTGCCCTGCTAGAGAACACAAGACAATTTTGCAATTTAGAAAGAAATATGTATGAATAGACATTTTCAACAAAATGTTCACTATCAAATTCTATATGAAATTTCATCGAATTTTAGTGCGGTATTAGAAGAAAATATATGACAAAATTAGCACTTTCAAGAGGACTGTCTCAATAAGTATGAAAGCCTAGGCTAATCAAATGGTTGTTTTTATTCGATTTTCTCAAATTGTAATCAAGTATAATCCTACTTATTCCACTGTACTACCAATATTCAAGTTCAAATATAAAATATCCCAAATTATTAGTCTTTTTTATGCCAATATTCGGTCTCTATTTAACAACCACCTAAGTTTTCAATTTAATCCTTGTGGCATTAAAAAACCATAAGTCAATTAGAGCATTTTGCAACCGTCCTCGATGAATGTTAACAAACCAAGAGGAAAGTTCTATTTCCAATATTCAAATAGCGGTTGTTAAATCCTCATTGCATTTGGCAACAATGGCATATTTCCAATTTAATACTGAGGTATTTGGTTCACACCAGGGCGCATATTGCCTACGCAGTTGGTAAATATGTGATGGAGACACTTGAATATGGGTTGGTGTACTCGAAGGGAACTAGTAACTATATACTAGCTGGGTTTTCTGACAGCAACTTAGCTGGAGATACGGATAATCGAAACAGCACGAGCGACATGTATTTCTACTTGAACGAGAATTTGATAACATGGGTGTCTCAAAAGCAGAAGTGTGTTGCCTTATTTTCTTGTGAAACTGAATATATGACAGCCACAGCTGCTGCATGCCAAGGAATTTGGTTAAGAAATTTGTTAATACAGTTAACTGATGTTGGTCCAAGTTCAGTGGTAATTTACGTTGATAACAAGTCAGCTATAGACTTGACCAAGAATCCTGTCTTCCACGGTTATAGTAAGCACATTCATATACGTCATCAAATTTTGTATCGAGAGCGATGAAATTGTTGTAAAGTTTGTACTTACCAAAGAACGGAAAGTAGACAAAAGCATGTCCTAAACTAATTTTCACATTAAAATATTAACTTTCCACCACTTCAATGCATCTCTCTCCTCTTACTTTTTCACTTCCCTCCATTTCTAATTCAAATAAATTATTTGTTTAATAATAAAGCATAATTATAAGACATGTTGTTGGAGTTCATGTATCAAAAAGATGTCCTAAATTACTAGGACACTATTTTTATTATATTTATAAGGCACTTGTTAGGACACTGTTGGATAGAGATGTTAACGAACAAAGCTGTTTGCGAACAAACTTGAGCTCGGCTCGATAAAAGCTCGGTTCGGCTCGGTTCGTTAAGAACTCGAGCTCGAGCTCGAACACATAAATGTGTTCGTTAAGAAAACGAGCTCGAGCTGAGCTTTTAGTGTGTTCGGCTCGAGCTCGGCTCGAACTCGTTCGGCTCGTTAAAGCTCGAAAAAATACAATATTTTTTAAATAATTTCGTAATATATACATGTTATTGAATGCCGAATTCAACATATAATATATCAAATCGATCAGGAGAATATTAACTATAATATGGTACCATCAAAAAACACTAAATTTTTTTATTTTGCTTGCTATTTTAAGAGCCAAGTAGGGATTTGACCTTAATTTTTCAGACTCGGCTCGACTTGGCTCGACTCGTATTTGTTCGTGAACAAGCTCGTGTTCGGCTCGTTAGTTAACGAGCTCGAGCTCGAACACAATTTTTTGTTCGATAAGAAAGCTCGGCTCGGCTCGGTTCGATAAGAAAAAATCTAAAACTCGGCTCGACTCGGTTCGTGAACAGCCCTACTGTTGGACTTGCTCTAATTTATTAATTATTTTAATAATTAATTAATCAAGCTTAATAAAAGCGCAATGTGCATCCACTCTTAAGATAAGTGGGTTGTCAAACATCAAGGCACGGGCCCCCATCCCTTCAAAGCCCATATTTGTAACTTCAAGCCCACTCAAGAAGCTACTAAAATAATTCAAAACATTAGAGTTATATATAAATTCTAACTATTTCAGGGATGACTATCAAGACTCATGGATAAGCATCAACTACTTAAAATAAAGATGAAGGATTAACTTTATTCTATCTGAAATACCTACTTTTATTCTATTTCAAAGACTTAAGAAACTACTTTTCTGTCAAAAAAAAAAGACTTGAGAAACTACCATATAGGGATCTACCCCGCACAACTTGAACTATGTTTTTGAATTGGTCTTTGATTTATTCAGTTAAAAGTACCTAGGCATCTCATAAAGACAGTTGAATTTCGTCACGAGAGCAGCTAAAAACACGAAGTTCACCCACATATTTTTTAATCCATAACAATTCATATCCATAAATTGTATAAAATATGTATATAATTATAAACATCGCTTTATATAAGGACTGAGCCAAGATTAAACACTATAATTTACTGTAAAATTTAAATTTCTGATTTATGAATTGCTTAATGTTAATATATATTCTGACTTGGGCCTAGAATGTTTTTATCAATTTAAAGGGACAATCTCTTTACAAATTATTAATTTAAAGGTTTCTATTATATGTGAGATAAGATTGTGTGAGTAGATACTAAAATTGTATAAATTGCTATATAATAAAATGTATAAATGTCATAAGCGGAAATAAATGGAAAATAAATAAATTCATCATCCTTGTTACTATAAGAGTTGCTAACTCAAGCTTCAAAGCTTTTTGGCACCATATATCAAAGTGATCGGCTACAATATCTCATAATTATACCAAAGCATGTGCGATCTATATATAAAGTATACAAATCTAGATCCAATACTGAGAATTGAGAATCAAGTACTTATACAACACCATGTACGATTCACATATAATAAAATATACAAATCTAGATCCCTACAGAGAAAAAGTGAGAATCAAGTACTTACCATGATGGAACAATGATAATGTTCGAGATTGAACGACTTTGTAAGACTGTGACTAGCACTAGCGATCCTCCTTTCTTCAAATGATTAGTCTTTAGTTTTTCAATTAGGGATTAATTGATGCCTAATACTAGTCTTATCTTTTTATATTAATTTTACATTTAATTGGAAATTTCCATTTTACCCCTTGTGCTACACTTAATTTAAAATTACTATTTTATCCATTACGTTACATTCATCTTAAAATTATCATTATATTTTTTGCTACAACTTTCATCCCAATCATATTTACACAATAGATTAATTATCAAATAGGTTACTTACTGCGTTCAAATGCATCAAGTGGGTCACATTATATAACTGACTCAAATGAGATACCCATTTAAAATTTTTTTATAAAAAATATCAATATATTGTTAGTCGTAATTCTTAAAAGTATTATATATCGAGTTTCGCACATCTTTTTTGAATGATATTTCATCCAAATGAAAGGTTCCGAGTTCTAAATCCGGAATCCAAAAACCACATCCATTCTTTGTGTAATCATCCATCTCAACATGAGCCATGAGTACCATCTCTTAATCAAACTCTGCAAAGTTGACATTTTAATTTATCCGAGTAAAGGAACTCATACTGAGAGGGACCAAACTTTTGAAACTTGAAGCACTCGATGTTGGCCTTAGTGAAAGGTTGTCTTCCTCCGCGTCCTCTTCCTCCGTGCCTCTGGTATATCCACGTCATCTTCCCCCGATTATTTCACCACTTGTAACTTTAAGGGTCTGTTCTTCACCATTAACCTTTCGATATTCTGCTGATGTACAAGCAATGAGCTATTCATCCAGTGATCTATATCCTTTGACTCTTCTATGGAGCAAACTATATAATTGAATTTCTCCGTCAAAGTGCGTAAGATTTCTCGATAATATTCACATCTAACATAGCTTCTCCAGCATTTACTGATTTACCAATTTTCATCTCAAGAACTCCATTGAGTGTTTGGAGTTGGGCACGCTGAACTCTTTTTATTTCCTTGATATTTTCTCTTCAAAGAATCCCACAATTGTTTTGATGTGTCCTTTTATATGATAGTTTTTAGAACTAATTTGTCAATTGATTGAAACAAATAATTCTTTGCCTATCCTTTAGCTTTAGTTCCTCTAAGCTTTCCTTTTCAGCAATTCCAAAATTTTTATTTTCCTGGAGGTTTAGTGTAACTAGTTTCTACAATACTGAGTATTCCTTTGATCTCAAGAGGTTCTCCATCTGGTGATCGCAGTCACCTTCAAACTTTGGAATGCTTGGTATTAATGACCTTCTCATATTCACCTAGTGTTTCAGTCACTCACTTATCTCACAATATCTTTAGTGTTTTCCTCTCACAATTTCTCTCTTAACTCATGCCTTTGGTGGCTCTAATACCACAGTTACTAAATCTAGGATTATAAATACCAAAAGAAAGCAGCCTTAAAGTTTAATATTAATTAGAAATGGGAGAGGGTTATACGAGCCAATACAAAATAAAGATAACTGACTCTTGCTATTTTTAAGGAACCAAAACGGAGAATATGCGTGGAAATTATTTCTGCTAATAAATAACTAACATATAAGATACTAAATTAATTGATAAGATCAAGTAAATCCTAACATTTACACTTTATATTTTTCTATGATTAAAACCCTTGGAGCAACACTCTAGCCATAGTCTAGCTAATATAGTAAAATTAATTTTTATCACTAATGAAATATCATTATTCAATTAAATTAAAATGCTCGTTAATTATCTAATATATCTTTTACTCAATAAAAAAAATATTTAATATACTATATATTAAATAATATATGTTAATATTCAAATTTATTTGATTGAGAAACTTTAGTTATTAAAAATAAATAATAAAATAATAGAATATATCCTCATGATTTGAAATAAAATATTGGACTTCTATATATAGTTTTTATATTTTTATAAATTAAAACATATATTCGTGTAATTATTTTCATATCATAACTATTTTATTAAATTTTAAACGCTAGTTGAATATAAATTGCAATTTTCCATTAATTAAGACAAGGATTGAATATATTATATTTTACACACAAATTATATACTATATAAAAAAATTAATAATATCATATTTTAAAAACAAAATAAATAACAAATCATACCTACGTGATAATATTAACTACATATTATTTATTAGGACACATTATGGATTAAACCGTAATAGAATTTAAAATTGTTGAATATTGTATTCCCAAGTATTATATATTTATATATAAATTAATAGTTTTCCCGGCATTTTAGAAATATAGTAAGCATAATTTATGTGATATCGTTTTACACCATAAGTACTTTAATTTTCTACTTTCGAGTAATACAAAAAATTTAGAATATAAATAAATTAAAATACATGAAAAACAACTAGAAGACAATATAAAACAATAGAAACCATATAACTAAAAAAATACTAATAAATTTTCCATTATTATTTTCAAATATAGTTTATATCATTTTAAAAATATTTATATCTTTATTTAAATAAATTTAAAACACTCATTAATTCTATATTATATTTTTACTTAATAAAAATGAATAATAAATATTCTATATATAAAATAATGAATATGCTAAAATTTTCATATTTTAATGGAAAATATGTGTATTATGCTTGCTAATCACAAAGGGAGGAGAATTTGTGATTATTACTCGATGCCGTTTACCTTCGTTCGCGTCGGTTGCGGGTTACTAGGTAAAAAAAAGTAACAAATTATAGATAAATTAATATATTTTCAATGTAATTTGTAATCAGTCCACCACTTGAAATTAATAAGATATCGAGGGGCTTCCACTGGTTTTCTCCGGTGGAAAGCCCCAATCTCTTCCTTATCTTTTACTCTTGTTAGTTTTCTTTCAATAAAACCCAATTTTTTGGGCGTTTGTGTGTCTCTCTTTTTGGAGTGTGTGTTTTGTCTCTCCTGTTGGAGTGTTTGGTTATGTTTCCGTCTAGTTATGGTTGGATCTATTTAGTGTTGGATCTGTTGAGAACGAGTTTATTGATATATTTGGTGATCTGCAAAAACTGTATCGAATCTGGGACAGTGGTGATTATTGCAACAGCTCACCTTTCACAACCAAAGATCGTTCATCATTCACGGGTTTACACTTTCGGCATGTCTATAGCTGGTATCCGGCATGTAGATAGCTGGGGTGTTTTCGGCATGTCTATAGCTGGTGTCCGGCATGTAGATAGCTGTGGTACCACTTCTCCAATCTCAATTTATGCGATTGGTGTTTCTTAACATTGTGCTAACAATGGTTTTTATGTGATAGGGTGTTATTATTTCCAGAGGTGTTGGTGCAATTTGGATCGCTTGGGATGTCTTTGATTTCGTTTTTAGCTTCAAGAATTGTTAAATTCTATGTGTTAAACGATCAGGAATCAAATCATCTAATTGTTTTTAGTATGTTATTTGTTTTACCACCTGGTTGTATCGGCAGTTGGGGTTTGTCCCGACTGTATTATGTTCGAGTTAATGAAATTTTCTTGCATTTGTCAAAAAAATAATAATATATTGTCAATGTATATCATATGTTTATTTTCTCAATTTTTTGTCTTAGGCAGAAAATCCAATAACTTATACAAAACAAAAGGTATGCTTACTATATTTCTAAAATATTTGAAAAATTATTTTATTATATATAAATATATAATGCTTGGAAATGTGCTATTTTATAATTTAAATTCTATTAAATTAATTCATAATATATCGTGCTTATGACTTTTTATAATACACACACATATAAGTATTATCTTTATTAAGGGTCTATTATTTTGTATTGAAAATTTCATATATTTTTTTATTTAATTTATATTTTCTTATATATAATATGACATATCTATTTTTTATCTTTGTTAAATGAAAATTACAATACATAATTAACCAATATTCAAAATTTATTTAAATGGTGATATTTAATAAATATATAATTGTATGATTTAATATTTTGATTCAAATTATAAGAAATACTCTTCTAGTGTATTATTTATTTTTAATAAGTGACAAAAAAATAGTAAAGTTATCTCAAAATAAAAAAATGTATATTAAAATATGTTATTTATTATATAGTGTACTTATTATCTATTTTTATTAAATAAAAGATACAATATACGATTAATGAGCAAAATTTAATTGAATAATGATATATATTCATAAATAATATAAATTAAATTCAACAAAATATCATTTTCTCTCGTTTGGGGCCGACACATTTGTTAATGTGGTGGTGCCTAGTTTTTAGTAGTGTTTTGGCCCCTGACTCGGGCGTACAGTCCAACAAAATCATCACCTTGCCAAAACAAATGGAATTGCTACAAGGTTGCAATTTTTTGTGCATTGAGGGAATCCAAAAAATTGAGGAGCAGTTGAATGTACGCCAAGTATTGAAATCGCAATTGACACAAGTGAATTTGTGTTCTTATCAGGTTAGATCCATGGTGCTTATTATTGGATATGTGGATTTTCGGTATGTTTGAGTTGATTAGTAGTGGTTTATAATAGTTGTAGTTATATCAGAGTATTTTTTATTTGAAAATAAAAATATAATGATTATCTAGTATTTTCAATCTTGTGTTGTGTTGTTTGACAAATCACATCACAGGTACATTGTGTTGTTGTAGAGAGAACTGAAATAACACCTTAAATGAGAGCCGGCTGTGTTTATAAATTACGGGCATATAATTTGTAGATCTAGCAACCATTTCTATGTTAAAAAAGACAATTAGTAAAGATTTCATACATTCATTGTTTGAATCAGAAAACCTAGGAATAAATTTGTGAATGATTTTGCTACAAGGCAGGCACAGAGGAGCATTATAACTTTGAAGGTATAACTAAGGGGATAGAACTTGTATGTGGTGGCATCATTGTGAGTACTACTAGACCCAACCAAGGAACATATAGAAGTTTCTACGCATCTTATTAAAAGTTTCCACAACATGAAAATTATAACTTTAACAAGGAGGAGAGGCAAACAATTTTCCATACTGGGGGATGGAGGTAGAGCACACGAATTCAAATATGAGCACACTGTTGCTAAAGTTATAATTTTCATGTTGTGGAAACCTTTAATAAGATGCACATAAACTTCTATATGTTTCTTGTTTGGGTCTTTATGTCAAGACACATCTCTCGTTTTGACCTATATAACATATGCCTCTTATCTCCACATTGTTGCTCCAATTCTCGAGAGATCATATATATAGCATAGTCTTATCATTAGTAATAATGCATGATTGGTACAAGTAATATATATAATTTATCTTGGCCTTCTAAAATTTGGTATAAAATATAAAACATTTGTCATATAAATAGTGTCGTAAATTTGTAATATGACATTTCGCTGTCATGAAATAATAAATTAAAAATCAAATATTATTTTACCACTCTCTCTCTCTCTGCCTCTTATCTATAAAGTTTTGGTTTTTCTGCATGTTTTAATAGGATCTATCTCAGCCCCCATAAAGTTATGAACTAATCTGCTCTATTCCTACCTCTGATATATGTTAAATGCGTCTCTTAAGTTTTTTTTTTATATATAATTTTATCTCAACTAATTTTATTCCTACCTCTAATATAATTTATTGCTAAATGAATGCTTGATCATTGCTGTCTACGTGGATGACCTGTTGATAATAGGATCGAGTGTCTAATATTGTAAAGTTAAAAACGGAGATGGGCAGCATGTCCGAGATGACCGACATTGACAAACTAGCTAGCATATTATCTGGGAATCGAGGTGGACGAGATTAAGAATTTGACAGAGATAAAGCAGTCAGCATACTCAAAGAAATTGCTAGAGAAGGCAGAGATGTCAAGCTACAATTCAATTAAGTACCCGATGGAGCCCAAAGTTGTGTTAACCAAGGATGAAAAAGGAAGCAGGTGAACGCAACACAGTACAGGAGCTTAGTAGGAGGACTTAGGTATATTTTGTACGTGTGTACTCGAAGGGAACTGGTAACTAATACTAGCTGGGTTTTCTGACAGCAACTTAGCTGGAGATGTGGATAATCGAAACTGCACGAGTGGCATGTACATTTCTACTTAGAACGAGAATTTGGTAACATGGGTGTCTCAAAAGAAGTGTGTTGCATTATCAAGTTAGCATTATACTATTATATACTTCTGATTTACATTCAGATTAATAGAGTACAAGTTTTCATATTTATAAATGGCTGCTTAGAAATACTAAATATGCAGATATAGATTTCAAGACTATTAGTGAAATTTAACCAAAGATATAGCAAGACATTTTCAAAAGTAAAGTACTCTCCCTGATAAATAAAAGCAAAATTGACCTAATTAGTGCATGTTTGGCAACAGAAGTACTTCTTTCTCCAAGAAGTTGGCTTTTACTTTTCATGACTCGTTTGTATAAAAAAACTCGAAGCACTTAAAAAAAAGTTGCAAATGCTAACTTTTGTTTCACGGCTACTACTTATTTTTTAAACATTTTAATAACTTATAAGTCTTAACTTCTCAAATCTACTCCACTTGTTTATTTTAAACAAGAAGTCACTTCTTTTAAACTCACCCAAACGGCCCCAAAAGACAATTCTTCTGTACCAAGCCCCAAAAACCAATCGTCAGAGGGAACAGAACCCTACTATTGTCGTGTACAGTTATTTTGTTTTCACAAGAAGCAACGGTTGGTACATTGGTTCCAAGGTTGTGAGAATATTTTGTTTTAGAGAGAAACATTACCCAACAACTATAGATTGTTTAATTAAATGTCTAAGCATACAAACTGATACTGCCTCTACATTGCAGCTAACAAGACCGAGTACAAACCCTAACGCACGCATAAAATTTCGTATGTAAGCTAAATCCTAAAATTAAAACAACGAAAGCTACCGCATTGTTAAATGCTGTTAATAGTATAAGAATGGAAAATTCCCACCAACAGAATTTAATGGCTAGACTTATCTCTACAAACAAAAAGTACAACTCAACAACATTGATGTACATCTAAAAAACTACTAAACCTGTATTAGTCACAACCAACTGATTCAGCCTGAGAATTAAACTCTGCAAAAGAACTTTTAAACATTCACCTAACACTCTAGTAGTCTAGTTCAAGGTCTCGAAAGAACTTTTCAACATTCAAAGAGCAAAACTCCTTAGTTTAAGAGGGTCTTTTATCCAGACTCAACCAGAGCAAAAAATTCCCCAGGCATTCACTTTCTCTATCTGAAGACATGGACGGATGGCCTAAATTATTCGTCTTACATGCAACCTATGCTGTTAAGATGATGATCTTGCACCAGATGAGTTCCACAATGATTGAGTTCCTCGGACCGTTTGTACTCTGTAATTCCAGAACCCTCATCTAAACAATAGTCAGATTTATAACTATCAGTACTTTTACTTCATCTTTATTAATCAGAACAGAACACATCTAAAACCTCTTACCTTCTGGAACATCAGCATTACAATCATCACCCTGTCTTTCAGAATGATCTTCGATGAGTCTGAGCTTCTTTACTCTCTTCTTTGACTTTTTAGGAGTAATATATTTCTCAACTCCTGGGACTTCGGCACTACAATCATCACATTCAGATTGGTCTTCAAACTGTCCAAGCTTCTTTACTCTCTTCTCTGATTTTCTACTGGTACTACTATCTTTAGCTTTATTATCTTCAAAGTTCAAATTCAAATATAATGAGATTATTCTTAATGAGGAATACACTTTAAGCAATAAGAAGCAGAATAATAAAAGACATACATGTTCTGCTTTTAGAATCCTGAATAAGCATAAGTATCAGAGCTGCATTTGCCACATCCAGACCATAAACTCGAACTATATTCACCTATACAACAGGTAATTTATCACCATAGCACCCCAACATGAATCAGTATAATGATCAAAGTTTGCATATGCTTAATATTCATGAAGAAATGAAATGCAACTAAAACAGGCACCAGTGAAGTATCAAACTTAGGAACTTCCCACCTAATGTCTACTATAATAACATAATGCGCATCACTTTCAATTCCTCTAGCACATCCACTGTTGTTTAATGCCAATTTTCTTAAAAAACGCGAGACACAATTTTGAAGCGCCATTAAGCACACCCTTATTTGACCAAATATAGTAATCACAAATGTGACAAGAATTTAACAGGATCATAAGGATCATCTTTTTAAGGGTAATTCCGTCTTTCAAACTCTGTGCCATAAGGGTGCTTTTTTGTGTTTTTATAGTATAACAGCCAACCATAATCAGTCCGATGACTAATGCTTGCAACTGTGTGTTAAAACTAACAGTGGAACTAAAGGAGCCACAAAAGTATCTAACTGAGAAATAAAAATACCTTGAATGTGTAAGCCGAGATCATATGAAATACTAAAATATCTCCTTCCAATAGTCTATGATCCATTGCAAACCCTCTCCAACCAGCACTCAGACCATGCCGCTTCGTGAGATATGTTGTGTCCCTTTGTTTTCCATGGTCATCCACCAAAACAACTCTGACATCTTCTTTTGGCATGTGAAACTTACAAAATTCCAAAGGGAATATCTACATCCAAAAAATAAATGCCAAAGAACTTTTTTAATACATTGATTGCAATATTGGCTACAAAACTGATATGCATATTTTGTTAAAGGAGAGAGTCTGGCATGCTTACCATCCAGAAACTATAAGAAACATTGGATGGGAGCATTGGTTTTGAAAATCTAGGATATTCCACTGGTATGCTTCGAAGCACTTCTTCTGCCCGATCCATAACAGATTTCTTAGCATCATCATCTTGATACAGGCTATCAATAAGGGTCTTCTTCCGTCCATAGCTAAAGTTGGTAAAAAATGCGGGTAAGTTGACAAAGCAATGTATCATCCCAACAAATAATTTATTTATATGCCTTTAATAAATTAGGATATATTGGGAAGGCATTCCAATTAGATATTTTTACCTCACTTTTCCTGGATTAGCCGGATCAACCTGCAAGATAACACAAGACACATTTACTATTAATTCAGTTTATGCAAATAACAAAAAAAAATATGTTATAATAGATACAACAGTTCTCAGCAAACTATACAATAATAAGTTCCTCATGACACTTCATCAAATAATAGTGCCTTTCTAATTTATATACATGACCTCTACGTAGGTTATAAGTATCAGCACTCTAAAGGCTAATGATACATTTAATCAGACACATTTAGTAGCAGAAAACATTTGACAGCAATTTGCACTCTGAAGAGTACCGTCCAAAGTATGAATGCATAAGCTATTGGAATATAATATTACAAGAGTGACATCACCTCGAAAATCAGCCGACCTTTTCTTGTTTCCATTCCAATGTCTCAAATTTTAATCGAGTAAAATCCAACTCATTCCTCTCTAGGATGAATAAGCAAGATTTTTTTGTCTTTAAATATATTTTAACAGTAAAGTTGGAGAGCATATAGGATACAGAGACGCCAGATCACCAGAGCTTCTTACTAGGTGCCAATATCGAGGCACAAAATAAAAGCCATTCAACCTTTTTAGTACATTGTAGTAGAATTGAAAAACAATTATGGGTTGTTTTCTAAGCTTAAAATTCATTTAGAAGCTGGAAATGGTGCAAATGACATCTCTGGATAACCAAAACAATTTGGATTTGAATTGATTCTACATGGCATTGATACATAAGCTTAAATTTGAGAATCTGTAATAGCAACTCAATTCATGTGACTTTAAATCCATCATTTGATAAGAATTTGATGTTCACAAACACAATCTTAGGGAATTACAGCACTGATAAATAGTCTTATTATTAGAGTGGCAAAGAAAATTCTAATTAAAATAACTGTATTGTGGTTACTAAATCCTATTCATCTTGGCACTGCGTTGGCCCTTGGGCAACCAAAGGAGCATTCCAACAGATTTAGGCAATACGGGAATCTTTAGACACTTGCTCCCTCCTTTGACCTAAGTTGTGTGCTCAACTGTAGGTACTGTGATTTTAATGCATTTAATGAGCACACGAGTATTTGTTACTAAAATGCAGTAAATTCGACATTTTACAACACAAAAAATAGTTAAAAGATCATAAATACATCAGACAATCCCCCTGAAACTTAATCGCCTAATTCCAATCACAGAAGAACATAAACTACTCATGTAAAGCAAGTAACCGTGATATCATTTGTATTTAATTGATTTCATAATTTGAATAAATGAAATAGCAATTTATTATACAATTTGTTATATTAGATAATAGATCATTAGGACCGTCCCAAATGAGCTATATAATAAAAAGGGGGTTGCTACCAGTATATACTAATATCTTTGTTGTAGAACTTTATTCGTTATTTAAGTTTTACAATTATGATCCTACCCAAGGAGATGTAATCTTTGAGTTCGGCTTTGTCCCCAAAAGAAATTATAAAAATTCTTACTCATTCCATTCCATTCCATTCTCCCCAACCAAACACAACATAAGAACGCGGCAAAAATTAGATATTACTCTATCAATGTTCCTTGATTCATCACAAACTCCAGTAAAACTTGATATTGTTGGTGATGAACTGATAGCCATCAATTTTATTATTGGACCAATAAATGACAACTGCCCATTGCAATGATTAAAGTCCATCATAGAAAAACAAGAAACTCTCTATTACGATGTGAAAAGTAGCCAAGTCCATCAATTCAATCCATAAATTGATTAATAAAGGAGTGAACAAGTGGAGAGGCTTTTAACTCTTGCATTTTAACGAATGAAAATGTACTACATCAAGAGTTAGTGACGAAAGAACCTAACCTGAATCCAATCTAACAAGGTCAAATCCCCACAAAGCTTTCTTAGGTGATAAATGTGTGTGGCATCCATGCTATTTGGCATAACCAAATTGAAAAAAGAAAATGAAAAAAATCTATGGCTGAACCAAATGAACAAGCATAAAGACTGATAGACACAAGATCAGCAACTTGACACAACAAATACAAGAACCTAGTTGTTAAGCGTTCTTCGACATCCATCTGATAGTTATAAGCACAACAAAAATCGTCCAAAGACGCAAAAAATTGAGCGCTTTTGGGCAGACTTAAAAGTATGACTTATGGCTTATAGTGACTTAATGCGACAAGAGCTCAGCTTAAGGCTAATTTTATACTATAGATACTTATTAGTTATTAAAAAAATAATAATAACAATGAATTTGAATATTTATTTAGTTATTTTAGTGTTGAAATTGATCCTCATTTAAAAAATCATAAAAATGTAATAAACTAATTAAAAAATTAGCTCATACCAACTTCTGGTTTTAAGTCAGTTTTTGGCTTATTTCTAACTTTAAGCCACTTTTGACACTAGTAGACTTTTTCAACTTAACGTCGAAAATGGCTTAAAGTCCGGTCAAAAAAGCTCAGCTCAGGCAAACATGCACAAGTCTTCTACGCTTTCTATATACAGCTAGTTCTAATGAATCAAACAGGAATTGGACTGGAAAAAAATCGATCACAGCACAAACTACATCTACTTATCAAGAGAAGGCATCAAATCAAATTCTTACTTTCTTGGCCTTGGATTTAGAGCTGCAATCCTTCTCTGCAGCCACCATTTTCTTTGTCTCCAATTTAGACCTTTGCTTCATCTGTGAAACAAAAAAACCCAGCAAAATAACATAATATGTACACATTTTCATACACACACACAACGCACACACTTGTGGAGAGAGAGAAAAACCATGGATGTTGATCTGGGTTTTGTCTAAAAACAATACTGGGAAAATCTTTATTTACTTTGAGTTAATCTATTCTTGTATATCTGAATCATTCAGATTGTAGCCTTCTCTATTGTACTCTCTATTTCAAGAAATATTGTATAATACTCCATGTACTTTGAGTTGTGTTTGGACTTGGAAGACAGGCGGGCAGGCAAAAAAGTTAATCAAATCGGACAGAGACAGAGAGATGCAGATGAAGCGTTGGATTTTTGCGGTCAAGTACATAGTTCATGGTAATTATGTGGATAATTTATTTAACTATGGCTTTGCCCATTTATAGACACTAAATCTTTAATATCATGAAAAAAAATCTATAATGTTTTATTTCCTTATTAATATCTAGAACAACAAAGCATGTTCTTCCAAAAAAAATAGTTATCAAAAATATTACTTTTTAAAAAAAAATTGAAATTTTTCGATAATTGTGAAAATATCTTTCAATCGAATGCAATTAAATACAATTTACTTATTTTGTTGAAAAAAAATAGTTGCAACTCATTCCCGATCACCGTACTGCATATCCCAACTTCGTCGCCGTCTTACCCTCACCCACAATCCATCATAGAATACGAACTTGCAATTCCCAATTCAACTCATCACCAAACAATTTTGTGTATTGTGTGAAATGTGAACAAATGAATTCAACTAGATGTAGAGAGAGGCAGAGAGAGCTTACACTGTATCCACACCGAGAGAGAAGCCGTAAAATGAAGAAGATGCCTCGTGTGTGTAATTTAGGTATTATATATATGCGGCTATTATATGTGCGGAAACACTTTTTCCGGGTTTATAGGTTATGTTGTTTTTGGTTATTTGGCCCCTTTGTAATCGCTTGCAACTTATTATGGAATTAAATGTAAAATTCAACAAATTTTTTTCAATCTGGAATTTACAATATGGTTGTCAATTCAATTTCCGTATTTTTGTAAAAAAAATAAATTAGAAAATGATATTTTTGCAAATTTTTTTTGTAAGATTGTATTTTTGTAAATTTATTTAAAAAGGTTACGGTTTTTTGCAAAACGCTTTCCAAGCTTGGATATTTGCGATAAACCAAAAAAAACAGCCACAAAGCATATATATGTATATATGTATGTATATGTATATACATATTCGAGAAAATTACAATTAAAATACATACATATTTTATGTACGTATTTAATTAAACGCCAAATCAAAATCAATTTAATTAAATGTTTATATTATGGAAAATTTATTATAGATGTAATGATAATATTTATCTAACTAACCATAGAAGTCTTATGTTTTAATCTTGTTGGAGAAATTATTGAATTAGATAATTATATTATAACAAATCTAAAATTATATTATATTATTATTATATATACACAAAAATACACAATTCTCAAGCTAATATTTCTTGATAATTACTCAAATACAAACAATCAAAATAAAAACTAAAACACAAATTGAGAGAAATTACCCTATATCACATCATCCACCACATCACTCATATAGGACCCTACTTCCCAACTCCCACCCCGAGCCCAACCCAGACCCACCCCCACCCCACCCCCCACCCCCCATACACCTTGCACTCACAACCTCATGAAGGCTGCGGACAGCCTGCAAACATTCCGAGCCCCACCCCCCACCCCCACCCCCCATACACCTTGCACTCACAACCTCATGAAGGCTGCGGACAGCCTGCAAACATTCCGAGAGTCAAAACTTGGTCTCACCTTGACGTTGCTAGATACATCTTACGATCCATCTCCGAACCTCACAACATTTCTCATTCTCCTTTTTTTTTTTTTTTTTGACAAAAATGCACTTGCTCGTATCGAGAATACGCCACTACTCCGAGGAGTTTTTTTTATTCAAAAAGCTTATTATCTAACCGAAAGACAAGAAAATGTCTCCGGAAGTTTAGACAATAAAACTTAATGTCCGAAATAAAACGTCCCAAGCTCTAAATCCATGCTACTTCCACTTCATCCCTGAAATAATACGATTCATTAATAACGGGAAAATTAAATTTTAATTATTAAAATTAAATTATGTCAAAAGATGGTAAAGTTGAAGAACAGATAAATACATCTTACGATCCATCTCCGAACCTCACAACATTTCTCATTCTCCTTGATTGCATTCATTTGTATTTAATCTTTATTTTAATAATTTGTGGTGGAATGGTATATAGGCAACTAATCAAATAAAAACTAAATTAAACTAAAAACTACAAATTTCAATCGAGTTATATTTAGTGATCACCCACACTCATTCATTGTCACACCTAGGGGTGATCGCGGTCCGGTTTGGTTCGGATTGGAGGTAGAACCGGAACCAAACCATATATTAGCAGTTTTTTAAAATCTCAAACCAACTTGTGACCCTCAAACCAATTAACCCGGACCAAGCGGTGCGGTTTTTGATGGTTCGGTTAAGCGGATTGATCGGTTTATGACTAAGACTTATAATCAGAGACGACTTATAATCGGAGACGAGGATTCATGAATAATACTAGAAAATAAAGGATCATTTTGTCTCCATTTACATAATTTCGCATAGTTAAATTAAAAGACAAACTTTAATCTAATAAAATGCATAAACTTGGATCGAAGTCGTGGATTACTGAATTGATCTGAGTTATAATTTGTATTTGGTATTGATAAGGTAACTAACTAAAGAACAACCCAGCAAATATAAACTAAAAAATTAATATATTCATATAAAATTAATATTTTGTATATATATAATATTAAATATCTATATTGTATATATATAAAAATGCGGTTCGGTTTTATAACGGGTTGGTTTAATATAAAACCGAAACCAACCCACAAACCACGGTTTTTAAATTAGTCAAACCGAAACCGTAAACCTCATTTCGGTTTCGGTTTGGATCGGATTAATATCAGATTGGTTTATGCACATTTTGCGCTTTAAACCAGACCGTGATCACCCCTAGTCACTCCCACCCACGTCGCTCTAATTTCACTATCAACCCCCACCTTGTCGCCATCCATGCCGCCTCACTACAATGCCATTCGGCCTCCCTCACACCCACCCACGCAACAGAGCCTCATTCCTCCCCCATCTCCTCCTAAACCCCAACCTTGGCCTTCTTCCTCAATTAGCCCCCTTCCTAAATGATGATTCTTCAATTCTTACTAAATCATGAAACCGACATTGAAATCGATCACGGATTTTTGTTCAGCACCATTTACTCCGCATATTCCTGCTTTAAATCATTTGTTCTTGTCAAATATTGCTCAATCTCTGTAATCCTAGTTTCAAGTTTAGGTCAAACATCGATGAATGATCTTTTATAAAGATATGATTCAAGAAAGCATCATAACAAGAGCGTACTACAAGGAAGAACTTCAATCTCGAGCATGGCACAACTCGAAGGCGAGCCACTAAGCCAAACCTATCAAAGTCATTCATTCTCAATGTCTCAATGATATTATTGATAAAGTTGTGTGTATTAAGTTCACAACTCCGAAAATGATCAAAGCCCCTTTGAGATGTTTATGTGTTTTGATTTGAATGATTATATGACATATTTAACCTTTTTTTTTTGAAATTCGGGTGATTTCAATGATATTTGATTGGTTATTTTGATGAATATTGTTGTTAATCTTGGAATCACTATTAGATTGACTTTTTATTGTTCTTGTCTCAAAATTAATGATATTGGTTAGGGGAGAGTATACGATCAGTTCGGTATATAATCTGACAAACCGATGGACAGAAAATCGAAGTTTCATTTTTTCCGGGACAAAACCAAAATAATTCGATTCGGTCCGATCCAATCCGGATCGAAAGGACCCTTTTCTTCAAAAAAAATTAAAAACTTATATTATAAATTATGTTAAAATTCATGATTCATAAAAAAATAATATTAATAAAATGAACGTATTGCTTCATATATTGGTGTACATTTATGTATCTCTACAAAAAGTAATTAATAAATTTTAGAGAAGAATTAAAGAATTAAAGTGCTTGTCGTTGCTCCTGCCTAGGAGCGAGTATCTATTTTAAATAAATAAATAAATATTCAGACTTCTTTTTTGAAATAAGGCTCTCGTTCTTCCAAGTATATTATATTTTCTAATATTTTGTTGTTATACGGTATTGTGAATAATTAAGATTTTACGAGTAGTCCATTATATATATTATGTTGCAACTAAGGATTTCAATGAACCATTTTATTCCATGCAAGCCTTTCCCTGAATTTGTTATCCTTCCTCTTCTCTCCTCATTTGGTTTCTTAAAACTAAGTTACTGATTTTTCTTTTTTTCACTTTTTCTCTGTTGCATATCTTGATAGTGATCATGCATTTATGCTTGTTTCAGAAGCTAATCTTTTTTGTTTAACTGCAGGTAGGTGCTGAGAAAAATCAGTTGCCATTGTCACATGACATCGGTTCCCAGAACATGATTGTAGTACCAGAAATGAAATCTGTGTCCCAAGATGAAGGGTCTAGTTCTGTTAGGCACTTTGGTCGTTGGTTTATTGAAAAAGCTCTGAGGAGGCAGGAGGAATTAAGTGATTTCATCCACGCATGATTATTTTTTTTTTAAACTATTATAAGACAATTTTTCCTGGCTCATGCTTGTTTCTTTTTTCTCCTTTTTGGATTTGTCCTGATGGCTGAAGGGTGTGGAGTGTTCTGACATCTCCGGAATTATTGCACCATGTGTCTTTTCTCAGGTTTTTTGTGTTTATGCAAAATGTCCGCGAGTTATGTATATATTACTGTCTTTATAGAATTGTCATATCAATTATCAAATACATTTTGGCTCCAAGGTATCGTTGTGACTTGTGTGTTTCTTCTTTCTTCCTCGTTAGTGTCCACAGTTACAGGCACTCAAAAACACAACTACTCAAAAAGCTCTGACTGAGAATTTTGAGTGAGATTTACAGAGTTTTGCCAGTTCAGAAAAACTTGCATCGTGTAGTTAGGCAGCTGCATTCACTTTCTCCAGGTTTAAGTAGAATATTATGCACCAAGAAAAAAGCTAGTAAATATGACTCTGATATATGCTTATCCAGATGCTGGATCAGAAAACAGTGACAACATTTTGATCTACCATGAGTACGTAGAAGTCATACACTGATGTATTGGAATACATAAGTTATATATTCGTCAATTTAGATGTCTACTGTTCCCCTTTGCTGGGACTTGGAATTTCTTCCCACTATACCTCTCTGATACTAAGATGATGTCTAATAATATTTCACCTCTCTAAAATTATACCACTAATTTATCCTATAATTTGTTGTTTATCATAACATATCTTCTGTAGGCAGTATCTTATTAAGATCATAGTGCCAAATGGTTTGATATATATTGCAAAAATGTACCAAGTTCTTCATTCTAAGATATGTAGCAAGTTGTGCGCAAATTTAGAAAAATAAACTTAACTGATAATGTTTCCTCCCTTGCGTATCCTTGTCTTGAAGAATTAGTTAAACATTTTCTGACAATGCTTGTTTCACAAAATTTAGGTCGCTCTGGCGATGTCCGATGACCGATGATGATCCTGTGAGAAGACTGAAAGTATTTGTGTATGAGCTTCCAAGCAAATATAAAAAAAGATTTTATAGAAGAATCCAAGATGCCTTTTACACATGTTTGCTGCAGAAATTTATATGCATCGTGTCTCTTATCAAGCCCTGTTCAAACGCTCAATCCGAGTAAGCTGATTGGTTCTATACTCATGTGTATACTACCTGTGACTTGACCCCAAATGGTCTCCCCCTGCCTTTTAAATCACCACACATGATGAGAAGTGCAATTCAACTTATTTCTTCGAATTGGCCTTATTGGAATAGGACAGAAGGGGCTGACCACTTTTTTATAACTCCTCATGACTTTGGAGCTCAGGAAATTAGCTCTATAATTGATCAGACACTGAGGATATTGGGAGAGTATTGAGCAATAGGATGACAACTACAGAAGAAATTAAGATGTTTTTAATATGTCTAGTCAAGTATTTTATGTACAAGCCAATGTATGTGATGATGGCCTCCTCGTGATGAGCTACTTAACTGTCGATGAGCTCGTCAGGAGCTGATATATTACCAGACTCCTCATGATGCTAAATTACTAATCCATGTGTCGAAAATATGCTAAATTTGCAAGGAAATTTAGTCCTTAAATTTACAAGGAAATTTGCTTTATAGACAAACTGAATATTAAATTTGGTCTTTAACTTTATAAGGAAAATTGGCTCGTCAAGTGTGTACAAAACCAGAGCGCGGAGAGCTGTCAGGTGTCAGGCAAAATGCCATATTTAAAGGTAGAATTTAAAGACAAGCTTCTAACTTGACATTTTTATGTTCCAACCAGTACCACTACTCATTTCATTCCAACTATTTGAGCGATAGAGACATCAGCCAGCTTCATTTCTCAACCTTCTTGGTCATGGTGCGAGTATTCAGTTATGATCAACAACAGTCACTAGCTCATATTTGTTCAGAGAAAGGTTAGTGTCCTTCGTGACTCAAACTTAACAGGTTTGGTGGCGACCCCGTTTGTCAACCGCAAGCCTTATATATGCTTCCCAAATACATGTCAATCTTTGCATTCCTAATGCTTCCTAATGATCACTTGCACCTGACTAAATTAATCAAAACTTATGAAAATCTGAAAAATCAAATCTCAGATTTGATAAAACTCAAAAATCATATCAGACCTTTGAATTTCGGTGACTATCTCACAACAAAATACCAAATTCATAAAATACATTAAAATGAACAATAAATTTTTTTTCAAAATTTAAAAATTCAAGGAGTTTGGGGACATGCTAAGCAACATGAGAAATAATGCTTCCACTGTGGAACATAGAAAACATACACCAAATCAATCTTTTCCATTATAGAATCATAAAATAACCTCATTAGAGATGCTTTAAAACATTGTATTTCGATGATATAAGCTATATTAGTCGACAATAATATTAACATTGCATGCTTATTCTCGGTTGTTAAAATAAATATAATAATAAATGATTTGTAATCTTTCTACGGATTTTCTTACAGGCATGCAGAGGTTCGACAAATATAGATGTCGTTTGGTTGAGATTAAAATAACTTATAAATCCAGAAGTCGGGCTTTTAAACCCCGGCCAAACACCCCGTAGTCATCCATATGAAGTTAGCTAAAATTATAGACGAGGTGGAGATGGTTGGAGTATGATATTTTCAAGACATTAGTTTTATTTTTTATTTTTGATATGTCAACTCATTTTTTAGCTAAAAGTTTTTCATGGTTGGAGTTGTTATACCAATTATCTTATCGACAAAATATATAACAAATCATGTTTTGTTAATTATATTTATCGAGAGAGTAGATATTTTAGATATAATAATTATAATAATCTCATTAAATAATTCTTTATTCTTTAGCGAAAATTTGGTATAATCGTTTTAAAAATTAATATTATCAAACTATTAGAGCATTTTCAAACGGTGTTGGCTAAATTAGGCCTGTAAGATATTATATAAAATTTTCTGCACATGTATGACATTGTGTTTCAATGGTATTGCTATATCGGTTGATTATAATTTAAAAATAATATATTATTAATATTTAGATTGTTATAAATCTAAAATATCAGTTTAATATGGTAATAAATAATATGTAATTTTTTATAAATTTCTTGCAAATCGATAGAAGTTAGACAAATATAGTCATTAATGACAAAAGATGCATGTGGTTGGAGTGTGTTTTTCTCTAAAAGATTGATTATATTTTTTTATTAATGATACGCTAACATAATTTTTAGTTAAGAGTTATTTATGACCGGAAATACTGTTATACATGTTATATTTGAAGATGCTCTGAAAAATAACCGTACTCCCTCCGTCTCAATTTATAGGTCCAGTTTGGAAAGAAAATTTGTCCCAAAATACTTGTCCCTCTCTTCTTTCAATACAAATTTATCTACATATTAACTGTGATTTTTTTGAAACTCAACATTATTCTCATTTCTCAATGCACTAAATCCCTATATTTATTGTGATTTTTTTGAAACTCAACAATATTCTCACTTAATTAATGATACATGAGATAAGATTCCATCTAACTAACTTTTTTCTTAATATGTGTGTTTATTCCAAAATGGACCTATAAATTGAGACGGAGGGAGTAATCTGTTTCGTAAAGGGTGAGGAAGTAGTAATTTAAAGAATTAACATACGCAAGTAGTATTGCTGTACTGCTGCTACTAATAACATTCGGTTCATTAATACTTAAGCAACATTCTTCTTTTTTACAGCTTTCCAGACACTATGACTTCTTTAAACAAGTAACTTCACTATATTTAATTCATTCAATTAATGGGTAACAGCGTGCATCAGATCCGAGGCACAATCAAAGTTAGGACTTTATCACGTCCCCAACACTGCACGTGGACTCCTCTTTATCGTTATTACTCGTTCCTCTTTATCGTTATTACTACTCGTCTACTCCCATGACCCATCGACTGTAAATTTTAAGCACGGAGAACTATACTGTAAATCTGTAATACATCATCCGAACCAAATTTCATATTAGTACAACATCAATTGGGCGAGGCGAAAATTTGACAGCACTCTAAAATTAAAATATATCAGGATTTTGTTTACTTATAAATTAGTTTTCAAAAATTTAAGGTTAATTTGTCATAAAATAATCGACTTTTAAATAATATTATGCGTAGAAACTCGGAATCATCACCTAAGCTGGCTCAGAGATACTAATATACATATACTCTTGATTATGCAAATATGTGTCACTTGACTCACTTCTCATACTACAAACCTTCTTCTTATGAAACGCTGCTGAATTATAAACAAAGGGTCGACCCAAAAACGACTGTGCACTTTCACATGAGATTGGTGGATCTGTACACTAAAGTTTCTCTTTTTCTATTTCAGTTACAGCAGTGTATGTGCATGCATCTATCTGTTTACTTATGACATTTGATTATATTTCCCATGATGCCCTTGTCACCTTCTAAATTATGACGAGTCTTCACAAATTCTGTCTTGCGGGGCTCTGCTTGTTTCCTTTATACTTCGACTTATTTGTTAATCTCTGTACTTCAGATAAATAATTGCTTTCATATTGCTACAAAATTCATCTTAGTTCTAAGTAATTTAATAATATATTGAACTGAAATTTTGTTTCTAAAATTCGGAAGCCTGCAGAAACTCAGAGATAAGTTTTTCGTTCGTTCCTTAAATAATTCTGATTCTTGAAAGTGAATATTCAGAAAGAATGGAGGAGTTTCTGCATATGGAATTCTCAAGAGGTTACAGAGAAAAGAGTAGTAATTTGATCGGTTTCTTCGTTGCAGTAGTCACTGTTAAGTTGTGACAGACTTGCAGCTCAGCTGAGTAGCATAATGAGATGAATAGGAGTATTTTATATTCACATGCTTGCTAGTAGTAACATGCAGAATTAAAAAATTTGCAAATTAAATTAGTTTAAAACTGTTCTATGCATTATTTTAAAAGCTATAAAGAGTCCTCACAGAGTTAAATTTTTCGGAAGCTACTTTTTTTTTTTTTTTTCAAAAAGTTACATTCGCTGCAGATGTGAGTATGACTATATAAGAAGCTACTCCTGCACTGGTACAGCACAAGTGGGAGTGGGTTTAAACTTTTTATCACAATCATCACCAAAAAAACACGAGACATGAAGCAATTGAAATTGAGCATAAATGTCATGGTGAAAACAAAATGACCCCACTGAAACTCTGATTTGCACAAAAGAATCAATTCACTTTACAATGTAGAGAAAGGAATATATGCAATTTAGGGCTTGAAAATGCAAAGAAACTGACAAAATAACAAGAAAAAGCCAAAGCACACCCAAACGAAACTTGCTTTCCAAACGTAACAATCAAACTCCAAAACAAATTCCCCACAAAATTAATGTCACTCTGCTACCACTATCAATACACCCGGCCCAGACATGGATAGACAAAGATATCATCATCATCTTCTATACATACATGTTTAAATCTTCTGCAAACAAATGGGGCTGTATATTGTTTAATGTGTGTTTATATATATTGTCATATTGATTGTGAATATTCATGTCATACCAACCAAAATGGACGTTGCAGAGAAGCGAAGCTTCTGCTTGTTTCCATAGTACCTAAATATATCAACTTTTTAACATAAATACTGCTACATATTTAGATAGAGATGTATCTCTGTACATATTATTTTCAAAAATCAAATTCTTTTGAACAATGCACATACTTGGATTCCTGTAAACAATTTGAAATTTATAGATCTGTTATCGTTTTCACAATTCACTGCTTTATACGAACCCACTGGTACTTTCCTTCTAAAGGCACATCCTTCACAATATCGAAATTGTACCTGTACCAAACAATGCATATTCATCAATATCTTGTTGAATTAATTTAAATTAATTTCACAATTCTGTTACATGTATCATGCATATTGAACACACTCACTTTTCGGCAAATCGTTTAGCTTCGTACTTCTCGGCTACGGAGAAAAACTCTTCGATCTCCGCCATAGACGGCTGCTGCGCAGATGAAGCCTTGCTCTTCGTCGTCCTCTTTGTTGTTGTTTCCATCGCGTCCAGCCTCAATTCTCTTCTGCAACCAACAGTTCAGCGAGATATTGAGATATACATATACTAAAACATTAGGAGGAAACTGAAACGCTGAAATACTCAAATTCACAATTTGCTGGAAAGAAACTGTCGGTTTAGATTTTACACAATCGAAGAGATTTATGAGGAAATTAAATACAAAATTCAGTTATACCTGTTCATAAATGTTGAATTATTAGCTTTCGAATTCTCAACCTGAAAAATTAAACATCAAAAATTCAAAATCAGCAATTAAAGCGATAAGAAAGGAAAGTACAAACAACAACACAGAATTATGTATACGCTGTACAAGTACATACTAACATTCATACAAAACCTAGCTATAATACATGTAATTAATTAACTAATTATAATGCTAAATTACGAAGAATTCAAGCAATTTAGACAAGATCATGCACCAATATTTAAAATTCCAAGCAAACTTAAAAATTGTGACCTGCAAATGAGCGGATCTCGAGCTGTTGTCGCATAATTCGTGACTACAAGGCATGTCAGCCGGACTTTGATCGGAAGAAGCTGAATTTCTCACCGGAGACTTTGAATTCTCAGGTGAATTGATCAGACAACTGCATTTACTCAAATTGTCGAAACTCGAAGACGAAGATTGGACAAGCTCTCCAGCATCAAGCTTTCGTCTTTTAGTCGTGGAGTTGGCAGCGCTCTTCACCTCCGCAGCTCTCGCATGCGCGATCTCCATATCTCTACGAGCTCAATTCTAAATGTAAAGCTGGAGAGTGTTTGTATGTATATGCTGTATGTAGTTGCGGCGTGTATACGGTTGAAAAAATGGATGGAAATCAAAGGCAGGTACATGTACATATAGGAGAGTAGTGTGGGAGAAGGAAGGGTAGGAATGTAATTTGATCGAGCAGAGTGGTCCCGACTCCGTTAACGGTGACGGACGGAATTACAAAGCCATGTGCAATGGGCGTTACGAAGATCTGGCTGTTGAGTGTTGAGGATCACAGAATAAGTACTGCCCATGTGAGCACAAATTCACCGCCACGTGTCTTTTACACCAAGATAATCACCGGATGATCCGGTCTTACTCGCCAGATTGACAAAATTAGTGGAATCTTTTTGTTTTTTTGGAAATTTCCTCCATCATAATTTATTAAATATATTTATTCTGGACGAATCAAAATTTTATTTTTTTTCTCGATGATTAGTATACCTAAAATTGTGCCAGAAAAATAAGTTATTTTAAAAAAATTTCTGGCTTGGCCAAAAGGTTGGGTTAAATCAACAACATTTGAAAAAACATCTAAAAATAATGACTGCTGTATAAGATGGGGCCAGTACTTTACAACGACTTAACAGAATTTTTACTGCATCGGGATTTGTGAAGAGGCAAAGTCCTTTTAAAATGGCTGGTAAAGTGTAGGTTATGTGAGCTCCACGGAATTGGGGACCGTTATTTTAGGACAAAGTCTTCACCGAAAATGCATGTACAAAATATAGAACTCATGCATTTTAGTGTAGAATTTTGTACTTTTTCTTGTCTTGGACTAGAAAGAATTCATGTACTTGGTGTACGCTTTGTTATACAGTTTCATTTTTTTGTGTTTGGTGGTGGGACTTCAAATTTCAAGCTTAATTTAGAAGCGGCTGAAGATTTCACAAGTTAGGCCGATACATATATTCTTATATCAGCTGTTACAGTTTATATTTATATGTATGTGAAGTAAACATAACATATGTTACATTTTTGTTTTACAGAAGCATCCAAACCGAGGATTTTGAGCTCATGTGCTCAAAATAAAGAACAAAATGACATTCATAGTGACTGACATGTGGGGTTCAGTTAATCAATTGTTTTAAACTTCAGTAGTTTGTGTGTACTTGTGGCAGGGAAAAGAAAGTTAGAAGAAACTTCAGTCGTTTATTATTGCATAGTTAACCTTTAATCAAGACATTTTGTAGGCTAAAAATATAATAGGATAACTATGTTATCAATTTTTATTTTTTTTGAAACTACTATGTTATCAATTTTTAAAATGAGCTTAAAACTGATGTCGGAGCTATACGTTCAAGCGCAGAATTCGTAATGACGGGCTTTAAATTTTGTTCTGTAAAAATTTTATAAGATTATGGTTAGAGCGAGGGTTTCGAATGATGCTCATGAACAAAATATATTCGGGTTGTATTTTAAGTGAATTTTTTTGTTAGAATTTTTAAGTGAGTCTAGTACTCGATTCTTAATAAAATTTGAATTTGGACATTAAACTCAATTTGAAATACCTCGATTCTTTTAAAAGGATCTCTTAGTAAACAAAATCGTCTAGTTGTATATTTTTTTAACTCCAACTCGACACATATAGTTCGAGATCAGTTCAAATTTGTTTGACTGGACTGAGCTCAAATAAAATTGTTATTTGAGATTATTAGATAAATATGAATAGTTTATATATTATGATTTCATCCTAAAAATACTTAAATATTCACCCAAAAATTATACATAATTTTACATCTTGAGCTTATAAAATATAATATAACTATGTGTATATAGTCATTTCAAAGTTAGCTAAATAAATCAGAATTTTATTTTGAAGTACCTAACTTCAATTATATATGACATTTCTAATTTAAATCAAAATTCATTTCATATTGACTTGATATCCAACAATCACCTCCTTACTTTATAATCAAGACATAAATTTTATAATTATCATCTAAACATGTAATTATTATTCATATTTTTGATTTCTCAACCATGTCATTAATATAACAGGCTAATACTTAACAATCTTCCTCTTGAACCTAATACAATTTCATAATTAAATATCCATCTATGCAAAATCATGTGCATCAATCATAAGTGTCCTTCAATATTATGAGTCCCTTGGTTCTTGTTTTCACAATCATTCGGCCTCTCGAATAACATCATTAATATCATCCAAATAATTCATATGATTGATTAAGATATTAAAACAATTTTGATGATCCTTTTCATTTCGAATCCGAACAAATCTTTCTTGGTAAACAACTTCTCAAGAACATTGCGATCGATCCACGTTGCAAGGGTCAAACGCCATAACGTAAGTAACTTTGTTTCTTCCCACTTTCGTTGGTTTCTTGTCAACAAATCCTTTAGCGTCACTAGTCATATCATTTGAATTTTGAACTTCCTTCCAACCTAAAACATCACAAATTTGGACAGTATGTTACCAGTTGTTAGAGATAAAATTTTGCGAGATTTACTTTATAATGTATAACACACACAAAAATATGTAACACAGAAATCCACCTTCTGTCTTATATTATTAATTAAAGTCTTTATTAAAAATACCATCAATCAAACTAGAATACTGAGCATCTGCGCACAAGCGGTTCATAAGTCTATTTATTGAGCAAACATAATAAGTATAATTATGTACATATAATCATCTTAATATTATCTGAATCAGAATCTTACTATGAAATACTTAATTGTTAAAATCCAATTCTATAATTTTAAACTAAAAAAAAAATCTATTTCATATCGTGTTGATATCCAACAATCTTCCTCTTATTTTATGATCACAACATGTCTTTTAAATATATCTCCTCTCTGCACATAATCAATTTTACCTTTACCGATTGTTTCTTAAACACTAGTACATTGACCGAACAATAAACTATAGGAAGAAAATGGGCATAACAGGCTAACAGCAGCCAGCTACACACATGATACACATATTTTGTACCAGTCCCAGTTATAATAACCTAACATCGGATTCCTTGGGTATATTTGTTGGGATGTAGATGGGATTTGTGTAAAGGAGCAGTGGATGGGGTTCCCTATTGTGTGGGCAAAGTCCACTAAAGTTATTTGGGCAAACCACATTCACCCCCCTAAAGATAAGGATACTTGTCTACCTTCTCTAACTTCTCTGTCTTGGAAATTGTCACTAAGCTCCAAGCTTTTCAAATTTGATGCTGCTTAACTCTATGTCAGCATTTGGATCTGGTCCATATGAGAATTTTGGTTATATTAACCTTTTATATTCAAATGGATAAGCTATTCAAAATAGTAAAAGAATCCCGTGTTGTGCAGGTATTTTTTAGAAGCGTAAAAGGTCAAATAGTTGATGGGGTTGTTTGGGTTAGTTTAAAAGAAGTGATTACTTACTTAAATTAAAAAAGTGGAGTAGAAGTGAGAAATAAATAAGTTAATAAAGTGTTTGGAAAATAAGCATAAGCTCTGTGAGAAAAGCTAACATTCTCAGTTTTTTAAAAGTGCTTCTACTTATTTACAAAAACGGGTCAAGAAAAGCAGAAGCCAGAAGCAGGAGTTGCTTCCGGGAAACAAACACCCCCTTAAACTCAAATTATTTAAATTTCGATTCAATTTTGAGCTTAAATTACTCAGCTCATGAGATTATGACTAATCAAGCTTATATTTATTTATATATATTTATAAATATAGATATATAATTATAAATAAGTTAGGGTAACACCCTAGTTCCACATTGAGAAGTGCAGAGACTTCAGTTCATTTTATAACACAAGTACAGTACTACCAATTGCACCAACAAATCATGATCTTTTAGGGGCATGCGGTGGGCTTGTGGATTACCGAAGTTGTTGCAGTTGAGCCAGTGTATTTGGCTTATTTTCGGATTTGGAGTTCGAGACTTGACCCGATTTTTGAAAAAGACTCGGGATTTGACTTGGATTTTCACATATAGTATCAGAGCTAACTCTCGAAAGCTTGATTCGTCAAGTTGCCGGAGGTGGGGACACAAAGGCTGGCAGTATTATCCCACAATGGACAGAGATCCGGAGGCGGGAACACGAAGCTAGCCGGTATTATCCCACAATGGCTACAGAGGTGCGATCTGGGCCTATAGGCTATCCGTTTCGGCCTAACGTAGGACATTAAGAAATTAAGTGGGGGAATTTGTAACACAATAGTCTCACATCAAGGAGTGTGGAGATTTTAGTTGAGTTTATAAGTATATATACTACTACCAATTTCACCAACAAATCATGATATTTTGTGCGCCTGTGGTTGGCTTGTGGATTACCCAAGTTGTTGCACTTGGGCTAATGTATTTGACTTATTTTCGGACTCAGAGTTCGGGACTTGACTTGATTTTCGAAAAAACTCGGGATTTGACATGGGTTGTCAGAGTTAGAATCTGATTTAAAATCAAGAGTTACGTAGAATGTACTTTTTTGATAACTTTTTTTTTTGATGCAAACTTTTTTGCACAACTTAATTTATTTTTTATGATGTTTTGTAATAAAAAACAATTCCAATACTAAAATAAATAATCTATCAAATTTATATTTTAATCATTATGTTAATAACTCATAAATCATCTATAATATAAAATTATACAAATATACATAATTTAAATTTATCCCACACATACTCTTATTCGGACCGGCTTATTCAGATAACATTAAGGTCTGAACTAGCTCTTGACTTCAAAGCCCATGAGCCTCCGAGACAACCTCACCGAGTAGTAATGGGCCAAAGCGACAAGTGACACTTGCTTTAGTTCTGAACATTTCTCTGATATAAACATGTTCCACCCTCTCACAGCAAGTCCAATGCTAAATGCTATATATTTATTGCTATTGTTATAATATAGCACCAAAAAATGTTTTTTATTACTAAAATAAAACTTGCACTCCAATTCTAAGTTTTATAGTTAGTTTCAAATTTAACCAACACTTTAACTTTTATCTAATTTTTATAACTTTCATTAAATATCTCAACAAATTTTCACCAATTTCTAGTTGTTGATGATGTGGCGACATGGATGAATCCATCCTTAGTTTCAAATATAGAACCAAGGATGCAGGATGCATTCAAATATAGCATCTTTTTGGAGTTTGAGATTTTTTTGTTTTGATGCTATAATATAGCAATAGATTTAAATATAGCATTGCATTGGAATTGCTCTACATCCCATTAGAACTCCATTTTACTTGTTTCTACATTTATACGATATGCATAGTCACATAATCCCAATAATTGTTGGAAGTGTTTGGCAAACAAGCCAAACTCAACATAAACATATATAGTTTGTGACGCAAGCCAGGTCTACTCCTGATTAATGAAAGAAGCCATTTTCTTGAGAAGAGCCAAAGCATTATCAGAAGCCGGATCAAACAAGTAGAAAACATGGCCCTCTCCTTCACACTCCATGATCTCTATATTCCCTTTCCAACCACATTTTCCCAATACACCACCGTAATGCAACTGCCATTCCCTCATAAAATCATGTTCAGCCACCACAAGCAACACTCTTTCGCACCCGAACCTCGAAAAATCGGCTATCTTATCAGGATTCAGTTTCGGGTCATCAGTCCCGCTAGTCTCCGGATACGTAAACCGCCATAATTTTTCCATGAATTCTTTTATTCCAGCATCAATCACTTTCCCATCAACACTTGCATCACTTCCCCAAACCATCGGATGGTTCAAACAAACTCCCCTAACTCTTATATCATCGCGTGTTTCATTTCCCACGGCCATTGCCACATTGTGCGCGAGGTTACCTCCTGCACTATCACCTCCTATAAAAACTCGTCCGAAATCAACATGCTCGTTGAGCCACGGCTCTTCACCATTCCCCGAGGAATGAGAAGCGACCCAATTAAAGGCGAACCACGAATCAAAATACGGGATCGGGAGAGGATGCTCCGGGGCTAATCGATAATCCACCGAAACAACCACAATATTTGCTTGTTTCACAAGCTGATTTAAATGCGTGTTGTAAATACGAGAGAAAGCGCTCTCCACAACAAAACCTCCCCCGTGAAAATAAATTAGAAGAGGGAGCTTTTCACCTGGTTTTATACTTTCGGGCATGTAGAGCCTAGCTGATACATTCGTTTCTTTTGTGACCACAACATCTTTCGATTGCACACCTGTGTTGGGATCATTGCCAGCAGGTACAATCTCCGTGCAAGCGAGTCTTTCGATTTTACCATCTCTGTATACTCGGATAAAAGGAATAAAGTCTCGGAGAATTTCGTTGCCTTCATCATATTCGATAACCTTTGGTTGTAATATATTTTTTGCCGCATCGTTACTGCTTGAGTCCATGGCAAAGGATAAGAAAGAATACAAGAAAATGTGTTTAGAGCTCAACTGTCATGAATTATTAGAGAGCTGATGTTTATACAGTCTGTACCTAATTTCACGGCTAACAATTGCAATTGAGTATTAGGTACTAATATAACGGCTAATAATCGCATTTGACGGTGAACTAGCGAAGAAGTACGGGATGTTAGATCACGGATGTAGCTGATCATGCAAATTAGGACGACTATTTCATAGTCGGTAGAAAAATAATTGAATGCACAACAATATGCTAATCAGTTGATCGCAAGAAAATGGATGTTAATTCGAATTAATTAAAAAACTAATATATTATTTATTAAGATTTATATTTTAACATGAAGACTTTCTCCGTGCCTTTCATATTTTGAAATCGCGGCATTGACTAAAATTTTTATATCTTTTTAAAATTTAATAATATATCAAGTGACGGAATTAGTCGTTTAACTTAATTGACAGATTTTCAGAAGTGTATAGAAGGGGTGAGATTGATTTTTGAATAATAAAAGATTATGATTTTTGGAAAGTTTTGAAATGTGAAGTTGAGAATGACATTCAAAAATGAAAAATACAAATGTGATAATAGTGAATTAACATACGTGTTTTCTGAATGTATATACCTTCTGTTTGATGATTTTCTTATACTTTTTCTTCAGATCTCAGTTTTAATTCTAATTTTTCAAAAATTTCTAAAAATAGCAAAATTTTATAATATAAAACTAATCTAACTAATTATTTTCTTCCAACTTTCACAATAAAATATAATGGGTCTCAATATTTTACGGATTATAGTTATTCTTTGATATAATTTTATATAATGTTTTTGACATCTGTGTTTAATATCAATACAAAGAACCGTAGGACAGAGTCGGAGGTAGTATTAATGACTTTTTAAAAATATAGTATTTTCCCATTTTTCTAATATCAACTTTGATCAATTATATCATATCGAAAATGTTAATTATGATTTGAACTGATATTGTGTAACACCCTTATACTTTCTAATATATATATACACGCATCCTGTTAAATCCAAGTTTTCGCCAAGAATTTGTTCACAAAACCGTACTTCTATCGATATGGCAAAAGCATCATCCTTTTGTGTGGTCTTCGGAGGCTTAAAACTTTTGTAATACGTGCAAACAAATTTAAAATCAAAAATTAACTTAATGTTGGAGGTTTTTTTTTTTGAAAGAAAAGATTTTATTAACTAGAATCAGAAAGCAAAGTCTCCAACACATATTGTGGAGGAGCAGAAAACAAATTGAAGCTATCCAACAAATAGAGAATTCTAGCCATAACATGAGCTATCCTATCTGCTTGCCTCCTAACATGACTGATGACCAGGCAATCTCTATGTCTCATTTTAGCACGACACAAATCCAGAGTATTACCTACTTCTGAAAAGTACTTCGAATTCTTGTTTAATGCATTAGCAAGTACTTCGAATTCTTGTTTAATGCATTAGCCACCTGGAGAGAATCAGTTTCAATCACCATCTGCTGCTGAGTTGATCTTTCTTCCATCCAAATCAACGCCTCATGAACACCTATAGCTTCAGCCTCAAGGGCTGTCACTACTCTACTTATCTTCATATTTTTGCCCACAATAAACGCACCTGCACTATCCGTGAGGACCATTCCAACTGAGAACAATGTAGCGCCCTCATACAATGAAGCATCCACATTGAGTTTCGTGCACTCTGCATCTGGTTTTTCCCATTTGACTTCTACCTGCGTTGTTGTGTTTCCAGGCCCTCGGTCATGAGCTTGTTTCCTTCTTTGCGCGTCCTTCCATTCGGTTATTTGACGAGAGCTAAGCAAAATTATAGTGTCTGGGGCAATCAACTTAGACTCCCACACTTTTTTATTTTGACCAAACCAGATACGCCATAGAACCTTAGCAATAGTAGTCAGAGTTTCTGCTATGCCATTGCTTAGTTTGTCCAGAAGCCATTGGGGTGTATCCTCCACTGCTCTCATATCGTAAACCAAGCCAGCTTCTTCCCAGCATTTCTTAGCATAATGGCAGTCAAAGAATACATGTAATAAATGCTCCACATTAGCTTCACACACTGGACATGTAATCGGACATAATACTCCTTTATGCCTTAAAAGATACCTGATAGGTAAGTTATTCCTGCAGAACCTCCACATGAAAATTTTGATTTTATGAGGCAAATCAAGATTCCAGAGCCTATTCCATCCTCTCGATTCAACTACAGCGGTCATGTCTCCATTACGGTCGTACCAAAAGTGATATCCAGATTTAACAGAGTACTTGCCATCAGCAGTAGCCATCCATGCAACTCTGTCTTTGACTTGGTTTTGAGGAATTCGAGTTTGCAGAATACACTTGACGTCGTCATCGTGAAAAGTTTGGCGTATCTTATGCTCGTCCCACTCTTTAGTATTAGAACAGAAATATGCACTAACTTTATCATTTCTGACACTATTAACATGATGATTCTCCACACAAAAATCTCTTTTTCCCCGTAGCCATTGATCACTGAAAATATTGATGTCATTTCCATCTCCTAAAACCCACTTGAAACCTTTACATAGCTCTTCTTTAGCTTTCCACAATCCGGTCCAGATAAAGCTTGAGTTAGAACCTTTTTTCGCTTTCAGTAAGTGGCCATCATGAAAGTATTTAGCTTTGTAGATACTAATAACCAGAGCATTAGGATTTGACATAAAATTCCAGACATGTTTCCCTAGTAAAGCCAGGTTGAAGCCAGTGAGGCTCCTGAAACCCATCCCTCCTTTACTTTTTGCCATGCACATCCTTTCCCAAGCAAGCCATCGAACTCCTTTATTGTTGCTATTACTAGACTGCCACCAGTACCCGTTCATCATTCTTTCGATTTCTTGACTTAAGGATTTCGGGATTAAAAAACAAGACATACAGTAAGAAGGTATTGACTGAGCAATATTCTTGATCATGATTGTTTTACCTGCTCGTGACAAAGTTTTATTACTCCATCCTTGAATTCTCTTCCACACTCTTTCTTTTAGGAAACTGAAGACCCGTTTCTTTGATCTCCCCACCAGCGAAGGTAGCCCCAGATATTTGCTATTTCCCAACGCATTCGAAACACCCAGAATATCCGTTATCTCCTTTTGTTTGTCACGCCTGACATTCACACTGAAAAAAAACCCTGACTTCTGATAATTGATCGTTTGTCCTAAATAATACTCATAAGAATTTAACAGCCTTTTGACAGTGTTAGTTTCCTCCTTCGAGGCTTTGAAAAACATGAAGCTGTCATCCGCGAACAGAAGGTGAGTTACAGCTGGTGCTAGTGGACTGATTTTGCATCCATGTACATGCCCTGCTACTGCACCTTCGTTAATATATGAGACAGCCCCTCAACGCATAGGAGAAAAAAGTAAGGAGATAATGGATCTCCTTGCCGTAAACCTCTGCTAGGAGTTATAGGGCCTACTAATGAACCGTTGAAGCACACGTTATATTGCACTGTAGTCACACAAAGTAGCATCCAGCGAATCCACTTATCAGAAAACCCCATTACTTCCATTCTGTGTCTCAAGAAAGACCAATCAACACGATCATAAGCCTTACTTATATCTAGCTTTAAGGCCACCTCACCATCGTTTCTAGACTTTTTCAGTTTCATGTGATGAATGATCTCAAAGGCAATAAGGACAATATCAGTTATGCTCCGGCCTGGAACGAATGCAGACTGATTTTTCAAGATTGTGCTAAGGGGAATCATCTTCAACCTATTTGCGAGAACTTTTGCAAGAATTTTATAGAGGACATTGCATAGAGCTATAGGCCGCAAATCTGCTAAATTTTCCACATTTTCTTTCTTTACTATAAGAACCAGATTCGTATTATTCAACTCAGCAGGGAAAGAAACATCATCCAGCCACTTTTTACAACAGTTGAATACCTCCAACCCCAGGAGCTGCCAAAAATGTTGGAAGAAAGCCGGACTAAATCCGTCCGGTCCTGACGCCTTATTAGGATGCATCTGCTTAACAGCCACGTCAAATTCTGCAAATGTCAAGGCTGCAATCAGATTAGCATTCTGAGTATCCGTGAGCACACCCGTCTCAGAGTTGTTTTCATGGTGAATTCCTGGCCTCGGGCTGTTAAAACACCTTTATAGTACTCCTTCGTCAACTCACACATCGCATCGTGGTTATCAATCAAGTCCCCCTCATCATTTTTCAAATGACTAATATGATTGAGTTTCTTCCTCGATGATGCCTGGGCATGAAAAAAATTTGAGTTAGTGTCTCCTTCCGTAAGCCAAAAAACCTTTGCTCTTTGCTTCCAATATTGTTCTTCATGAAGCAGTAAATCATTCAACCGATCCCTTTCCTCGAAATACTTTCTGACACCATCTTCATCTTCTCTATTAACAAACTCATTCAAAACCTCTTTCTGTTTTTTTGACTTTTTCTCTAAATTTGTGAAATAAATTCCTTCCCCATTTAGCCATAAAGGAAGAAACCGAAATGAGCTTTGGTAGCAGATGAGTTGGAGGTAAATCTTTCCAGAACGTCGACACCTCTTCATGAAAAGTTTGCTCCTTTAACCACGTATTCTCAAATCGAAATCTGAACTGTTTCCTAGAAAAAGAGAAAGCTGCAAGGTCTAGTTTTATAGGATCATGATCAAAGCGAGTTGTGTGTATTACAGAGAGATTACACAGGGGAAATTTATGCCACCATGTGTCCGTTGCAAAAGCTCTATCAAGCTTCTCCCGCACCCAATTCGGGGTGCCTTTGCTCTTTTCCCAAGTAAAGTCACCTCCAGTGGGATCAATTTCAGAAAGAGAACAATCTTCAATAGCCGATCGGAATCCATCAAAGAGAGCTTGAGGATGAGGATGAATCCCCTTTTTATCAGTGACATACAACATGTCGTTAAAGTCTCCGAATATGCACCAAGGGATTTGATCCTGCCCTGCTAAGTTCCTTAAAAAATCCCAAGATTCTTGTCGATGAGCTCTTTCTGAAAATCCGTAGAAGCAAGTTAATCTCCAAGCAGGGAGATTCCTTTCCATTACATGAACATCAATGTGATTAGAGGAAGAATTCACTATCTTACAGCTAAAATTATTCCTCCAGAAAACTGCCAAGCCACCTCCTTGGCCAACTCTATCCACAGCAAAGTAATCTGAAAAGCCAAACTTCGAGCATAATTCTGCTATACTCTCACCTGTTACTAAAGTTTCTGACAAAAATAACAAAGAGGGTTTATGGGACTTAATCAAGTCCCCTAGAATCCGAACTGCGCAGAGGTTCCCCATCCCACGGCAGTTCCAGCTTAACAGAATCATTGCGACTGGCTAGCTTGCTTAGCAAGCTTAGCCAAAACATGATGAGAGGATGCTGAACAATCCATTTCAGAAAGAACAACTTCCGTATGTGTACCCTTTATGATTTTCGAACTATCATTAATATCCATTACAGTGTTTGATGCATGACCACTTCTCCTTCTCTTCATATCTTCTATATTCAGCCCACTACTTTCCTCCGCATCAGGTCCAATATAATTATTTGAAATTTGGATAACTCCCGCCACTACAGATGGTGATAGCTGATTTTCCGCAAACACAGGATTGCTAACCATAATTGGACCAGAATCCCTTGAAACTCGACTTACAGTTATATCTTTATTTTGTTCTCCTGAATTCTCGCCCGTGAAACCTGGGCCGTTATTATCTCCCCCCATTTTCGCCTCCCAATCCTTATCTCCCTCCTCCCTCAGCCACTTGCTCCTCCCCTGCCCGGCCACCCTTCTCGGCGGCGCCCTTAGCCAGACACCCCACTCCTTAGCCACTTCATCTCCTCTTTTGTCCATGAATCTCCTACAGAATCTCTCAGTATGTGTTACAAGTTCGCACACAA
Organism: Daucus carota subsp. sativus; assembly: GCF_001625215.2. NCBI lineage: Eukaryota > Viridiplantae > Streptophyta > Magnoliopsida > Apiales > Apiaceae > Daucus > Daucus carota. Next base: position 21,395,077 of record NC_030386.2, on the reverse strand, counting down.
AGCAGAAATCTCCAAGTCTTTCATATATACAAGTAACTGTAAATTCCGAACCATCTTTTCTTTTAATCTTCTTTCTCCTCTTGAGTGGCCTCCGGACATCAATCCTTATTTGAATGCGCATGAACTCCCTCCTTATGCTTGTATTGTTCTTAGCATCATACATAAGAAACTCTCCAAAAAAATCCCCCAGTTGCTTGCCCACTGCCTCCGACATAAACCCGGATGGAAGGTTATGAATCTGTACCCATATGTTCATGAACCACAATGGAACTTTTAATGGTTCCTCACCCGATGGAATCCTCTCAAGCAGTAACATTGCATTATCGAATGACCAAGGCCCTTCATTCAACACCCACAACATGTCTTCCTTATGGTAAAACTGCAGTAAAAAGATGCCTGGATCAATTTCTTTAATAGTCATTCCCATCGCCGGTTTCCAAATATCTGTCATCTTTGTCTTCATGGCCCTAGTGTTGATATTCTTCTCCGTGAGATACCTCACAATCAAGCATAACTCATATTTATTGACTTCTTCCTCCACATCCTCATCAAAAACAAAATCCTCATTCTCCTCTTCTTCGATATTCAAATCTGCCATTTGTTCATCTAGATTTTGATATCGAGCCATCGAACTCTCACAATTCTGTATGACTAGAAAGGAGAGAAGAAACAGAACTCTCACAAAGAACTTTGGAGAGAAAATTATTTTAATGATTTACTTTCGAAAGAAACTTTTGATAAAAATTGCTTACAAGTTACAAGTTACCTGCAAATCATTTTTTTTCATTATAATATTTTTAATAATCTAATAATTAATCATAAATTAAAATTAGTCAAGTAAACATATCAAACTTCCAATTTAAATTTATCTGGCTAAGTCACGTTCAATCATGTCCAAGATACAACTTTAAACTCAAACAAACTCTCTTATACTCGCTTATGTAGATGACATGAAGGTAGTGTTTGGCGTTATTGTTGTAGACAACAGTAGTTTTTTGCTGAAAAGCACATAAAAAACTGTTTGGTAAATCATCAAATTCTACTATTTTTTTTCTCTCTTTTCATTTGTACTTTTGACAATTCTTAAATAAAAATTTGTTCCAACGGTTGGCACCCAAAAATGCCACAACTTTGTACAAGTATAAGTATCATAAGATAGGAAACTATATGTTTTTAGAGTGATATATACAATTTTTCTATTTTAAGAGGGCGTCAAAATTTGACAACTTTACTTGACATTTCTTCCACTCCAACGGAGTTCCAACAAAAATGTCATGCCACATAACACTTTAACACTCTTTTTGACACCACGACCGGAGTTGTTCTAAAGTCTCAACTTGATCTAGCCTTAAAAGCCCGGGAGCCTTTGAGACTCCGTGCACGGAGTAGTAATGGGCCAAGCAACAATTGACACTTATTTTAGGTATTGTTGGGGTGGTTGTTTCAGACAGCAACAACAGTTTTTTTTGAAAAGCAGGTGTTAAACTGTTTCGTAAACCTGAAAACAGTGTTCCTGAACAGCAGTTTTTAACTGAAAAACTGCTTTTAGGAAAAGCAGGTCCTCTCATGTTTTTTGAAAAACTGCTTTTCAGCTTTTGCAAGAAGCTTTTACAGATTTGACTATCAAACCTCATAAAAACATTATTTTTTATATTATAACTCAAAATAAGCTTTTATATATAAAATTACCAAATAATTATTTAATTTGTACAACAACACTTCTTTTAGCAGCATTTTTTTTATAGCACAACAATTTGTAAGAGCACTCCCTAACAGACCGAATATTTCTCTAATAAACAATATTCTATCATATACCGTACAACATATTAACATATTCTCACATGATTTGAGCTCCTTAAACATAACTGCCTGAGTACTCCATTTTACTTGTTTCTACATTATTATACGATATGCATAGTCACATAATCCCACGTAATTGTTGGAAGTGTTTGGCACACAAAGCCAAACTCAACATAAACATATATAGTTATATATATAGTTTGGGACGCAAGCCAGGTCTACTCCTGATTGATGAAAGAAGCCATTTTCTTGAGAAGATTCAAAGCATTATCAGAAGCTGGATCAAACAAGTAGAAAACATGGCCCTCTCCTTCAAACTCCATCATCTCTATATTCCCTTTCCAACCACTTTTTTCCAGTACACCACCGTAATGCAACTGCCATTCCTTCATAAAATCATGCTCAGCCGACACAAGCAACACCCTTTCGCACCCGAACCTCGAAAAATCTGCTATCTTATCAGGATTTAGTTTCGGGTCATCAGTCCCGCTAGTCTCCGGATAGGTAAACCGCCATAATTTCTCCATAAATTCCTTTGTTTCGGCATCAATTGCTTTCCCATCAACACTCGCATCACTCCCCCAAACCATCGGATGGTTCAAACAAACTCCTCTAACTCTAACATCATCGCGTGTTTCATTTCCCACGGTCAATGTCACATTGTGCACAATGTTACCTCCCGCACTATCACCTCCTATAAAAAGTCGTCCGAAATCAACATGCTCGTTGAGCCACGGCTCTTCACCATTCCCTAAGGAATGAGAAGCCACCCATTCCAACGCGAACCACGAATCAAAATACGGGATAGGGAGAGGATGTTCCGGGGCTAACCGATAATCGACTGAAACAACCACAATATTTGCTTGTTTCACAAGCTGATTTAAATGCATGTGGTAAGAAGGAGAGAAAGCGCTGTCCACAACAAAACCTCCCCCGTGAAAATAGAGTAGAAGAGGGAGCTTTTCACCTGGTTTTATACTTTCGGGCATGTAGAGCCTAGCTGATACATTTGTTTCTTTAGTGACTACAACATCTTTCGATTGAACACCTGTGTTGGGATCATTGCCAGCAGGAACAGTCTCGGTGCCAGAGAGTCTTTCGATTTTACCATCTCTGTATACTCGGATAAAAGGACTAAACTCTCGGAGAATTTCGTTGCCTTCATCATACTCGATAACCTTTGGTTGTAATATATATTTTTGCGAATCGTTACTGCTTGAATCCATGGCAAAGAATGAGAAAGAACACAAGAAATCTGTTCAAAGCTGAACTGTTTATTGCTACAACTATGAATTGTTAGAGAGCTAATGTTTATACACTCAGAGACTGGCTTGGTGGTATATATTTATAATGCCACCACTTCTACTTGTTATGTAAAAGGGTAACCAATTTCACGGCTAATAATTGCAATGAAGAAGAAGAAGTATTAAGTACTAATTTAACGGCTACTAATTGCATTTGACGGTGAACTGGTGAAGAAGTACCGGATGTTAGATCTTGTTAGGTCACGGATGTAGCTGATCATGCAAATTAGGACGACTAGTATTTCATAGTCGGAAGAAAAAAAATTGAATGCACAACAAATTGTTAATCATGATCGCAAGAAAACGGAAGTTAATTGGAATTAATAAATTAAATTAAATATTATTTATTTTAGATTTATATTGTAGTATGAAGACTTTCTTAGTGCCTTTCATATTGAAATCGTAACATTCATTAAATCTGTATTATTTTTCAAGTTTAATAATACATAATTAAAAATTAATTATTATATATCAAACTCTAGATATAAAATTAAAAATTATTAATTCATTAATTTTGTGATTCATTCCCCACCAATCAAAACTTTCTTCTTTTCGGCCAACAAAATCATAAATCTTCCCCGCGAGGACAATTGATTTACAAACGCTGTGTCACTTGTCTGTTTCGTTTGTTAATGTACGTATCTTTTTATACGAAAATAGAATGATATATTGATGGTATTTATGATTGCAGGTCTAGTCTATTAGGTCGTATTTTTTTGACACAAACAAAAGCAATTCCATTAATCAGAACATAATACAATCGGGACAAACCCCCAACTGACTATACAACCAGGTTGGAAAACAAATATCATACTAAAAACAACTAGCTGATTTGTTTCCTGATCGTTTGACACATAGAATTTAAAAATTCTTAGAGTTAAAAATGAAATCAAAGATCTTCCAAGCGATCCAAATTGCACCAACATCACAGAAAGCAGCAATATCACAATTGACCTTATCACATAAAAACTGGTGTTAGAACAGTGTTCGAAAACCCTAATCTCATAAACTGAGATTGAAATAACGGCACCCCAGCTATCTACATGCCGGATACCAATTACGTACGATTTGTAAGTTGCGTATATTGTCAAAATTGATGGTGGTGTGGTGTTGTGACAGATTTGAAAATATTATTTAAAGTTTTGAACTTTTTATATAATTTTTTGCATTTTAATTCGGGTATGTTTTTAGTTTGTTGGTTATGTTGATAAGGATATCAAATCTTTTTTTGTAATAATGATCAATTAGTTATCAGTGATAATTATTAATTGTAACTGATTTTTATTATTTTTAGGTTGAGTTTTAATTTTAGTAATATTCGTATTGCCATACTAGACTATTATTTTGTATAATGATATAAATCAAGAATTCAATATTATTTTTGTACCATTTGTTGTGATCATAAATGACGACATATATATGGGATCATTTTCAATGTCCGTGATTGATAGTGTACACACACATATCGTTGACTGACAATCTAGTGTGATTTTAATGGTTTATTTATATATTTTATTTTTTTTTATAATTTTATTGTCTGGTCTTTTTATTTATATGCATTATGATATATGTATGTATTATTATTATTATTTAAATTTTCATTATAAAATAGTTAAATAAATTGAGAGAAAACAAAATTTTATGTTTTCTCATTAAAGATAGTCCCTCCCCTTAATTGTTTATACTTTATATTGGGGGCTGGAGCTCGACACGCATTTTAATGCTCTCATATAATATATTTTGATAAATTATTTTGAACATTTTTTTCTTTTGAATAAAAATTCAATATCTAAATTTTGATTAGAAAAAGAAATTTTTGAAAAGAAGTCATCAAATTATGTTTTATACGAGTCTTAAAATGCGCGTCGAGTAAGGCAAAAAATTTGTAAAGAAATGAGAGGGACAGAGGGAGCATGTGATTAATATATTGTCCTACAACAATTTTTTAGCATTTTTTTATAATTATTAGATTTTTTATAAGTTAGTCAAGTGTCTAATCAATGAAATTATTTTGATTAAAATATTTTTTCCAATCTCTTTACAAAATTTTATAGTTTTCTTATGTGTAGCAGTTTATATTTTGTCAAAATTTAGCCTTTTTTCACATGTTATAATTCCGCGACTTATATTTGCATCTATTTTTCCAGTTTGTTCACAGGACAAAACGATGGAAACCTCGGTGTAAACAGGTGTTTTCATATGAGAAACTAAAGTTTTACTATTTAAATATTTTTCCTCAATATCTGCAACAATTAGATGATTAAATTTCTTACACAAAATAAAGACGGAGATCCTATTATTATATGCTGATATAATTTATTGATATTATCATCTGCTCCCTCTGTTTTGTTTTAAAGAACGTTTTAGAAGCTTCTGCTTTTTTAAAGATATAGGTTGTTTTCAGTTTTCAGGGGTGGGTCATCAAAATTTAACCAAAACTATACTTATTTTTATTTCTATTATCACGTGCTTATGCATCTAAAATAACTTAAACGTCTGCTATGATGAATCTCATCTTGTTTTTATATCATCCTAGTCTCTTTTTCCTTACTTATCATTCTTTCATACTGTACAATCTTTTCTTCCTCGTAATATCATTCTTCATATGAAACACCTTCAGATAAATTCAGTGACACATTAAGATCAAAATTATTATTACTGTCCATATTGCGAGCATATGATTTTTGTTCATATATTGTGAGTATATGATATTGGAGATGTATCAGATTAAGTGGTGTTTGCTCTTGTTATACATACACAACTATATATATTGATATCAGGTGAAGTAATATTGAAGGGATATTTGAAAATTTTAAAAATATAATGTAAAGTAGATCAAAATATTTGGAGGCAACTAAATTTGAAATAAACGAAGGGAAGTCTAGATAATGAGAAGAGGTTTGAAATATTTTGTTAAAATTTAGTGCTGCTATATTTATCGTGCATAAATAATGAAAAGAGAATATTGAGAATAATAAGGGTAAACGAGAAAAATAAACAGATATTAATGACACTTCTTAACCTCACTGCAAAAAAATTCATTTTTAATGACAGAATTTCCGTGGGCGGAATAGGGATTTCCGTTGGTAAATGACCTTGCCAACGGAATGATAATAGAAACAATTGATAATTGGCATATAGCACGTCGGGAAGTTCATGCTGACGAAACAAATTCGTTGCTAAATTTACCAACGGAATACGGACACACTAATAACAGATTTATGAGTTTTTACAATAATAATGTTACAGCGAGCATGCCCATGGCATGCCCACGGAATATGTGGTTAGTATTGGTAGTAACGTTTTCCCAACGAAATTCTCTTGGTATATTTAGTAACAACAATTATGTTGGTACATTTGGTAACAGAATTGCTAACGAATTTATGTTTATATTTAATAAAAAAAGTGCCATAGAATTATTGGGCTTTTTCTACGACCCAAATCAATTTAATCAACTAAAGCGCATTGGGCTTTAGCATTATACACATGTCAGTGAAGAATAGCATAGCATCCATGTATGTGCTCATATTAGTGTGATGAAAATCTGGAACAAGGTAAAACAGTGTAGGTGTTGATTACAACACCACAAACTAATTAATTAATAATAGCAAGGAGCGATCATATCTATACATAATGACAAACAAATTTAATTAATTTGACAAATAGATTATTAATCACAATAAGAAAAGTAGGTTGATAAATTAATTAGAAATAATAGGTTGATATATATTAATTGCCCTTCTAAAACTAACAAATTATTAACGAAACTATTAGTATTTATTAATGGAATACCAACGAATGTAACAATTGCTCTTTCCTTGGCGCTTTGTTACTATTTCATTGTGTGGCTATTGTCTGTTGCTCATTCCTCGGCACTTTATTACTATTTCATTGTAAAGCTATTTTTTCTAACAGAACGTCTCATTGGTAAAATAATCATGGGTATTTTGTTGCGAATTAGTTGGCGAAGCATTGACAAGTCAAATCGTCACAAATCCGTTGGGAACTACCAACGGACTAATTTCCCTTAGCATTTTCCATTGATAAAAACACTTTCTCTTGTAGTGCTCGATGATAAAGTTAGAACGTCTTTTAAAATAAAAGAGTGAGATATTTTGTTAAAAAATGCCCTGATATCACAAGGATAGCTGGATTTCTAACTTGCAAAATATTTTTAATTATTTATGACAAATAATAATTTAAAAGACATTACTGAAAGGAAAACATCATAAATTTCCAACTAATGAATTACACTTAACATGAGTCATGTGCTCCAATATTATCAATGAACCTTGTCATCTTTCACGAAACATGCTACCAATTTCATCATTGATACGGCTTTTTCACAGTGCGGATCAAACAAATGAAAAACATGACCCATCCCCTTTGTCTCCACAATCTCAACCTCTCCTTTCCACTCACTCCTTTTTAGTGCCTCGTAATAACTCCAACCTCTTGTTCTTAAACCATCATTCTCAGCCGTACAAACCAACCCTTTGCCACACCCAAGCCTTGCCAACAAACCCGGGTTCGCAGCTGGGTTCAGTTTCGGGTCATCTAGACCCGTTTCGTCGGAGCAACAAAAATCCCACAACTTGTTGGGTTTTCCATCCCCGAAAAACGGATGGACCAAAATAATACCCGAAATCTTAACACCCGAATCGAGTCCTTTTACCCCCGCCCAAGTAGCCACTGTATGCGAAATAGTCGCTCCGGCACTATCACCCGCCAAGAAAACCCGCCCGAAATCAGCATGCTTGTTTACCCAGGGGTCCGGACCCGACCCGGATGCATGAGAAACAACCCATTTCAAGGCTTCCCATGAATCATCATAACAGGCTGGAATTTTATGTTCCGGGGCGAGTCGGTAGTCAACGGAAACAACAACCGCATTGCAATTCGAAGAAAATGACGCAGCATAAGGAGTGTAAAAATAGGATAAGGCGGATTCTACGCAGAATCCGCCACCATGAATATACAGTATCACCGGGAGTTTCTCTCCCGGTGTCAAAGACTCCGGCAAGAAAATACGAGCAGTAACTTTGGGATGAGATGAAACCACCACATCTTTTGTTCTGACGCCGTTTAGATTTTCCGGGGTAGGCATAAATGGGCTGCCAACGTTCCTCTTAATGGTTCCATTTTTGTACACGGTCATGAATGGAGGGAAGTCATGAGCAATGTCAGTGGTTTCAGTGTTAGTTTCCGGCAGAGAATTCACCGTATGAACAAGAGAAGTCATGGTAAGAGAAGTGAGAAATTATTAGGTGTTGGTGTTTTGAAGGGTGAGAGAGAATGATTGAGAATACTATGCAGCTCTGTGACTGTGAGTAGGGCTGTTTAACGAACCGAGCTGTTCGCGAACAAGCTCGAGCTCGGCTCGTTAAGAGCTCGTTCGGCTCGGCTCGTTAAGTTAACGAGCTCGAGCTCGAACACAAAAAATTGTTCGTTAAGTAAACGAGCTCGAGCCGAGCTTTTAGTATGTTCGGCTCGAGCTCGGCTCGAGCTCGGCTCGAGCTCGTTCGGCTCGAGTTCGGCTCGTTAAAGCTCGAAAAAATGTAATATTTTCGGGGTTTTTTTTATAATTTATATATGTTATTGGACTGAGAATTCAACATAATATATATATATATATATATATATATATATATATATATATTTTAGTGATGTAAACAAAATTTTAGGAAATAATAATTTTATTTGGTTTTTAACAGGCAAGTAGAAGTTTGACTAGTACCGCTAACTAGTGTTTAATCCTAATTTAGTGTTTCAATATTTTAAAAAATATTTTTTACCGATCCAACTGTATGGATGTTAACATATATACATTTTAGTGATATAAACAAAGTTTCAAAAAAAATTGAAATTATTAGGTTAGCTATTTTAAGAGTCAACTAGCGGTTTGTCCTTATTTTTTTCTGGCTCGGCTCGACTCGACTCGACTCGGCTCGGCTCGTATTTGTTCGCGAACAAGCTCGTGTTCGGCTCGTTAGTTAACGAGCCGAGCTTGAACACAATTTTTGTTCGATTAAAAAGCTCGGCTCGGCTCGGCTCGTCAGAAAAAAAATTAAAGCTCGGCTCGGTTCGGTCAAAACTCGGCTCGGCTCGGTTCGTGAACAGCTCTAACTGTGAGTAGTTTATATAGACATGCTACGAGGCTCAACTCTTGTGAAGAAAATTACGAGGTTGTCCGGGTTAATTTTAAAAAAGATAGAAGTCCTTAAAATGTTTAAGAAATAAGTAGGAGTTGTAAATAAAAATTTTACTTCCGATTTCCTTCTGACGACTTCTTAAGAATGTTTATTTACACAAAAGACTTCCTTCTTAAGAGTGTTTATTTACACAAAAAAAATCAAGAAAAACAAAAATCAAAAGCCGAAGTTGCTTCCTCCGCCCAAACAAGGGCATTTATAATGATACATTATTTGTCGTTTTATTGGCTCGAATTTATTAATATTTACATAAACTTTTTTATAATTTAATATAATTTTCACAAATTTCATGTTAATAGTAAATTATAAAGCCCTATATTAATATTAACTATAAATGAACCAGTTTCGTTACTTGTGATATATGTTACTAATTCAATAGTAATATTTTTTCATTAAAACCCGGATGATGACATTAACCTAAAGCGTTGATTAAAATGAAAACGTTAGTATTTCTAAAAAAAAGTTACAGAACAGACTCATCTCCCTTGGCCGCGTTGGTTATAATCGTTGGCTAAATTATACGTGCAAGACATTACACGTAAAATTTGCTCAACCTGTAAAATATTGTGCTTCAATAGTATTGGCTATATTGACTGACTATAATTTAAAAAAAAGTATGTTATTAATTTTTAGATTGTTATAAATAGAATATATCAGTTTAATATGATAATAAATAATATGTAATCAGCGAGAAGGAAGAAAATAAATTGCAGGAGATTAATTGGAATTCAGTACAGATCTGTAGTGGTTCGACAAATATTATCATCCATGAGATGGCTATAATTATAAATAAGAGGTTTTCTATGGTTGAACTGCTGTTATTGGTTATAATTGTTAATTTTGGTGAGCAACCTAGACTATTAGCTAAGAGTTTCTCATGATCGGAGATACTAAACTCTCTGGCCAAGGCAAGACTTATTTGACACCAATTGCCGTCTAATTTGGGTCATGTCTATTTTTCCATGCAACTATTATAATTGAGATTAATAAAACTGTAAAAATAATACGTTTGGTCAAGAACGGGCGTCACAGCCTCACAGGCACCCGACTTCCCCACAAACATTTAGAAATGTCGTTTTCATTTTTGAGTAAAATTTGAAAAATGCTCAAGAAACACAGATGAGAAAGATACATGCATGTTGATGTTTGGTAATAAAATATCAAAGTATTTAGAAAACAACATATACGGACACAATTTGTGACGCATTTGTTTCTCATATTCAGCGAAAGCTTACTTATTTAAGTAAATTAGTAAACCATAACAAATAATTTGAAAGCTGGACATCAATTAGAAAAACTCTGACAACTGACACTATTTTAAATAAAAAATCAAATAGCTGAGCAGCCTAAGTTTTTAATTTCAAGAAAATACAAAAGATAAAACTTTCTCAACTGCTATCTACCAATATGGTGGCTTAAATTCTACGAACAAGCAGTGCCAGCTTAGAATAAATGTTGCTTAAGAAAATATTGAGTTATCACACGATCTTGCTAATATCATGGATCTTTTATTAACAAACGGAAAAATCCAAGTTGAGAGTGAATAATTAGGTAAAATTTTAGTAACAAGGAAGATCTTGATTCCTATTTTAATTAGGAATAGATGATATCGAGAAACAATTCGATATAATCCCTTGTCTATTTGGAGGTCACCATCCTGGGAAAAATTATAATCAGATAAATTATAGATATTTTATTTAGATAAACCTTTCGAAGTGTATACTTTTCTTAAAAATTAATATCCAGTCGAAAGAAAAACAAAAAAAAAAAACATTTGTATAATTGTATCTATCGACGACATTTGGAAATTGTTTTGGTATAAAAAAGGACTAGTTCTGGAAAGAAAGACTTGGTTGACGTCTTGTTTTCAACAGGTATATAATATATAATTACTGATGGTCTTGATTAAAGGTGAGTGTGTGACCGTGTCAACGAAGAATTTGAAATTTTCGCATGTTAAAAGTCTTTCACCAGATGAGTGCATGACTCTGCGCTAATAAAAGTGCAAGCTCGAAATAAAAATTATCAACAAATATAAACAAAATTAATATTGATCTGTAAATATTAGTGTTACAGGAATCGGGAATCGAACCAAATCGGTTGAGCTACCGATTTAGGATTGACGAAAAATCCGGAGATTTATCGGAAGGATTAATCAGATGAAAATCGGTTGTATTTTAATATTAAAATATTATTTTTAATATTTAGTTATTATTATATTAGTTATTTAATAACAAATATATTTACTATATCATAAATTCTATAATTGTTAATATTTAAAGTAATATTGTTTTCTATTTTAATAAATTATTATGTATACTTCGATTGAGAAAAATTTATAATTAAGGATTAATCGGATTTCAAAAATCAGAAATTTTTAGAATCGGAAATTAATCGCGAATTTATCGGTTAAATCGGAAATTTTTAGAACACCGGTAAATATATATACTCATTGATCACCCTTATCCTGCCTATATCAATATTTTATTAGCAAACGGAAATATTTAGGTGGAGAGTAAATAATAAGGCAAATTTCGATATTATTTTGGTCAAAGACAAAATTATAATATTTTTTTTGACAAATATGGCTTATAACCTTACAAATGAGTATCTGTTCTACGAAACTCTCGGGGTGAGCCAGGGTCGAACCCAGGACCTGGGACGACAGAGGATAAGCTCTTTACCACTGAGCTATCCAACCGTGCTCGACAAAATTATAATATTAGAAACTTTGCAAGAGTATACTGTAACATAAAAATTTGGATATCTATCTATATTATAAAGCCTGTTGTTTTTTTAGGCTCCAAATGACCATTTGACCCATATGTATTTACTGTATTTTCAAAAGCAGCTTTGTACAATACCCGTATGTATACGTACGTGCTGATACTCTAAAGGTTTTGATGATAACACTAACAGCAAGCTAATAACATGAAACTGATATGTGTAAGCATGCTATCAAAGGTTGTTTATGCGGACTAACAGTATTTCAGGATGTTAGCATGATTATAGCTGTCAGCAAGCTTACAGGAATATTTACGAGCTATCAGCAGGCTTACAGCGTGATCAGAGAAACAATCGGATAAAGATCAAAGTCTATTTTCAAGGAGATTTAATAGGAAACGACTTTGTAAGGATTCTAATATTTGTATATATCTTATATAAATATTAGAGCTCGGTTTTATAAAGGGTTTTCATTCAAAAACGTTTTCCTAACAAATAGGAGATTTTATCTCAAAGAATCTTATCTTTAACAAACTCCTATTTTGTTTCAAACGGGTTTTAATTTAAATGTCTTACTGAGATGATTTCAAATGGATTTTATCTTTTACTCAGTAAACATATATCATCCAAACATTCATCATTCAATTCAAATTTAAACGTGAGGTTGTTACCAAGATCGTTGGGAAATTTGTTGGATTATGACCGTTGGTATGATGTATATAAATTTGTGTGTGCTTTCATTTTCGGAAGAGAACAAGGAGAACACACCAAGCTTTCTGAAATACAACTCTTTACATTGCTAAATCTTTTGTTGAGCTCTAGTGCTTATATTCGTATATATATCTATATTGAGAGTTCATAGTTTCGGTTGTATTACACTTATTCATTGTATTGTTCAAGGTGTAATGTTTTGTTGCTGTGTATCGAGCTTGTGAAACAAGGGAACAAGGGGACTAGTTAGCTAGAAGAGTATACTTGGGAAGTATAGGTCTTGGAGAGCTTTTGGTTCGTGGTTCAGGGGTTTCAGCAGGCTGATAACAGGAACAAGGGAGAAAGGGAGTTATATTATTGAATCTTGTAATCGTTGACATTTCTTGATTAATAATATAATCTCTTACCAGTTGGTAGGGGACCAGGACGTAGACCATTAGGGTTAGGGGTCGAACCTGGCTAAAATTCTTGGTGTTGCTAGCATACTGCTTTACATTATCTGCATTGCATTTATCTTATTAGCAGGCTAACAGTTTACTCTGAAAATTAACAGCAGGCTGTCTTTGACAGATTAATTATTCGGTAACTTATAAAAATCGGGTATATTAGCCATAACACCTATTCACCCCCCCTCTAGGTGTGTAATTTCAATTGGTATCAGAGCTGTGTTTGTACTAATACTTCTGTAACAGGAATAGTATCGATCGATATGGCTGATAACTTTCAGGGAAAGTCTGATTTTAGAGCTCCTCTCCTCACGGGTTCTGACAACTACAATTGGTGGAAAGGCCAAATGGAGGCTCATCTATCCAGAGATCCCCTAATGCAAAGAGTTGTGCAAAGAGGCCCTTATGAATATCTTGATAAAGATGGCAAAGTCAAGGACGTTGATGTTCTCACAGCGGACGAGCTATCAAAGGTTGCTGCCAATGGAAAAGCAAGGAGTACATTGATCAATGGGCTGAATCAAGCTGAATATGACAAGGTCTCCTCTCTCAAAACAGCAAAGGAAATTTGGGATGCATTGGAAACGTATCATGAAGGCTCACAAGGTCTAAAGAAGGTCAAGCTCGGAAAGCTTATGAAAGAATTTGGAAGCTTCGCTATCAAGAAGGGAGAATCCATTCGTGAAAGCCAAGCTAGATTCCAAGTTACTCTTAACAGCCTTGAAAGACTTGGGAAAAAGATTCCTCAATCGGAAATCAACATGAATATTCTAAATGCAGCTCCGTTCGAATATGGTGCCAAGGTCACAGCATTGGAGTCAGCTCTCAACATTGATACTATGGATCACCTGGCTATATTTGCTGAGTTGGAACAATTTGAAGCTAAGATTGAAGCTAACAGCTCAGAAAGCAGCAAGCTGCCAACAGAGAAAATGAAGAATCTTGCACTCCACTCTACTGCCAGCAGGCTGGAATCAGATGAGGAAACAGAATCAGATGAGGATCTAGCTCTTATGTCCAGAAAAATCAAGAGAATGATCGAAAAGAAGAATAAGATGAAAAGAGAAAAGGGCAAAGCTTTTGGTGCAAAGAAAGATCCAAAAGATGATGCATGTTTCGAATGTGGCAAGAAAGGACATTTCAAAAGGGATTGCTACAAGCTGAAAAACAAGTCTAAGCCGCCTAAACAGCAAGCTGATTACAAGAACAAAAAGAAATCAAAGGCACTTCTCACATGGAGTGATGATGAAGATGAATCAGCTTCTGATGGTTCAAGTGATGAGATGGTTAACTTGGCTCTTGTTGGTCTCGATGGCTCAATAGAGACAACCGATTCGGATTCAGAGACTAATAGTGAGGTACATTCTATTAATTCTGAATTACATTCTATTGATACAACATCTTGTGAACTAACCATGCAGGATAAGAGTTGTCTATCAATTATGGAACTCATTGATCTAAAGAATGAGAACTATGAGCTCGAGAAAGAAAATGTTCATTTGAAGAAAGTCATAGGTGATTTCTTGAATGAAAAGAGTGCCAAGGCAAGCAGTGGAATCATTGCTACTCTCAAGGAACAAATCTCACAACTTGAAGGGAACAACATGCAAATCCAAAGAAGGAATGATACACTCATGAAGGAACTCAGCTCGCTGAGAGCAGATCTTAAATCTAAGGATGCTAGCTTGGAGGCATTCGAGTTAAGCAAAGCTCAAAGCTTAGCCGAAATCTCTATTCAAGCTGAAAAGATCAAATCATTGGAGCAAGAAGTCAAAGATCTTCAGAAAGCCATGGGAAAGTTTGTTCAAGGAGAAGAAAGTCTCAAATCTATGATGAAACAAGCTAAAGGTTCTCATGACAAAGGAGGCATTGGTGCAGCTTCTACATCCACATCATCAATGAGATATGAAGGGAAAAATGGCATTCCATATAATTATGCCATGCCTTGGGTGACTTGTCATAAGTGTGGAAAGAAGGGCCATCTTGCTAATAATTGTCCAATGAAGAGTACACAATCAGCAAGCTGGAGAAAGAAGTCAGTTCACAGACAGTATGCTGACAACAGAAACAGACAGAAGACAGCTCCAGGACAGTATGCTGATAAGACTGACAGAATATGGAAGAAGAGTTCTAAAGTGGTCCAAATGTGGATCAAGAAATCTGATCTAAATGTTCTATATGTTTTATCATCTAACACTGCTGGACCCAACAAAATTTGGGTACCAAAACGTTGAGTTGCTTGTGTTTGTTTTGTAGGTTTGTCTCGTGTCTAAAGTAAAGCCAAATCAATGGATATTGGATAGTGGATGCACTAGGCACATGAGTGGAGACAAATCTCAGTTTCTAAGCTTGAAGATGAAGAAGGGTGGACGTGTCACAATTGGTGATAGCAAAACTCTTCCTATTCTTGGCAAAGGAACTATAGGTAATAGTATCATTTCTATCAACAAGGTACAATATGTTAAAGGTCTTACTTATAACTTGCTTAGTATAAGTCAGTTATTTGATGATGGTCATATTGTTAACTTTGGTAAGGATGAATGTACTATACTTGTTGGTGCTAACAAAACTCCTCTAGTTGCAAAACGAGAAGGAAATATATATGTTTTGAACTTTGAAGAACAGGAGGCAGGTGTTTGTTTAGCAGCTGTGGATAACAATCCAGAAATTTGGCATAGAAGGCTTGGACATGCTCATATGGATCATCTCAGCAAGCTGTCAGCAAAGAAGCTTGTTCGAGGACTACCAAAGCTTAAGTATGTCAAGATGGAGACATGTTCTGCTTGTCAATTGGGAAAGCAAACAAGGACTCCACATAAGGCAAAGAAAATGGTATCTACTTCTAAACCTTTAGAGCTTCTTCACTTGGATCTTTTTGGTCCCGAAGCTTATAAGAGTATTGGAGGTAAACAATATGCCTTTGTTATTGTTGATGATTATTCTAGATTCACTTGGGTATTATTCTTGCGTACTAAAGATTGTGCTTTTAGTGAATTTGAGAAACTAATCAAGTTGCTTGAGAACAAACTAGATACAAGACTTGTAGGTATTCGAAGTGATCATGGTGGGGAATTCCAAAAAGACTTCATTACTTATTGTGAAGAAAGAGGAATCTCACATGAGTTCTCAGCACCTCGTACACCTCAGCAAAATGGAGTTGTAGAGCGTAAGAACAGGTCCTTACAAGAAACAGCTAGGACAGTGCTGCAGGAGAGCAAGCTGCCAAGAAGTTTCTGGGCAGAAGCTGTCAACACAGCATGCTATGTTCTTAACAGAGTGCTTATCAGGCCAATTCTCAACAAGACTCCCTATGAATTGCTAAGGAAAAAGAAGCCTAACATCAGCTACTTCAAAGTTTTTGGATCTAAGTGCTTCGTACTCAAAACCATTGATAGGGATGGTAAATTCGACTCTAAATCTTATGAAGCTATATTCTTGGGTTATTCTTTAACAAGTCGTGCTTATAGAGTGTATAATCTTGCTAAACATACTGTTGAAGAATCTATTGATGTTTCATTTCAAGAGTCTACTGATGATCTTGCAAGAGATGAGGAAGAATGTGCAGGTACAGGTACTGGCAGCAAGCTGACAGTGCAGGAAACTGGAAATCAGCAAGCTGACAAGTCAACTGCCACAACTTCAGAAGGCAATAAAGCTACTGAATCCACTCCATCTCTTGAAGAAACCTTGGATAAGATGTCAAAGCTCACATTGGATGAATCCAGAGGTCAAACTTCATCAGCAAGCCAAAATGTTGTCGATCAGACTCCTCCTAGGCAGACTACAAGGAATGAAGAGGTCATAGCTCAACATAATCTACCAAAATCAACTAGAACAGTGAAGAATCATCCTCCTCAGTTGATCATTGGAGATAAATCAGCTGGAATCAAGACAAGGAAAGCTCAAGCCAACATTTGTGCTTATGCTGCCTTCATAGCTCAAGAGGAACCAAAGAATGTTCAAGAAGCTTTACAAGATGAAAATTGGATCATGGCAATGCAAGAAGAACTCAACCAATTTGAAAGGTGTGATGTTTGGGAACTTGTAGATCCACCAGAGGATGCTTCAATTGTTGGAACCAAATGGGTGTTCAAGAATAAAGTTGATGAATTTGGTACTATCACTCGGAACAAAGCTAGACTTGTTGCACAAGGATACAATCAACAAGAAGGAATTGATTTTGATCAAACATATGCTCCGGTTGCAAGATTGGAATCTATTAGGATGCTGTTATCATTTGCATGCTACAAGAAGTTCAAGCTACATCAAATGGACGTCAAAAGTGCATTCTTAAATGGATATCTAAAGGAAGAAGTCTATGTGAAGCAACCACCAGGATTCGAGGATGAAAAATATCCCAACCGTGTCTACAAGCTCAAGAAGGCACTATATGGATTAAGGCAAGCACCTCGATCATGGTATGAAAGGTTAAGTGAATTTTTGATCAAAAATGGCTTTATAAGAGGTAAAATTGATCCTACTTTGTTTACCATTATTAAAGGTCAAGATATATTAGTTGTTCAAATTTATGTAGATGATATTATATTTGGATCTACTAATGATTCTTTGTGTAAGTGGTTTTCAAAGTGCATGCATAGTGAGTTTGACATGAGCATGATGGGAGAGCTCAATTATTTCTTGGGGCTCCAAATTAAGCAAACTCCAGAAGGAATTTATGTGCATCAATCCAAGTATATCAAGAATCTACTCAAAAGATTTGGATATGAGAATATCAAGGCGAAATCAACACCGATGAGCGTTGTCAGCAAGCTGACAGCAGATGAAAATGGTAAAGATGTTGATATTCGAACGTATAGAGGTATGATTGGTAGTTTACTTTATCTTACAGCCTCTAGACCTGATATTATGTATAGTGTTTGTGTTTGTGCTAGATTTCAAGCAAAACCAAAGGATTCTCACTTACAAGCTGTTAAAAGAATTTTTAAATATTTAAGTGGAACAATTACTTTGGGCTTATTCTATCCTATCACAAATGCTTTTGATCTTGTTGGGTATAGTGATGCAGATTATGCAGGTAGTCAAACTGATAGAAAAAGTACAAGTGGTGTTTGTGCATTTTTGGGTCAAAGCTTAGTTTCTTGGTTAAGCAAGAAGCAAACTTCAGTTGCTCTATCTACGGCTGAGGGGGAGTATTTAGCAGCTGGTAGCTGTTGCTCTCAAATGCTATGGATGAGACAACAATTGAAGGATTTTGGAATCAAATGCAAGCAAACTCCTATCTTTTGTGACAACACAAGTACAATCAACATTTCAGAAAATCCAGTCAATCATTCAAGGACAAAGCATATTGATGTTCGACATCATTTTCTGAGAGACAATGTTGCAAAGGGTGCTGTCAAGCTTATTTTTGTGGCTACAGCAGATCAGCTAGCTGACATCTTCACAAAACCTCTTCCTGAAGAACGTTATGTCGTGCTGCGAAGGGAATTGGGTATGTGTGATGTGCAGTCAGCAGGCTCTTAAGCATGGTCCGGGTACTATCAGCTTACTCCTAGCATTTTACATAATTTTTGTTTATTTTGCATGCCGGTCAGTTCAAGTGTTAATTTGAAATCTGTGCTCTTAAATGATATTGCCGTTGTAAGTTTAGAATGTTGAAATTTTGTGTTGAATTTTGATACGTGATTATGTGCTTATCTGTGCAATTTATGATAAGTTTAAAATTCAAATGTTAATTCTAGGGATATATATATGTGATAAGTGATAAGTACTGTTAACTATTTTGAGTTATTTGGTATCTAGTCGATAAACATGAATTTTTTAGGAATTTTAGTTCGTTTAATTTTATTCCTAAAAATACTCCCCTGATAATTGTTAAAAGAGTTTTGAAATACATACTCTCTCCACGCCTCTTCAACTACATATACAATCCTCCCCGAGACGCTAGGGTTTTATCTCACCTACTCCGAAAGCTCTCTGTAATCACAATTGCATCAATCGGTTTGAGACTAGCGATGAGGAAGAAGACTAGAGCAAACGTCAAGGCTCACACTCCTCAGCCTACTTCGACATCTCAAAAGCGCAAGTTGATTGACGAAGATGACGATGAGCTGGTGACTGTTGACAGTGGTGATGAGTTATCTGGAGTGAATCGCGATGAGGTCGGGATTGAATCATCTCAGAAAAAGCCCAAATCGGAGATGTTGGCTGTTCGAGGTCTTGCCGGCCGCAAGGTCATCTTGGGTAAGCCTCTTTCTGGAAAAGCTTTGTACTCTTGTGGTATAGTTAAGCTTTTTGAGGATTTAGGGTTTCAGTCCTTTTTGGTTGATTTGCCTAAAACTTGCTATCCTGCGTTAGTTAGAGAATTTTATGCGAATCTACAGTTGGTTGGATCTGATCAGTATGTCTCGTTTGTTTCTGATGTTAAGATCTGTTTGTCCTCCATGTTTTTGGGTGCGATTTTAAAAATACCACCATCCACTCTGTCTATTCACACTAAGAGAGGTCCAAAAAGTGTTGAGGGGTTCTCTCACCAAGATCAATTAAAATTGATAACTGGGTCTGATAATGTGTCTGAGAATATGTTTCCTTCCACTACTCAGTTGCTTCCTCTTGCTCAAGCACTTTTTAAGCTGTCAATTGATAATGTTAGTCCTAGGCTTGGTACTAGGTCTAATCTGTCTTCACAAGATATTGTGGTTGTTGCTATGATCATGGCGGGTCGAAAGTTTGATTTGCCAGATTTGATTCTTAAAAACATGTTGGATGCAGTTGAGGGTAAATCTTCTGGGGGTTTACCATATGGGTTACTTTTAACCAGAGTTTTTGAATGGTTTGGAGTGTCATTTGTTGATGAGGACACTATTACTGCTAAAGAATTTTTGGATGTTAAGTTTCTATCTCAGTCAAATTTGAAGTTGGATAAGGATGGGAATCTGATTGTGGTTGAAATTCCTCCACCTCCACCTCCTACACATTCTGTGAACGTTGTTGATTTGGGAATCTCTGCACAGGAGATTCAGGAATATATGGAAGAGCTTCGTACTAATCATCAGCAGCTGGTGGACGGGCAGAAGCAGTTGTCTGAGAAGATGATTGAGTTAAATTCTCAGTTTGCTTTCTGGAAGGACATGATGTTTGGGGCTAGAACTTCAACTGCTTCAGAGAAATGCAGTTCGGGAAGCTTTGCTTATGAGCTCTGCAAAAGGATGTATGGCTCCGGGGGTTCATCTGATGTGAAGGCTACTTTCACTTCTGAGGATGATGTTACTGATAGCCCACGGCCAAGAACAGCTATGGATGCTTTGAAGGAGGCTGCTGGAACGGACTCCAAGTATGCTGCTGCAGGGGAAGAGATGCTAGCTCGGAATGTGATTGCGGCAGAGCTTGCCAAGAAGTATGGATTGGAGAAGGATGAACAGGACAAGCCTGGAACTTGATTTTCTCACCTTTTTAATGATTAAGGGGGAGGAAATTAGGAAATTAATAATACTTTGCTTAAGTTTGTGTTATCTGCTTAAGTACATTATTGGCCCTAAGTTTATTTGCTTTAAGACTGAGTTTTTGTTGGTTGGTTTGGATTTGATTTGATAGTCTCAGGTGGTTTATCCTGAGTTAACTTGGTTTGTGTTTGGATAATTTTTGTTGGATACCAGGTGGTTTATCCTGGTTAATTATCTATGCATATTTGCTTTGGTTAATTGCTTTCTGTGTTAAATTTTGCATATCTGTGAAATAGATATATTTGTTAGATTTTATTCTCTGTGATAATTGTGAAAGTTCAGTGATATTAGATTGCTATATTTAGGGGGAGTTTATTACTTTTCCTAATATAGTGTAATCATCAAAAAGGGGGAGATTGATACTCTCAAGGTTTTGATGATAACACTAACAGCAAGCTAATAACATGAAACTGATATGTGTAAGCATGCTATCAAAGGTTGTTTATGCGGACTAACAGTATTTCAGGATGTTAGCATGATTATAGCTGTCAGCAAGCTTACAGGAATATTTACGAGCTATCAGCAGGCTTACAGCGTGATCAGAGAAACAATCGGATAAAGATCAAAGTCTATTTTCAAGGAGATTTAATAGGAAACGACTTTGTAAGGATTCTAATATTTGTATATATCTTATATAAATATTAGAGCTCGGTTTTATAAAGGGTTTTCATTCAAAAACGTTTTCCTAACAAATAGGAGATTTTATCTCAAAGAATCTTATCTTTAACAAACTCCTATTTTGTTTCAAACGGGTTTTAATTTAAATGTCTTACTGAGATGATTTCAAATGGATTTTATCTTTTACTCAGTAAACATATATCATCCAAACATTCATCATTCAATTCAAATTTAAACGTGAGGTTGTTACCAAGATCGTTGGGAAATTTGTTGGATTATGACCGTTGGTATGATGTATATAAATTTGTGTGTGCTTTCATTTTCGGAAGAGAACAAGGAGAACACACCAAGCTTTCTGAAATACAACTCTTTACATTGCTAAATCTTTTGTTGAGCTCTAGTGCTTATATTCGTATATATATCTATATTGAGAGTTCATAGTTTCGGTTGTATTACACTTATTCATTGTATTGTTCAAGGTGTAATGTTTTGTTGCTGTGTATCGAGCTTGTGAAACAAGGGAACAAGGGGACTAGTTAGCTAGAAGAGTATACTTGGGAAGTATAGGTCTTGGAGAGCTTTTGGTTCGTGGTTCAGGGATTTCAGCAGGCTGATAACAGGAACAAGGGAGAAAGGGAGTTATATTATTGAATCTTGTAATCGTTGACATTTCTTGATTAATAATATAATCTCTTACCAGTTGG
The DNA here is from genome assembly GCF_001625215.2 of Daucus carota subsp. sativus. Lineage (NCBI taxonomy): Eukaryota > Viridiplantae > Streptophyta > Magnoliopsida > Apiales > Apiaceae > Daucus > Daucus carota. The sequence continues at coordinate 21,373,095 of NC_030386.2, read as the reverse complement.
TAGGGGACCAGGACGTAGACCATTAGGGTTAGGGGTCGAACCTGGCTAAAATTCTTGGTGTTGCTAGCATACTGCTTTACATTATCTGCATTGCATTTATCTTATTAGCAGGCTAACAGTTTACTCTGAAAATTAACAGCAGGCTGTCTTTGACAGATTAATTATTCGGTAACTTATAAAAATCGGGTATATTAGCCATAACACCTATTCACCCCCCCTCTAGGTGTGTAATTTCACGTGCAATCTAAACCATTCTTTCTCTTACCAAACTTCCACGCGTCGCTCATCCCTCCCAGATTCTCTTACCCCAAATCATCTTCCTACATTCAAATTTTTCAAAATTAATACGACTGTTGCAGGTAAAACTTCTTCCCCCGTTTTCTTTTTTGTTACTTTTCATTCTATTCTCAAATATCTCCATTGATTGTATCACTTCTTCATTTTTCAAGTTTTTCAGATGTATTTGCTTCAGCTGTAATAGATGGATTCTCTTGAAAAGGCTCCTCTCAAGTCACCGGCACCGAAATTGGGTAATTTTCTGTGACCCATCTCTGCCAATTATAAATTTTTAAGCGATTTTGTTGTGATTCTGTTGTTTGCTCCAATTAGTGTTGTCTGACTCCATTTGTTATTTACAGTTTGCACGCCATCTGTTTGCATAAAGTGTTAATTGAGTTTGCATATTTTATGTTTGTTTATATAATAAATCAATATTAAGTGATAGATTTGCTACAAATTATGAGTTGTCTTTTGTTGTCATATGAATTTTCGTGATTTCTATAATTAATAAATATTTCATTTTTTCAGATTTTGTTTCTTTATTTGTAGTATATCTGTGTGATGTCGTATTTGTGATTTTATAGATTATTATTGAGGGTCGAAGTTGGTTGTCTAATTGGAGATTGAAAATCAAAACTGGGTAACAATTTTGGTATGTTAATTTTACAAGGTTCTTACATAGAAGGTATACAATGTATTTTCACGAATTTTATTTTAATATCATCTATTTTTCGTATAGATTTTTGTCTAACAAAAGTATGTAGTCATTGACATATTAGATATTACCGAACTATTTACTGTTGTACTCCTATCTGTAATCTCTCACTCTTGAACTCTATCATTTTTGCAGTTAATGGCAGGGATGGTTCTAGAGGATGGATGGTCATCTATAAGCTCAACGCTTCAGTTTTTCTCCCTAATGTCTCTTTCACTTGGCATTGGATCACCTTATCCATGGCTCAGAGAAATGAAATTAGAAAAAATAGGTTTATATCTGATCCATCTCATGTTTATATCATTGGACTGATTATGAAGCATTGCAATACACATCTGTAATGAAAACGATTGTTAATCTACTAATGTAGTTTATTTAATCTAATCATTTTCATATTAGTATACAGTAAAGTACTTGAGTAGGCTTCTGAGATCGAATCCGAGACATATTAGACTAAAGTCGTATATTTATGTGTTTGTGGTATTTATGCGCTTCTTGGTTTACAGATTGTTGGGAAGAAATATGTAAGACTCTATCCTACTTCATTGTCAGAGGAATTTTGCCTACATTCTGAATCAATACGATGCAATTCTAGCAAGGTATGCCTTCCTTAGACTCTGTGTAGAAGCATATATATAATACAAAGACCTAAACTGGGGACCTTTGAATTTATTTTGGATTAATTTTATGAGGGTAGGATATTAAGGTTCCCATTTAAGTTTGATTCCATACAACATAGAAATCATTTATACATTCTGTCTAAATGAATTATAATATATTTTGTGTAATTTATTTGTAAATATATATTATTTGTATTTTGTTTGTAATTATGTTACAAGAATAATTTATAGTATATTCATCTTAATTATATTAATTCCAGTCCTTTTTAATTCCCTATCCTGTTAGGAAGTATTAAGAGATTTCCACTCACAAAAATATTAGGAAAATGTTATAGGAATTATATTTAAAGAATTTGCCCCAATTTCCATTTGCACAAACAGCTTCAGTCACATAACACTGAAAACTTCTATTTGCTTGATTTCTTTCTTGATTCCTGTCTTTAATAAATTTATATTTGCTTGATTTCTTTCTTGATTCCTGTCTTTATTAAATTTCTATTTTCTTGATTTCTTTCTTGATTCCCGTCTTTAATAAATTTCTATTTGCTTGATTTCTTTCTTGATTCATGTTATTAACAGTTTATAATAAATTTCATTTTCTAAATGAAGAGGGTTTTTAACCGTTTGACTAAGAGGCTTTCTACTGTGTTTAACTCTGCTTATAATTTTGGATGGAGTCAGCAATCTGCAAGATGATAAGACGCCAATAAGATCTGGGACTGAATGAGTGGAGTTCTGGCAGTGATCTGATTACCATGTCATTTTCACTTGATGAAATCAAGAAATCAAGGCCAAGCTTGGAGTGGTATGTCTTACTTTTACTTCACTATGATTTCATGATTCCATAATATTTAAAGAATCTCTTTACTCATCCAAATAAGTAAAAAATATTTTTAATTTGATTAAAATACATACAATTCGACAAATTTGCAACTTTCTAAGATGTAATCTGTCAATAAAAATGATTGCATTTCCTGTTGTAATTTTGCAATTCTGTTTAGAACTTAACTGTACTGTATTATATGCTACACCTCTGTACGCCTATATATTATATAATTTATAAACATAATGTTGGCAGATACAACCTTTCAGAAGAGTAATCTTTCTAGGGATAAGACTCTAAATGGATGCAACAAGCCAGAAGTCGAGAAATGGAGTTGTTATTGCATTGGTCTTGCTCACTAGGAACATTGGTGGCTACAGAGTGGCTGAGATGGCTGATGCTTCTAGAGCCGTGAAGCAATGGGGAAATCAATTTCATTTCTTACACGTCTTAGTTCCAGAAATAAATGGAATAGAACGTTCTAACCCGATTCAGTTTCTTCACAAGGCATAGGAAATCATCAAGAGAAAGAGAGAATATGCAGCTGTTTTTCTCACTAGCAGAATATCAAAGACAATGAGGATATAGAGGCCATGAGGTATGCACACAAAAGAGTAGCAATAAAGACTTCTGAATTTACACCATTTTGTTCTATTACAAAAAATGATCTAGCATTTTTATTGCTTCAACAATGCTGTATTTTGTGAATTAGACCATGGCTCAGTACATTCATGACATGCTGAACAACTCGAGCATGACTATATATCAAATATGATCAGACCACTGGAACAAATGTTGTTAGCTGATCATTTGGTCAAGGGATTTATTTCATGGTAGTTGGGTTCAGCAGGTATGTATATGTTAACTAACACATGTTTTTCATCTTTTTCATCGGCTTATTTGTGGAAGTTTTATTTATCATCAACTGTAGAGCCTTACTATGACAATAGTTAGCTGTATGAAAGTTGTAAGAATTGCTATCGGAATGGAGAAAGGCATAATGCATCCCCAGAAATTCAGGTCATCTGTTGAGTGCTTTCAATATGATATATAAAGTAGTCATCAAGTCTTGATTCATTTAACTAAAAATGGCATTCTAATTATACTCTTATTTCTACGTAATTATACTCTTTCCGTCCTTCTGTCATTCTCTCGCCTAAATCGTCTATTACATTTCAAATTTTCAAAATTAATTGAAACTCTGGTAAAGCTTCTTCTCTCTTTAGGTTCTTGCCTCTTTTTAGTCTAATCTGAAATGACTCCTTCGTTTTTGTAATACTATTTTTAGCTTTTTTTTCAGCAATGCATATATGTTCTGTTTGCTTTCTGCAATACCTGTCTATAGTTTCCAACTACCAATGATTTATATTTGACATATTTCCATTAAGATCCAAATCCTCCATTTGCAGGAAAGTAGTGTGTACACTATAAAAGCTTCATTAGAAAGTTGCATAAGGCTCAACACCAGTTTTGGTCTGAATGCACACTGGCATTTAACAAGTAAGAAGACATTGCAACCTACACTATATAAGCTGTAGATGACCCGAGGACATTACACTTTCTTTCAATGATGTTCTGTCTTTGTGGGAGAAAAAGATAGGCAAAACTCTTGAGAAGATATATGTTCCAGAAGAGCAAGTCCTGAAGAACATTGAAGGTGAGGAATTATTTAAATTTTTTTGCTTCACATTATTATAATAATTGACCGGAGCAAGTCCTGAAGAACATTGAAGGTGAGGAATTTTCTAAATTTTTTTGCTTCAAGTTATTATAATAATTGGCCATTATCTTACTGATCCTGGCAAAGTTGTTTACTAAGTTTTTTTGTCCTTTATGTTAAACTCTTTGTAGAATCCCCCAAATCCGATCAATGTGCTGCTATTTATCAGTCATTCTACATTTATGAAGGGAGATTGAACCAGCTTTGAGATTGAACCTTCATTTGGTGTGGAGGTTTGAGCACTATATCCTATGTCAAATACACAGCTGTGGACGAGTATCTCAAAAAATTTGTCTATACCAAATCTATTTTGTCTGCTACATTAAGCATAATACTACCTTTGTACTGAACTTATATAGTTTTTCTACCTGTGATATGTCGAATACTTCATTGGTTTGGGTTCGTTTCTTGCGACTGTTTAACACAGCAGAGCTTTAGAGTATGCCCTTTTGTTGAATAAAATTATGATTATGGGATTGTCTTTCCGCCAATGCTTAGTACTATATATTTGGTTGTTGTGGTGAGCTTCTGCAGCATGCATGAAGTTCTTATTCATGATATTATTGCACTTAATTTTTTTTTATTTTGGTCATATAAGCTTTGTTTCTTCGTAGAGATTTGAGCTTTAACAAGTTATTTGGACAAATCCCATATTTACTTCAGTCGCTAGAGTCCAGTCTAAACTGTTGGCTATCACAATCAACGCTGTTAAATTATTGCTTTCATCGCGTAAATTTATTAAATTTGACAGAGAATAAATGATGTACTCACTGGAGTAATCATTACGAGGCCAAGACTTCTTGGATGCAACAAGTCAGGCGCTTCTGATCAAAAACAATATTTGAGATTTATTTAACAAAGAAGTAACAAAACTTACTTTTTAAATAATAAATATGAAACTTTATTTTAATATTTTAAAAAAATTAAATGTACCACCCGTAACACTGGAAAATATTTATTTTATACCGTTCCTATAATATAAAATAATTTTCTTATTAGTTAACATTGAAAAAATATTAATGTGCGGGGAATGTACATTAAATTCTTTACATTTCAAAACCAAAACCAAAAATCTAATTGCAAAACATAAATTATCCGCAAAAACACAATTAAAGAGAGGAGAAAGAGAACATAACGAAAATGAACAAACTATTTCTTAAAATAAAAATTAAATAAAAATTTATTATTTAATTAAGTTAAATTAAAGATTTATTGTAAAAATTTGGAAAAATAAATATAAAACTTTTTCCATAATATTGAAAAAAAAATTTAATTGTACAGCCCGCAACGCGGGCAAACATACTAGTTTATATTTTAGTTGGATGATATCAATAGACGATCCATCAAGTCTTAATTCTTTGTTGGACCGTATATTTTATTTTCTTCCTTTTATTATTACAGTATGTTTATATTTTAACTAAACTAGATTATATAAATCTTATTATGTACTATTATTTTCAAAAAAAACTAAATTAGATTATATAAATCTTATAATGTACTATTATTTATTTCTTAAAGATTTGTACCTAGCAGGTTTTGAAAAAATTTGTATCTAGCAACAACTTTTGGAAACTGATCTTGCTTCAAATAAGTTTAGATGTACGAAGAAAGACTTGGCTGGTGTCCTGTTTCCAACACATGTAATTCTAGATGGCCTTGTGACCATGCCAGCAAAAGACATAGAAAAACACATCCTCAAACGAGTGGATGACTTTGTAGTAATAAAGTTTTTCACGGGAACAATTTTACAAAATTCATGTAAATGTATGAGAAAACACGAGAAATCATATAAACACATGTAAAAAACAAATACACCAATTAAAATGTCTCAAATATATAAAATTTAGTGTTTAGAACCAGTACATGGGTACATCATACAAATCCTTTTATTATTTAGGATCCGCGGATGTCCATCCGAACATGGGCTCCGTTGCATCTAACATGTCGAAGACTCTGAGCGATGCATATGCAAAATTACTAGGCTTGTTTAGTAAGTTGATAAAATGAAGAAATTGCACATGAAATGAATCTCAGTGAAGCTCGCCATTAATTAGACGACTGCACAAAAGATTTTAAATGTTCAGCTTGTTATCTTAAAAGTTGAATAGCCATATTACAAGTTTGTCTTGTTAGGCTGGTTTAAGCCTTTGAACTTCGTACCTTTTCTTTTCGTATAGATTTAAAACATTGATGATTGAACTTTCTATTTGTTACGGTTTACATCGACTAAAAGTATTAAATATCTCTTAAAAAATTAAACATTAAAATGAAGTCATTTCTTATGACATGGTGAGAATATTGTGTGTGAGAGTTCAATTTATTTTGAATTTCTTTTTTAGATTAGTTAAGTTTGAATGACTACCCAACACAATGAGTTTAAAGAGATGGAGGCATTTAACATGATTACTATAGAAGATGAGGAACAAGAAAGTAAAAAAAACAGAGTCATTAAATGAAATTAGGCACACTCTGATACCTGATACCTGTTAGGTAGATTGTTCGTAGACTTAGCAGTTAATTATCAAGCGATGCAACACAAAACAAAATAACGTCATTAAGTGAAATCGACACAAGATACCTACCTGGTAGGTAGATTCTTTATAGGAGCAGTAGATTATCAAGTAATGCAACACGAAAAAGACTTTTTTGTGGAGGCCGAACAAGAGTTTGAATGTTAAACAATTAAAATCAGACGCGTTCTTATTTTAACTTTGTCATGAAATTGATATAAAGAGAGTGTATGACAAAGTCGCTGAACATTGGTCACATTCAGCTGATTATTTAAAGATTAAAAGATATAAAGAGAGTGTGTGACAAAGTTGCTGAACATTGGTCACATTCAGCTGATTATTGAGAAATTAAAAGATGATGTCAATCCAAAAATCATATTTATCAACAATCTAAATACGTTCTCTCAAAAAAAAAACAATCTAAACACGTAGAAACAATCGGATTTCATATCTCAACAGATTATCACTGAGGATTACATATACAAATTTATCGAATACAAGTATTTTTATCAAATCCATTGAATATCTTTTAAAACATCGTAAATACATGATAAATAAATTTGTCAACTGATATAATATTACAAACCCACAAACCTCATCAGCATATCTCGTTCATAAGAACATATGATTATATCTACCAGCACAATGGCATGTCAACATGAGCTTGGATATACAAGCTTAGCGATCTATAACAAAGAAAGGACCTTGTCATCTTTCATGAACGATGCTACCAATTTCATCAGTGATACGGCCTCTTCACAATTCGGGTTGAACAGGTGAAACACATGACCCATCCCCTTTGTTTCCACAATCTCAACCTCTCCTTTCCACTCACTCTCTTTTAGAGCCTCAAAATAACTCCAACCCCTCGGTCTCAATATATCATTCTCAGCAGTACAAATCAACACTTTCCCACACGCAAGCTTCTCCAACAGAGCCGGATCCGCTGCCGGGTTCAATCTCGGGTCATCAAGCCCTGTCCCATCGGAGCAACAAAAATCCCATAAACCGTCGGGCTTGCCATCCCCGAAAAACGGATGGACCATAATCACACCCGAAATCTTAACATCCGATTCGAGTCCTTTTACCCCCGCCCAAGCAGCCAATGTGTGCGAAATATTAGCTCCAGCACTATCACCCGCCAGAAAAACCCGCCCGAAATCAGCATGCTCGTTTACCCATGGGTCCGGACCCGACCTGGATGCATGAGAAACAACCCATTTCAAGGCCTCCCATGAATCATCATAACACGCGGGAATTCGATGTTCGGGCGCGAGTCGGTAGTCAACCGAAACAACGATAGCGTTGCAAGTGGAAGCAATGGACGCAGCGTAAGGAGTGTAGAAATACGACAAGGCGGATTCTACGCAGAATCCGCCACCGTGAATATAAACCAACACCGGGAGTTTCTCTCCCGGTGTCAAAGACTCTGGCAAGAAAATACGAGCAGTAACTTTGGGATGAGATGAAACCACCACATCTTTTGTTCTTACACCGTTTAGATTTTCCGGGGCAGGCATAAATGGGCTGCCAACATTCCTCTTGATGGTTCCATTTTTGTAAACCGTAAGAAATGGAGGGAATTCGTGAGCAATGTCAGTGGTTTTCAAGTCTAGTTGATCAGGAGGAGAATTCATCATTTGGACAAGAGAACTCATGTCAAGAAATTTAAGACAAGTGTGGTTTGTATGTGTTTGTGTTTTGCTTCTTGAAGTAGTGCGAAAGGGTTAGATGTAAATGTGATGCAGCATGGTTAGTTTATATAGAGAAGAGATACTACATCACAAGTCCGAAACTTCGGTGTAGAAATTTATATGGCCACTACCTCAATGATACAGTGATACAGAGTATAGTCCATTTTCAACGACACATGTTACTCATCACTTATTGGCCTCTAAAATTATATTTCATGTGTCTTTTTAACATTACATCTTCGTCGTCAAAAAAAAAAAAAAAAACATTACGTCTTCATAAATTATTTTTCAAGTGTCTTTTTAAAATTATTTATTTCATGTCTAATTTTAAAGAAGAGCTGGGTAATAAAATTTTAAAATACTGTTGATAGAATCAACTTAGAATCTTTTTTTGTTGATAGATGGCTATGATATTTTTGGAATGAAAGTTTCATTTTTAGAAGCGGGTTGACGGATGCAAAACTTTTAATACGTTGAATTAATGATGTCAACAAGATAAGATTTATTTAGATGGATGTCCGTGATATTATAGAAATGGAAGTTTTACTTTCTTTTTCTTTACTTTCTTTTTCAGACGATTGTTGAAGATTGTGTTGATATTATTAAACACTTTGACGAGGTGTTAATCTTGTTTGTGTATAGACGTGCGAATAGTGCGGCTTATAACTTGGCAAGGGTGGCATATTCTATGTCAGGTCTAATGGGGTGGCTAACTGTTGCTCCGGATTCTATCTCATGCAAGTACGAATTTTTCAAAAAAAAAAAAGATTTATTTTGCGCCTATAATGCCGGTTTATTTGGATCATGCTGGTGTGTAGAACCTATTTATTTTCAGAATAAGAAAAACCGTAAAGGAACACGCTGCGGATAGGAGGGACGAAGAGGGCTGCACACAGTTCATAATCTGACCGAAATGTAATATTTTTGTTAGATGTTGTATATCGGAAGATTTGATAAAATCCTTTCTCTAGAAGGAGGGGGCCGTACAAGGAAATATTTATCTTCTTCTTATTTTTTCTTTTTATGGCCACTGTAATATAAAAATATAAAAACCTTTGATATGTCTGTATATTTCTTGAAGACCGGTATATATCGGAGAAAACAATGTTTGGAATTTTTCTTGTATGGGAAAATTTGGTTTAATTCTAGAAAGAGAGACCTGGCCGGGGACGTTCTGTTTAAGTCTAGGCCTCCTCAGAGTGCGTGTGACCTTGTCAATGAAAGACTTCAAAACGCCCTAAAATTAACACTTTCCATAGCTCCCGATTATTCTATAATTTTGACAAAGAAAAAAACGTGACTTCTCAGTAACAGAAGTCTTTTATGGCAGCAATTTTGCATTCACCGAATGTTAGAATTCAAAATTGTGTGACGGTAAGAAAGCAACGGCCACAGTGAGGTCTAGGTAATGGCATGTAAGCATTTACTCCATCAGATTTTTTTTCTTTATTTGTCATTTCATATTTGTGCACGTGTATTTTGATTGCATAACTGAAATATAACTTTTTTAACAATTATAATATTGATCTATATATTATTTTATTTGCCAGCAAATAATATCATTATTTTAACCGTACAACTTAAATGTGCGCGCATAAAAGTTAAATAAAAATAATAAAATCAGAGAAATGTATACGTGGTATGTGGGAACGACAATTTGTCCCCCAACAAAATCGCGATGATAGCCCCAGCTCCCACCGCAAGTGATAAACGAAAAAAACATGAAATTTCCAATGATTTAGCGATAAGCAGAAAATAGTACTCCCTCAATTCTATACAGTTTTCTTTTTACAGTTTTCTTTTTGGAATGTGTCATCAGTTCTATACATTTCCAAAATAGCAACTTTTTATAATATAAAACACTACTACACCCACTGCATTCTCCCACTATCTCCATTATATAATAATAAAAACACTATTACACCCACTACTTTACTCCACTATCTTAAATCTATTATTAAAAAATATGTGGGTCCCACCACTCTACCCACCTTCCATCTAACTTTACTCATTTCTTACCATTTTTCTTGGTCTCCGTGTCCGATCCCAATGTATATAATTCATTGGGACGGAGGGAGTAGTAGCTAGTAGCTAGAGTAAAATGTGATAAACACATATCATATTTAACACATCCCATATTCAAAAGCCTGTGAACATATTAATTAGTGCGTGTGAGAAAAATGCAAATTAACATTTGTCTTTTGACGATAATATACAGAATTAGTAGTAAACTGTTTACAAGTACTCATTTCAAGATTTACAACCTAAAACCTCACTTTTTTAATTTCCTCACCCACCCCTGGACAGGTATCATACTTTTATTTATTTAAGTCAACCGCACGTCAATGAATTTTCTAGTTCATTCTGGGATAGTTAGATCACTAAAGTTTAGGTAAATGACGACTCCAAATTAACGGGGTAGGTATTTGGTTTACCTCTTCTTCGGGCACCTTCATGGTTGGTTGAATGGTTGTCAGGTTATCTTCTCTTTGTAAAGTTTTTAAGGGTGTTTATTTTGCTTTAGACAAAGAAATGGTCAAGTTTTTTTGTTCAACGGAAATTGCAAACATCGGTGAATTCAGATTTTTTGACAAACGAGAGCATGACTTTGCCGTAAGAAGTCTTTTATGGCAGCAATTTCACATTCGCCCAACACTGAATTCTTCAAAAACGTTTATATAAAGGGACTAGAAGTTTTAAGCTTACAAGTGAAACTGTATATGAATGCCCTTGTTCCCAAGTGCCAGAACCCTTCCTCTATGCTTGATTTTAGGCCGATTTCTTGTTGTAACACATTGTATAAATGCATATCAAAAATCTTAGCAAGGAGACTCAGAGCAACCCTTCCTGGTTTGATTGATAATGCTCAAGCAGCTTTTGTGAAAGGGCGTAACATTTCTGACAACATTTTGCTCGCTCAAGAGGTTTTTAAAGGGTACAATGTTCGTAATAGTTCTCCTCGGGTGGCTTTTAAATTGGATATTAGCAAGGCGTTTGATTGCTGTAATTGGCAGTTCATTATTGATGTTCTGATTCTTCGGGGTTATCCGTATCCCTTTATTAAATGGATATATGCTTGCATCTCCTCTGCTCGCTTCTCGGTTAAAGTTAATGGTGAGGCAAATGGGTATTTTTCTGCTTCCAGGGGAATCCGCCAAGGGGATCCCATCTCTCCTTTTATCTTTGTGATCTTGATGGATGTGTTGTCTGAGCTCTTAAACTCGGCTGGTGCTAATATGAATTTTAAGTTCCAGAATAACATGAAAGCTTCAAAATTGAATCACTTATGTTTCGCTGATGATTTACTTCTTTTTTGCAAAGGAGACAAGGATTCTATAATGCTTTTGATGCAGTCAGTTGATACTTTTGAGACATTCTCTGGGCTAAAAATTAATGCTTGTAAAAGCACCTTTTTTGCTTCCAACACTTCTCCAGAACTTAAAGCCTGGATTACCCAAGAGTATGGAATTCAATTGGGCAATCTGCCTACAAAATTTTTGGGAGTGCCCTTGCTTGCTACGGGGCTTCATGCATCTCATTGCCAACCTTTGATATCTAAAATTACTGCTCGTATTGAATCCTGGGTGATGAAGTTTCTATCATTCGCCGGCCGTCTTCAACTTATTACATCTGTTCTGTTTAGCATTCAGAATTATTGGTCTGCCCATTTTCTTCTTCCTGTTGCGGTGCTTAAATTGCTGCAAAGAAAAATTGCTCACTTCCTTTGGAATGGTCATGATAGTCGGCGCACAAAAGCAAAGGTTTCCTGGAAATCGGTGACTTTGCCTAAAAGTGAAGGAGGCTTGGGGATAAAAGATTTGCGTGACTGGAATAAAGCATTCATCCTCAAACATCTTATTGCTGTTGTAAATCCTTGCTCCACCTCTCTTTGGGCTTCCTGGGTGAAAAAAACTATCATTAAGGGGTCGTTATGGTCTATGCAATGCCCTTATAATGCTTCTTGGATTATTAAGCAAATTTTTTTGCTCAGAGATATTGCCTTGCAACACATCTCTTACTCCATCGGAAATGGTCGAGATGTTTCTCTTTGGTTTGCACCTTGGTTTAATAGGCAACCCATCTGTTCTTCTTATGATAATCAACTAATTAGTCTATCTGGACTAGGCAAGGAGGCTGTTGTTGCCGATATCATTTCCCCTGGAGGTTGGATGCTTCCTCATTCTAATTTCCATGAGCTTGTCGTTTGGAAAAATCAATTCGATTTTAGCACTCAATTTGATCTTGCTCAACGTGACAAAATTTGCTGGGATAATATCTGTGGGAGCAAGATTCGTGTTACTCATCTTTGGGATTCTATCCGGCGTCGGGGGAATAATACAATCTGGGCTCCTTTTGTTTGGCATAAATTAGGAGTTCCTAGGTTCTCTTTTCACCATTGGCTCCTTATGCTTAACCGAGTTAACACTGCTGATAAGCTGGTTAATCGTGGTGTCACCTCTTTTGATGCATGCTTTTTCTGTATTAATGGTACGGAGTCGAACCACCATTTGTTTCTTGAATGTCCCTTTACTCAACGTATCATCCAGTTGGTTTTTTCTCATCGCTGTGCTATGCCCCCTGATCTTTGGTCTCTATGGTATACTTGGCTTACTAGCCTGAACCTCAAGGACATTAAGGATTGTATTTCTATTCTGGCCTATCAAGTCATTATTTATTCTGTTTGGCGTGAACGCAATAGTAGATTTTTCAGCGAGGAATATTCATCTCCTGCTAAGCTTGCTTCGAACTGCCTCCATTTAATTAAGTGTCGGCTTCATTCTTCTACTTGGTTTGCTGTTGAGAGCCTCCGCACCACTTCTCTTTCTGTATGGAGTCTTGATAACTAGTTTTTCCCTCTGGCAGGTTGCCTTTTTGTTTGCCCATGATGACAATATTTGGTATTAGTATGTTTAGTCTCCTAGATTAATTTAGTCTATTCATTCTGGTATTCTGCTTGAGTGGTTGTGGTTGTACAACACTCTCTTTTAATTCTCCTATGTTTGTAATTATTTCTTTTCTTTAATGCAAAAAAATCTTTAGCAAAAAAAAACTGTATATGAATAATAGAGCCTGCTATGTCACATATTCACTAAGGTATTTTTTGACATTACAGATAATAATAATAATAATTTTTTGTTAAAAGACGGATGAGAAATTGTTTAATAAATTTTCAAACAGTTTTTTTGAACACCAGTTCCGTACTTCTGTAAGAACTTTCTTTTCAGCTTTTGTGAAAAACTGTTATAATTTTAATATCAAACCTCGTCAAAACATTATTTTCTTATATTATATTCAAAAAAATTGAATAATACCTGGTATTAATTATTAATTTCAAAATAAATGAGAAGTTCTCAACTAATTTCTTTCGGAATCCTCATTCTAATTGTTTGTTTCGTTGTTTGGTTGTGTCAATGATACCTAATCATTTCAACTTCTTAAGAAGTATTTATACATTTTTGTTATACTTTTTGTTATGAATTTGTATGTTGCGTAAGAAAGGGAAAATTTGGGGGAAAATTAAAGGTTCCGAATGGTATTGAGAACAAGCATTTCTATTTGATTGTGCGCTAATCCCCTAAATAATAAATCCTGTTGCCTAAATAACCACTTTTTTCCATCCACTGTCCTCCAAGTTGCAACATAATTACACAATGTGCCATTCAAAAAATGATAAGGTTCACACACTGTTACTAAAGAATTAATTAAAAAATGAACCTCTTCCTTTGTTGGCAGCTGTCACGTGGGTGTACTTTCCTAAAATGAAGTAACATTCAGTCCACTACCCCTCCTCGGCAGTACGACCACAATCCATTCTCAACATAACCTGCAGAGCGTAGCTTCGATGTTTGGTACTCATTGCTGCAAAAGGAATGTTTCTAACCTGTTCTCCGTAAAGTGTAAGTCAATCCCGGATGTTTTCTCTGAATAAACCAAATTTACACACATACCAAGCTGTAGAGTTGCATACGCTTTGTCGATTGAACTTTAATTTTGAATTCGAACCACCATTCCTCATTGTTTTCTTTATGTTTTTTTTCTTTCTCCTGCACATTCAAACTTAGATTGACAGGATGAAAGAGGTTTGAGCCCATAGCACTGTTTTCTCTACGATAACATAGCTCATTGATTTAACGATTTTTTCTTTTTTTGTTGTTTTCAGGCTAATTACAATCACCTCAAGCTTGATAATTTTACCTCATTCAAGTCAGAATTTGGTATGTGTTGTCTTATTCCCATGATTCTTGAATAGCCCTATATCCGAGCTTTGTTTGTTTGTTGTTTTGTTTCAATGAATATTTTTTGGTAATTTTTTAGGAAGCACTACAGGAAGAAGAAGAAGGAATACACCCACTCCTAACCCAGAGCAAGAGAATGTTCAACCTTCTAATGTTAACATTTTTCCAGGTTCTTTGTCTCACAGCTAATGTTAACCTGCTTTTGTTCCTGTTTTTGTTTTTGCATATACCATATCTTAATAGCTGTTTCTTTTTTTGCATATACCACCTTAATGACTTATCTGTACCTTTGATTGAATAAAATCAATATATTGCTAATGTATGATGATATGAGTTTTGGTATCCAGTACTTTTGATTGTAGCTTATGTGTTTTGGATGACTATTTATTTAGGCAACCTCACATCTACACCAAATTCAGCATATCATACTCCTACCAGGACCCCTGCTTATTCCCAAACATTTCAACCTACGCTGCCAAATACCCAGTGCATTCCTGTGGGTAATATTTTCAGTCAGCTCAACCGGGATGTAACACCTCTGTCTAATATTTCAAACCTAGGTAGCAATGGTTTTAAATCAGTCTTATTGTTTAAGTCATGTTTCTTAAGTGTGTAATTTAACCATGTCTTTTACACCAATTCAGGGGAAAACACTATTACAGGCATGCATCGTACTGCTGTTTTCTCTTCAAATGGCCACTCACCAAATATGAATTCCCCAAATATGCATTCAAAGGAAAGATCATCATGCCTAACTTCTCTACGTGCAACAGGGTCTGCAGGGTCTGCAGGTTCTACTCCTACAGGTATTTTAAACTTATTTTTGTAAGCATTGTTGGTGTTTAACTCTGTGATGTTTTTTGGAGATTTATAGCCCCTTACTTCTATCGTATTGCAGAGACTGATAAAATTGGTGCCAAGGACCGTAGTACTTTGTTATATTCAAATACAACTCCTCTTGCACGCAACTTAAATTCACCAGTTGTACCCTCAAAGGAAAGATCATCATGCATAACTTCTCTACCGGGATCCATTCCTAAAAGGAATCCCCTGTCAGATATATCCAATACTCCTGAACAGAGGCGCGGTGTTAGGAAAGGAGCTCAGATTATGAAGCCTACAGGTAGAATCTAATTTGAAATTCTTACCGTTCTATTTTTAATTGTACCGAAATATTGACTGGCCCTCTTGAAAACAAATGACAGAAGAGAGTCAACCCAGGAAACAACTTAAAGCCAACAAGTCAAGGAGTAGGATTAAACCTACCGATTCAGCCGAGACAAATAGACAGTTGTTTGGTCTACTTGAGCTTAATGATGATGACACTATAGGTTTTATTTCAAGCTTTACTTTTTTAATTTGGGACCCCTGAATCTGAAATGAATTAGGATTCTGATAATCTTTTGTTGTTTGTTGTTTTAAACTTTTGTCACAGAGCATTCCTCAATTGCCTCTGTCATGGAAGATGCTGATAATCTGTTTGCTGACAATGGTAACTTAGCCCCAACAACTACAACAAAGGCATTCCAATATGTAAAACTTGATTATTTGTTTTTTTTCCTATAGGTTGTGAGACTGATTATGCTGAAAGTGAGAATGTTGATTCTGGTGTCCAGGATGCTGTACCAACAATTAGCAAATGTAATCAAGTTTCAGTTTCCCCACAAATTGTTAAATTTTCAAAGTTATCGCTCTCAGAATTACATGATCAAATACTATTGGTTTGTTTCAATCACAGGTAACAAAGGGTATGTGTCTTTGGGGCCACCTTCTGAATGTTGTTCAAAATGCAAGGCTCTTATGTGGAAAGAGGAGCGTGTGAACAAAGATGTCAAGAATGGTACTCCTGAGTTTACTATCTGCTGTTCTAAAGGACAAATAAAGCTCCCAAGAACACCTCCTACCCCTGCATACCTGTTAAAGCTGTACAATGATCCAGTGAAGGGTAGGAGATTTCGAAATCAGATTCGTTTATATAATACCATGTTTGCATTCACTTCTATGGGTGGTAAGGTGGATCACTCCATAAACAATGGCTCATCTCCTTATGTCTACCGTCTTAATGGACAAAATCACCACCTCTTTGGTTCTCTCATACCTAACGAGGGTGAAGACCCCAAGTTCTGCCAACTATACATATACGACACGGAAAATGAGGTGGAGAATAGGCTGAAATGGGTTAGTGTTTCAGATGGTCAACCTGTTGATGTAGAAGTAGTGAAGGGTCTGTTGACAATGTTGGATGAAACAAATGAATTGACAAAATACTTTCGCATGGCCCGGGACCGTTTCAAGGAACAACCAGTTCAGGATTTGAAGATTGTTATGAAAGTTTGTCGCAGTGTAACTGGCCGGGAGAATTTCATAGGACCATCAAATGAGGTCGGAGCAATTATGGTTGGCGATTTGGAGGACACATGTGGTGAGAGAGACATTATTGTGGAGAAGACTAACAAAAAGTTGGAAAGGATATCGGATATACATCCTAAATTAATGGCGCTACAATACCCTCTCCTGTTTCCGCTCGGTGAAGACGGATACCATGATGATATTCCATACGTGAGAAATGGAAAGCAGGTAGAGAAGAAGCGTAAGAGGATCACGATGAAAGAGTTTTACTCCTACAAGTTGCAGTGTCGATTGAATGAAGGTATATTGTACTGATTTTGGACACTGTTTCATTTTGTGCATTACGACTCCAAACTCTATTAATTGCTCCGTCTGATTTTAAATTACTGTATTACTTCCCAATTCATGAAAGCAGGTAATACTCCTCGATTAGGTGGTCGCCTTTACCAACAATACATTGTGGACGCATTTTCAGCGATTGAACAGGCTCGCTTGTGGTGGTTTCGTACACACCAAACAACTCTACGTAATGATTTATATAGCAATATTCAGAAGAGCATCCGGGATGGTCAGCAAGACTCTTCTTCTGTTGGTAAAGGCTTCATCTTGCCTGCAAGTTTTCTCGGTTCAAAAAGATACATGCAGCAACATTTTCAGGATGCACTCGCGGTTTGTCGCTACATTGGTCACCCGGATATTTTCTTGACTATGACAACAAACACTGCATGGGATGAAATCACAGAGATGATGAAACTATATCCTGGTTGCTTGGCTGTTGATTCTCCTGATGTCATCGCACGTGTTTTCAAACTGAAGCTGGATCAAATTGTTGAAGACATAAAAAACAAGCACTACTTCGGTGTTTGTAATGGAAGTAAGTCAATTCTTGACTGTCAAACATCTTCAGTTTAGTGTCATTTCTGTGAAAAATATTTATACATACAATTTTGTCATTTCTTTGTAGTTATGTATGTCGTAGAGTTCCAAAAACGTGGACTACCTCATGTCCACATGCTAATATGGCTTGACGCTGCTTCAAAGAGAAAGCTCAACTCTGATGTTGATAGTTTTGTTAGTGCTGAAATTCCTGATCCCAAAACAGACCCCGATGGCTATGCTGCTGTTGCCTCATTTATGATCCACGGTCCTTGTGGTTTCCAAAGGAAAAACTCCCCCTGCATGAAGGATTCAAAGTGCAGCAAATTCTTTCCGAAAAAGTACATTACTCAATCCTTATCTTTAGTTGCTTTTCACAATAGAAGTCCACTTAAATGAAACAAATAATCAATCTCACTACTTATCCAACATTTATGTCTTTGTTTTAGGTATTGTCCAGAGACATATTTTGATCAGTCTGGGTTCCCTGTCTACCGAAGGCGTGACACGAAGATAACTGTTTTAAAAAACAATGTGGAACTTGATAATCAGTTTGTTGTACCATACAACCGTGAGCTTCTGCTGAAATATCAATGTCATATGAACATTGAGATATGCTGCCACGCACGTACTCTTAAGTACTTATTCAAATACTGTCTCAAAGGGCACGATCGTGCTACAGTTGAAGTGTCTTCCAAAAAACAGCCAGACATTGATGACAACAAAGCAATAGATGAGATTCAATCTTATTTTGACGGAAGATACATATGCGGATGTGAGGCCGCCTATCGGATATTTGGATTCGATATACATTATCGTTCCATCTCTGTTCACCGGCTATCTTTTCACTTACCAGGGAACAAAAATGTGACATTCAAAGAAGACGAGAATTTGCAAAAAGTTGTCCAACGTGAAAAATGGAAGCTGAGTCAACTGGAGGCCTTCTTCAAACTGAATAGAGATGATCCAACTGCTAGGAAATACACTTATGATGAAATTCCACAGCATTATGTGTGGAATGAAACTGATCGAGTGTGGACAACAAGAAAAAGAGGCAGACAAATCGGACGATTGTTGTATACACACCACAGTTCGGGAGAGATTTGGTACCTGCGGTTGTTATTGACAAAGGTCAGAGGCCCTACTTCCTTTGATGCTCTCAGAACTGTCGACGGTGTCATTTACAAGACTTATAAAGAGGCCTGTAGAAAGTTGGGATTGCTCGACGATGATAATGAATGGCACGAGGTCATGGAGGAGTGTGCCAAGTGTGGTTTTCCCCCTCAGATAAGAGAGCTTTTTGTTCATATCATGATCAACTGTCAAGTAACTGATCTGTTACTTCTGTGGACAAAGCACTGGAAACACATGGTTGATGATATTATTCTACGTAAGAGGCAACAATCTGGGAATGCAAACACTAATTTCAGTGACAAGCAGCTTCAGTTTTTTGCATTAGCAGGTATGCATTATTATTCATGCTTATAGAATTCATTCAATATTCCTGAAAATCATGATATAAGCTACTGTTTACATCTAAACTAAATATTTATTTGCATTCTTTTGAATCTAAACTAATTTAATCATCTAAATATTTTATTATGTTTTCAGAGATTGATAAAATGCTGAGAACTATTGGCAAGTGCTTGAAGCAGTTCAACCAGATGCCACAACCACCATTGAGCTATATCCAAACTGATGCCAACAATCTCATAGTTGATGAAACCAGTTACAACATAGAGGAGATGGAGAAAGAGTTTCAAAAACTGTATCCTAATTGCAACCCTGAGCAACTTGCTGTGTATAATGCAGTCTTTGAATCTTGCATGGAAAACAAAGGAGGTCTTTTTTTTGTGTATGGCAGCGGTGGCTGTGGTAAGACATATGTCTGGAAGACGTTAATTTACAAGTTAAGGTCCTTAGGCAAGATTGTTCTACCGGTAGCTTCAAGTGGTATTGCAGCGACCTTAATGCCTGGAGGAAGGACAGCCCACTCACGCTTCAAGATCCCAATTGTGTTGGATGAATACTCTTCATGTGGCATCAGTATCAACTCAGACATTGCAAATTTAATCAAATGCACAAGTCTGATTATATGGGACGAGGCTCCCATGCAACATAGGTACGCATTTGAATGTCTAGATCGCTCCTTAAGAGACATTATGAAAACTGTTAGTGCCGACAATTTCAACAGGCCTTTTGGAGGTATTACCGTGCTACTTGGAGGAGATTTTCGGCAAATATTGCCTGTTATTAACATGGGAGATCGTGCTGACATAGTTGCTGCCTGCATTACGCGGTCACGGTTATGGAAAGAGGCCATAATTTTCATCTTAAAACAGAATATGAGACTGAACCAAGGACAAAATGAAGAAGAAAAAGAGAATCTTCGGAAGTTTGCTGAATGGGTATTGAACATCGGTGATGGTAAGCTAGCTCCTCCCACTGATAGCGTAACTGCTGTTGATGAAGATTCAATTATGATTCCTGCTGATTTCTGTGATCCTGAGATTGAAAATTCAGTTAAGAACATGATTGAATGGACATATCCGAGTTTTTCTACAAACTTTCAGAATCCAAGCTATCTCAGTGAGAGAGCGATACCGACTCCAACAAACGTCACAGTGGCACATTTAAATTCTAATATTGTGGAGACAATTCCAGGAGATCAAGCTTCATATTATAGTGTTGACAGAGCAGAGGAATTTGGCGGGAGTGAATCTGATCTTAGTTTTGCATTTCCGCCCGAATATATCAACTCCTACAATATACCAGGACTCCCTCATCATGAATTGAAACTAAAGGTGGGTGTGGCTGTGATGTTAATGAGGAATCTAAATCAGACACTTGGACTTTGCAATGGCACTAGAATGATGATTACTAAGTGCTTGAAGCATTGTGTTCAATGTGAGGTCATATGTGGAGCATTTGTAGGTACCAAGCACTTCATTCCGAGGATGGAGCTTTTTCCAACCGAAACCAAGCTACCATTCAAGTTGGTTCGTAAACAGATGCCACTTCAAATTTGTTATTCCATGACCATCAACAAAGCTCAAGGACAGTCATTAGAACGAGTGGGTCTGTATCTTCCAAAATCTGTCTTTACACATGGACAGATGTACGTGGCTGTGAGTAGAGTTACTTCCCCCCAAGGTTTGAAGATGTTCATCGATTCTGATCAAGCAACTCCTACCGATGTAACTAGAAATGTTGTCTACAAGGAAATTTTTTACAACCTACCAAAACATCAATGAAGACAGTGTGAGTCATGGTCAATAGTTATTGAGCTGTGTCATTTTAATCTTGCCATTTTGTTTATTTCAGACCTGAGTATTTAATAGAGATACATTGTGTGTTGCAGGATTAGAACCTCCATTTGATGGAATCAATGTTCAGTAGAGGAAAAAATGCCAGCAGCTGTTAAGGCCTTTTTGTTTGATACCTGTTTCTATCTTCGAATCATTTTGGCAGAAATTATTTTTTGCTGAACAGAACACTCCTATTAATTGTTCTGCTGAACTTCTTTTGACACAATGTTTAAGTGTAATGTCTTCAAATTATGCAAATTTGAACTCTATCTTTTGAACTCTACGTTGTAGTTATTGAATGTACTTGCATGTTTGCACTTTTGATCTATTTGATTAATCATTCACATAATTTCATTTCTAAGATTAATTATTGATGTTCCTTTATTTTCATGGTCTGCAATTCGAGTTTTTAAGGTAGACTGATTGCTTTACATTCACGAAAAAAAGATAATCAGTTTCATACAGACCAAGTTAAAGGTTTGGACAATAGATTATATAATTGGAAACTACATCAAACTGATGGTCAAACATTTAAGCTTACAGACGTCTTTGTACTCTGTGAAAGTATGCAAAATCTTTCTCAGGACATTGCCTACCCTATTTCAAGCTGACACCCCACACATTACACTAGAATAGATATTTGTTTTATCACAATATTTTCTATCCTGTAAGTTTGTTTCCATTTTTATACTCCATCTTATCTTCTTGGTCTCTTAAATTCAAGAAAGCATTCTTGACCACCCATCAGTTATTACACTACATAGACTCTTCATAGTTCATACTCACCTAACAGCTTTCAGATTCCCACATAATTTCTTCAAGGTATGCACATCTACTCCATTCAAATCGAAATCAATATAGCTGTTAGTTACAACTCTACTAACATGAGGTTCATATTTATTGCAGTTCAACTCTATCCACCAAGATGCTGTTTAACAAGATTCAGAAACTGCAGAGTCTTCAAACAGAAAAAACGGAATGGACCATACGCGTTCGAGCACAGTCCATCTGGGAAGGTGTGAATCGTAAAACTAACGAATTTAAGGGACTCAACCTCATCTTAATTGATGATTCGGTAACCCGAAAACTGAAATTTTATTCATACATTCATTTATGAAGCTCATATACATAATATGTCTGAAATAAATATATTGTTCCTGTAGAGTACTCGAATCCATGCTTTTCTGAATGCAAATTGTTGTGAGAGGAATTGGTACAACACCCCCAGAACCGTATAGCACAATTATAGGGATATCTATTACAACTACGAAAATCACGGATAGCTCTTAGGGGCTACCGTTAACATAAACTAAGAAAACAAATGAGAAACAAGTGTGTTTAAGGGCTGAGCTTGCAAAGAATCAAACAACGAGGCCGGAATTATGGAATTCCGTCCTGCAATTGCCCGGAAATATCTGTCACAAAGGTTACACGTGCCTCTCTTTAGAGTGTAGAACTCGTGAAAAATGATTCTCGTCCTTTTGCAAGGTGCCTACATACCCTATATTTATAGGGATCAAGCCCATGTAGTTCTTGATTTAGGACTCTGAAGAGATAAGCTCTTATCCCCTCGAGTTTAAGATAAAACAGCCTTCTTTCAGTAGTTATCCAGCGGTATCCCACTCCAAGTAGGTCACTTGAAGCCTTCATCTTGCACAATTATCCGAATATTCTTGAATTATCTTCCCCGATTGTAATTATCTCCATAATGCACGTATTTATCTCTTAATTCGTAGATAAATAATAGCTGATACACTCCCAATATGTCTCCACTTCGTCCTCCTAGAAACAAGGAAGAAGAGTCCTGTTTGAAGTCTGCCTGCCATTCTGCCCAGGCGGCGGAAGCCCTGCCAGCGGCATCCCCTAGCTGCGGCCCCATAACTGCAAGCCAGGACGCACTTAGCGGTAACCCCTAGCAGCGGTAACCCCTAAAGCGCCTTCAGGTGCAACCCCATTCTGATGGCAGCCTTCATTAAGTTTCCAATGTAAGTCCGTACACCTTCTTACACACCTTCAATGATCCACCCAGCCATGGTGAAGCCCATTATTCTTAACCAAACGACTCCAATAAGCCCAAGTGAAGCCCAAATAACATGATGGGCTATAAAATAAGCCCAGGGAGATTTTATGGCACAACAACTACCCCCCGGTTCCTTGAAGTATTAAATACGAGAGGAACCTAAGAACGGTAACCCTCAATCATCCAGCTGCAAGCCCTTAAATTATGTCAGAAATCAATCGTAAATTATTTCTAAGCTTACGTGGGCGTAGCCCGGTGCAAGAAACAAGAAATAATTCAGACATGATTTCCTCACATAATTATAAAACCAATTATATTAATTCGGTACAACCACCACAAGCCTTGAATATTTATCCCGAAATAATAAAAATTATTTTCCAAAAATATGTCCAAGCTTCCACAATTTTATTCCAACTTTCTAGCTTCCCGCGTATGCCATGTCAGTTTGTGATAAGGCTGATCCCAGTTATCCAGGGGTTTAATTCGAATTCAAATTAATTTAAAACCCAACTGAACTCCTAATAATGCGGCTAGTTGTAGAGTTCCAGCTAAACTCTCCCTCTTCACCTGCCTAGCCTCTCCTCGGGAAGCCGTGCATCATCAAGGCTATCTTCACGCCTTTCCAATCCAATCGTGCCACCTGGCGCGTGTGTCTCCCACTTACCACTACTATAAATTCACGCCTCCGAAGCCTTGTTTTACTTTTTACTTTTAACTCTCACATCTTCACTCTCCCACTTCTCACACTCGAAGCATCCCAGGCGCAGAGCTACTTCGTTTTTCCGGCGTTCTCTTCGGCTTTTCTTCTACTTCCGACCAAAGGTATGTTTCTTGACCTCCGGCTTTCCTTTTCATTACATTCATCCATGTTTGTGGCTAAATGCTTGTATGATCCATGCCTGTTTGTCTCTTCTCTGCTTTCCAATTGCTCACCTCGGTATGCGCGCACACACCCACATTTGTCCATCTGAGGCTACTTCAGTAGATTAAACCGCCAATATGCTCTGCATGCCAGTATAGTTAAATATGTACACTCGTTCTCTGAATGCACACACACCACATGCTTTGATTTGGCCCTGATTATGTTATGTGTATCCCGTGACCTGACTGCCACTCTCGGCGTTGCTGTGACGCCTTGTCGATTCGTAGCCCCAATTTCGATTTTAGGCCATAAACCCTAGGTTCCCAATTAGCCTCCAGAGGAAACCCCTCTTTTGCGATCGAAATCCCTTTGTGTGTCTTTATCTGCCTTGGATGTTTTATTGTGTGATTTGCTGCGTTGTACTTGCTTAAATTGTAGCCTAGGGTAATTATTGGATGTTGACTGTTGTGGTTGGGGTTAGGATCAGGATCAGGCTTCCCGCTCTAGGTCCCTTGTCAGGCTTCCCGGAGAAGACGAACCGTCCTCCGCGGCCTGTGCTACTTCCTGTGAGGGACGTAGCCCTCTTACACTTCAGGGCTCCAACTGAAGCCTTTTCATTCCTCCTTCACACCCGTAGGGCTCCACCCTTACAGCCTAGTCTTCCGCAAACCCTTTCTCCTTCTCCCTTTTTGTTTTTCTTTCTCTCGACCGCTCCTCATCTTGCTGTGTCCTTTCGTTAACCCATCCTTTCCTATTGTAGATGTCTCAAGGATCCATGTCCTCACACTCTTCTCAGTCTGCCACCAGCAAGGCTCCCGTGGTTGCGGTTGACACGGGATCCTCTTTTAGCCAGGACCTTCAACCTGCCCGGCCCAGTTTAGGGGTTAGCTCCAGGACCCGCTCCAGGCGCAATTTGGTGGTGAAGGAGCTCAACTGGACCACCTCTGAGTCCAGTAAGGCGGATGGGACCTCGGGCCTCCCGCTGGACCCTGCTGCTGAAGCCCTCGAGGGGAGCCCCGAGGAGGCTGAGCGGGAGGCTGAGGCTTCCGTGGAGGTGATCGAGCCTCCAGCTGTAGTCCTGGCTTGCGAGCATATGGACTCCATCATGACCCCTGTTCGGCTGCAGTCCCTATTGGAGTCCTGCAACCCTGGCTGCACCTTGGGGATCCCGAAGCCAGGAGAGAGGTGTCACCGCTTTGACACCCTCAAGCCAGGCACTGGCTACCCCAAAGCCGTGCTTTCCGCCCAGTTCTTCAGGCTGGGTTTGTCTCTTCCCCTCCATCCTTTCATCCTGGAGGTCTTGGACTTCTATGAGGTCTCCCCCATGCAGCTCACCCCCAACTCCTACCGCATGGCGGTCTGCCTCTACATCCTTTATGACATCCACCATGGGGTGAGGATGTCTGCTTTGGAGTTAGGCTGGTTCTTCCAGCTGAAACTTACTGGCAGGACCCCAGGGTTCTTCTACCTCACTGCCTGGAACACCCACCACAAGAAGGGCATCAAGGGCAACCGCCAGTCGATGTCGGACTGGCAGAAGCTCTTCCTTTACTGCTATGACTGCCCAGTCTACAGGAAGGACTTCAATCTCTCCCCCAGTAAGCCAGCTTTTCCTTAATCCATTGTCCAGTTTAGCCCTTTAGGGTCCCCGTTTAGTTTCCTTATGCTTGTATTTGTTGTAGACATGCCAGTGCAGACTCCTCTGGCGGGAGAGTCCCTTGAGAGGGCCAAGCATGTGTTGGGGCTATCCACCGGGCTAGGTGATGGCTCCAGCCTGCTTACTCCAGAAAATCTGGAGAGGCTCGGTTTTTCCACTACGGTGGTAGATGCATCCCCCGTTGACGAGGGGGGTGCAGATGTGGAAGCGACGGGAAGCCCAGGTTTTCTCTTAGCTTGCACCTTACATGATATTTACTTTATAAATTCCCTTCCTGCATGCTTTATGATTTTTATGCCATCTGCTATGCATGCATCTTCCCATATTTCCGTATACGTTTGCATATTATCTAATTATTTCCCCTTGTCTCTTTCCACAGATATGGCTGCCAACATCCCACGGTTCATCAAGCGTTCCACCAAGTACGAGGATCTGTTCGGGGAAGCCTCCGATTCTCAGGCTCCCCTCTCTGTCAAGCCTCTCTCCCAGCTTCCTTCTCCCTCCTTAGAGCAGAAGAAGGCCTCTTCCGGGGGTCGCAAGCGGGACCCCTCTAAAGCTGTCGAGGCGGGGTCTTCAGCTGAAGGCCGCTCCAGCAAAAAGCCCAAGCTGGCCCTGGCACGTAATTCCCCCGCTCCTTCCTCCACTCAGAAGACTCAGCTCTTCCAGAGGATGCTCTCCGACCAGGTATCTGAGGCCACTATCCGGGAGTGGGATAGGCTTTCCATTGCTGAGGCCACCCGAGACAAGATGGTGGCCAACGCCAAGAGCCTATTCCTCGACCTGAAGATGGGGGAGCACGTCGCCGATACCGCCCGGGTGAATGAGACTATGAGGGCGGACCTGAAGCAAGCCAGGGCCGATCTGGCTTCCGCTGTCAAGGAGAGGGACACCTTCCGGAAGGCCAACCTCAAGTTCAAGGAGGCGGAGGGCGAAGCTCGGCGGCTGAAGGAGAAGGAGGACATGGTGAGGAAGGGCCTTGAGGAGGAGGTTGACGGCCTGCGGAGGCAGGTTAAGGAGCTGGAGCTGCAGGTGAAAGGCCTTCAGGATGCGGCTGCCACCATGAAGGCAGGGAGGAAGGAGAGGGAGGCTACCATCTTCGAGGCCGGGGTAGCTGCAGGCATCAAGGACTGCGTTAAGTCGGCCTACAGGTTCTTTCCTGAGAATGACTGGGCAAAGTTGGGGCCTGACGCTGCGGTGGCCCTGGAGGAAGCAAAGGCTGAGGATGAGGCCGGCATGGATAAGGCCCTGGCTGCTTCTCAGGGTCTCTCCGGTGATGGTGGCGACAAAGGGGTTACGGCTGAAGATCAGCCAAAGCCCGCAGAGCTGGTTTCTGCGGGTCTTGTGGTGACACCCCCGGAAGGGGTTCCGGCCGTAGCCCCGGCGGTAGCCTCTCAGGATCCCCCAGCCGTTGATGAGAAGGACTCCTCCTCCCCTGCTGCTCTTTGACCTCCTCTCCCCTTGTTTTAATCAACCTTTTTCATTACGAATATTTTTGCTTGGCGCTTGTCGTCATGAATTGTTATTTTGATGAGGGTGCGGGCACCTCGGAATGCCCCGCAAGATATTTTTTTGGGGCTACAAGGGCCTCCCCCTGTTGGTGTGGGGAGGAATTTCCCTCGTAGCTTATTTTATATGTAACTGCTTTCATTTCTTCATTCCTTGCCTTGTATTTCCTTGGATATTATTATGTTAGTCGCCTAACTCTTCCATGCAGGTAGAAAAGATGAACATAGGGGATAACCCTTGTACTGAAAGTGGACACATTGTCCACCTTATGGGGGGTTGCAACCCTTGGGGCCTTGTTCTTCGAGGTTGTTTCCTTCTTCGTGGATGTATGCTGACGTATATGCTTGTGTTAACTCCCCAATAGCGTATATAAAAGTACTTAGTCTTTCCTTGCAATAACCCATTTAGGCACAATTGAATTTGATCTCACATGTGTAACAATCTAGGGACACCATTGGGTGTAAGCCTTTAGAGTAGTCTCCGAATATAAGCCTTGAGATAATTTAACAACGTAGGCCTTGTAATAATTCCTCCGAATAAGTTCCGAAGTAACCCCACAAAGTTGGCCTTGTAATAACTTCACCAAGTAAGCCTTATGAGCCTGGATAGGCTTTAAACTCGAAAGCCGCGGTAAGCCTTCGGCCTTGAAAGCCTTGATAAGCTTGAAACCTTGAAAGCTTGAAAAGCTTTAGCCTTGAAAGCCTTGATAGGCTTGAAACCTTGAAAGCTTGAAAAGCTTTAGCCTTGAAAGCCTTGATAGGCTTGAAACCTTGAAAGCTTGAAAAGCTTTAGCCTTGAAAGCCTTGATAGGCTTGAAACCTTGAAAGCTTGAAAAGCTTTTGCCTTGAAAGCCTTGATAGGCTTGGAACCTTGAAAGCTTGAAAAGCTTTAGCCTTGAAAGCCTTGATAGGCTTGAAACCTTGAAAGCTTGAAAAGCTTTAGCCTTGAAAGCCTTGATAGGCTTGAAACCTTGAAAGCTTGAAAAGCTTTAGCCTTGAAAGCCTTGATAGGCTTGAAACCTTGAAAGCTTGAAAAGCTTTAGCCTTGAAAGCCTTGATAGGCTTGAAACCTTGAAAGCTTGAAAAGCTTTAGCCTTGAAAGCCTTGATAGGCTTGAAACCTTGAAAGCTTGAAAAGCTTTAGCCTTGAAAGCCTTGATAGGCTTGAAACCTTGAAAGCTTGAAAAGCTTTAGCCTTGAAAGCCTTGATAGGCTTGAAACCTTGAAAGCTTGAAAAGCTTTAGCCTTGAAAGCCTTGATAGGCTTGAAACCTTGAAAGCTTGAAAAGCTTTAGCCTTGAAAGCCTTGATAGGCTTGAAACCTTGAAAGCTTGAAAAGCTTTAGCCTTGAAAGCCTTGATAGGCTTGAAACCTTGAAAGCTTGAAAAGCTTTAGCCTTGAAAGCCTTGATAGGCTTGAAACCTTGAAAGCTTGAAAAGCTTTAGCCTTGAAAGCCTTGATAGGCTTGAAACCTTGAAAGCTTGAAAAGCTTTAGCCTTGAAAGCCTTGATAGGCTTGAAACCTTGAAAGCTTGAAAAGCTTTAGCCTTGAAAGCCTTGATAGGCTTGAAACCTTGAAAGCTTGAAAAGCTTTAGCCTTGAAAGCCTTGATAGGCTTGAAACCTTGAAAGCTTGAAAAGCTTTAGCCTTGAAAGCCTTGATAGGCTTGAAACCTTGGAAGCTTGAAAAGCTTTCCTTCCCACCGGTGTAGCCAAGTTATCAAGTTGTGTTTACGAGTTTTAGTGTATTTAGCATTTTCGATTTCCAAATTTATTTGAATTTTAAGCCAAATGAGTAATGTTGATGATACGCCTACTACCCCCCGAGTTCTTTAGCATAATTTTAATTATGGTGGAGGACTAGATGCAATTGAAGCCTTAAATAATTTTTAAAGCATACATGAAGTATTCAATTAACAATCATGGTAAGCAAGTAAGCATACACAACATTTTCATAACGGAAAGCTGTGAAATTTTATTGAACCACATGGTAGAAATTGACATAGTATAATATTGGGGGGTGCAACGACACTACCCCCCGAGCGTCCTAGCAAGTAAAGCAAATAGTAGCCTGATAATTCTCCTAAAAGCATAGCGATTACAACTAATAAATCGCCTTTATTTCCTGACCCCTAAGCCGAAGCCTACAGAAATACTACACGGGTGAAGCTACTGGTAATACCTCTTTAAGTGTTGGGCATTCCATGCCCGTGGTATGAGTCTTCCATCCATGTCTGTGAGGTGATAGGTACCTTCCCAAAGCACTGTTTTGATGATATATGGGCCTTCCCACTTTGCACCGAAGGCCCCATGAGCGGGAACCCTCATGTTAGGCATCATTTTTCTGAGAACTAGGTCTCCCGTTTTGAGGGGTCGAGCCCTTACTTTCTTATCAAAATATTTACGGGTCCTCTGTTGATATGCAGCAAGTTTCAACTGAGCCGTATCTCGTACTTCTTCAATCAGATCTAAGTAGAGCCTGTGGTTGACTTCATTATTCTCAGGGTCGTAGTTATCCCTTCGAAAAGATCCCGCTCCAACTTCCACGGGAACCATGGCTTCACACCCGTATGTTAAGGTGAACGGGGTTTCGCCGGTGGTAGACCTTGGAGTGGTATTGTAAGACCACAACACCATGGGAAGTTCTTCTGGCCAGCATCCCTTTTTCTCTTCTAATTTGGCTTTCAGGGTGTGCTTAATAATCTTGTTTACGGCCTCCGTTTGACCGTTGCTCTGAGGGTGGCACACCGCGGAGAAGCCTTTCTTTATGCCAAGGTTTTCACAAAAATTCATCATTTCATTGCTGTCAAACTGTTTCCCATTGTCTGATATGAGCTTGTAGGGAACCCCGTAACGACAGACGATTGCGCGACAAACGAAGTCTACCAACTTCCTTGCAGTGATGGAAGCTAGGGGTTCAGCTTCAGCCCATTTAGTAAAGTAATCTACAGCCACGACTGCATATTTCACCCCTCCTTTCCCTTTTGGTAATTCACCAATCAGATCTATACCCCAAACAGCAAACGGCCAGGGGCTTGTCAGGGTCTTTAGGGGTACCGCGGGGCTCTTGTTTGTATTAGAGAACCTCTGGCAGCTGTCACAGGCCCTGGCGA
Source organism: Daucus carota subsp. sativus (assembly GCF_001625215.2). Classification (NCBI taxonomy): domain Eukaryota; kingdom Viridiplantae; phylum Streptophyta; class Magnoliopsida; order Apiales; family Apiaceae; genus Daucus; species Daucus carota. The sequence continues at coordinate 21,342,812 of NC_030386.2, read as the reverse complement.
AGGCATGAGCATCCTTGTGGAGGGTAGGCCAGTAGTAGCCTTGACGGAGGATTTTGTGAGCGAGGGAGGCACCCCCCGAGTGATTCCCACAGATCCCCTCATGCACCTCGCGCATAATGTATTCGCACCTTACCCCAGCAACGCACCTGAGGAGGGGCCGATTGAATCCCCTTTTGTAAAGGATCCCATCATAAATTACATACTGGGCTGCTTTGTACCTCAATTTCCTGGCCTCATCCTTATCTGTAGGCAGGGTTCCGTTGGCTATGTATTCATGGATTGGGGTTGTCCAGAGGTTAGTCTCATCAGCTTCAACATCCATGACTTCAATTTTGGGGATGCTAGGCTGATACTGGATTTCGAGGGGGATCACCCCGAGCATGTGTGCATCCCTCTGAGAGCCTAATTTGGCTAAGGCATCGGCATCTGCATTCTCTGACCTTGGTATTTGCTCTAGCTTGATTTCCCTGAATTTCCCGATTAGTTCCTGGGCATACCGCATATAGAGATCGGTGCGGGGACCCCTAGCTTGGAAGCCTCCTCGGATGTGCCAGACTACCAGCATAGAATCACTGTAAACATTCATGTTTTCCACTCTCATTTCCAAGGCCAGCTTCAGGCCAGCTATTAGGGCTTCATACTCCGCGTCGTTGTTAGTGGCATTGAAGTCGAAATGAATGGAGCTTTGCAGCTTATGGCCTTCCGGACTGACTAAGACAATGCCAGCCCCGGCCCCATTTCCATTTACAGCCCCATCGACGTACAGGTTCCACCAAGGGGAACAATTCTCAGGTATGGCTACTGAAGACTGGGGTTCAGGTATGCATTCCATCCCTTCGACTTCAAAAGTGGGTGGAAATTCCAAGATGAAGTCAGCTAGCGCTTGCCCTTTTATTGCGGTTCTAGGCTTGTACTCTATGTCAAACTGGCCCAGCTCGACTGCCCATTTCATGATTCTTCCCGAGGCTTCCGGCTTGTGCAAGACCTGTCTGAGAGGGAAGGATGTTCGTACTTCAATCTTGTGAGCCTGAAAGTAAGGCCTTAATTTGCGGGAAGCCAAAATTAGTGCATAGGCTAACTTCTCCATGTTTGAGTAGCGGGTTTCAGCATCAAGTAATCTCTTGCTCACATAGTATACTGGCTGTTGGGCTTGCTCTTCCTCCTTGATCAGGACAGCGCTAATTGAGAACTCGGAAACCCCTAGGTAAAGGATCAAGGCTTCACCCTCCGTTGGCTTGGCCAACAGGGGCGGGCTTCCAAGTTGCTCTTTCAGCTTCAGGAAAGCAGCCTCACATTCTGTCGTCCATTCAAATTTTTGTCCCTTTTTTATGGCTGCAAAAAATTCTCTACATTTGTCTGAGGATTTTGAGATAAACCGGTTTAGGGCGGCGACCCGGCCTGTAAGGCATTGCACCTCCTTTACGTTCCTAGGCGACCTCATTTCAATTAAGGCCTTGATCTTCGCAGGGTTAGCTTCGATTCCCCTGTGATTGACAATGAAGCCCAAGAACTTGCCAGATTCAACCCCGAATACGCATTTTTGGGGATTCAACTTCATCCTGTAATCCCTCAGTATGTCGAACATCTCTGATAAGTGTGTAACATGATCGTAAGCTTCCTTTGATTTTACCAACATGTCATCTACATACACTTCCATAGTCCTTCCAATCTGATCTTTAAACATCTTATTGACCAGCCTCTGATATGTAGCCCCGGCATTTAGCAACCCAAACGGCATGCCTATATAGCAATAAAGCCCCCTGTCAGTGATGAAGGAGGTGTGTTCCTGATCTGGCTCGAACATGGGGATCTGATTGTAGCCCGAATAGGCGTCCATGAAGCTTAACAGTGCATGCCCCGCAGTGGAATCCACCAATTGGTCAATTCGAGGAAGCGGGAAGCTATCCTTAGGGCAAGCCTTGTTCAGATCAGTAAAGTCTATGCAAGTTCTCCATTTTCCGTTAGGTTTCTTCACCAACACCGGGTTTGCTAGCCATGTGGGGTAGAAAGCTTCCTTCACTAGGCCTGCCTTTAATAGTCGGTCTACCTCTTCTTGAAGAGCGGCAGCCCTTTCCCCACTAATTGGTCTTCTCTTCTGTCTGACTCCCTTCCTGTCTGGGTCAATATTGAGGTGGTGGCACATGACTTCCGGGTGAATCCCGATCATATCCGAATGGTTCCAAGCGAAGACGTCCAGATTATTCTTTAAGAATGCGGTCAGGGTTTCCCTTAGGTCCAGCCCCAATTGCTCCCCAATTTTTAGTTCTTTAGTGGGGTCGGACTCATCCACCAAGATGGACAGGGTATCCCCGGCTGCTCCAGTCTTCACCTGGGTTTCCGGCATCCTTGGGTCGAGGTCGATCTCAACGGTAACCTCTTTGCTGCCACCCTCTTGGGGTTGCGTACCCAGGATTTCATGAACGGGAAGCCGTGTTCGGTTTCCGAGTTGGTAGGTTACCATAGCACTATTGAAGTCACAAGGTGCCTCGCACTCATTTTCTTGCTTTTTATTTTGGGGCTGCTTTTGACCATCCCCTTCAAAGTCACTGTCAGTAACATCTTCCACAATCCCTTCAACCAGGGTTTCAGCTGTATCAATGTTTTTCACCGGGAGTGTATCCGTGGATGCAAGCCCTTCATGCACGGCATGCGAGGCTTCTAGATAAGGGTCTTCCCCCGGATGTTGCACGATAATCACCATGTTGCAGGTTGCTTTCACAAACTTTATTAAAACCTTTCCCTGAGCCTTGGTTTCAGGTTCCTCTTCAATATCCACCTGCTTGTAACAGCTCTCCGGGATGTCTTCATCCATCTGTTGGGCTTCTTTACAGGCTTTTACTGCGGACCTCAAAGCATTACTATAACATTCCCGGGAGTCAGCCTGACATCCTCGTACACATCCTACCCCATTGGGGGTTGGGAACTTCATGGATAGGTGGTATATCGAGGTTACAATCCGCATGTCCCTTAAGATAGGTCTGCCCAGGATCCCGTTATAGGAGATGTCTTCGTTGACTACCATGAATTCTGCAACCTGAGTGACAGCCCGGGGTTCCACTCCGAGGGTGATCGGGAGTCTTACCCTTCCAACAATCTGGACAGCATTCCCCGTAAAACCATACAACTCATTATAGCAAGCCATCATATCCTTATCCGCCATTTTCATTCTTTGGTACGCACTGTAGGCCAAGATATTGACAGAGCTTCCGTTATCGACAAGAAGCCTGTGTACATTGACATTTCCGATCACGGCTGTTACCACCAGGGCATCGCTATGAGGATGGTGTACCGCGCGCGCATCCCCCTCAGTGAAGGTAATGTCCGTAGTCTCCCCTTTGAACATTTTGGGAGGCCTTTCAGACAGATGGCACACATTGGTTAAGGGCGGCCCTCGGGCTTCCCGTACATATCTCTTCATAGCACTGCGTCCCTGGCCTCCCACGAAGGGCCCTCCGATGATCATTCGTACACTACCAGCGCGGGTGTTACGGTTGGCTTCCTGGTTATTTGCCCTTTCAGCTTTCTTTTCCTTATATTTCTTAGCCTCTTGGGCTACAAACTCCGTCAGGTACCCTGTTCTGATAAGATCCTCTATGTGGTCTTTAAGATGAACACATTCCGCCGTGTCATGTCCGTTCAAATCGTGGAAAGCACAATATTTTCCCTGATCTTTCTTTCCAGGGGGTCCATTTCGAAAGGGCTTCCGGAAGAGTCTCGCCTTGTCTCCGACCTCAAAAATGTGATCTATAGAAGCCGTCAGCGGTGTGTATTCGTGGTATCTTGCTTCTCTTGTCTTCCTCATTGTCAACCTTGACTTGTCGAAGCCCTGCGTGCTGGTTGTGTTCACGGTAATGGGTGAGGTCTTGCCGTCTCGGCTCGAGGGTTTTTCACCAGCAGGCCTTACGTAGGGATTCCTCTTGTAGGTGTTCCTCCTATCTGGGCTATAAGACCTATCCCTCTTGTTTTTCCAGCTGCTACGGCTTTCAGACTTTGACTCCTTCTTCAACTTAGCCAGGGATTCCTCGATCACTTTATGGGGTTCAGCCCTAGCAAAGAAGTCAGCTAGGGTTTCAGGCTCCCGCCCTTGCAACTCCTTCCAAAAGTCTGTTCCGGGCCTTACCCCCGCTATCAAGAAGTTCTTCAGGGTTTCCTTTGAAGTTGGCCTAACCCGGGGTACCTCTGCGTTGAAGCGCTTGAAATATTCTCTCAATGTCTCATGTTCCTTTTGCTTAATATTGGCCAGGGTGTTGGCAGGTGGGGCATAAGTGACGGAAGCCCTGAATTGTCCCACAAATAGTTCGCACATTTTCCTCCAAGAGCTGATGGAGTCAGCGGGAAGCCTCTTGAACCAGTGATGAGCGTCATCCCTGAGGGTTGCAGCCAACAAGCGACATTTTGTGAGGTCCGGAATCTGGTAGACCTCCATCTCAGTGTCAAACCGGCTAAGATACTCCACGGGATCCGTGGTTCCGTTAAATCGCAGGTCGCCGACCCCCCTGTAGATACGAGGTAGGGGTGACTCCCTAACCTTCTTAGTGAAGGGTGACTTTACGGTAAGCTCGGCTTTCGACTTCTTATCGGCTTTCACCTTCTTTAGGGCTTCCAGTAGTTCTTCCATCTTGCACTTATCATCCCCATCATTGAGTGCAACCTCATAGTCATCATCCAGGGGTTGATCTTTCTTCTTGCTCACTTCATTATCATTGTGCGACCCTGAGCTTTCCTCACCGTCATGAATGGAGATAACCTTTGACGGCCTTTGGTTTTTGTCCTTTGATCGAGCTTCAGACACGGGCTTTTCCAGTCGTTGACTGGGAGGAGCCCTATGCTGCGAGCCTTCAGGTCCATCCCCGTTAGGGGCCTTGCTGCCAAGCCTGTGCCGCAAGTCTTGCTCGGTCAGTTTCCTCCCAAGGCGGTCGAACACACTAGCGGCCTGTGAGTGCTCTCTATCATCCATTTCGGGGTTAGCTTCTTTCTCAGGGTTGCCGCCTTCTTTCCTGCCGTCTCCTGCACCGAAATCTAGCTTGGTGGGAGTCACCTTGCTAGCCTTTTTCGACCTTGCTGACTTTCTTTTCAAGGAGGCAATCCTCCTACTCATTCTCTTCATTTTTGCCTTCATCTCCTCGCGGGTCAGTTCTCCGCTTGGAAGATCACTTTCATCCTGCGTAGCGCCTTCCGGCGTCTTGGGGTTTTCAGTATTTTCGGGAATTTCTGACATCTCTCCTCTCTAAGATCAGTAATCCCCTCCTTCTAGCGCCAAAAAGTGTTGTGAGAGGAATTGGTACAACACCCCCAGAACCGTATAGCACAATTATAGGGATATCTATTACAACTACGAAAATCACGGATAGCTCTTAGGGGCTACCGTTAACATAAACTAAGAAAACAAATGAGAAACAAGTGTGTTTAAGGGCTGAGCTTGCAAAGAATCAAACAACGAGGCCGGAATTATGGAATTCCGTCCTGCAATTGCCCGGAAATATCTGTCACAAAGGTTACACGTGCCTCTCTTTAGAGTGTAGAACTCGTGAAAAATGATTCTCGTCCTTTTGCAAGGTGCCTACATACCCTATATTTATAGGGATCAAGCCCATGTAGTTCTTGATTTAGGACTCTGAAGAGATAAGCTCTTATCCCCTCGAGTTTAAGATAAAACAGCCTTCTTTCAGTAGTTATCCAGCGGTATCCCACTCCAAGTAGGTCACTTGAAGCCTTCATCTTGCACAATTATCCGAATATTCTTGAATTATCTTCCCCGATTGTAATTATCTCCATAATGCACGTATTTATCTCTTAATTCGTAGATAAATAATAGCTGATACACTCCCAATATGTCTCCACTTCGTCCTCCTAGAAACAAGGAAGAAGAGTCCTGTTTGAAGTCTGCCTGCCATTCTGCCCAGGCGGCGGAAGCCCTGCCAGCGGCATCCCCTAGCTGCGGCCCCATAACTGCAAGCCAGGACGCACTTAGCGGTAACCCCTAGCAGCGGTAACCCCTAAAGCGCCTTCAGGTGCAACCCCATTCTGATGGCAGCCTTCATTAAGTTTCCAATGTAAGTCCGTACACCTTCTTACACACCTTCAATGATCCACCCAGCCATGGTGAAGCCCATTATTCTTAACCAAACGACTCCAATAAGCCCAAGTGAAGCCCAAATAACATGATGGGCTATAAAATAAGCCCAGGGAGATTTTATGGCACAACACAAATATATGTGACTTTTTCAAAGAAGATCTCAAGGAAGGCAACATTTACCGTATTTCTAACTTTCATGTGAAAAAGTATAAGGGAGAAGAAAACAATAGAGCAATTCGAACTGAGAAACACATATACTTTGACAACTACACAAATCTGGTTTTAGATAAAAGAGATGCAAATATTTTCCCAAAGCATGCTTTTGATTTGTTTGATCTCGCTGATGCTTCAAAGTTTCTGACAGATCAACGCTTTCTCATAGGTAAACCGAACTAATAGCTCCATTTAGTTAGTTATAACAATAAGTGTTGAAGTGTTGATTGTAAACAATTTTTAGTTTACACAGATGTGGTTGGTGTCATAACAAACAAATACGTGGAACGTGTTTTCTCAAAAGATGACAATAGCAAATCACACATTCGATTTGTTATCACTGATGGAAGGTAACTATTCTACAACCTTTTTACACTCCAAATATTAGATTTAATGAAAAACACACCTGTTATATTGCAATTATTCCATTTACATTTCCATTAATAGTTGTGACATGAGGGTGACCTTCTTCAATGACCTTGCCGAGGAACTTGAGAAACAGTTAAAAAAAACCACTGAGGAACAAGTTGTGATTGTAATTGCATTTGCCAAAGTTCAGCAACATGAGGGTACTATACTCATTCATTGATCTGTACACTTGCCATCGTATTTATCAACAAATTGTAAAGCTTAATGTTAGGTCTGCCAATTTTTTTATATAGGATCAATCTGTTTGAAGAACTATCCGGCAACAAGGTTTTATCTAAACCCTGAGCACTATAGTGTCAACATTTTAAAGAAAAGGTTTACAATCACTAATTCAATACCACTCTTTCTTGACTATGAATTTAAAATATTAGGAATGACGCCAACTAATTCTTAATAGTTTGTTGCCTAGATTGGTCGCTTCTTCATCAAACAGAAAATGTGAGGTTGTCCAACAGGTTTTTGTCGAAGAAGTGATTGATGACAAAATCTACCAAATTTCTGAGATTAAAAAGTTCACTGCCGAATGCATTCAGGTTTTCATTTTCTGACAAAATACATTGTTCCAAGTACAACACATTATTTTTATATCTTATGTATTTAATTTACTAACCATTTGATGGCCAGAAAAAGTATAAATGCCAAGTCACTGTGAAGAAGGTCGAGGAGAAGACTAATTGGTATGATAATGTCTGTACCTCCTGTGCTGAAGAGGTGGACATTCTTGATGGAAGATATAAATGTCTGAATTGTAAAAGAAGTATCCCCTTTCCCGACAAGAGGTATTTATCCAGTTAAAATTCTCATATAATTTTCAAATCCGTGCTGTACAGTCTTTAAAAGTTAGAGGCTTATTCTTATAATGAACAGATTTCGATTGGCTACTGTCTGCAACGACTCAAGTGGTTGTATTGGGATTGTGTTTCCTGATGAAGAGATACAAAGAATCACCGGAAAGAATGTTTTTGACATTGAGAATGACGAATCTCAGGTAAGTAATAATCATTTACTATTTTTATGTATTGATTAGTGTACGCATGCACATTTCATATCCTAACTGGTTCTTTTGTCAAAATTTAACAACATCAAATACAGGTTGGCGATGCAATATCATTTCCTCCCGTGCTCAAGGAATTTGAAAAGAAAGAATTCATTGTTACCTTGATCATAGGTGAGAGCAATGTCGAGAGCAAAAGTAATGTTTACGTTGCTCATTCAATTGACGAGCCTCCTGAAATGCTCGGAGACCACGTTCCTGGTGAAGTAACCTCTCTGACCTCCAAGCAAGACTCTATGGCTGTGGTAAGTACTTACTATACATTTGGCAAAATTTAACTAATTACAAGCTGTATTGTCTATTTTATTTATAATGTCAAATACAAATTAAATTTTTCATCTCACTACAGGATTTGAATGAAACATTAAATCGTGCAACTGATAGTCCAGCAACTGAGAAGTCAACAAACAAGCAGAGGCCACGCAAGAGAACTGAACATGTGGCATTCAACACAGATGAAATTGTTACAATGACCAAGCGTAAAAACATCAAGAAAGACAGTGTAAGTCATGTTGAATAGTCATTCAGCTGTGTCATTATAATCTTGCCATTTTGTTTATTTCACTCCTGAGTATTTAATAGAGATACAAATTGTATTGCAGGATTAGAACCTCCATTTTATGGAATCAATGTTCAGCAGAGGAAAATATGCCAGCAGCTGTTATGGGCCTTTTGTTTGATACCTATTTCTATATTCGAATCATTTTGGCAGACATTATTTTCTGCTGAACAGAGTACTCCTATTAATTGTTCTGCTGAACTTCTTTTGACACAATGTTTAAGTGTAATGTCTTTCATACAGTGGACAAGCTCCAATTGAATGCGTTTCTGTGATTTGCCATTTCTCATAAGTATGTGCTGCTATTTTCGATTAATGAAAGTAGCAATATAACATTTAAGAATTCCATCTCTACAATAATTTCTATACACGATTTTGGGTACTGTTAACTACTGCACCTTAGACATCAATGAAATTTCAATCCTAATAGATTTGAATTTCTTATCTGCACCCAAGCTAACAAAACAGTACTATTAATTACAAGCAATTTTTTGTTATTTGTTGAACAAAGAGTGACTTCTTAAATAGACATAGTATCCAACTCATTAGCCAGACAACGCAAACACAAACCATCAAGATGGCTCCACCTAAGTACGATTCGTTCAAGGATTTGAGGAAGGGGAAATATGATTGGAAGGTTCAAGCAAGAGTAATGCATGTATGGAGAGGCTTCACTAAAGCGAAACAAGTTTTCAAAAGCTTCAACATTTTACTGGTGGATAGTAAAGTAAGTGTTACATTTCGAACTTATTTTTTTCGCAGCGCATTTGAAATATATATCTAACTTGAAAATACTTCCCTCTTTTCAAAGCGTGTACGCATTCATGCATTTGTTCCTGGATCTGAGGCTGATGAACTTGCTGAAATTCTAGAAGTTGGCAAAGCTTACTTGATAGAGAATTTCACAGTAAATGATTACACCTTGGATGACAAATTTCGATGTGTTTGGAAGGATATACAGATCGTTTTCGATAGTCAAACTAAAATCACACTGTTGGACGAAAAAGCTGTTAACATTGAAAATTATGTCTTTGATTTCTTTGATCTATCTGACCTTCCTTCACTATCAAAGCAGAACATGTATCTCACTGGTAAGATTTATGGTTCCTTCTACTTTTCAGTCTTTTTTCTGCTTCGACTTAACTTAATCTTTCTTGCAAATTAGATGTCATTGGAGTTATGGAGAAACCAAAACCTCTGGCCAAAATACGAAATAGACATGGTATATTGCAAGACCAAATCAAATTTAGAATCACTGATGGGAGGTGGGTGTTCACAGAAGGCACATATTCTATTTATACTACTTTAAGTTGCTATACCCAAACACAACTTCATAATGTTCTCATGTGCAGCAAATATGTGAAAGTAACTTTCTGGGATGAGTTTGCTGTAAGATTCTCGAAAGCACTGAAACCAAATTTGGAATGGCCGATTATCATTGTCATTGGGAGTGTTCGAGTACAAGAGTGGAAAGGTAATTATGAGTTCTAATGCACACATCTCCTCTACTAATATAAAGTACTACTCTGTCGATGCTTAATTTGGATTCCAATATTTTAACCTTAGACGAAATCGGAATAGCTAATGCGAGTGCAACAAACTTTTATCTCAACTGTAACCACCGGAAAGTGGCTGAGATCAGAAAGAGGTAACTTCTATCTGATAAACTAAATAAACACCAACAGCCAGTTAACAAGCATTAGCGATATTTGTATCCTATTCTTATAAAAAGCAAATTTTTGGCAGGTTGTCAAACAAATCATTTCCAGCCACCAACCTGGATTATGGAAGTAACCCAAGTACAAATACATTTAAAGTGCAAGCCATTAAAGATTTCAAAGAGGATAAGATTCAGGTTTGACGCTGTAGCTATTACAAGCTGATTTCACTTTCAACAGTTCTCAAATCTTTTTCTAATTTATGGGAAAAATTCATATGCAGAAGGAGGTTTTCTGTCAAGTCAAAATCAGGAAAATACAGAATGTTAGCAGGTGGTTTGTGAATGTTTGTACCTCATGCTACAAAGAAACAGAGTTTACGGACAACATCTACAACTGCAAATACTACGATAGGACAGGGTCATATCCAGATAAGAAGTAAATATGAGAATTGCTCTACAACTGCAAATACGTTTACAGTTGCATGTTATAACTGTATTGAACTAACAATGCAATACAACAGATTCCAAATTTGTATTTTCGCTTCGGACGAAACAGGTGCAATTGATATTCAGCTAGAAGATCGTGAAGTTCGCACACTAATTGGAAAAACTGTCTTCAGCATTATTGATGAGGTAAAACTCCACATCAATACATTGTACTGACATTTTAATTTCCATTCTAAATGATGACATTTAAATTAATTGGCATCACAGGGACACACCGATCAAACTATACCACTCCTGTTAAAGAATTTGGAGAACAAAGACTGCACAATCAAGCTACTCATAAGCAAAGAAAATATAACTGAGGGATACCCTATTTATAATGCAGAAGACATAATGGAAGGATTTAGTGTTCATGATGACAGTGAAGATGAAAGTATTCCACATCCAATCGAACAGATGCAAACTGAGGTATGTTTATGCTTACTAATTATCTTGATCTTATGTATCTGAATAAATTCTCATCTAGCATTACTTAAAACCTCTCTCTCCTAAACAGCCATCTTCATCAAGCTACCATCTGGACACTCTTTCTGGCATAAGCAACACACCGAACGAGACAAATTGAGGCACTCAGATGTTTCGACGAGAATCAAGTGTAACCTTTATTCCTAAGTTTAGTATGTTTCACCTAAAGACATTAAGACATCATGACTTTTTACTATTAGAAAGCATGCCAATTTGTGTCTAAATTTGTTATTAAGAATCATGTTCAACAATCACTGTAATATGTCTTGCCAGTGAATGCCTATTGTTTCCTATTTACAAATGCAGCAATGATAGATCATAACAACCTCATCATAATTTTATCAGTCATCAAATACTAAAACAAATAACTTCTGTTTGCCCATACATTAATTAAAGACTTGGTTAGGACACATTTTTGATGACACAATGTACTAATAATTTGTTTCATATCTGAATCAATAGTTAACCAAGCAAACAGATTATACTGCAGTCTCACATTTCTCCACTGCAAGTTTAAAATCTTTGTATGAATCCTTAGAACACTTGAATATGCATCTGTCACCAACTGAAAGCTCTAAATCATCACGTAACTGCAACCACCCTTTGTGAATTGTTGCACGTTTCCAGTCAGCTCTGTGTTTTATTTCAAGTCTCCAAGAACGATCACCCTCATACACATTAATGTAATCAGTTTTTCCCCACTGATTCCAATTCTTCCTGAATGCAGCTGGTATGTCCTATAGAAAATTATAAAAATAGCTGAGAATTAATGGGAACACATACCAAAACTGCAATCAGAATTCTAAGAAATTAGTTATAATTACCACTCCATGGCAATATTGTAGCATATGGAAAGGTTGAATTGTAATTTCAAAGCTGTCTGCCATGTATGCCTCATCAGATGTTTCTACTGAATCGACATACATAAAAACAAAATAAGATTAACCATACTAAATCGTTTTAGGTTTTTTCTATACTAACAGCTGCAAACCATATTCAAGCAGTTTTAATATAGCAGTTTTTTGTATACTTTTACCTTTTGATATAGGTGTCCCAGTGAATATAATCTCCACAAGTTTGTCATCAAAAACAGCTATATTAAAACGAAACTGTCCATCATATGTGAACAACAACATATGAAACGAGTTCAAATCAGCTACTCCCAACAGTTTGCACATATCAGCCAGCCCCATTAGCTTATTAGATTTCACTGAATATCGACCATCAAATGATTGACCACTACTTAATATGAAGGTAAAGAACTTTTCTATTTTCCCACCACAGAGCTCCACAAATTGCGGAGGTACATCCTGTCCAAAAAATTTTAATCAAACAATACAGTTACTGACAAATAATGAGACAAGTAGAAAATATTATGATACACCGAACATGATATTTTATTAACATCATAACATACTATATCATTGACAACACGCTGAAGGTTGTTAGTGAAGTGGACAAACTTCCAGCCATGATCACGGACCTTTGCTGAAATTTAAAGACAAACTCATTTTAATAGATTGATAGAATAGACCAAACCACACATGAAAAACAAGTGCTTACGAAGAAGAGCATTTCCAGTTTGGAAATGATGAAGAATCATAGGATATTCGATTTCACAACAATCAGCGCCTAAAATATACAGATTCAAATCAAACCGTCCATAATATTCAAATACTAATACTTCCCCTCCCTTGAACGCAAAATGCCTATAAAAAATGGACATCCCTTTCATTAGCCCTGTATTCTTATCATAATCAATTGGTAGATTATAACCCGTTCTGAGCTTCAACTCAAACTCTGGAGGGAGCTTATCTCCATACTTCAGCTTAAAATCAGAAGGTAGCATCTACAATAAAGCATAATAAGGATTTAATAAAACAGCACCATTAAACTACCATTGAAAATAAGATTCATGTTCTTTAATACAAATACTACCATCACATTCAAGCATATCTCCTTACGGCTGAGAACTTTGATAAATTTAGGCGCCACAAAGCCTGTTCGTTCCATTTTCACCTATTTGCCCTGTAAACAATGATAATCTGTTAGAAGAGATCTATACGAAACTATTTCTGAAAGATTATAGCATGCAACTTTCAACCTCTATTCCTATATATGAATTAAATAGACAGTAACCTAAAGAAAGGATGCTCTGCTTTTTGTATTCTTTACCTTGAGAACTCTGTATGGTAACTCACAATGTCAATTCTGACTCCCTAGCTCTGCAGGCCAGTAAATACTTGCTCCACAACTGAAACACTCTTTATTATTTGTGGTTAGTGGTTGTCTTAATGTCCAAAATTTTAAATATTTGCATTAATATGCATTACAGCTACAACTGATACAACACAGCCCAGCTTATCTTCTCCAAATGTTAAACAAACCCATTCGAAATGAATGATAATTTTAATATAATTTTTGTTCACTTAAATTATGTTTTGCTTAAATCGAGCACAATCAAACCACATTATGAATTACTTATATATTTCTAAGTTGAGCATTGCAAATTGTTTGATAAACAATGTTAAGGCCAAAAAGCTGAACTGAGGAATAGTTTAAAGCGACGAAATATAAGTGCAAGTTCAAAATCTAACAAGCCCAAACAGCAGCATTAGAAATGTCATAGGAAATAAAATGTGAAACAAATCGAAAATAACGCAACATCCAAACTTCTGACTGGAGTTTTTTAATAGTCAAATTACAGAAATTAGAATCAAGTGCTTGCGAAAATGCATTTTCCACCAAACGTCAGCTCTAAGTCAGCCCTCCGCCTTTTAAACTAGCACACTGAAACGGTCAACCGACATTACCGGACATTCAAAAACAAGTTGGTCCCCTGCATTCAAGCCCAAATCCTCTCGCAAATGCTGCCATCCACCTTCTATCGTTGAGCAGTAGTAGTTATTCCTCCGACAGATATGAAGCATCCAACATCCATTTCCCGAATAAACAAAAATTGTTTGGAATTTGTCCCACATTCTACAAAGATTTCTAAATTCATTTGAGATTTCCTGCGTTATATTATAAATGATTTAATGAAAAACATAAACATGAACACCAGAGTCCCACTAAATATAACACATTTACAGAACAATACGGGATAGTAAACAACTTACAATAAGATCACAGTCCGTGGACATATGTCGCTTTTCAACAGTGATTTTGAAGTGCAAACTAACTGGTTTCAATACTGAAGAATCATGTGAATCACCTTCTACAATGTGCAAAAAGATAATTGTTAAACTAACTGGTTTTTCTCACTAAACAAAAAAAATCTACAGTGGAACTATTTACCTGATGATAGTGGATGTCCAGGAAACACTATCTCACACAATTGTTCATCAAAAGCCGTAATCGACACGACTGAGTCAACTTCATAAGTAAACAACAACATATGCAATGCAGGCATAGCAGTTAGTCCTAAACTATCAGATAGGAATCCCAATCCTTTGAATTTGCGAGATGTGTGACAATATGAACAGGAAAACTTCTTGCCATTGCTGATAACATATGTCATTGGTTCAGAAAAAGAAAATGCACAGCATATCAAGAATGCATCTGGAGGTGCCTGTTAAAAGAACTTCAGTTATTATAAGCTTCTGACCTTATGCATTTTACTACAGTGTAGCACATTTTTACTTACAATTTCATCAAAAGTAGTTGTTCGCTCTAAATTGAACCAAACAAATCTCCAACCTCCATCACCCAGAGTGACTACATGTAATACAAATTTATTAACACCAGTTTGAAGTGGTAGCAAATCGTCAAACAAATTAAATTATTTACAAAAACATAACCTACCTATTCGAGAGGAACTTTGTTGCAAATAATGAACAATATCAGGGTAGCGGATCTCAGAACAATTAGTACCCAATATATAAACATTAATATTATATCTTCCAAAGTATTCAAACAACAGAATTTCACCCCCTTTGAGCTCGAACTGCTTAAAAAACCACATTAGGCCCTTCAAAATACCTTTACTCTTATCAAACTTAACCGGAATAATGTAACCATTCCGCAATTTCAAGTGCATATCCTCATGTAGTCGGTGAGCATATTTCGCACAGAAAGTATGAGGAAGACTCTGTCACAACAAGATTTGACCTACTTAAAACACTAATTTACAATAAGATTTCAACGACTTAAAACAGTACGCAGTTATTTGAGGAAAGGGATCAGATTATACCAATTCATCAGAGGAAGTGTCCATGTGGCTCATTTTCCAGCAAAATTTGTCAGCCACAAGTCCAGAGGATTCCATTTTTTCGGAAGAGTATAATCTGAAAAGATAAGAAAGTATTGAGATGAATGATTAATTAAAATCTAATAGTAAAGGAGCCCAATTGACTTATAGAGATGAGAGCACTTGGTAAAATAAGCTGAGTTCACAGATCGATCTTCAGGCTTCGAACTCCATATCGAACAAAGCGGCCTCTTGTGCGATGGAGATGTCTGAAAAAATTAGGTATTGTAGGTTATATAAAACACATACGCTGTATTATCCCAAACAGGAAAGGGGCATTTTCTTAAAAATAATTAAATTATAAATGTAATGACACATTTAAACTTATGGCATTAAACTTTTATAAAGTTTTATTACATGGAATCCTAAAAAGTAATTTGAAGATCCATTTATGTTTGTGAAAAAATATTTAAAAAGATTTTTGGCTTAAAGTGAGTATCGTATGGTATCCAAATTCAAGTCATCTACTTAAGGATACCTTGCAAATTTGATCAATTATTTATGTTTAGGTATTAAACATTTTTTGCAAATTATTTATGTTTAGGTATCAATTATTTTGCTTAAAGTGAGTATCGTATGGTATCCAAATCATTTGTTCTCAGAAATTTTTTCCAATACCTAAGCTGAAGAAAATATTGTTTCTCATAAATTACAAACCGCTATGTTGTTTCAATTGTTTTCGCAATATTCATCATCTTCAAATTACTTTTTTTTTCGTTTTCTTATTCAATTATTGTTTTTCGTTTTCTTTATCACAAAAGATTAAGGACAAAAATATCATTATTCTCTATTGTTTTATATAATTTGAAAAAAAATGGTATGCTCTTTTTTCGCATCTGTATGTTTCATTTTACGATGATCAATAAAACGTTTAGGATAAATGGATATATGTTTAATTTCAAAAAATATTCATATGACAATAAAAAAATTGTTTGGACTGACATATAAAATCTAAATTAATCATTAAATCAACATTTCACAATCAATATTTAACACTAACCATGCGTAGCGGGCAAAAATACTAGTAAGTAATATATTTGGATTCACCGTATACAGAGCGTGAGTATGTTTGATTTTTTGAATAAAATTGAAACCAGAATTGCATGTCTTTGATCTTAAAAATCGAAAATCTAATTATTATCATAATCTCGGTTTTGATTTCAAAAATCTTATTCAATTTCTATCTATTCGATTTCGGTTATAAAACCGCCTCATGAAAAAAGACTTACATGATTAAAAATATATACTAGTATATAATATTACGCAGGAAAAGCGTGAGTCTGTTCGATTTTCGAATAAAACCTTAATCGGAATCGCAAATCTCTACGATTTTAAAAATCAAAAATCTTTAATTATAATCGTAATATCAAATTCGATTTTGAGAATCTTAACTCGATTTTTATCTAATTGTTATAAAACCGCCTCATGAAAAAGGAGTTACATAATTGAAAATATATGGTAAATAATTTCTTCTTTATATGAAAAAAACCTATAATTAGTTCCTGATATTAGAGTATGTAACAACAATTCTGGCATCAATGTAATGCAAACTACTTAGCCAAAAGAATGTAATTGATACTGAATGAAAGCAATAACACCTATTTCACCGGATCAAAGTCGCACTTAGTTCGAGTTTAAAAGCCATTGGATCATATCGGAGAAGATCAAATGTGAAGCACTAGAAGGCTCATATATTTGTTTAATGACTGTGTTATATACGGCTCCCCTGGTATCTCTCATTTCTTTTAGTCTCTTTTTGACTTATTCGAAATACATTTTGAAGTGCATATAAAATATAATTTCATAACTTTTTCTTGAAATTTTTCTTTTTGCTATAAAAATTTAGATAGTAAATATTTATTCAGAAAAAATTCAAAATAGTTTATCAAATTATGTTTTACGAGAGCAATATAATACATGTTGAGATTTTATTCTCTAATATAAACAATTGAAGAGGACGGAGGGACAGCGTGATCGGGATGAAAGCTGAGCTGATGAATGCTTTAAACAAACAAAAATGAGATTGAAAGTCAAACCTCACAGTTCAATGATGAGAAAATCACCTTCAAGGATTAATTTCGGAAGAACTAGTGCCAACTGCGAAGATCCTATTGTTATGCCTAAAATTCAACATGAACTTCACTGATGGGCTAGGCCCATATATAAGATGAAGATATGGACTTACGTACTAAAGATTGGGCTCGACAATATGTAGGCGCGCCCACATATCTGACTACGTCCAGAAGAACCTCTAGTAAGGGCGCGCTTTAGGTGGAAAACTATTTTGGGCTGACATATTCAAGATTGGGCTGGATCACATGACAGGCCGCGCCCACTTGCCATGACGCGTCCACATGCCAGGCCGCGCCCACTTGCCAGGCCGCGACCACATGCCAGGCCGCTCCCACATGTCTGGTTGCGCCCACATCCCAGGCCGCGGCCACATATCAGGTTGTGCCCACATGTCTGGCTGCGTCCACATTTCAGGCCGTGGCCACATTTCATGCCGCATCCACATGATGTCAGGCCGCGCCCACATGCCAAGCCGTGGCCACATGTCAGGCCGCGTCCACATTTCATGCTGCGTCCACATGATGTCAGGCCGCGCCCACATGCCAGGCCGTGGCCACATGCTAGGCCGCGTCCGCATATCAAGCCGTGTCCACAAATCTGACAGCAACCACATATCTGACCGCACCCAGAAGGACCTCCATGTGGGCGCGTCCTGATTGGAGGGAGAAGACACATCTCAGCTTTTTAAGGAAATGATTTATATGAAGACCGACTTCATGGGCCAGGCCCACAAAAGAAGACCTGGTTGGGCCAGAAGAATCAAGATCAACCCGATTTAGAAGTGACCCTGTAGAAAGATAGGGCGCGCCCTATCTTTGGGCGCGCCATCTTGTCGAAGACAGTTCAGTTAGCAATGGTTCAGAAGGACAGAAGGAGATGCTTTTGTTTAGGAGGACGCCCTTAAGCATAAGTAAATCAAACTGTTGAATTGTAGAAGGCCCTACCTTGTAGTCTGAGAAGTTGTCCTCCTTGGGAGGTGGAGGTAGAATAGAAGACGCGCCCTGAAAGGCTCTATCTCTGTAGTCTGGTGGGTTGTCCCTGTCGGGGAGTGGAGTAGTGTCCATGCATTTGGGGTAAGCCTTGGGTGCTCGATAGTCTACAAGGCTCAAGGCTATGCCTCATCGTATTGGGCCCTTTTCGGGAGGAAGATTCTAGAAGGGGAGGCCCAGCCCGCATGGGTCTCTTGGGAGAAAGAACTACGTGTCGGCTTGATCCCCTATAAATAGGGGTACGTAGGCAGATTGTAGGCATCGATCATTCTTGAGAGCTATTCCAGTTAGCAATCTTGAACCCTTTGCTTACAATTGCAGCCGCATCCAAAACAAACAACCAACCACTTCCTACATTCTCGCCAACAAGAATCTTGATCCACGCCGTGAACCTCATCTTTGTTAACCTACCAGTTTTCTACGTTAACAAATTGGCGCTAGAAGGAGGGGCTAGTTCAAGATTTTCCATCAAGGAGAAAGATGTCGAACCACGGCGAGAGAACGCCCGGCGGGAACCAGAACCCCGATCTTAGATCCAGAGGAGACAACGTTGGAAAGACAAGCAACACCGGACGGACGGACGACATCACGTTCGGGGACACCCCCCAAGAACAGGCAATTGTGATAACAGATAGAGACAACGTCAGTCTACGACGGCCGATCGCCTGGTCGCCGCCAATCATGGTGAGTAACGATGAATTATCTAAGAAGTTCATTCAGAGGGGATAGATAATGGGATCGAAGGAGAAGTACGTTATGAATGAGATAAAGACGAGATCGAAGGAGAATTCCGTGATGAAGGAGAAGAAGACGGGATCGAAGGAGAAGTCTGTCATGAAGGAGAAAAAGACGAGATCGAAGGAGAAGCCCGTTATGAAGGAAAAGAAGACGGGTTCGATGGAGAAGCATGTTCAGAAGGGAAAGACAACGGTAAGCATGGTTGTTTGTTATCGATATTGAACAAGGCACGGTTGTGAGGGCGAAAGATGAAGGCAAGATCGGAGTGAAGGTTCTAGAGGCCAACACATGAGGGAAGCATGATTTTTAGATCTGGAGACTTTCTTAGGGTTTCAGAAGGAAGCAAGTCCCACGGCTGGCACAATGTATCGATGAGCGCGCCTCCCCCTGACTGGGCGCGCCTAAGGTAAATATTCTTCTTGTACTTGTGTACGGTATATTGTGTTAGTCGGGTCCTTTGCAGGGAGGAAGAATGTTAGTTTAGGCGCGCCTTCCCCTGACTGGGAGCGCCCTGAGGTAAATACTCTTCCTGACACTTGTATACGATATGTTGTATTGGTTGTATCCCTTGCGGGGAAAAGGTATGTTAGAATGTGCACCTCCTTCTAACATGGCACACCTTAGGCACAGACACGCTTTACTTCAATCTCATAGATGCTCAAGTCAACCAAATAACTCGACAACAGACATCGGCAATCTTCTCGTTCCATCATCAACTCATCATCAAATCTTGCTTCGTTGTCGAATCTCCTTGCACCATCAAATCTTGCCATGTCATCGAATCTCCTTGCTCCGCCGCCAAGTGACCTCATAGCTAAAGGGGAATCCCATCTACGACGCGTGTCCAACCTAATATCCAGAACATTCCAGGGATCGAGGCTATCGACATCAACACCCTCAGGATTATCTCGACACCACTTTGATGGAGGAAAAACGTCACCTCCAGTCAAGAATCAGCCTTTGCCGAAGTCATCAAGGATCCTTCGCTCGTCAACTACAAGAACACAACCTCGGGAGACGAGAACAATCTTCCAGCCCGGAACATAGAAGCAGACGTCAAAATCCAAGCAGAGACAATATTACCTATTGAAGAAACTACACACCACCTCGGGACTATGATGAAAGATCTAATCATTGGACACATTTGGTTGCGTCAATAGAACACATCTTTAAAGCCAACCAACAAAGGACTCTTCCGAAGCCCAGCTCCATTATCTTCCTGGTAGATGATGGAAGTTCATGAACAAATGTGTGACAATCACTCGGGGGGTAGTTCACTTGCTCTAAAGATCCTGAGGCAATGGTTCCAGTCGAGGTTGAAGCAGGTTCTTTAAGGAGAGACAACTTTGAGCAGGAGGCAAACGAAGTTAATCAGAGGCTTCACCCCCGATATGGTGGAAGAAGTCAGAAGCGAGTCACAGCTCAGGAAGCGGCATATTAACGAAGAACAACTCGATTCTACAATAGCAAGGTCAAGGCCAATCCTTTGAATAGGGGAGACCTAGTGCAGGATGATGTCAGGGATGAAAGTGCCAAATCATGGAGTGTTCGGTGCTAACTAGGAAGGACCCTATCGAATCAGATGTGGACTCTTTGGAGAGACACATTGCTTGGAGCACTTGCCGGGAAAGCTCGTCTCGGCGGTATATATTGTGGAGGATTGTGAGAGAAGACTTAGGGCAAGCTCCATGTTACAGGTTGAAGGCTGAAGTCCCCGAACACACTCCGGGCTATAGGTCGGAGACTCAGGACAAGCTCCGAGTATAGGTAAGAGATCCAGGACAGGCTTCGAGTGCAGGTCGGAGACACAAGATAAGTTCCGAGTTCGGGTCGGAAACCCTGGACATGCTCCTAGATACAGGTTGAAGGCGCAAGACAAGCCCAAGGCTACAGGTCGAAGACCGAAGATCCAGAACAAGACCGAGAATGCAAGTCGAAGCCCAAAGACCTAGAACAAGACGCGGGATGTAAGTTGAAGACCGAGGACAAATACCAACATATAAGTTGTTGACCTGGACAAAACTATGAGACCTGAGACGAGCTATGAGTAAAATATTGGAGGCCAGAGGTATAATATGCACTTAATATCTTGGAGACGACCTTTGTTCTAGGCGCTCATTCAGAAATGATCAAAACTTCAAAATACCATTACAAGGCATTCAACTAGCCGGGAGAGAAAGTTACCAAAAAATCAACAAGCACTTGATGGAGGCTGCTTAGAATGTGGTCGCGCCCACTTATTTGGCTCCTCCAAGAAGACCCAAAATCTGGGAGCGCCTTGATGGAAGGAAGACATGAGATTGCCTGATGAGACAAATCCACTAGAAAACCAGAGATATGTTGTTTGGGCCCGGACATGGTCAGAATTAGGCTGCTAAGTAAGTGGGCGCGCCCACTTAACTGGCGCCGCCCACTTAACTGGCGCCTCCATGAAAGACCTCCAATCACTCGGTTGTTAGGCCTCCAATCATATGTGGCCGTGCCCATATATCTGACTGCGCCCAGAAGGACCTCTGATGCGGCGCGCCCTGTTTTATACGAAGACCTGCTTTATGGGCCAGGCCCACGTGGATGATGAAGGAAGACTATGTTGGGCTGACATGTTCAAGAGTGATCTAAATCATATTGGCGGCGCCCACTTGTCAGGCCGCGCACACTTGTCAGGCCTCGTTCACCTGTCAGGTTGCGCTCACATGTCAGGCCGCGCCCACATGTCAGGCCTTGGTCACCTGTCACGCCGCGCCCACCTGTCAGGCCTCGGCCACCTGTCAAGCTGCGCCCACATGTCAGGCCTTGGCCACTTGTCCAACCGCGTCCAGAGGGACCCTTGTTGAGGGCGCGCCCTGTTGTAGGAAGAAGACATATTTGACTGATTCTACATAAATATGGTTTACATGAAGATTAGAAGAGCGGGAGGGACCATGAGGCGCCCCCAATTAGCCTATAACTCAAACGTCTGCAGAGTTGAGATCCTTGTTCAACAATAATTGGAAGAATTATCTTCACCATCAGGGTGCGCCTCATCCTCATCTAAGGCGGGGTAGAAGGTATGAGCATCGGCTTCAACAACATCGTCTTCCTCGACTCAACCACTTCAGCATCGGCTTTACCATCATCGTCTTCCTCACAGTTCAATGATGAGAAAATCACCTTCAAGGATTAATTTCGGAAGAACTAGTGCCAACTACGAAGAACCTATTGTTATGCCCAAAATTCAACAAGAACTTCACTGATGGGCTAGGCCCATATATAAGATGAAGATATGGACTTACGCACTAAAGATTGGGCTCGACAATATGTAGGCGCGCCCACATATCTGACTACGTCCAGAAGAACCTCTAGTAAGGGCGCGCTTTAGGTGGAAAACTATTTTGGGCCGACATATTCAAGATTGGGCTGGATCACATGACAGGCCGCGCCCACTTGCCAGGATGCGTCCACATGCCAGGCCGCGCCCACTTGCCAGGCCGCGACCACATGCCAGGCCGCGACCACATGTCTGGCTGCGTCCACATTTCAGGCCGTGGCCACATTTCATGCCGCATCCACATGATGTCAGGCCGCGCCCACATGCCAAGCCGTGGCCACATGCCAGGCCGTGGCCACATGCTAGGCCGCGTCCGCATATCAGGCCGTGTCCACATATCTGACAGCAACCACATATCTGACCGCACCCAGAAGGACCTCCATGTGGGCGCGCCCTGATTGGAGGGAGAAGACACATCTCAGCTTTTTAAGGAAATAATTTATATGAAGACCGACTTCATGGGCCAGGCCCACAAAAGAAGACCTGGTTGGGCCAGAAGAATCAAGATCAACCCGATTTAGAAGTGACCCTGTAGAAAGATAGGGCGCGCCCTATCTTTGGGCGCGCCATCTTGTCGAAGATAGTTCAGTTAGCAATGGTTCAGAAGGACAGAAGGAGATGCTTTTGTTTAGGGGGACGCCCTTAAGCATAAGTAAATCCAACTGTTGAATTGTAGAAGGCCCTACCTTGTAGTCTGAGGAGTTGTCCTCCTTGGGAGGTGGAGGTAGAATAGAAGACGCGCCCTGAAAGGCTCTATCTCTGTAGTCTGGCGGGTTGTCCCTGTCGGGGAGTGGAGTAGTGTCCATGCATTTGGGGTAAGCCTTGGGTGCTCGAGAGTCTACAAGGCCCAAGGCTAGGCCTCATCGTATTGGGCCCCTTTCGGGAGGAAGATTCTAGAAGGGGAGGCCCAGCCCGCATGGGTCTCTTAGGAGAAAGAACTACGTGTCGGCTTGATCCCCTACAAATAGGGGTACGTAGGCAGATTGTAGGCATCGATCATTCTTGAGAGCTATTCCAGTTAACAATCTTGAACCCTTTGCTTACAATTGCAGCCGCATCCAAAACAAACAACCAACCACTTGCTACATTCTCGCCAACAAGAATCTTGATCCACGCCGTGAACCTCATCTTTGTTAACCTACCAGTTTTCTCCGTTAACACCTATCTTTATCGAGTAAAGGGTGATATATGTATTTCAAGTTTGAGAACGATGCACTTTTTGTAAAAGTGACAGAGAATTGAAAATCCATCGAGTAAAGGGTGTTGCAAGTTAATTTGTTTGGAGGCCTAGATAGTAAACACTAAACAGTGAAGTAGGGCTGCTCATCGGTTGTCCAACCTGTTGGAACCAATCCAACCCAACTCTAAACTGGGCCGACTAAACCGACCCATTTAAAACTGTGGGCCAATTGGTTGATTTCTGGTTGAGCCGTTTATAATAAGTTGGGTCAAAATATATATATTTTAAAAACCTTAAACCAACCCAACCCGACCCAATAAATTAAGCAGCCCATTCATATCTACTGCACTATTATTACTAAAGCCCGATTTAAAACCTAGTATTAGAATTTGTGGCAAAATGAATTTAGTCCGGCTAGTTTAAGCTGTGATGACATGCTTCGGTTAATTTGCATTGGCACGGAGCCACAGTACCTGGCTAATTTGCATTTGCATTGTAGTTAAGGCACATGATTTCAGGATATTCCTTATGTTTTGACTTGCAAGTTGCAACTACAGAATAGTAGATTTCAATGTCTTGCACTCTTGTTGATATTTTGCATCTGTGTAGTGTTGAGTGTACAACTTAATGTTGTGCTACATAAACACTTACTTTTTACAGCAAACCAACATATGAACTAAAGCACACTCAACATTCGACAACTAGGATATTATCTTTTACAACCCGATCAACCCTACGCTAACCAACCCATCATGTCATACAATTAATGAGATTGGGATTTTAAATTTTTTTATAATTGATGGGTTAATATTTTGTAACCCGTACTAAAAGAGTTGGGTTGCTTAAATGGCCGAAACTGGCCCAACCCATCCCATGAGCAGCCCTGCAATGAAGAGTAAAAAGTCATAGAAAAATGGAAGACATGACTCCAAAACGTTAAAGTATATTGTAGGTTTCGAGGTTCGAATGCAAAAGACTTTGCTTCTGTTATCTTTCTTCTTTGCTTAATGTACTTTTGTCATATCGGAGGTGCCCAACTGCCCATATAAAGTTTATAAGCCGAAACCATCATCAAGAATTCTGAGGCCATCATTTAGGTCATAAGATTTTTGATTCACACAGAAACAAACTTTACAATAATAAAGAGAATCGCCGTGGTAATTCTGACAACAAGTACTTACAGCAACAAACACGACAGATATTTCCAAAGACCGAACTTGTTTACTCCCTCCGTCCCCCTCAATTGTTTACATTGGAAGGGGACACGGAGACCAAGACAATGTATGAAAAATGAGCAAAGTTAGATGAAAAGTGGGTAAAATGGTAGGACCTATCAATATTTAATAATAGATTTGAGATAGTGGAGAAAAGTAGTGAGTGTAATAGTAGTTTTATTGTTAAATATGAGATAGTAGAGGAAGATAGTGGGTATAATGATGAGAAAAATTTACTATTTATAATAACGTAAAGAAATGAGAGGGACATCCTAAAATAGTAACTGTAAAGAAATGAGAGGGAAGAGAGAGTACTTGATATTGAAGGAATACTAGAATCATTTTACATTTCTTTTTCAAGCAGTACTCAAATATTAAAGGACGAATACTACTAGCTAGAGCATCATAATTAGTGTTCACATCCGTAACCCCACCATAATCATACTCCCTCTGTCCCTATCAAATCTTTACAGTTACTATTTTATTTTGAGATGTCCTTCTCATTTCTTTATGTTATTATAAATAGTAAGTTTTTCTCATCATTACACCCACTATTTTCCCCTACTATCTCATATTTAACAATAAAAACTACTACTCCCTCCGTTTCAAAATGCATGACGCTTTGACTTTTTGCACGTAGTTTAAAATCTTTTGACCATGTACTTATATTTATTATTTTTGAAATTTTATTTTTCTAAATAAAAGTATATAGTCAAAATTTTAAAATATAATTTTTTTTAAAAGAAATGATGATTCTAGGTACTTGGTCAAAACACTTTGAAATGAGTGTAAAAAGTCAAAGCGTCATACATTTTGAAACGGAGGGAGTATTACATTTACACTCACTACTTTCCTCCAATATCTCAAATCTATTACTAAATATTGATGGGTCTCACCACTTTACTCACTTTTCATCTAACTTTACTCATTTTTCTTACATTGTCTTGGTCTTCGTGTCTCCTCCAATGTAAACAATTGAGGGGGACGGAAGGAGTATCTTATTACTCATAATAGTAGCACACGGCAATAAGTTGAAGATAAGATTTTGGTAAATCTATAACACAGAGTTAATCTTGTCATCTTTGATGAAAGATGCTAACCATTTTATTAGCGACCGGGCCTGCTCACAATTCGGGTTGAACAAATGAAAAACATGACCCATCCCCATTGTCTCCACAATCTCAACGTCTCCTTTCCACTCGCTCTTTTTTAGTGCCTCGTAATAACTCCAACCTCTTGTTCTCATAATATCATTCTCAGCAGTACAAACCAACACTTTGCCGCACCCAAGCCTTGCCAACAGATCTGCATTCGCTGCCGGGTTCAATATCGAGTCATCAATACCCGTTTTATCAAGGCAAAAATCATTCAGCAGCTTTTCGGATTTGTCATTCAAGAAAAACGGATGGACCAATATTATACCCGAAAACCCGGACTATCACCCGCCAAAAAAAAAACCCGGCCCAAATCACCATGCTGGTTTAGCCCCGGGTCAGGACCCGACCCGGATGCATGCGAAACAACCCATTTCAAGGCTTCCCATGAATCATCATAACATGCTGGAATTTGATGTTCGGGCGCAAGCCGGTAGTCAACCGAGACCACGATGACTTTACAAGCGGAGGCAATGGATGAAGTGTAAGGAGTGTAACAAGCCGATAAGGCGGATTCGATACAGAATCCGCCTCTGTGAAAGTAGAGTAACACCGGGATTTTTTCTCCCGGTGTCAAAGACTCTGGCAAGAAGATACGAGCAATGACTTTGGGATGAGATGAAACCACCACATCTTTGGTTCTGACACCGTTTAGATTTTCCGGTGCGAGCATAACCGGCTTGCCGGAATGCCTCTTAGTGGTTCCATTTTTGTGTATAGTGACGTATGGAAACAAGTCATAAGCAATGTCAGAGGTTTTTGAGTTTATTGCCAGAGGAGAACTCAGTATTTGTTCGAAAGAACTCATGGCAAGAGTACTGGAGAAAGGATATTGTAATGTGTTTTGTGGGGCGAGTGTTGAATGCAAATGGGGTTAAATAGCGTTTTCATCACTCAACTGACCACGAATTTTCAATTGGGTCATCAAACTCAAAAAGTTTTCAATCGAATCACCTAACAGCTCAAATGTTTCATCCGACTCATTAAACACACTAAATATTTCACAGCCGTTAGATCGGGTTGACTTTAGACGGCCAGACGTTAAATCGTGCCACGTAACGTGACACATCAGCTTTTTTACCCGTTAGCTTTTAAACCCGATCCAACACAAACCCGGTATGTTTTAACCCCGATCCAACTCCAACCCGATACACACGACTACCCATTAACCCACCCTCAATTCAAACTCTCAGCTTAAACCTAATTTAGAATTTCCACCCCAAATTAGATACCACTTTTAACTGTGACGATGGTGAGAACACGCTCGGGAGTTGAGATTAGGTTGATTCCATGCAAGAAGAAGAAGATAAGTGAAGACGCCGATGCCGACGTAGTCCATGTCGAGGAAGTCGATTCCGAGGAAGTCGAAGATGAGGAAGCCGGAGCTGAGGAAGCCGGAGCTGAGGAAGCTAGTGAAAAATCGGAGTATGTATTTCTTATTTGCTTAAGTTGTTAATTATGTTCGTTTTTTGCTAGTAGTCATAGCTATAGTTGGTTTGAAAATCAGTTGTTATATGTAATTAGGGTTTATAATATGATTTTGATTAACAGGAAGAAACTGTACACTGTTGAAGTTTTTTACGGGGGTCATTTTGTCCATGTTCCATATTTCTCCTATACAAGTAATTTGAAAAAGATTTATGAAGATGTTGATTTTCAGAACCTCACTGTTACTGAATTAAAAGCATGCTTTTCTGATGTTGTTGGCGAGTATGACTCATTATTTGTTAAAGGGCCAGAACATAAGATATATTTGTTGAGTCCAGAATCGAAGGACATATTAGTTGAAAACTGTGATAGCAAGGTTGTGTTACATGTGTATCATGTTAGTCCTCCTGAAAGTGAATCTGATATAGAGAGGGATGAAGAAGATGGTTATGGATGTAGTGATGATGAATATGTTGAGTTGAGGAAAAAAAATAGGGAAGAAAAAAAGAAAATGGATGAAGCAGAGAGACTAGCTGATTTAGGTGATGATGGTGTTGACAGTAGTGAGTCAGATGGGGCTTATTATCCTAGCAGTGAGGAGAGTGATGATGAATTTTGTTTCCCTGATCCCCCCCCAAAAAATGATAAGTTGCAGTTTGTAGATGAAGTCTTTAATGTGAAGCAGAGAGACTAGCTGATTTAGGTAATTTTTGTGATTTAACCACTGGAAGCACACAAATTGGAAGCACCCCACCTGTGAGCACCCCACCTGTGAGCACCCCACCTCTGAGCACCCCACCAGCCCCTGCAATGAAAGGAGTGAAAAAGAGTACTCCAAGAAAGAGAGTTGGAGTTGGATTGGCACCACCAAGGAGGAAGACATGACTCTATTATTTGTCTTTGACTAGCTTTTGGGACCATAAACTATGTCCTTTGTTTATCTATCAACTGTAGACCTTTATGTCATATCTTTTGCTTAGATTCCTTTAGAGACAGTGGTCCTTTTGTTTGCAGACAATGTAGCTCAAGTTTTAATATATGTTGTTGGAATCTATTTTAATTGTATTCTTCTGTTGAACCATTGTCATGCACTTGTGTTTACCTACTGCCTTGCTTTTGCCAATTAAACTACTACAATTGCACATAAAACAAGCAAATTTAAGTCTTTTCATTTTAAAAGATGAGCACAGCAAACAAGCACACCAGATCACAAGCAAGCACATTGTTTTTGCTGTTTTTTACTTGAAAAATATGAATAACAAACAAGCTACAATAACAATAAATAACAACTTTTTGGTCCTCAAATGAGCCTTCTGAATCTTCATTGTTGCTGCTTCATCCAACTTTTTTCGAACAACACCATACTCTTCATTCAATACTAGCATCTTTCTCTCAACAAAGCTCAACTCTTCCTTCATTTTCTGCAACTCTGCATCCTTCACCCTCATTTTAAACCTCAACTGATGAATAATATCTCTAGCTCTATCACTGTAGGGCGGATCAGCCCACAAGAAAAAATTACACTTCTTTGTTGGATCCTTGTAGTTGCTGCAACCAAAAAATCTTCTACCCGGATCCATAGTTCCCTCTCTCCAAGCTTCTTGCAATGGCGCTAAAATATCACACTTGCATTTCAGATGGCTGTAACCACAATCGAAGCCAGAGTTGTTTCTGTTACTTCCATACGACCTCATAGAGTTCTGGACAGATGGGCTGGAAGATGATGAGCTTTTCGAAGAAATGGACATGGAAGAAGGTTGAAGAAGATAGCTGCAAGAGAAGAAATCAAGAAATGAAGAAGGAGAAGTGGGAAATGGGTTATAAGTGATGGGTTATAAAGTGCGGGCGGGTTATAAATGATGGGTTATGAGGTTCTAACGGTCGAGTGACCTGGCGAAGCCACATAGGTTGCCAACATGCCATGTCAGCAAGCCAGCTCAATTTTCCGTCCAAAAGTTAACGTTACTAACGGCTAGTGACTTGATTGAAAGTTTTTATTAGTGTAGTTATTTGACTGAAAGCTTTTTGAGTTTGATGACCCAATTGAAAATTCGTGGTCAGTTGAGTGATGAAAACGCTATTTAACCCAATGCAAATGTTATGCAGCTGTATGGGTAGCTTATATTATATACTTATATATAATATATATAAGTGTAAGGGAGATAATTTGGTCGCATGGTCATATGGTCCAAAAGCTTATCATCCGTTGGATCGTATATTGAACAAATAAGTATCGTTAGATTAGAACAAAATTAACTTCTAATTCTATAAGGCAACTGGTATTTACTTGCATATTTATAATTCCTCAAACCAAAACAAATTCTGTCTTTCATATGTTTATGATTTTTTTAATCCAAAATAAATATTTCCTACCAGCTTTAATTGTAGAATCATATAAATCGCACCGCCACAAAATTATTTTTATATAATATATTTTAAAATTAATAAGCCGGATATTTTAATCCAAAATAAATATTTCCCACAAGTTTTAATTGTAGAATCATATAAATCGCACTGTCACAAAATTATTTTTATCAAATATATTTTAAAATTAGTAAGCCAAATTTAAATCATATTATAATAACTCTAATATAAAATAAATTTATAAATATAATCTAATGAAAGCTGACGTCACATATTATACTCAATATATATTAAAATTTGATAATTTTTTTTAATAATTTGGCATGATACATAAGAGAAAAGGGATGGTTTGATTACAATAGTTTATTTGAAGCCATTAATAACTGTGACGGTGTATTTTATACTGCATCGCCACTGTCGGATGATCCAACATGTGTAACCAGTTTTTTTTTTTTACAGAAACAAGTCTGAAAAATAGAACCTATATATTTTTACAATAGTTCTGACTTACAAACAAATCATAATTTCAAATTTTATTTAATTGAAAATTTTAATTTATTATTTATAAATTAAATTTTTTTACACCACTTACAATATATTTAAAAAATTTATAAATAATTAAAAAGTTCCCGTGCCTTACACGGGCTATACGCTAGTTTATACAGAGATACGTTCTATAATAGTAGCTGTGTGTATTTGAGGTTTAAGGTCAATGCACTTTTTGTAAACTTGATATCTAGTCGTATAGTCATGATTCATGAACTCATGATTGTGTGTATTTCAGTACTAAGGTCGATGCACTTTTTGTAACAACGAGATATAGGGACCGTTTGAGCAAACTTAAAAAAAGTGATTTCATGCTTAAAGTAAAGAAATGAATTAGAAGTGAGAAGCAAATAAGTTAAAAAATATTTGGAAAAGAAGTAGAAGAGTGAGAAAGAAGGTAACATTCTCAGTTTTTTAAAAGTGTTTCTACTTCTTTACACAAACGGGTCAAAAAAAAGCAGAAACCAGAAACGGCTTCTACTTCCTTTATATAAACGGGTTAATTATCTAGTTGGTCACTGAAGTGGGCTTAATGTATCAAATTGGTCACTGAACTCAAAACGGTATCAAGATGGTAACTGAAGTGACCATAAATATCAAATAAGTACCTTGAAATATAGGTTCAAGCAGTAAAAATATTATTTATAAAATTTTACACATTATTTCTTAATGTTACCAAAACTAAGTAAAAGGTTATGACTTCTAATATTTATGATAATATATTTAGATTTTATCAAATTTATTTATTATTTATTTTTAATTAAAACAAAAAAAATAACTATAAAATAAAATATAAATAATAAATAAACTTGATAAAATATAAATATATTATTTTAAATACTAAAAGTCATAACCTTTTAGTTGGTTGTAGTAACATTTAAAAATACATTAAACTACTTCAGTGATTAACTTGATAATTAACCCTTATACAAACACCCCAATGGTCATGACCGTTCACTTTCAAACTACGTGCAAGTTGTGTGCTACCGTCTTGGGCTGTATATAAATCGATCCACCGGTAAAATCTTATGCAACCCACCCCTTACTTGAACCAAAAAATTAAACCGTTTTAAATCAAAATTTGAATGGGTTATTTTTTTTACTGACCCGAATAGATTGCATTGGCTTAAAATTTATTGAATTTTAATCCTTATCAACTCGATTCAACCTGTTTACTATCACATTATTTGATCTAAGTTCATTAATATAGTCTCGTTTACCATCTATAGTCAATTTAATAAGTTCTAAATAAATTATATTTTGTGTTTAAATCATTTTCACATATCCTACCCGTACTTTTTCTAGTCTCCACTTCAAATTGTCTATATATTTTCCTGATTTTACATTCTCTAAATTTTGATTCTCAATTATCTTCGTACGTGTTGATCTCTGTCTCTTTTTTTTTGCTATTCTTTGAAAACGAATTGAATAACATATTAATATTATATATATATGACCGAGCTATGTTTTAGTTATTCTTATTTTCTACTTTTCTTTTTTTATATATAAAGATTTGTATTATATTTGATGTATAATTAAGCATCTATATCCAGCTTATATTGACTGAGATGTTTGTACTTTATTTACCTCTTAAATGATTTTCAACTGATTTAAATAAGCCAATCCCTCGCAAACCCGACCCATCATCTAAAATTGCCGGCTTAAATTTATACAAACCATCCAAGTTCACCTCTTTGGACACATAGACAACCAAAGAAAAAAAGTCGATAAATCGACCCTCAAAGTTCTGTGAATGTACAGCTTGACCATGACTGAGGAAAATAAAACCGAGTCACAGGAGAGTGCAGCACACTTGCTGTTGATGGAGGTAAAGACACATCTTGGAAGGTTCAAACGGAGTTGAACAGCTTAGCCATCAAGGTTTGTCGAGAAAACAAACATGGTGCAGCGGAAATAAACACTGAACACACACTCATTTCCTACTCTTATATACAGGCCCGATTCTTGACATGCTTGAAACTTGTCAATTATATATTCTGCTCATCTTAGTGAGATGCAATTTCTTTTATTGACGAGCATGGTGTGGTAGGTAATATGAAAGATGCCTGGTTTAATGTTTGGGTAAGGAAGAATGTGTCTCTTATACGCACTTATCATGTATATTTAAAGGTACTCACTGAATTCTACTTCTAGCTGGTCTACGTAGTTTTAATTTGATAAAAAATGTGGGCCTCTGCTTTCTGTCATGCGATAAGCACGAAGCTCTTGAATTTCTCAAGTTGATATTTATAGCATTTTGCTTGGGTTGAAATCGCCAAACTCAGGACAGCTTGCATGTGGATTGGATTCTTTTCAGAGGCAAAGCTCTCGTTCCAGTATCATCGGGAGTGGTTAGTGATAACATAGATGGGTTTTATCCTTCTTCTCACTATTCCGTGTATGCTGAATTCATGCTTCCTCGGAGGTCAGATTACCTGAAGTTCCTGCTCAACATGGATACTCAAGTACCTTAATGCGCTAATGACAATTCCAACAATGAATTTATATAATCCTATTGGCAAATCCCAGAGGATTATAGGTCAAAAGCTTCAAATAAGTGTATTTCTGTCATATCGGTGTCTCTTTACTAGCAAATACATCTCCGGCAGTAATTTATACGGGATATTTGTGAGGTTCATTGTGGAAGAGATCTGGAATGATACACAAGTGAGCGGGGCGGAACCTGACATGAGCGGCGAGTTCGATTTGAATTTGATCAATCCTTTTTTCTGTCGTTAAGGTGGAGAGCTGCCTGTGCATTATATTTTGTTACAGAAGCTTGCAACTAAGTTTGCATTGCACTGAACCGCAAGTGCACAACAAACACTGCACTGTTGGGTTCATTCTTCCGGTTTGTGGCCAGGATATATGATTGTTTAAACTTGCATGGTTCGACCGGCTTTTCTTAAACATTAATGGTTGGTGGGTACATTTAGCCATACTTCAGTGGCAAGAAGAAATTTAAGCCAAAATTGCCGGTCCTGTAAACCAGGCATGAGAAATAGCAGCACATGTACCACCAACATGTGAAGCAATAATTCGATTTGGGGGGGGGGGGGGGGGGCGCGTGTGAACCGATAAAACAAAATAGTACAGAAAATATATCAGATGTGGACAGAAGTTGTGTTGTATGACAGGAGATTTCTGCATTCTTCGAGTAACTTAACTATAAAGTATTAACCATTAGGTGTTGGTGTGTTAATGACTTAATGCATTCTAATTTTCCTTCTGAATATATTTTATAATCTAATTTTTATATAAGACAAGGAAATTTGGAAAAAAAAAAAGTTATGGAATGCGTTTTAAAATGCGTGTCAAGCAATGAAAAAAATTGTAAAAAAATGAGAGGGAGACAAAGAAGGTATCCATTGCCCCGATAGATTGCAAATCCTAGATACGTCTCTGAGTCTGTGTAAGGCTAAAATTAAAACAATGTTTTGGTTTGGTTTTACGATTTTGATTCAATTTTACTCACCCCTAGCTATGGACTTATATTTGTCGAACAGCTGCAGATGTGTAGCAAATGTCATCTCATCTATTATCAAATTAAAATAATACATTTTGTTCATAACAATTTTAAATAATAAAAAATTATCATTTAAAATATAGCTATCAATGTGCCTGTTTGACAAGGCACTGGCAGGAAAAGTACTCCTTTTCCAAAAAAGTGGCTTCTACTTTTTATACCTTTTTATATAACACGTAGAAACACTTTTTAGAAGTTACGAATGCTGGTTAGTCTCTCATAACTTCTGCTTCTGTTTTAGCTTGCTTCTAATTCTATTTCAATTTTTACTTTGATAAAAAAAACAATTATTTTAAGGGATCTTTTTAAAAATACCAATCTGTAAAATTATTTTTTTAAAAATACTACCATCTTTATCATTGTTTTTAAGAATATCTTTTCATAAATTGTTTTTTTCAAAAATACGGTTTGCAACTTTTGCAACCTCATTTGCAACTCCAGGCGGCGCCAGCCGTGTTGCAACCTCATTTGCAACTGGTTCAACTGAAAACTGTAAGTTGCAACTTCCAGTTTTCGGTTGCCATTTTCGACCTGTGTTTCGACATCTATATATATGTATATGTATATATATATATATATATATGTATATATATATATGTATGTATATGTATATATATATATATATATATGTATATGTATATATATATATATATATATGTATATATATAGTTGCAAATGAGGTTGCAAAAGTTGCAACTGAGGTTGCAAATGAAGTTGCAACTGCAGTTGCAGCAGTTGCAACAGTTGCAACTGCAGTTGCAACTAGTTCAACTGAAAACTGTAAGTTGCAACTTCCAGTCTTCGGTTGCCATTTTCGACCTCTGTTTCGACATCTATATATATATATATATATATATATATATATATATATATATATATATATTGCAACTGAGGTTGCAAATGAAGTTGCAACTGCAGTTGCAACTTCCCATTTTTATTTGCAACCTCATTTGCAACTTTTGCAACTTTATTTGCAACTACATGTATACATATATGTATATATATATATATATATATATATATATATATATATATATATATATATATACATATATGTCGAAACAGAGGTCGAAAATGGCAACTGAAAACTGGAAGTTGCATCTTACAGTTTTCAGTTGGACTAGTTGCAACAGTTACAACTTACAGTTTTCAGTTGAACTAGTTGCAACAGTTGCAACTTCCCATTTCTATTTGTAACTTTTGCAACCTCATTTGCAACATTTGCAACATCATTTGCAACTGAATCGGCTGGCGCCGCCCAAAGTTGCAAATAAGTTTGCAAAAGTTGCAAACCGTATTTTTGAATAAAGAATTTTATAAAATGGTATTTTTAAAAATAATTCTGAAAGATAATATTTTTGAAAACAATAAAAGAAAAGGTAGGTAATTTTATAAATTTCCCTTATTTTAACTTCGTCCAAACGTCCTGATATATATTATGTATTCCCCATTCCAGCAAGAGCAGCTCTAGTTAACTTTTCTGAATGATATAGTTTCCACTTTCCACCGACTCTATTCCCCGCTGCTGTGTTCACTTTGTAATTTTGTGGTCTGGAAGTGTTTTTTTTTTTTGGGAGGACTAAGCACTGAAGAGTAAAATATCATAAAAAATTGGAAGACAAGACTCCCAAAAGTTAAAGTAAATTGGAGGTTTCGAATGCAAAAAAGACTTTACTCTTCTATTCTTTCTTTTTTGCTTAATGTACTCTTCGTCATTAATCTCTCATATTGGAGGTGCCATGTAAGAGCAAGTCCATAGGTTACCTATCCTATAATATAAAATAATGAGTGTTAGTATATTTTAGTGATTTAGATAATCTATTTTTAGTGTCAAACTTCAATAATAATCCCTATATTTGTTCTCCTAAAATTATTTTAATAATAAAATAAATTTGAGAGAGAGAAGGAGAAAATGAGAGAATAGACAAAGAAAGAAGGAGAGAGATGATTATTTTATTCATAAATATTAAATAAGTAATGGCTAGGGGTTACTTATAAATAGGTAATGGCTAGGAGAATTAAGGTTGTGCTAGTGATTTAGGATAACACCAGAATAGTGTTGGAGTGCATTTTTTTGACACATTATCTAAATGTGAGTTTAGGACATCATATAGGTAATGTATTGGACTTGCTTATAAGCCGAAAACCAGCATCAAGAATTCTGAGGCTGTCATTTAGGTCTTGCGATTTATCATAGAAACAAACTTTATCATAATAAAGTGTATATTTAGGAGCAACTTCTATTTTTCATAAACCGTTTTCATAAAAATCCAAAAATATTTATAAAAATCTAAGAATATTTATTTTTTTTCAGCAATTTTTTTTTTTCAATCAATTTAATCACTTTGAAATTTTTTTAATTTACTTTTCATTTCTCATTCGGTTTTTTACTTTTTTCTTTAAAAAAAATACTTTTTCTTAAACTTACCCAAACATCCCTAAAAGAATTGCAAGTATTACAGCCACGAACACGACAGAACAACTTGTTTATTTAATAAATAAGCTACATTTATTTTTCAAGCAGTACTTAAATATTACAGAAATACTAAAACATCATAATTAATGTGCCCATCCCCACACATTATTACACTCCCACCATAATAATATCTTATTATAACACTATAGTAGCTTGAAGACAAGATCTTTGTAATCTATAACAAAGAATGAACCTTGTCATCTTTGATGAAAGATGCCACCAATTTCATCAGCGACCCGGCTTGCTCACAATTCGGGTTGAACAAATGAAAAACATGACCCATCCCCTTTGTTTCCACAATCTCAACCTCTCCTTTCCACTCACTCTTTTTCAACGCCTCGTAATAAGCCCAACCCCTTGGACTCAAAAAATCATTTTCAGCAGTACAAATCAACACTCTCCCACATGCCAGCTTCGCCAACAAATCCGGATCCGCCGCCGGGTTCAATCTCGGGTCATCAATACCCGTTTCGTCAGAGCAACAATAATTCCATAGCTTGTCGGGTTTGTCGTTTCCGAAAAACGGGTGGACCAAAATTATACCCGAAACCTTAACACCCGATTCGAGTCCTTTCACCCCGGCCCAAGTGGCCAGTGTGTGAGAAATATTTGCTCCCGCACTATCACCCGCCAAGAAAACCCGGCCCAAATCACCATGCTGGTTCAGCCACGGGTCAGGACCCGACCCGGATGCATGAGAAACAACCCATTTCAAGGCTTCCCATGAATCATCATAACAAGCTGGAATTTTATGTTCCGGGGCGAGTCGGTAGTCAACCGAGACCACGATGACTTTACAAGCGGAGGCAATGGAAGAAGTGTAAGGAGTGTAACAAGCCGATAAGGCGGATTCGATACAGAATCCGCCTCCGTGATAGTAAAGTAACACCGGGAGTTTCTCTCCCGGTGTCAAAAACTCCGGCAAGAAAACACGAGCAATAACTTTGGGATGAGACGAAACCACCACATCTTTTGTTCTGACGCCGTTTAGATTTTCCGGTGCGGGCATAGCCGGCTGGCCGAAATGCCTCTTGATGGTGCCATTTTTGTAAACGGTGACGAATGGAAACAAGTCATGGGCAATGTCAGAGGTATTTATGTTTATTGGCGGAGGAGAACTCAGTATCTGTTCGAAAGAACTCATGGCGAGGATCAAGAGTACCAGAGAGTATTTTAATGTGTTTTGTAGGGCGAGTGCTGGATGCAAATGTTATGTAGCTGTATGGGTAGTTTATATAGAGATACATCCAATAATACAACTATTTTGCCTTCATATCCACGTTTATAATATATTATATTATGCAAATAATATAATCAACATCCAATATCCAATATCAAAATATCAAAATCAAAATCAAAATTCAAAATATTTTTTAAAAATACTAGTAAAGAGTTTTGATTTTCAATATAAAAATAAGATTGCAAAGATAATTTTTTTTATTAAACTTATTGTTCTTATTAACTGTTTAATTTTTAGTTATATATATGAAGATATTTTTCACTAATGTTAATTTACTTTGAATTTATCATCGTTAGGAATATAAGGTAAGTATTTGTAAACTTGCTATCTGTAGTGAATATTTTTGATTTGATTTATTTTTAAAATTTCCTTAATTGTAGTTGTAGTTGTGTCAAGATAAGGTAACAATTAAATGATGATATTCTTATTCTGATTCGATTAATTGATTTCATATCTAAGTGTGTATATTTATTTATAAAATAGTGTATATTTAGTTGTAATTATTCAATTCCTCTTATCCTCTAATTAAACATGGAAGTATTTTAGAAGATTTTATTGTAAGATGTAGCATTCAAAATTAAAAAATTGAAATAAAAAATGCAATATATGTCAAGAAACTTTCGTCATTTTTTTCTCAAATTTAGTTGACATCCCGTGATTGGTTCTAACTTATACTTATAATAATGAGCCCCTATATGAAACTTTAATCATACAATTAAAATAAATCATATGTCAGTCACATATATTGGAAACAAAATTTGGAATACGTAAACTGATATATGTTTTAAATTACTATATTCTTAAAAGATGTTGGATATCTCAGAAATTATTACTAAAGATTTTTTTCCTGAAATCCTAGTTTAAGCCCACTATGTTTGATTGGTTTCCATAAAACTAGTTTTTTTTTTTTTTAACTATATAATTTTACAATTTGAGCATTTGTTCCAAGATATTCTCGAATGGCCTAGGACCTGAGTCAACAAAGAATGAACACTTAACCACTTGGGTTATCTAATCCTACTCACCTCAAATTAATTTTAATGGACCTCATGTATGAATATAAGTCATCTAGTTAGAATCAGTTATTTATTTGCCGCGTCATTTTGAAAAAATTTGGACAAAACATTAGTGTCATATTTTTAAAATTTGTTTTAAAAAAAGATATTTATAAAAACACGATCAAAATTCTTAAATATATGTATAAAAAAGTCAAAAAATTAATGGCCCTATTTGGGATTAACTGTTAGTGGATTGAATTAGATGTTTTGACTAGCGGATTAAAATAGATGTTTTGACTAGCGGATTGAGTTACCTGTTTCTCGTAAAACTGTTTGGTTGATAGCTGATTGATTAGCTTTTTCTGACATAAACCAAAATCTCTAACCCAAAAACCTCCTCAAAGTAGCTTTTTCAAAATTAGTTTTTTTGTCCAAATCTCTATTTCAATCTGCCAACTACCAAACACTTAGGGCCCATTTGTTTTGGTCTGAATGACTGCTTAATGGACAAAACTGACCGATCCAGGCGGTTCAGTTCATTTGATAACCTTTTATGGTAGAGCTGAGTGGATCATGAACAGCTGAGCGATTCCTTCTTAAAATCCTGAATTATCAGTTCAGCTCTTGCGCAAAGACAACTACTTTTGCAGCTATGTATACTATTGTGGTTTTTTCTAAAAATTTTTTTGGATTAGCTATTTTATATATTTGCATGACATTATTAAATTTATTCTTTCACTATTTATTAATTTATTCGATAAAGTCTTCTTATAATATTTTCTTTCTTAAAATTTATATAATAATTATCATATCTATCTAATAGCATGATATTATAATAATAATAGTTGAACGATATTCATAAATGAGTTCACAAATTTATCTAGTTAAAGAACAAAATTAAGAAAAAAATATCATTCAAACACTAAAAAAAAAATATGCCAAACAATATTATTATTCATCATTCAGATATTTTATTGATTCATATATATGATTCAGATATTTTATTGAGTTAATTGCAATTGGCACCCCTTTGGTTTCGGCTTATTGCACATTGCACCTAATAGTTTTGAAAAATATACTTTGCATCCTCAGACTTTTAACCCGTAGACACTTTGCACCCTTTCCGTTAAATTCTGCTGTTACCGTTAACTTTTGCAAGGGCATTTTGGGAAATTTAATTATATTTAATTAAAATCAGATCTTTGTTTAAATTTTTTGATCATCTAAACGATATTTTTCGGAAAAACTTAAAGAATGAAAGTTGTAGAGAATAAAAGGATCTTCTTAGAACTATAAGGTTCAAAATTTTTGTAATTCTTTTTATAATTATTTTTTAAAAAATTCAAAAATTAGCAATCTTGTAAAAATGAACAATCATTTTTAAATAATTATTTAAATTTTGAACCTTATTGTTCTAAAAAGATCTTTTTATTCTCTACAACTTTCGTTCTTTAAGTTTTTCCGAAAAATATCGTTTAGATGGTCAAAAAATTTAAATAAAAGTCTGATTTTAATTAAATATAATTAAATTTACCAAAATGCCCCTACAAAAGTTAACGGTAACGGCAGAAATTAACGAAAAGGGTGCAAAGTGTCTACGGGTTAAAAGTCTGGGGCTGCAAAGTGTATTTTCCAAAACTATTAGGTGCAATTTGCAATAAGCTGAAACCAAAGGGATGCCAATTGCAATTAACTCTATTTTATTCAATCAGATGTAATTCATTCAGATTTGCCAAATGACCCCTTATATTAGCGAATTCTAGTAGTCAAACTTCAAAAACACCCCAAACTCCTAATTTTGCTCCAAACTTCAAACTTCCAAACAGGGCTACATGTTGATATTCTAAGAGCAACTCCAGCAGTTTCCCTATTTCATGTCCTAAGTCTAATTATAAGGAATGTGACATAAATTAGTGCTCCAGCAGTGTCTTAGAGGTGCCTTAAATCACTAGGATCCTCCTTCCATGCCTTATTAATAAGGCACCACTAGCCATGCCTTATTTGATTTCTTTAATAAAAAAATCATTTCTCTCTCCTATTGTAACTTATTTTCTATCTATTCCTTCCATCTTTTATCAATCTTTTTCCAAATTTATTATAATAATAATAATAAGGAATGAATTATAAGGATCATTGTTGGAGTTGAAATACAAAATCTTATCCTAAATCACTAGGATTCAATATTTTATAATATTTATAAGG
Organism: Daucus carota subsp. sativus; assembly: GCF_001625215.2. Lineage (NCBI taxonomy): Eukaryota > Viridiplantae > Streptophyta > Magnoliopsida > Apiales > Apiaceae > Daucus > Daucus carota. The sequence goes on along the minus strand of NC_030386.2, from coordinate 21,302,165 downwards.
AAGACACTGAGACATTTCTGGAGATGCCGTAACAACGGGAGTAATAGTTATATTGCGCACCGGAAACAAGGTATCACAAAATAGTCACTTGTTACGTTGCATAGAATCTCTTTTGGGGGACCACTTCATTTTGTATATTTGTGTAGAATAGCAGATAAAGATATCTGTGTTCGGCTTTTTCAATGAAGTGGCCCAGGACTCCCCCTTCCCGTCAGTTTTTGAAATTTCACGCTGTTCTTGTTTTTAACCACTCTCACGTTCTCGCGGCGCACTGCAACAAATAGGTCAGGGTCGTGGGCCTCGTGGCCTGTGGGTGTCCGGAGTACAATTTTTTACCGGGTTGTAGAGATTCGACATATATAATTTTTCATAAAAAATTAACTAAATTATAGAGAAAAGGTGAATATGGTTGGTCCATATGTTTGGTGTGAGATTTTTTCTAAAGTTCTTTGGTATGACAACTCATTTTTAGCTAAGGGTTTTGTATAGTTGAAGATGCTCTAACTTTTTATTAGAGCTTCTATTTTTTTTCCGATTACTTTATTAATTTTTTACTTCTCAATTCTAATTTTCATTAAAATATAAAATTATATTTATAAAAATCTTAAAATATGTATGGAGAAAAATTATACTTCTTCCATGCCAAAAAACTTTTCTCATTCGATATGTCGGGATTGTTCATAACATGAGACAAATTACTAATTTATGTCTAATCAATAAGATTAAATATAGTTATGAGTAATTTTGTTGCTTTCGTATTTATAAATATTTTAATACAATGAATTTTTTATATTTAATATTAATATAAAATTAAAAAATTAATGATTATTGACCGACATGATAAAGATAAACATAAAAAATATTTTGGAACGGAATGTGTATAAAAATGACTGGGATCGAAGCAGAATAAGATGCTTCTTTACACTACTATCCGAGTATCCGGCACTCCACCGCCAAGTCGGTCTAATACTGAGTCTGGGCGATGTTTTCCTGCATTGTAGGATTAGTAAACTCTGAAAGAGATACTTTCGGGGACGGGTCACGCACGCACGCTCACGAATTCCACGCAAATATATAAAAATACAGTCTTTTTAAATCAGAGCCATGCTTAAGAAGCACATATATAAGAGCTTAATACATTAATTAATGTTATTTTTATTAAATATATTACAAAAATATTCACTTAAACATTAATTAATGTTATTTTTATTAAATATATTATAAAAAATATGCACCAATATCAGAAGGCACAGAGGGCCATCCCTATTTACATTTGTTGACACCAACTTTTATAAATTAACAATTAAACGAAAATAACTCGGTAACTCTAAAATCCCAGCACCCCAAATCACATGATTACTAGGTTGTACCGTAGACGTCAATACATTTTTGCTGTAAGATATAAATTATTCAGTAGTTTTTTTTAAAATTATAACCTTTGCACAAAAACTGCATCTTATGTCAGAGAAGTCAAAAATTCTAAATATCTATTAAAAAAGTTACTTTCCGGAGAACTGATTTCTATCAAAATTTATCGAAAATATTAATTTTTACTATACTTCAAAATGTCAAAATAATTATTTGATTTTATCATAATATATTTTTATCCACACTTTTCTTACAATACTTCAAAATAAATCTCAAACCGACCGGTCGGCTTAATTTTACAAACTGCATCATAAACATTACTTGCAAATACATCTTATTTTTCTAACAATACTTCGAAACAAATCTCAAACCGACCGGACGGTTTAATTTTACAAACTAAACAAATTAGAATCATAAATATTACTTGCAGATACTCCCTCCGTCCCTTCCATTTCTTTACACTTTCTTTTTTGGGGTGTCCCATCCAATTCTTTACATTTCAAAACTTACCCAAAATAGTCAATGGGTCCCACCACTTCTTCACTTTTCTTTACTTTTCACACTAGTATTACTCCACTATCTTCTTTTTATACATTAAAAATCAATGGGTCCCACCACTTCACTCACTTTTCTTTCTCTTTTCCACTACTTTATACATATTTCTTAACCTCCGTGCCCAACCCAAACGATAAGAATTGGGAGGGATTTTCCACTACTTTATACATATTTCTTAACCTCCGTGCCCAACCCAAACGATAAGAATTGGGAGGGACGGAGGGAGTATATCTTACTTAAAAAAAAATCAATATAAACTCCTGCAGATCACTTATATATTGTCTTAAATCATCAGTTTATCAAATAAAATTGTGATCATCGAATTTTGATGTGCTTAATGATGAGATTAATTGAATCAAACTCGACTCAAACAATTCAAATATTTAATAAAGTTTAGATCAAATTTCTAACTGCAGATTTACAAAAGTTACAAGCCTATCGAGATTATATTTATTTCTCAACATTAAACTATAATCTAAAATTATACTAGTATTAATTATTTGAATCGATTTTTACGTCAAATCGAACTATCACAATCTAACTTGTATCGATATACAGTAAACTTATTTTAAGAGTCAAATACAGACCGCTTAATATTCGACTTCTCATGCAGTACACCCCCCTTGTCATTATCGCTCACTTTCCGCATTATTACTCATTCCCCGTTGATATCAATGTATATGTATCAATTATCATCCACCTATTACTATTAACAAACGTATATCTCGAAGTGCAGTGTTAAAAATTAAGAGAATCTTCATAATACTACAAGCTTCGGAACAATACACACTAACAAGAAAAAGTTGTGAACTGCGATTCTCTACTATTTTAGTTAGCAATGATCAGTACATGATTTGATTTTTTTTTATATTCGGAAGGCGCGGTACAGGGGAAACATATTTTATTATTCTCGTTTAAATGCAAACATTATAGTATTAATAAGTTTAAAAATTCGAGCGGTAGTTTTGCAAATAATCAAAGGCGACATGCAGATTTGTATGTATCAACGAGATTCGGAAATTGATTTTGTCTAGAAACTTAATTCTAGAAACAGACACCTGGCTCGTGTTTTCAACATGTATAATTTTCTTCTTGGGTCTTGGCCCAGAATTTACGCGACCTTGTCAATTATTATTCAATAGAAAACAACCAGTCTGCAAGGAAAATAACACCTTGAATATTCATATTTTTTGACAAAAATGATCATGGCTCGGCAGTAATAGAAGTCTTTTGTGGTTACTCAATTTAGGAAAGAAAATGGAAATGTTTCTCGTAATTTCTTTGCACGCCCATGGGCAGGTATCATACTTTTATTCAAATCAACGGCACGTACAATGAGAATGAGTTCTATTTCTCTAATTTATTTTGGAATGTCTAGATTAAAGTTTAACTCATTCAAAACAGTGAAATAATTGCATATGCACATCAGCACATGGCACACTCTAATGTTGTGTTTGGTTGGGGAGAATGGAATGGAATGGAATGAGTAAAAATACTTGAAACTAATAGAGATAAGGAAAGTTTTGAAATTTTTTTGAGAGAGTGCAAAATTGTTAAGATGAGATTTGAGAAGAAATTGAGGATAGGAGAGAATGGAGCATTCCATCTCAAATTGGAGGTGTGATATCTAACACATGATGTAAGGAATGGAATGAAGGAAGGAATGAAATTTCTTAACAATTGTCAATAATATAGTTCATTTCTCATTCCATTCCTTCCGGAATCATTCACCCCAACCAAACACAACATAAGGCCATCCGCAATGCTCGGCCCAGTTGTCACTTTTGGAGGCCCATTTTCACTTGACTTGGATCCATTCTATATCATCCGATCAAAATGTGGTCATTTAAAAAAAGCTAGTAAGGCTATAAGCTATATTAGCAAAAAAAAAAAAAAAAAACTAGTAAACTCTTCCCCGGCCAAGCCATTTGCCCAATTTTACCTGACCCTTTTTATTTTTATTAGGGAAATTTTCAATGGTACACTCTTGGTTTTGGCTTTTCCAAATGATACGCAAAATAGTTTTAGCTTCCACTTGGTACACCTAAACTATTATACCATTCTATACCATACTCCTCCCATCAAGTACTGTTAAGCAAACGTTTACTAATCATAAAATAAAATAATAATAAAAAAGAAAATTACACACATATATATATCTATTTTTTTGGCAACAACAGCGGCTATCAATTTTGGGAAAGAGGCATTTAAAACTAGGGTTACAATTTCTTATTATTCAGTTCAAACTTGATTCATAGAGAACGTGTGTATATATGTTTGTGTGTTGTGCTCGTGGCTATGTGGCTATGGGTGAATCGGTGCGGCGGCGGCGCTAGTGACAGAGGAAGGTAGTGGCGGTGGGGGTTGTTGTAGAGTGGCCGCGGGGGTTGTTGGGGGATTGGTTTGTAGGTAAAGAGCCGGGATCGTTGTGACGGAAAAATGGGTCGTATGGCGGATTTGTTTTGGCTGGGGGCGGTGACGGTGAAGCCGCCGTGCTTGTCTCAAAATCAAGCAAAGGAGGAGAGTGGGGTTTGCGAGGGGACGCTACAGTGGCTACGGAGCTTGGTAGACGTGGATGGCAGCAGATGGTGATGTATCGGTGATGGATGTGATTCCGACGCAGCTAGAAGATCTTGAACGATTGTGGAAGGGGTGTGTGAGGCAAGGTTTGTAGTCCGGAAGTCGGGTGTGTAAAGAGGGTTGCACAGAGGGGGTGTGGATGGATATTTTGGATTATTTTTTATGTCTTTTGTTGATTTTTTTGAATTTGGTATCATGTTTATACTGCTTATAGGATTAGTAAACGTTTGCTTAACAGGACTTGACGGGAGGGTTATGATATAAAATGGCACAATAGTTTAAGTGTACCAACCGGAAGTCAAAACTATTTTGCGTATCATTTGAAAAAGCCAAAACCAAGAGTGTACCATTGAGAATTTCCCTTTTTATTATATAAGTGTGCCGTGTACAGAAACGGCGTGGCCACCCCACCATCCCTCCACACTTTTAACCCTCCATACAGTCTAAATATACTCTACTTTTTACCTTAGATTCAAATTTAGCACCACAACTTATTTAAAGCGATGTATAGTTTTGTCACTTTTTAAAAGTTGCATATAAGTACGAGGCCTAAGTTCAGTGGAGACTTTAAAATATTGGAGACTTGGAGTCCTCCATCCTCACCCTTAATCTAGTCATGATCCAACGGTTGCTCTAAATCTATTTTATAATTAAAAAAAACAACCCACAACAATTTCGTATACTATACCCGATCCCTACCGTATATGTATTGTGTATATATTATTCATCACTGCCGGCAGTTACACGGTTAAGCCATTTATGGATGGCTTTGCCTCCGACAATAGCAATTAACTTTATATCAGCACCCACTAATTGTTCTCCACTTCTCATGATCGCTGTTCTGCTGTTCTTTGTCCTCTGATTTCGTCTGCACATTGTTCTGCTATGTGTAATTGATTGGGTTCATAACTATTACCTCTTCAAGTTTTTTTCTTCCTGTTTGTTCCGCAAATGGTTCTCCGTGAAGAACAACAGGTATGGGTATTATGTATAGTTTTTTATGTACATGTAATTGATGGTTGGTTGTCCAGCACTGTTCTTCTAATTAATTTAATGTTGGCATAAAAGAATGTGTCATGAATCTCCTATGTTTATTTCTAGTAGATTATGAACTATGTAATGTTAAGATGTTATTAGCTCCGAATTTCATTTTTTCCAGTTAGAAGAACATGTGTGAGGAACAATTTTCTTGTAGCAAATTGAAATTAGGACCCCCATTTACATTCTCGTCAGTGAATTTGTGTTTTTAGGTTGCTATGTTTGTTGATTTTTATAATATATGCATTCTATGTGTGATATATATGTGTGTTTGTATCATAATGGTCAAATGTTTATGTCTTATAGCATGTTTAACTTTGTTAAAAGGATGTTGTTTTTCTCTTTATATTCACGCCATCTGGTTTAAGTTTAAATTTTTATTGTTCATTTTTTGCATTCCTGTTATTTTACGGGTGTAGTTGACATGGTTCTTATCCTTCATTTCACTTGTTGATTTTTTATTTTTTGGGACAGTCTTATTTAAATGGTACTTGATATATGTTTTTATGACAGGTGACAATGTTATCCCACACATTGAAAACTATGAATCCAAAGATTCATCTATTGCCCAAGATGAAGATTTGTCTAGTGCCTCAAACTCTTCACAATATGAGCAAGATGACCCATGTACTCTTTTCTGGCAATATTTTTGAGGTTACAGGAGTTTTATATCCTAATGGAATCAAAAATCAGACTCTTAAATGTGATGACAAACACAAGTCTCGGCTCAATATGCATTTTCCGACCTTAGAAAACGCATATTTACACTACAAGGAATATAGGAGACAGTGTGGTTTTGATGTGCGCAAGTCAACCAAGAGAACTGATATTAGTAAACGAAGTCACCGTGTCGCCAAATCTGATAGTAATGGTGATTTATTTGAGTGTTTAGGGTTTTATCCATTTCATGTTAGGAGAATTCTTTAATATTCATTTTTTCCTTATAAGGTTAGAAGGTTTCGCATTGTTTTGATAATTTTGTTTCAACTTTCTTGATCTATTGTCTACTGTTGTTGGTTTACTTAGTGATTGCACTGTGACAAGAACCAGCAGAGGCAATGTTTTTGTTGGTCAATATCTTGATTCATGTAATTACTTGTAAATTGGAATATTAACCCTTCCCCTCTATAATGCAATTGCAAAGCATTCTACATGTAATGATAGTATTTCAGATAAATAAAAGGATTGTTTCTTAAAAGTTTTAATCTATCATGATGATTTGGTTTTGAAGTTCCTTAAACTAATGTAAAGATTTTGCTTTCTAAGGACATGTACAATTCTTATACATATAAAAATGAGAAACAGAATAAAAGAGTGCCTAGTTATGAGTATTACAAGCATAGTCCACCAAATAACTAACTTTGATGTGTGAACCAAAGTGGAGAGACTTTATACTGGACAAGCCTAAGTGAAGGTACCAGCAATTGTGAGAAGTGTGAAAAGTAATACAAAAGAAATAGGACCTATAAGCTGATAGTCTGCTAGTAATGGTTAGTTATGTACCCTGGATTCAAATCACATTTGGCTTGTTCACTATTTGCTTGCTCACTAGAACGATACATTTGACAGATTGTTGTCACCTCAATTAACTACTCTACATTGAACAAATACGGCATAAATGCATTAAAAAAATACTACAAAAAGGAGACAATAGATTTAACTTGTAAATATCAACCGTCTTTCCAATTTCAACTGGCATAACACATTTGAAATAATGTAATCGCCATAATAGAGGTCTACTTAGAGTACGCAGAGAACATCTTAAGAAGAGTTTATTAAAATCCCTCGAACATTATTAAAAAAAGTTTAAATTAAATGTCTACGCTGCAACCTTCTTCCCCTTGGCCAAATATGTAGCCCCTCGCATCACAGATTCTCTTTTACTATTATGTTCCCAACTTAGGATTTTATGCCCGCACACCACACGCAACTTGTTCAGCAAACTCTTCTGATTGTCCTGCACAATTCAATTGAACGTATTTAGCCAACATTTAGTATTTTCAAGCAAATAACAACATTAACTTAATAAAAAATACATACATTCTCCATCCTCAGTCCAGTGCTCCACCCCAAAAGATTCCCAATTCCCAATTTCATACACCTATTGACCAAGCAAGGTATCTAAATCTTGATTTAACAACGGCATGGCAGTATAGACTAAACAATAACATTGTTTCCCAAATCTCAAATCAGAACACGAAACGGGTAAGAAAGAAGGCAATATAGGCACATTTTCGTATAGTTCTCCTGTCTACGGCATGCAAAGCGCACACCAAAAATACCAACCTTGGGGACAAACATAATTTTACAAACAGGTGTCAAACAACAAATAAATTTGATTTGAAATGCATAAATCCTCTCACTTCCCATTGTTTCCCTCAGATATCACACACACAAAAAAAAGAATAGCAAGCAGAGAAAAGAGACAATCATGAGTAACAAGCAGAGCACATTTTCACAGAGAATTCATGGGTTTGACATTGAAATCTAACTAAAGAAACAATACCCAGACTCTTTTTCATAAGCTTATATGCAATTAGATTAATGACATATATGGCACACTTAAATCCTAAGCAAAAGTTGACAAAGGCACATCGCCGAATACCACAAAACAGAAAGATCACATAACCCGCAAATAACATAAAAACTTATTTTTACCAAAAAAAAGTGGTTGTTCACCAATTTTCTAATAAACCCAAATCAGCAGATTAAGTGGTAATATGGTGCATCAATCCAACCATTTTCTAATTTCCAATAAACCCCAATCAGCAGATTAAGTGGTAACACATACCCACCAAGTGTGGAATCTATTACTTGAATTAACACCAGTATTATAGCCTAATCCAATTACTCCGACACCCATATCAAGCCAAGGAACAATTAACAAAGAGACAATCATGAACAAGTGAACAAAGAGCCATTCAAACTAAACACACATTACATACAAACAAATCGACCATACCATTGTCTACTATTACATAATTATCACCATCATAACACTATACAATGACATCCAAGTACAATCCGAACAAAATCAAAGCATGATAAAAGTAAAATACACGAAAGACTAGAAGTTTACTGGTTTCGAACTCAATTTGAAATACACTAACCTGAACTCATTTCTTGTTTTCAAAACAATCTTTAATTTATAGACACTTTTTAAAAAGATCTCGTTGTCGTCCTCGCGCTTGCTTCTCGGCCGTGTCTATCTTATCAAATCGTCAGTTTTGATTTGGGGGATTAAGTTTAGGGGAACATTCGACATGTAACTGTCACTGGAATGGCGATTAGCACGGAGCTACAATTTTGGGGGACATAAGTTTTATACGGTCTTGTACGAAACCGTATATATTCAGCAGTTTCTCATTTAAAAAAAAGTGACAGCTGTCTCCCATATCTGCCGTCTATTTCAGTTTTGATCTAATGGTTGTAGACTAGGTCTCCAAGTACTCTAATTAAAAAAGACTCCAAAGAGCCCAACTCTAAGTACGATTAGTAAATGATTTAGTCTTTTTCAAATGTATGTAAGATATTATTTTTGGTCGCGCTCAGTAGAGAAGCAACGGTTAAAATATAATCATAAAATCACTAAGGTTCTGCTGTAAAATCTTATTTTTTTTTATCTAGATTTTTGGGATCAAAATACATGTTTTTTTTACATTGTTGTGTATGCTCAAAAATAATCTCAAAATCTAATACATAAATAGACATTTTGAACATGACCCTATTATCTTATACTCTAGCTATTTTGTATTTTTAGGGTTATATATTTGTGAGGTATACACAATGATTCATAATTTTACAAGACTTTTGCTTTTATATATGGGGATCCACATTTAAACTTAACGCTTAGAGCATTCATATCCGGTCCCAATCCTCAACTCCAAAGACTTACTAAAAATAGTAATCCCTCAAAAGTTTTTACAAATTTTTAAAAGTTTCTTCCATCCCATTCCCATTATTCAATCCTTATTCCCCGTAAAAGTATAAGATAACACATGATAGTTAGTGAAATAATAATGAAATGATAATGAAATGGAGGATGAATAGTGTATGAGGGGGTGGATAGTGAAACCCCAAATATGGGGATTTATTTCTAGTCCCCAAAACCAAACCCTATTTTGGGGTTTCGTATGTAGAGCACATTTTTACAAAATTTAGTAGATTTTTTCAAATTATGAGGATGAGATTGGGTTTGGGGATGAGATGTGAATGCTCTTACTTTGAATATTACTCCCTCCGTTCTTTTTTATTATCCGCTTTAATTTTGTACACGTAATTTGATGTATACAAAAAACATACTTTCATGTATCATTTTTCAATTTTTTTTTCTGAATAAAAGTTTAACATTTATACTTTTATTCAGAAAAAGAAAATTTAAAAAATAATGTATAGAAATACATTTTTTTTGCACACTAAGATAAATGAAAAAGTCAAAGCGACTAATCTATACTATACTATAATAAGCCAATATGGGTATAATTTGTCGTCGTATAAAATTTTGGTTTGGTCATGGTTTGATGATTCACTTTATAACTAAAAGTCTGCTACACGTAGAGTTCTCATAGTGTTACATATCTAAACAGTTTGATATACTACAAGATAAAAATTCCACTATTATTCTTTTAAATATAATATATAATTAGTTAAAAAATTAAAAAAGTAAATTTACTATCATTAATATATATTAACATTATATAATAATTAATAGTTAGTTTAAAATTATATAGCCGCCCGTGCTTTGCACGGGTTTAGGGCTAGTATAAAAGAATAGAGGGAGTACTTTGTTAACAATAATGTTGGAATGTTGATGCCTTTCTTACTCTATTCGTTCTCTCGCATAATCACAAGCAGGTGTTTCGCAATTGATTCAACATAATTATAAGAACAGTTATAATGCGCCTCTTTGGCTACTACATTTAAGCGCTTCTTTTTCCGAAAAACCAGTTTTTACTTTTTTTTACCCGTTTGTGTAAAAAGTTCACAAGCACTTGAAAGAAGCTGAGAATGCTAGTTTTTGTTTCAAGATTTCTACTTATTTTCCAAACACTTTAATCACTATCTTAACTTACTTCTCACTTCTACTTCAATTTTTTTATTTTAAGTAAAAAACACTTATTTTAAGTCAACTCAAACGGCCCTAATATGTCATTTTATAAGATTCATTTGTCAAAATTTTTGTTGAAGTAGGCATCCGTACTTTGTGCTTTTGTTGGGTCCCCAATAAAATAGAATGTAATATAATACTCCCTCCGTCCCAATGAATTATATAAAATTTCCTTTTCGGAACGTCCCATCAATTGTATACATTCCAAAAGTAACAAACTTTTATAATATAAAACATCATTACACTAACCACTTTCTTCCATTATCTCTATTCTATAATAATATAAATACTATTACACCCACTACTTTCCTCCACCATCTCAAATTTATTATTAAATATAAATGGATCCTACCACTATACCCACTTTTCATCTAACTTTACTCATTTCTTACACAATTTCTTGATCTCCGTGTGCCAACCATTTGTATACAAATGGCTGGGACGGAGAGAGTATGTGATTAGCAGATTTTCAATTTTTTTCGACTGTAAGGTTAAGTATAAAAACCGAGAACAAGAACACAATTTGAGTAATACTTATGTTTTTATTGATAAATCGCGAGGTTGCTACATCTTCTCCGGTGGATTAATTATAAATGATCTCCTCACTCATATAAAGTGAAGGCAACGGGGGTTAGATCTAACCAAGGTTCTATTTTCTCTCTTCGTAAATGCACCATTACTTGGGATTTAGGGTCTGATTCCTATCAATCGGACTCGTTAACGTCCTTATGTTGTATTAATGTGTTTGGTTGGGGAGAATGAATGGAATGAAGTAGAATAACTAAAAATAAATGAAAATAACAGATGTACGAGGGAAAATTTGGAAAAAATTAAGTAAATACATAAATATTATATGATAAGATTTGAAAAGAAATCAATATACTCATATAAAGGAGAAGCGAGGGGCGTGTAGGTGGCGCCTCTCACATCGCTCCGTTCTATTTTTCTAATTTTCTGAAATTTTTGGATAAAAAATATCAATAATTAGAGCTACCTTTTTTAGTTTCAGATATATTAGAAGCAAGTTCAAGAATCTGATTTTATTTCAGATTATTTATGGAATATAGTAGCATGAAAGTTTTAATCTGATTTTGTTTCTATATAACTGAAATTTTTGGATAAAAAATATCAAAAATTAGAACTACCTTTTTTAGTTTCGGATATATTAGAAGCAAGTTTCAGGATCTGATTTTGTTTCAGATTATTTATGGAACATAGTAACTTGAAAGTTTTAATCTGATTTTGTTTCTATATAAAGGAGAAGCGAGGGGCGTGTAGGTGGCGCCTTTCACATCGCTCTGTTCTATTATTCTAATTTTCTGAAATTTTCGCAAGTTTCAGAATTTGATTTTGTTTCAAATTATTTATGGAATATAGCAGCTTGAAAGTTTTAATCTGATTTTGTTTCGGATTATTTAATTATGGAAAAGAGTAACACACAAGTCTTTCTGTACTTATAAATACCCATGTAGGTTGTAGAGTTTTGGATAATCTAAACACAACCTACTCTCTCTCAATATCACAACCCTACCTCTCTTTGGTGATAATTTTCTTGCTCGATTTCTAACTCGGTGGTGCCGTTCTTCTACAATGATAAGTGAAGGCTGTTTATACGGTATTAAAAAAATAAAGGTTGTTTCAAGCAAAAGTAGTTATAGACCGTTATGTGGGAGCCGACAAATCCAAACACGGGAGAAAAATATAGTCTTGACATGATATCGATGGATGATATCAATAAATTAACTATTAGTGATGTATGTTTGTTGGTTATTCTTTTATAATATTTTCTTTTATTCATCGGGCATGTTTGTTGTTGTTAATTTTTTATATGATTTACATTGTACACGGAAAAATATTATTCATCATTATCTGTTTTCTCCGTTCAAGCAACTTTTAAGTGAAGAATGTTCATACAGTATTATTGTTACAAGTAAAGGTAGTTATAGACTGTTATCTCACGGATTTAAGTTAGATGTTTTTGTGCACAATCAATCGGAAAAAAATTGGAGGAAGGTGACAATGTAAGAACATGATTACTTTTTTTAAAAAAACACAAATAAAATTAAGATTCGTCGTGCTTTAAATTGTTAATTACGTGTAGAAATTTATTTTCATTTTCTTTTACCATTAATTATAGTCCAATTTTACAATTTTATATATTAGTATTAGCATTTTACAAATATTAATATTGAATCATTAATATACTTTTTATAGGCCGCCGCAACGCGCGGTTTCTCAACTTTAAAAATATGAGAGAATAGAGTATTCCATTTCCAAATTGAGGGTGTTATATATCTAATAAAGGGTATAAAGAATAGAATGGAGTAGGCTGTAAATGGATTGGATACCCGATCCGATCCGTAGTTAAATAAATATATATGGATCCTTATTAAAATGTCCGATCTGCTAATGATCCGATCCGATAATAATCTGGTCCGATAAAAAATGGATATGGATATGCTCGAATCCGATCTGTTAACGATCCAATCCGATCCATACTTAACTATGTAATATATTTTATATTATATTGTATTATAATTTACTATATTATATTAATATATTACATACAAAATAAAAAAAATCTAAAAATACAAGACAAAGCCCTAAATTATATTTTTTTTATAACTAATCGCGTCGCTCCTAAGTCTTGACTTGACTCTCACTCATATTATCAAGTTAATCTAAAAATCACTTTTTTTTTTTTTTTGTGTAGAGTGAGTAATAATCACCGGGAGCTAAACTCTTACACTTAACACCTCTTCAATCACCTGGTTCTATATTTAGGACATATTTATTGATTTTAATTCTTATATTAGAGGAGCAGACCATAATTTGATTCCTCCAAAAGTATTATGCAACTTATTTATTATTTTTCTGTTCACTTGTACATTTTATGTTGAAGCAGCCAACAAAGTTTTTCAATTGCATTTTTATTAATAACATGAAACTGTAAATTTTACCTTATTGTTTTATTAGTTCCTTTTTGTGCTTGTTACGTTAAAATTCATGATTGAATATAATTAGAGAATATCACTTTTTTTTATGAAATATTGTCCACAGTGGAAAAAATATATTTCATAAATTTTTAATGGATCGGATTTTCGATCCGATTATCCATGATCCGAATGGACAGGATATGGATTGACTTGTAAAATATCCGACTCCTGATCTGATCCGATCCGAATCCGATAAAATTAAATGGATTAGGATATGGATTTAGCGAGATCCTATCCAAATCCGATCCGTTTGAGGAAAGAATAAAAATTTATAAACAAATACATATAATATAGTTCAAATATCATTTCATTTGTTTCATGTGTTGAGTGTGTGCCAACTCAAGTCCCACATTAAAAAGTAAAGTAGCCGAACAACTCCATTAATATGAAGCATTGTGGGAGGAGCGCAAAAACAATCCGTGCGGCCCCGACATCCTGTAAATGATGAAATGAGGGATATACCGTTGTACCAAGAGGCATCAGTTAGACAGCTTAGGCATCAGTTATTTAATGTCAAATCTCTACTAGACATCGTTTCTTGCAGATGTGATGTGTATGTATTACTTAGACTTTCTCCGCGATTTTTAACCGATGTCTAAGTTGAACTTTGTTCAATTATACTAATGTATCAATAGCGGTCTGCTACCACTATTTAAGAACTATGTAGAGCTGTTGCCGAACTGCTAAAGGGATTTCTGGTTCTTCACTCTGCAACCTACTTGTGGAACAGAAAATGAACAAGAAATAGTTTTGTACTCCCTCCGTCCCAAAATAGTTGTCACATTTGGTTTTGTGCCGGTCAAATTGACTAAAGTTTGACTGAAATTTATTAATATTTTATCAATTGACAAAATAAAAAAAATATGTCACCGAAAATAACTTTTAATCTATTTTAAAATGTAATTTTCAGTTTTTTAAAATAATGAGTGATTGACTTATGATCTTTGGTCAAAACTTAGTCAATTTAACCAACAAAAATAGAAATGTGACAACTATTTTGGGACGGAAGGAGTATATTTTACTCCTGCCACCACGTTATGGTCCAAGTTTCTTCATATGCGTTTCTTATTTACAATATTTTTAATGGTTTTGCAGTTTAGAATGAAAACTCTAGTAATTAATGAAATGAATATTATGTGATGGTTTTGCAGTTAAGAATCAAAATTCTGGTAATTAATGAAATGGATATTATAGAAACCAAGAGGATTATGATTAATTTGTCTATATTTGATGCGGTTGTTGCTTAGAACTGCAGAGCCAAGGTGAGTTGTAGTTTCACAAAATGGGCAGTAAAAAGATATGAACATTGAGCATGGTTGGATAGCCCAGTGGTTAAGGGCTTATCCTCTGTCGTCTAGCTCATCTGCTGGGAAACAGATGGCTGAACAAAATTATATAATGGCCTGACATAAAATGTGGAAGATCTTAGGATGGTTATCGACAACCTACCTCAACCAACCTACTCTACTCGAACTTGGATTATGCAGCAAAAGCCGGCTAATATTTGGTCTTACCGTTAATCAAATAGTTGAATATCCGTAGCAAAGAAGGTCAATAAATGTGTAACTTCAACAAGTGAAACTTCGTTAAGTCACACTGAGTACCTGAATGATAGCCACTACAGTTACTGTGCAAATTCTAGTGACTTGCCCCCTCAATCTCCAAACTTCTTTCTCATGAGTCAGATCTCAGAGGAC
This sequence comes from Daucus carota subsp. sativus, assembly GCF_001625215.2. Lineage (NCBI taxonomy): Eukaryota > Viridiplantae > Streptophyta > Magnoliopsida > Apiales > Apiaceae > Daucus > Daucus carota. Next base: position 21,286,824 of record NC_030386.2, on the reverse strand, counting down.
ATTGAGATAGGCAGGAACTGACTTTGATGAATTTTATAACGTCTATTCTCTTGTATCATCAATTATGATCAGTCTGTTTTGATTAGGATTATACAATTTTGTTTGATAAGTACCTACTAAAGCTGAATTTCTTAAAGATCTCTTATGTCAATATATTATAATTCCCTATTTGCAACAGATGATTTAATGTTCAATACTCGTATAAATATAATTTTATCAGCTTATGTTTGGACCGTTGGAAGGATTGGGGGTATAAAGGGTATATGTAAAATTCATTAGCTGTAAGGTTCGATGAAAACCAAACAATTTAACGGATCAACATGTAAACATAGTAATGTACACAACATATTGTCTATGAACTTCCAAGTTCTGATTTCAACTGATTCTCTTGGAAGCTCAGCAGAAGTTAAGGGCATGTGTATAAAACTGGTTGCTAGAAGGTTTAATGAAAACCAAAAAATTTAATGTTGATGTGCATAGTTGAGTTGCATGTTATTTCATGATATGCAAGTTTCGATTCAGCAGCTAGTGTTTGGATGATTGGATCGATGAAAGTGTTCTTCATTACTAATGCTGATGGTTTACAAAAGCAAACAAGTCACGTAGAAACGTAGTTTGTAAACTCAACCAGAATAAGAAGGAAGTGAAACTTCCAACTGCTTTATTACAAGAATTTACAGTATAAAAGAAGCATAGCGGTAACGATTTTAGATCATCAACCTATAATTTGCCTTGCTAACATTTAAGCATGACAAATATTGCAGCCCTTGTATCATTTTCTTTGTTATGCCTTTTGGCTACTGCACACTGTTATGGTGTAAAGGGAAACAACCCTCTTGCTAGACTCATTGAGGCTCAGAATTTGAAAAGGCCATCTACTTTCCGCAAAGCAGTACGAAATGTTGAGTATTCACCCGTGTTTGTTGGATCTCAGGATGGATTAAAGGAAGCTGACAAGGTAGAATCATTGCCAGGGCAACCTGATGGAACAACTTTCGAACAATACTCTGGCTATGTCACAGTTGATCCGGTTGCTGGAAGAGCACTCTTCTACTACCTTGCGCAGTCAGAAAATTCTTCTAGCCAGCCTTTGGTTCTATGGCTAAATGGAGGTAAACGCGGATTTATTCCCATTGAATTGTGCATTCTAAATTTTAAAGGGTATTGGAAAATTTGGAACTGAAGGATCTTGAAAATCACACTTTAACATACAGTTTTTTCTTTCATGAACCTCACTTGATAATTATTATATATCAATTTGAATGACAGGACCTGGTTGTTCTTCATTTGGAAATGGAGCAATGATGGAACTTGGTCCATTTAGAGTGAATAGTGATGGCAAAACCTTATCCCAGAACAAGTATGCTTGGAACAATGGTATGTAGGATTTCTTTCCTGATAAAATGTAGGATAATCCATGAATCAATCTGTTTCAACAACTACATCGTCAGTTTAACAAAATTTATTGTTTGGCAATGCAGAGGCAAATATGTTATTCTTAGAATCACCAGCTGGTGTTGGATTTTCATACTCTAACACAACATCAGATTATGTAACCGGAGACACAAAAACCGCAGAAGATGCTTACACATTTTTAATTAACTGGCTGGAAAGATTTCCAGAGTACCAAACCCGAGATTTTTACATTGCTGGAGAGAGCTATGCAGGACACTATATTCCCCAACTAGCTCAACTAATCCTTCAGAACAACAAAATCACTAACCAAACTGTCATCAACCTTAAAGGAATTGCTGTATGTTTCTACAAACCAAGTTTTTTTTTTTTTACCAAATTACACTTGAAACATAATTGAAGGAGGTGATATGAACTTTTTTGAATTTCAGATTGGCAATGCATATGTCGACCAGTTAACACAATACAGCGGATCATATGATTACTATTGGTCGCATGCTCTACTATCTGATGAAATTCATGAGGGCATCACCATTAATTGCAACTTTTCGGCAATTCCAAATGTTACAGAAGCATGTATAACCTATCTTCAGGAAGTAGACCTTGGTGATATTTTTCCTTATGATATATATGCTCCCTGGTGTGACACTTCAAGCGGTTCACCCTCAGTATGTCTCTTTCACAGAGTTTTTAAAGCACAGTTGTCTCAAAAGTTACAACTAATTAATTTCTGCTTGCTTCTCTTAACTAAAGATATGCTTGCTTATCTCATAAACTCTTTCTTATTGACGCGAAACAGACATCAGGATTTGATCCATGCACTGATAATTATATCGACACATACTTGAATACTCAACTAGTTCAGACATCACTTCATGTCACTGTTCCTCCAAAGTCATGGGCATCTTGCAAGTAAGTTTCTAAACACTATCATGTTCTTTTAAGTAAAAGAAAGATGCCAATGGATAAGCCCTCATCTAACTATTACCCTGCATTGGTTGAGCAATGAAACTTGTATTCTGATCTCGTTTAACTAATAAGGCTACTTATATAATAAACATAATATATAAACGTTGTTGGTTGTTACTAATTACTTGCTAATGTCATTTTCCATTTCATTGTTGTAGCGATGATATATATGATAACTGGACAGACTCCCCAGCAACAGTCTTGCCTGTTATTAAGGAACTCATGAACAGTGGCATCAGTGTTTGGTTATACAGCGGAGACACGGATGGTGTAGTGCCAGTGACAACAACAAGATATGCCATAGACTACCTTCAAACGTCGGTTAAAACACCATGGTACCCCTGGTACACTCAAGCCGAGGTACATTTTTATTAAATTTTAACTTGTGAGTTAGAAAATTATCATTTACTAGTTTTACAACTTTATCTAAATTTATGGAAAGCCAAACACCCTGCACAATTCTGGCGCACACACAAGAATAACTAAACTTATTAACCGCAATCTGTTAATTTTTAAACTGAAATTATCAGGTGGGAGGTTATGCAGTTGGATATGAAAATCTGACATTCGTGACTGTAAGGGGGTCTGGACATTTTGTTCCAAGCTACCAGCCTTCCCGAGGTCTTGCTTTATTTTCTTCATTTTTGGCGGGAGAGCTTCCTCCGTCCGGTGAGAACTGACCAGACTCCATCGGAGTCCAGTAGAGGAGGGTTTTTAAATTGAAGTACAAGTTGAATTTGTAATAAGATGTTGAGAACTTGAGATGCATATTCAAAATATTTCTCAACACAAATGTGTTACTGCTGCTATCTCTGTATCTGAGCATTCAATATATTGTAACATGTAATCCATTTATCTAATTAATTATTTCCTCTCTGATTCAGGCTTAACAAATTTTAAATTCTAATTAATATCAAAAAATTTGAACGTCAAAATCAATAACAACAGGCCACACTGCGAGACTATTCCTACCATGGCAACTATATAGTATCTAGAGTTTGCTTGTTGTCTATCTCCATATTGTACAAGTGTAGACCCTTTGTATGTATGACATTGGTGAACAATGAATACTGCAGTTTCATAGAAATTATTTCATATATTACAACCTTCAAATTTTTGTAGACTTTTAGTTTGTCTCCTTGATTTGCTATTCTGTTTTGGATGAACTAAGGTTGTGTTCACTTGGATAGAATCTAACGAGGGGAGAATGAAATGAAAAGTTATAAAAAGGTGAATTCTTTTATGAGGAAAGATTGTAAAAAACATGATGAATGATGAAGAAGTGGAATGACTTTTCCTTCCAAAATATATGGACTAAGGTGCCTCCTCACAAAAGGGGTCACAGTGACCAGGCCTGGGCGACTGTTTACCAAAAACACAGGTCTCCGCAAAGTCGTAAGACCATGCATGGGGGTTGACGCCTGCCCAGTGCCGGAAGGTCAAGGAAGTTGGATTTCTGGTTCAAATAGTTTGGAATGGAAAAATAGTAGGAATGAAAATTATATATATTTTTTACGATCAACCCCAATTTAGAGTACAAATTTTATCCCATTTTCCACTCATAATTTCATTCCATACCGGTGAACACAACCTAAAGGTGTCAAAATTAGAGCTTCCGTGTTAACTTATCCTCTTCTCGTTTGAATAGTTCTTCTATTGAAGGAACCAAATGAATAAGGGTTTTGGTTTACTTCATCTAAACAAAAACAACCGAATTAAATCTTTTGGTTAGCTTTGATATATTCCTTTATCGATATACCCTTTTATATAATCCATAGATGCGGTCATTTTTATGGTTATAAATTTTATTTCACGTTCACAAGAATGTTTGCTATGCATATCCAACATTAAGGCTTGGCGATAACAGTAGATAACAAACAAATGCTTCTATGATCATAAAAGCCACCAAAATCCGTTGCTTTTATACCGCAGTCTACTCAAATTCAAGTGATTTTATTATCGACCGCTCGTGATGATTTTTATGCTTGATGGATTTTAATAGGTGGATTTTCACCATTTTTGTTTAGTGACTTTCCACAAACGAACAATGTAAAATTCTTAAGAACCTTTGTGTAAAAAACAGTATCTTAAATCCTACTAGTATTGTTCAAACTTCAAAGTGGCCTTTTAATTAATATTTTCTTAATAGCCATGTCTGAAAGCTTCCAAGAAACGGCTACGAATATGTTTTCAAATTTATTAGCTGGAAGATTAAAGATTAGATGAGAACAAGAAAACACCATGAGATGTGCTTAGTTGATTGCACATAATTTTATCTCTAATTAAACCACCGAGATCTTGCAAGTTCTTATTCATCAGTTAGTGTTTGAAAAATGTTCCTCAGAAGTAGAACGGATGGTTTTACAAAAAACCAAACTTGTCATGGAACACACATAGGTTTGTAAACTCAACCAGATCAGGATCAAATAATCAATACTTCCAAGAGCTTTATTACAAGAATTCAAATATATAAGAGAAGGATAAGCGTATCAATATTACAACATCAAACAACTATAATTTGCGTTGCTAGCAGTTAAGCATGGCAAGGATCGCAACCCTTTTATCACTTTCTGTCTTATGCCTTGTGGCTTCTGTGCAATGTTATGGTGGAAAGGGAGATAACCCTCTTGCCAAATTTATCGAGGCCCAGAAGTCCAAAAGGCCATCTACTTTCCGCAATGAGGTTCTAGATGTTGAGTATTCACCAGTGTTTGTTGAATCTCAAGACGGATTGAAGGAAGCTGACAGGGTAGAATCATTGCCAGGGCAACCTGATGGAACAGCTTTTGATCAGTACTCGGGCTATGTCACAGTTGATCCGGTTGCTGGAAGAGCACTTTTCTACTATTTTGCGCAGTCTGAAAATTCTTCTAGCCAGCCTCTTGTCCTATGGCTTAATGGAGGTAAAGCAGAGTGAAAATATAATTTCATTTTTGCTTATTGAAAATGTGTAAATTATGGCTCTAGTGTCCAAGGTTTGAGTAACAAAATTGTAATGTTTTCTTTAACATATAGCTTTTAAAATCATAATTGTTGCAATTTACCTCAAGCCTGACTTAATAATGATGAATATAACAATTGGAATTGACAGGACCTGGCTGTTCTTCATTTGGAAATGGAGCAATGATGGAACTTGGACCATTTAGAGTCAATAGTGATGGCCAAACATTATCCCAGAACAAGTATGCCTGGAACAATGGTAAGCCGATTTCTCTTGAACAAAATAAAATATAAATCCATCCATCAATGTCCAGTGAAATTTTCCCTGTCTGGTCAATAACACTTGTTGGCTGGCTATGCAGAGGCAAATATGTTATTCTTGGAATCACCAGCTGGTGTTGGATTTTCATACTCTAACACAACATCAGATTATGTAACCGGAGACACAAAAACTGCAGCAGATGCTTACACATTTTTAATTAACTGGCTGGAAAGGTTTCCAGAGTACCAAACCCGAGATTTCTACATTACAGGAGAGAGCTATGCAGGACACTATATTCCTCAATTAGCTCAACTAATTCTTCACAATAACAAAATCACCAACCAAACTGTCATTAATCTGAAAGGAATTGCTGTAAGTTTCTACTCACCAAATTTTCCGTCAAGCAAACAACACTATTTGCACACATAAACAGAAATTAAGAGAAGTGAAATCTACCTGTACACATTTTCTTAACAGATTGGTAACGCGTATATAGACATAGAAACACAGCACAGAGGATCGTATGATTATTTCTGGTCACACGCTCTATTATCTGACGAAATTCATGAAGGCATCACTTTGAACTGCAACTTTTCTGCAAATGCGAATGTTTCAGAAGCATGTATAACCTATCTCCAGCAAGTAGACCTTGGTGATATTTTCTCTTATGATATATATGCGCCCTTGTGCGGTTCTTCCACTGGTTCACCATCGGTACCTTTCTTTTACAATCTTTTTTCTATTGTTATTAAATTCCTAAATTAATTCATGTTTGGTTTTCTCATTGTATTCATTGAATACTTTTACTTGACACAGACGTCAGGATTTGATCCGTGCACAGATAGTTATATCAACACGTACCTGAACACTCAACTAGTTCAGTCTTCACTTCATGTCACTCTTCCTCCAAAGTCATGGGCATCTTGCAAGTACACTTCTAAACCTAGCTAATTTTAGTTAACAATCTTGCATTGCATAATTAGCAACTAAACTTGTATTAACTTTAATCTGACCTTGTTATAGCTTCGACATTAATGCTCATTGGAATGAGTCCCCAGCAACCGTGTTGCCTGTTATTAAGGAACTCATGAGCAGTGGCATCAGTGTTTGGCTATACAGCGGTGACACAGATGGTGCAGTGCCAGTGACCACAACACGATACGCGATAGACTACCTTCAAACATCAGTTAAAACTCCATGGTACCCCTGGTACACTCAAGCTGAGGTACAAACACTAAATAAACCACACACTGACATTCACACTCACAAATCTTCTGAAATGTTCAATCACTAATTATGAGCCTGTTTTAGGTGGGCGGATACGCGGTTGGATATGAAAATTTGACATTTGTGACAGTAAGGGGATCCGGACATTTTGTTCCGAGTTATCAGCCTTCTCGCGCTCTTGCTTTGTTCTCTTCCTTCTTGGCTGGGGAGCTTCCTCCTTCCAACGAGAGCTAATCTGGCTAGATTCTGTGTTGTCCAGAAAAGGAGGCTTCCTCAATTTGAGTACAAATAATAGAAGGTTGAGATGCATTGGCAAATAAATTTTTCAACCCATAAATATGTTCAGCATTGCTATTCCAAAATCTGATTATTCAGTATACTGTAATAAACATGCATGCACTTAGCAAAAAAAATAAAAATAAACATGCATGCGCATCCACATATTTGATCATATCCATTTGGATTAATTATCCTGCAACATGCCTAGTACTTTTTCCGCAAATGGATTGTTTTACCGATTAAAAAATTATTGCACAGTATTAGAGCTCTCCAAATATAGCTAGCTAAAATATTAAAAAAAAATGATTATATATAATTCACTGAACCATAAAGTCATGTAATAAATTAATAATTTTGAAATTAAGAATATTAATGTTATTTTTGTGCATCCTTAGTAGAAAACACATAATTTTTTAAATAGGAATGATACTAATATATACTCTCTCTTTTTTCCTCCACGTTCTAAACAAAAAAGACATATGAAATCTATATCGAGGGACATAGAGAGTGTAGAAAGGATTGAGAAAAGGAGAAACACGGAGATCGGTACGAGCCCAAGAAATATAGTAAAGACGATCGAAGAGTGAACCGAGGGGTCGAACACGGGCAAAATAGAAATCAAACATCGTTCATTTCATCACGCACCCTTCACAAGATTCGAACCGAAACCGGTTTAAGCTATGCAATATGAAAACAATATCCGAACTGAATTAGGTCTGAACCGAACCGAGATGGTACGTAAATATATCTTAATCGAAAGTGGATTTGTTTCGAATCATATACGATCCAAAATAGATCTTATTACCTGATTTGCTAGGTCTAATTCAATGCATCTATAGGTTTTACAAATATTATTACATATAGAGACTTATCATAGAGATTGAGCGTGCCAGCGAAAATTGTGAACATGTATTCCATGTTTTTAACATAGTAACAGTTTTTGCATATTCAAGTTACAACATTTAGTTCAATTGTTTACAACACGAGAACTGGAAAAAATCGATGTTCAATTATTGTAATTAAACATAAATATTCTTAATAAATCTATGTTTTACACTGATTTACATTTTCTTTTTATTTTTACATAAGAAAATATTAAATTGGAAACATTAAATACAATCATTTACTAACTAATCCAAATATCATAAAATATCAAACCACCAACTTGACAGTTTAGTATATTTAAAATTACACACGATCACTCCATTAGTCAATATCATCAAATGAATCACTCCTCAAAGAGAAAGGAAGATTCACCAGCACTATTCATACTACATAGAGACAAATGCGTTGTAGAACTTGTTTTTTTAATCAACTAAAAATCATGTTTTTTAACAACATTGTGCCAGCTTCATATCATAAGATTGGATTAGGAGAAAAATGAAAGTTTTCCATTTTAATTTGAGGATGTTCTCTTTTCAGCCGTCATTTCCATAAAAGCACACTACACCAAATACAGGTATTTCCGACAGCCATTTTAGCCTACATTCTGTCAGAAGAATGCTTTCTTCTGACAGACTACCTCTGTCGGAAAACTTGTAGTCAAAAGTTCTGAATTGCGTCGGAAGTTACAATTTTGTTGGAAGGTAATGTGGGACCCACTACTTACTTATTATAATAATAAACCAAACATCTGACAAATAGGTCTGTCAGAAATTTACAATTAAAAAAAGAAAAAAATAAATAAATTTATTTTCGTACTAAAAGTCTAAAATAATAATACAAACCTTCTGACAAATAAACTTAGTCATAAATTACATACTTCCAACAGAGACTAATATCCTCTGCAATACCATATTCCAGGCACGCAACTGAAAATGAAACCATAGCAACTACATTTACAATACTGTAAACTTGCCGCTTATATTAAACATTCATAAACAAAAGGAAGAGTAGCAAAATTCGTCAGCCCGTGTCTTTTCTTCTCTCAGAATCTCACAAACTTATTCACAAACTTTTCTTCTCCTGAGCTTGTTCCTGAGGACGTGGACCCTATATGGTCAACTAGCACTAAGAAGATTCTTTCCTCGGGCAAGGGAATAATGCGTCGAGTCATTAGTCTTACTTCTGGACTCCATGATCTCTTGTGTGATCCACGATGCGGACCCTTCTTGCTTCTGGGAGCATTGATGTCTTTCTGGGGTGTTTGGATGCGGAGATCTCAAGCAGCTAACCTGATCAAGTCACAAACCAAGAAAGAACCTTGTACTGTGGTAAGTTGTTGGTCCAAAAATTCTGTTTTCTCATATCACTGACTCGTTTAACTGCCAACTGTAAGTGTGTATATTAACCTAAATGCTTTACCTAATGTTCATTCATTCATTTTAAATGGTTTTGATCTATTTCTTGATCTTCATCATATCTTTGAAAACAAGCACATGGGGCTGTAAGCTGGTAATATACATGTCAAATGTTGCCGTTTGCTGGTAATATACATGTCAAATGTTAGCACTGTTTCATATTAATATGTAGCATCTTCAATAGATATCATATGTTTTTATTAACGAGACCGGTATAAATAATACAAGGTGGCATCATTTTTCTTTTATTTGGTATAACCACTAGTTGACTGCTAAAATCTCAAATCAAATAAATTTATTCTTTTTCAAAATTTTTGTAAAATCATTAAAATATGTGGACCTTGACATCCATACGGTTGGATCATTGACAAATATTTTCAAAAAAATTAAAACAACAATACATGATAAAACAATAGTTAGAAGTATTAGTCAAACCAATAGTTGACTGTAAAAATCTCAAATCAAATAAATTTATTTTTTTCCAAATTTTTTATAATATCACTAAAATATATAGAACTTGACATCCATGCGGTTGGATCATTGAAAAATATTTTTTTAAATATTTGAAGCAACAACTGTAAGTCTAAATGTAAAGACAACCCTATCTGTTACATAGGGATGATAACTCAACAATAGAACAGGACAAGTAAATAACACTACGCCTGCACCGGAATCGGAAGAAACGAAGACAAAGGTTGAAGAAGCCATCTACAGTCTTGAAGGAATAAGTTCACTGGAAGAAGTTCATTAATATGTTCATGCCTCAGTGAAGAATAAAGATTGAAGTATTCAAGATTGTGGAAGCAATGAAGATGTTGTCCAAGTACTCGAAAGATTTCAGTGCAACCCCTGAAGCAAGATATTTCTATATATCTTGGTTGGTTATTTATAATCAACAAACTGAAGCATAAACTAACCCGGAACCGACTGATCAATGTTTGCTGACAAAGAAGGTACAATGTTTGACTTCAGTGTTAGTCGCTTGTGAACCAGACCAGTGCACTAAGCGTCAGCACGTACGGAGCTTTGCAAAGTATTTATCGATGGAAGAATTGATCCAGTCATATCAAGTCATTTGTTCCACAGCCAAGCCAAGTCAAATGCCAGCTATGCCAAAGCTTACTGCTCAAATGCCATATGTCAAAACTTCCACAGAAAGCCATATCAGGAAGTGACATTTTTTATATGTGTGCACTTATATATTTGTATATGTACAAATATAATCATATATGTATATATGTATATTTAATTAAATATAATATATATAATATATATGTATATATGTTTTTAAACATATGTATATGTATATTTATATGTATATATATTTAAATAAATATATATGTATATAGTATATGTATTTATATTTTACATAAACATTTATATATTTAGGTGTATATATATTATATTATGTGCATAAATATATGTATATTTAGAGAGAGTTATATATATCTTTATATATATATATTTATATTTATATTTACACATAGTTATATGTATATTATATATATTTAAATATATGAGAATATATTTAAATATATGTGTATATATATGTTACTATATGTTTATATAAATATTATATATATGTATATATTTATATATACTTTTCTTTATATATATTTATGTTTATATTTATATTTATAAATAACTATATATATATATCTCTATATATATTTATATATATATTTACATTTGTATTTACATATAATTATATATTATATATATTTAAATATATGAGAATATATTTAAATATATGTACATATATTATTATATGTTCATATAAATAAAATATATATGTGTGTATATATTTATATATATTTTTATTTATTAATATAATAACAACATAATATATTATATTATATATATATTATGCATGCATGTGATGATGTCAGGTGTCTAGGGCAACCTAGGGTTTGCATGTGCATCTAGGGTTTCACTGTGAGACTCACTTCTCTCTTCCCGTAGATATTGCAGCAAGCGCCATTTGAATCTTAATATGAAATCGACCAAGGCAGATATGTACACACTGAAGCTCTTGGCAGGTGCATTGTACATAGCGCAAGTTGGAGATTTACATGCTTGTCCTTGTCTTCTCACTTTGTGTCCTACTGCTGCCAGCGCAAGGAGTGAAAGGTAAATATATATGTGGCGCCACTGGTGGAGTGATAACAGTGGAGTATTGGCACCTGTTGACATGAACGTAGCAGAAGCTAAGTCATGAAATTTTATACACGGAATATCTGTTGGAGCGCAAGTTAGTGACGCAGCAAGTGTTTAACCCTAACAGGTTATCACCTTAACCAGGAGTGAGAACAGCGTGTACACCAAAATATTCTGGCGCCAGTTGCATCTTGGTATAACAAGACTAAGGCATAAATCATACAGTGGAGATGGGAGTTGTTTTGGCGCAAGTATGGAGCGCCAATTGGTTAGTTCTTAACCATGGGTGACAACAGTGTGGCATAGGGTGATATATGGAGCAACTACAAGCGCAAGTTCATTCACTTAGATTTATTCTAAGTCATGCACACACAGTGGACATCAGTAGGCGCCAATTCAGGAACAAACTCACCCCTGGCGCAAGTTTCATTTTAATCAAATCAATTCTGGCGCAAATTCAAGAGTTAACCATGGTTAGTTTATGAAAAGCCTATAAATACCCATGGATTGTGTTCTCATTTGTAACACTCTCCACCACCTTTATGGTGGAATGGCTTTGTGCCTCGCACACTACTACACACAAATAAATCATAGCTTAGTTTTGTAATATATATATATATTTAGAAGCTAGGGTTTGTGAGTGTACGTAGTAGTAGCCATTGTAGCCAACCTTCGGGTTTGGATTTATAGCACCTTCGAGGTATTTATCAATATACAGATATACCTTGGAAAATATTGTGTGTTGGTTTAATATTTTCATATCCTCAGAAACCGACCAAATAAATATCCGGAACACGAAACCCATTACTGGACTGCAATTTGTTTATCCGCAAGATTCGAAAGAATTTTAAATTGTAGTGAGTATCGTATTCAACCCCCCTTCTACGATACTTTGGACCTAACAATTGGTATCAGAGCGAGGTTGATTGATATACAAATCAGGATCCTTATCGTACGGAAAATCAAGAACCTAGCTTTTGATATTTGATTAGGGGAAATGTTCTTCCGGTTTGTGTTGCTGAATTTGTCCGTAGGCCTAAGCAAGGATTATCTGTCGGATACTGAACTTTGGACCGGGACTTATAAATTTATACTTTAAATTTTAATAAGTTTATTTTATAAATTTAACTTAATTTATTTTAAACTTATTAATTGAGTTTATTATGAATTAATTAAATTTATCTTATAAACTTAATTAAATTTACTTTATAAACTTTGCTAAATTCATTTATTAAATTTGCTTAAATTTATTTTAGACTTGTAAAGTTTACTCTTAGACTTTATCAAGTTTATCATAAATTTTTATAAATTTATTATTTAAATTTGTATAGTTTATGATTTAAATTTAAGTTAAAATATAAAATATAAATTTAAGAGGATTTAACTGATTATGGATATAAGTTCAAGTTCAAGGGTTCAATTTCATTTGTTCTGGAAGCTATGATTTAATTGGAGACGAGACACTTGAATATTTTCAAAAATTAAATTTATCTAATAAATTTTAATATATTTACTAAATAAATTTGAAATAAATTTATTCTAAACTTATTCAGTTTATTATGAATTTATTTGAATTTATTTTTTAAATATAATTAAATTTACTTTATAGATTTAACTAAGTTTATTTTATACTTTATTTTCTTTCATCTTTTAAAACTTATTTTTAAAAATTTTATTTTCTTTATAATTTAAACTTAGTTTAAATAATCAAGTGTCCCGTAACCTTTTTAATTATTCTACTCCAAGACAAATCAGATTGACATTTAGTTGAGACAGATCAGGCTGACAGATTACAAGACAAACACCGGGCTTTCAAATACTAGATTCTCAGAACCGGTAATGGAAGTACATTGATGACCCAATCCAATTGATTTCTCAAAGGATTATTAGAAGCAGTTTTCTATGTTCGAAAAAGATGATTGTGATTCGAAGAAGATTCTATTGATGACTGATTGGACACTACTAACAGTGAATTTTGAAGAAGGTACTTCAGGCCTTGATCTGAGTAATTACTCCTACTTGATTATCAGATCACCAGATCAGGATGGGAATTTGCTACATCTGCAATGAAGCATCTTTCCAGGGCTCGGAATGTCAACTTTGAATGGCACCACTGGTAGTAGGAAAAGAGAAGTTTTTACGGATGAATCTTCAAGGATTTCAATCTAACTCAGTGATTCAGGGAAATACAATTACACACTGAATTGTATCAATGCTAAATCCATCCAGAATCAACTGAACCAAAGACAGAGAACTGTGGAGGTTTAAGGATATAATTAACGAGTTACTACCGCACCAAATCAGTTTCGTGCATTTATGTCAGAACCTTAGGATTGAACAGAAGAGTTTGTAACTGCTGAATTTGAGGAAGCTCAAGTCGACGAAAGTTAACACTTTTGAAGAATGTGAGGACATAACTTCAAGGATTAGCATAACACTGTCTGAGAGGTTTAGTCATGGCAGATTCAGATGGAATCCATTGGTTTCAAGTGGTGACTCTTCGGGGTTCAGTTCGACAGGTTGTTTGAAAACTGAGTTGGTCAGTACACACAATATTGTTTGGTATCTTTAGCAAATGAGGGTTGCTATATATATTGAAGCCTCGACAAACAAGGATGATAGGGCTTGTCTGAAATTCAAGTGGATGTTTTGAAAGAAACATCACAACAAGTTCTTATGCTATTTTAGGAAAGGTGTGAGCTGGATCAGTTGCTGATGAGAAGGATGATTATGGTTATCTGGCTATCCCAGCATTCTCTGAAGATGACTCAACTCGCACATCTCAGGTACGAATTCTTTCTAACTATGGAATACATATTTCTTTATATTCAAAGCATGTTATAAATCTCTGAATATAATTGTTTAACACACAAGCACAAGCATGATAACATCACAATAGATAATGTTGAACTAGTATGCTAGATCACTGTTCTGATAACTAGGATTGATGATAATCTTGTGCATGTGTCTTTAGCAGATTCTTAACATGTGTATGAATATTTAGTATTTGATTATTTGCAATGATGAGATTAGAAGCTTTCCTTTGGAACACGACTCTTAGTTTTAGGGGTTATGATCCTAGCATATATAACTTTTGTTAAAACATTTACTTTCAGATTCCCTAGTACAATTAGATTTGCTTATCTAATCTGAATTGTTTGTTAAGGAATTTATTTGTTCTATGATGGAATGTCTACCTTGTGTCAGTAGAACTTTTAGAACTTCATGTTAGATCTAAAACTGACTTAGGTAATAGAGATAGTATAATGCCATATAATAACAGATTGGAATCAGATTCTTATGCTCTTAGAAGATTATTAAATATATGTAATTCTACTTGATACCTGTTGCACTTGTGTTAATTGGTTTAAGTAGAGAGTACTGAATCTTCTGAATTGCATAACTGCCTGTCTTGCTCTTGTCTTATCTTTGACTGTTTGCCATGTGTACTCAACATCATGTCTGTTTATTTTCATGTCATGAATGCATGTCTTTGTACTTGCATTGATTTTAGAAAAGCATGTTTGAGAATCACATTAGGGCAATGTCTAGATAAGAATTAGCATGTTAAGGTTGCTTCTGTTGTTACCATTGTTAAAGAAAAATCTCTAATCCATTCGGACCCAGTTATGATTGGGGACCATAGAACTCTTTCCATTTGTGATTGCAGGTTACATATATTCCATATGATTTTTGGTGCACTCTGTTTGCTGAGTAGCTGAAATCATATGATTCACAAAAAGTACCCTGTTAGCAAATGTGATCGTGTGAGCAGTTCCGTCAATAATCTTTGGAAGATGACAACAAAGATTCTCTTATGGAACATGCTCCTTTTATGAAATGTCATCATGGAAGTATATCTTTCTTGGAAGAGTCAAAGCACACAAATTCTGAGTATCAGACTGTTCTCTGACAAAGGACATTATGTCAGTTCATGGAATAGTGCTTTATCTCAAATCAGGAAAGATGTGAATCTGCTCGTAGCTAATATGGAACTTCAACTGAAGATGAAGTGAGCTATTTCGATAGTAAAGCTTCATCGAATGAGTATTAGCTATGGCACTTGAAGCTCTCAAACTTGTATGTCAAAACAAGGAGCTCTTTTTATTAGTAAGAAGAGAATTGGTGAGAGGACTACCTCATCTGGAATTCATTATGGATGAAGATTATGAGGTATGTCAATAGGGAAGTCGAAGGAGCATCGCACAGAAGCAAAGATATGACTAACATTACTGAGCCGCTTCAGATGATACGTATGGATTTCTACGGATCAGCTAATGTCATGTCTGCAAACAATGCTAGATATCTTTTTGCGATGATCATTGACTACTCTAGATTCTTTCGTGTTGTTCGTATGTGTTCGAAGGACAAGACGTCACAAATGAAGGTTGATCAAGATGAACCCTGATCATTGATAAATCCAGAAAGACACCATTCTTGTCAGTGGCCAATCAAAAGCAAACACTAACTCTTGGTATGTGTTTGGAGGAAAATGCCTCTTTGCAAGTCTTGCATTTGAAGCCCAAAGAATATTTTCCTCGGCTACTCTATGGAGTCCAGAGTCTACAGGGTGATTGTGATTAATCAACAGAAGGTGATTGTAAGTCTGGACAGGACATTGAACGACACTTTGCTCCAAGCTGTTAAAGGTGATATTATTGGTATAATAATGATTCAGATCCAAGCAGAATCTCTTTTCAAGGATAAGGATTATTAAAGAAATCTTAGCAACAGCTTAGGGGGAGCATTTGGTGGATTCACTAGTCAAACTCAACACTATATTGAAGAATGAACAGGACATATCAAGAACGTATCTGCTTAGACAAAGGGTTTGAGTCTATATCATTCCCGGGCTCTAGTTCTAAAATGTTCCTAATGGTGAAGTGAAGATTGGGAGAGCTATTGTGAAAGGATGTTATTTCTTTGAGTTTCAATCTGTAGTGAAACTTGAGGAAGAGTCAGAAGCTCTTAAATGGATCCAGATTGAGTGATTGCACAACAAGATGATCTCAATCAGTTTGAAAGCAGATTGTGCGGATTCTGATACCTTGACCTAAAGACAATTCAGTACTTAGTACTTGTCGGGTATTCAGATTCCAACTGGATAATTTTGGCTCTGTTACGAGGGACAAGCCAATTTGGTTGCTTAAAGTTACTTCAAAGGAGAAGGTTATGAAGATGATAGAAATATAATCTTCAAGTTCAAGACTCTACATCTTAAGGGACTCAACGACCTTCATGATTGAACTAAGGCACCATTGACGAGACTCGGGTTCAGGATATTACAGTGAGCTAGAAGATGAAGCTTCATACAACATTTCAAGGACTTTGCAGTTGCAGATCCAACGGAATTTTTATGCTCTTTCTTCACCAGCTCTCTATGAGTTGCTATCCAACACCTGATGATCGTCACAGACATGGTATGATTTCTGACTAGCATATTATTTTAATATCTGATTGCTAGAGTCATATTTGGTATCCAAATTATTACCTCTCATGATACAAGGCACACACAATATAATTATATGTGCTGTGATACCATGATTATATTATATGTGGACTAACGTCACTTGTGCAAGATAATTGCTAAGTGAATGCAGATTAGTGATATGATGAGTTTGTTGGAAAGTTGCAATTCTTTATGGTCTACTAGCTAGTCTAGAGAATGATGGCAATAAAAGGAAGTCAAGGATCTTTTGAATATGCGCATTTTGGAAGATTCTAGACATGTCAAGACTTATGCCAACAACCACTGGACTTGATCAGTACAAGAAAGGTACATCAACTGAAATGTCAAGTCTCAGAGGTATTCAACTTATCACTTTACTTAACTGCAAGTAGATCACATACTATATTTTCTATAAGGTATTACTTCTTTCATGAGCATGTCTATCGTATTTCTTGAATGAATTCATGAGTATTAAATTGTCTATACATAGGACTTGTGAATTTATTCAAAATCCAGTACCTCGTGCTTTTTGCTATTATATGTGATTGCCATGTTTATTGTTTTGCATGCTTAGATGGTGATTACATATTTTAGCATGAGTGTTTGTTATGTCAAATTATTTAAATTGTGTTGCATGACAATTAAGTGACTTATTTGTTCATGATTTAAATGATTAGAGATGACATGAAGCA
Source organism: Daucus carota subsp. sativus (assembly GCF_001625215.2). Taxonomy (NCBI): domain Eukaryota; kingdom Viridiplantae; phylum Streptophyta; class Magnoliopsida; order Apiales; family Apiaceae; genus Daucus; species Daucus carota. Next base: position 21,269,136 of record NC_030386.2, on the reverse strand, counting down.
TGACTTAATTATGTTATCTTTCTTGATCTATACCTCTTTAACAATTGGTATCTAGTAGAGAACTTTGTCATAATGAAGTTGTGATATATCTGTATTTGTGAACATACTTAGGATTATTTTCTAAGTTGAATTCTTTTTTATAGGTATATGATCTGTAGCATGACTTATCTATTTCTAGACTTATAACTTGTATCAGTAATTGGAATGTGGTTAGAATCTAGTTAGAATTTAGTCATGATATACTAGTATTTGTGGAGTTACTTAGATTCTCTCTAGGATGAATCCATTTATATTAGTGTATATACTTGAAGCATAACTATTTGTGTTGGATATTTGATGATTTATTAATTGATATTTTATTTCATGTCTAACTGCATATAGTTGTGATACTTTTAGTGTTAGTGATATTTTGGATGCTTATATGTAGATCACTAATATTAATTGTTAATATTTTCTGTGAGGAGTTGTTGTGAGTTTACTTGTACTTAATGCTTACATGTATAGGACTTGTGAATTTTTCTTCAACTTTCCCTCGGGCTTGCGAATATCTTTGTATGATTGTCATGATTTTAGTTGTTATATGTTGATCTGATAATTATATGATATTGCGTAGGTAATTATTATTTTATCTTAGTTAAATTGTGACCTACAACTATATTCTCATTTGTTTCATGATTGACCTTGATAGAATAATAGAAGCATGATTAATTCATCTTTGAAATATTTAATTGATATCTTTTTTTTATGCTTTATTGATGTTTTATTTGTGAATTGATTGTGATGTATTGGCACTGGTGAAATATTGTTGCATATTTCTTAAAACCACTAGTGCTAATATATTTTAGGTGTTTAATATTATGAGTACAAGGGAGACAACATAATCTTTATTCTGTCTCATATTTATGTTCTGGAGTGGTGAGTTTCTTCAAAGAAATTTTCTTATCAATTGATTTCAACAATTGGTATCCACTACTCTATTTCATAAATACTTCTTAGAATATTTTGCATCTATACATGTAGCGTCATAGGACGAGACATTGATTATCTTGTATTTGTGTACTTGGTGATCTTTGTCACTTGCAGCGTCTGTTTTGACGATGTGCTAGTATGAGGCCTTTTCACTAATTAGTGTGGCGAGTGCTTTATACACTGTAGCACATAAATTTTCTTGTTTCCTTTTTAAATTGTGATGAGAAACAGGAGTCTGTGTCTTTTTCAAAGACAAGTTCATCTAAACTTTTTATGCATAGATTGAGACTCTCGTACTCAAACTAGTTTTTAAAGGAAAACTTTATTTCTTTCATCGGTTGTGATTGTCATTCTTTATGTAAATCATTTTACAGTCACAACTGATTCATTTTTCCTCAAAAGATTAAATGCAATTGCTTTCATTCAAAATCATAGATTTTCTAAAATGCATTTATATCTCTTTCTGTTCTTTGGAACTTAATCAGCCTTTTGGCTTTCCTATATAGTCATAAGGTTGAAAAACCAATAATCTTTATCCCAGACTACAAAACCAAATTCAGAACACATCCCAACTTTCCCCATGGAGTAATAAGGAACTTATTAGACTAGAGGTCAATGAGGGAGAAACTGTACTTGTTGCAGCAAATAAGGATGTGAGGGATAGTGTACCCACAGCTCTACCTCTCAAGAAGAAAAGGTGTTTTCAAACCTGAGGTAACTGTTGCTCATCTGTATTCTCTCAAAAGAATATAGAGCTGAAAAGGCAATAAAACAGTCTCTGGAATCATTCTCTCAACAGGATGAGTCCATTGAAATTCGCTCGTCAGCCAGAGCATCTTGTATTGAGTCAAGCACATCATCAGTAATCACTCTGATGAAGAGCCTAAACAGATATCTTATGGACACAATACAAGAGAGTGCACAGTGAGGTTGAAGGTTTTGTTCCAGAAGCAACTTCTTCATTTACCATTTTACGGTAGATAAGATGGTTGATGCCTTTACAGGTGTAAGGAGGAAACGAGGATCTCAATTGCCAAATCTTCAGGATTCTCGTCTCCCTCCCCAGATAAGAACAGATCTGGATCCAATCGGAATGGATTTCCTATTTATAGGTGATCGGCAACTCTCTGACTATGAGTCAATTTATTGATGAGTCGGTTGAGGATCGGGGATTTACGAAACCCCATTGCACCACCAGTGACCTCTCTTGAAGGGGCTATGGTGATTTTCTCATGCAGGTACAGAAGACCATACTTTGAGTGCTGAGAGAAACACTGTGAGCCAAACACTGAGAGTTAAACACTTGGTGAGATTCTGAGAAGAACCAGTGAGATATCAGAATGAGAAATATGTGAGCATGAGTGAGTGCAAACACATAGGAAATTGAGAAGAGTGAAACACTTGTGAGGTACATATTATAATATTTAGTATCGAAAACTCACATGTTGTTGAAAGAATTGACGGAAGCAACTACGGTTCATTCCATTTCACAGTGTGAACTTATGGTTGATGATTCTCTTGAATCAAGTGTCTTCACAGACATTGAGGAGGACTTAGGCCTTTGCCATAATTAAGCCTTTGTCTAACCTCCCAGAGCAAACAACTCTGGATCCTTAATTGGATAAGCCACTTAGTGGTTGGCAACTTGTGGACCATGATTCGGATTTATCTGATGAGTCTACAGGGACTGGGAATTACGAACTCCCATTGCACCACCGGTGACCCCCTTTAAGGGTGGCTAAGGTGATTTTCTTGCAGGTACTCAGCATTTTGGAAGCTCAGTATTTGTGTGGAGGGATACACTTACAGAACTTGTGAGTGACACCCTTACCCCTAACACCGAGAGAAAATTGAGTGTTGAGTGATACACCTGCAGAACATTTTAGTGAGACACCTACTAATTACCAAATTTATACCTAAAGACAAAGTGGATGTTGTTACTAGAATGTCAGTTCTTATTCATTACTTTTCCGTTTGGAACCTATTCTTTCAGCATAGGGACCAACCCAATCAAAGTAAACCCTTCTTCTGAACTCTTTCTTCGACCCCAGCTTTAGCGTTGTTTAGTTCTCTATGGGGAGATTATCTTTTGGTACAGGAAGTATTGTACACATTCCTTGACCTATTTGATACCACATATCCTTGGAGGATTCCACAACTAAGGGGGAGAATATATTTAGGGGGAGAATTTATGAAAGGGGGAAGAAAAAGTAAGTTAGCTTTCTTTAGCTGTCTACAACTAAGGGGGATTAAACTACTCTTTAGCTGTGTACTACTGAGGGGGAGATTCTTCTTTCAACTAAGGAGGAGGATTGATCTTTCATCTAAGGGGAGACAACTACTTATCACTAAGGAGAACCTGATCAAGGTAACGGGAGGAGAAGTATAAGGTGATACATTTATTCTTCAGTATGTGTAGACATGAACTCATTCATTACCACTGAAGAATTCAATGAAGCTGCTGATTGTTCTTTGCATAATGGAATGTTTTGAATTCTCTTCAAGACAGACTATGAGGATTATCTGGCAGGTAAGTAAGAACCAGAGAAATAAAGGTGATATGCACATCTATTATTTCTATTCATGAAATCTGGAAATGTATTATATGATCCAGAAACTTTGTAGCATTATTTACTAGTCCAGGACTTTACTTTTTCTAAGTGTTAGTTGAGTTATCCTCCGGAGGATTTGCTTGTTATGATTAACAAACAAATAGGGGGAGATTGTAAGTCTAAATGTAAAGACAACCCTATCTGTTACATAGGGATGATAACTCAACAATAGAACAGGACAAGTAAATAACACTACGCCTGCACCGGAATCGGAAGAAACGAAGACAAAGGTTGAAGAAGCCATCTACAGTCTTGAAGGAATAAGTTCACTGGAAGAAGTTCATTAATATGTTCATGCCTCAGTGAAGAATAAAGATTGAAGTATTCAAGATTGTGGAAGCAATGAAGATGTTGTCCAAGTACTCGAAAGATTTCAGTGCAACCCCTGAAGCAAGATATTTCTATATATCTTGGTTGGTTATTTATAATCAACAAACTGAAGCATAAACTAACCCGGAACCGACTGATCAATGTTTGCTGACAAAGAAGGTACAATGTTTGACTTCAGTGTTAGTCGCTTGTGAACCAGACCAGTGCACTAAGCGTCAGCACGTACGGAGCTTTGCAAAGTATTTATCGATCGAAGAATTGATCCAGTCATATCAAGTCATTTGTTCCACAGCCAAGCCAAGTCAAATGCCAGCTATGCCAAAGCTTACTGCTCAAATGCCATATGTCAAAACTTCCACAGAAAGCCATATCAGGAAGTGACATTTTTTATATGTGTGCACTTATATATTTGTATATGTACAAATATAATCATATATGTATATATGTATATTTAATTAAATATAATATATATAATATATATGTATATATGTTTTTAAACATATGTATATGTATATTTATATGTATATATATTTAAATAAATATATATGTATATAGTATATGTATTTATATTTTACATAAACATTTATATATTTAGGTGTATATATATATTATATTATGTGCATAAATATATGTATATTTAGAGAGAGTTATATATATCTTTATATATATATTTATATTTATATTTACACATAGTTATATGTATATTATATATATTTAAATATATGAGAATATATTTAAATATATGTGTATATATATGTTACTATATGTTTATATAAATATTATATATATGTATATATTTATATATACTTTTCTTTATATATATTTATGTTTATATTTATATTTATAAATAACTATATATATATATCTTTATATATATTTATATATATATTTACATTTGTATTTACATATAATTATATATTATATATATTTAAATATATGAGAATATATTTAAATATATGTACATATATTATTATATGTTCATATAAATAAAATATATATGTGTGTATATATTTATATATATTTTTATTTATTAATATAATAACAACATAATATATTATATTATATATATATTATGCATGCATGTGATGATGTCAGGTGTCTAGGGCAACCTAGGGTTTGCATGTGCATCTAGGGTTTCACTGTGAGACTCACTTCTCTCTTCCCGTAGATATTGCAGCAAGCGCCATTTGAATCTTAATATGAAATCGACCAAGGCAGATATGTACACACTGAAGCTCTTGGCAGGTGCATTGTACATAGCGCAAGTTGGAGATTTACATGCTTGTCCTTGTCTTCTCACTTTGTGTCCTACTGCTGCCAGCGCAAGGAGTGAAAGGTAAATATATATGTGGCGCCACTGGTGGAGTGATAACAGTGGAGTATTGGCACCTGTTGACATGAACGTAGCAGAAGCTAAGTCATGAAATTTTATACACGGAATATCTGTTGGAGCGCAAGTTAGTGACGCAGCAAGTGTTTAACCCTAACAGGTTATCACCTTAACCAGGAGTGAGAACAGCGTGTACACCAAAATATTCTGGCGCCAGTTGCATCTTGGTATAACAAGACTAAGGCATAAATCATACAGTGGAGATGGGAGTTGTTTTGGCGCAAGTATGGAGCGCCAATTGGTTAGTTCTTAACCATGGGTGACAACAGTGTGGCATAGGGTGATATATGGAGCAACTACAAGCGCAAGTTCATTCACTTAGATTTATTCTAAGTCATGCACACACAGTGGACATCAGTAGGCGCCAATTCAGGAACAAACTCACCCCTGGCGCAAGTTTCATTTTAATCAAATCAATTCTGGCGCAAATTCAAGAGTTAACCATGGTTAGTTTATGAAAAGCCTATAAATACCCATGGATTGTGTTCTCATTTGTAACACTCTCCACCACCTTTATGGTGGAATGGCTTTGTGCCTCGCACACTACTACACACAAATAAATCATAGCTTAGTTTTGTAATATATATATATATTTAGAAGCTAGGGTTTGTGAGTGTACGTAGTAGTAGCCATTGTAGCCAACCTTCGGGTTTGGATTTATAGCACCTTCGAGGTATTTATCAATATACAGATATACCTTGGAAAATATTGTGTGTTGGTTTAATATTTTCATATCCTCAGAAACCGACCAAATAAATATCCGGAACACGAAACCCATTACTGGACTGCAATTTGTTTATCCGCAAGATTCGAAAGAATTTTAAATTGTAGTGAGTATCGTATTCAACCCCCCTTCTACGATACTTTGGACCTAACAACAACACATGATAAAATACAAGTTAGAAGCATTAGTCAAACAATTAGTTGACTGTTAAATTCTCAAATCAAATAATTTGAATTTTTCCCGAAATTTTTGTCAAATCACTAAAATATACAGATCTTGACATCCATACAGTTGGATCATCGAAAAATATTTTTTAAAAAAATAATATGCCAATACATGATTGAACACTAGTTAGAAGTATTAGTCAAACTAATAGTATCACTTAAATATATAAATCTTTGACATCAAATACGGTTGGATCATCGAGATATATATTTAAAAAAAATAAAATACTAATCCATGAAGAAACTAGTTAGAAATATTAGTTAAACCACTAACTGACTATTAAAATCTCAAATAAAAAAAATTAGTTTTTTCATATTTCTTTTGTCATATCACTAATATATACAGATCTTTACCTCCATACTCTTGGATCATGGTTTTGAAAAATTTAAAAACCAATATATGATAAAATATTAGTTAGAAGTATTAGTCAAATCACTAGTTGACTGTTAAATTTAAATTCAATTTTTTCTAGAAATTTTTGAAATATCACTAAAATATATAGATCTTTATTCAAAAAAAAAAAAAATATATAGATCTTGACATGTAACCGGTTGGATCATCAAGAAATATTTTTAAAAGATCAAAACATCGATGCGTTTATAACTTGTAACAGTGAAAGTATTGAGCTATTTTTAAATTTTTTTTTCCTTTTCAATTTCTCTCAAAAATTAAAATATGAAAATTTGTGCATAACTTCTGACGAAACCCGTCAGAAAGTGTATTTAGAGAAAAATATATATTATTCCCGCCAAAATTTATTAATAAAATAATCATTTTCTGACAATATTTTTAAAGTCTGTCGGATGTTAACATACATGTCCGTAAGAAATCATGGTCCGTCACAAGTCTGAGGCCCAAAGGAGGTCCGTCAGAAGTTGACCGTCAGATGTTAGCTCACTTGTCCGTCAGATGCTAACTCCCGTCAGAAATTAAAGACCAAACAACGCTCTGTCAGAAAGTGGCTGTCAGAAAAGCCTGTATTTGGTGTAGTGGCACCCATATATCTGATAATGATTAATGATTGTTTGCAGTAATTTACAAATTGAAGACATAACAAAAAGAAAGTTATAGAATGTTCAACAATGTTTAACATCATATACAAGTATATTTAACAAGTACGGTTACAAAAGTCTGACGAGCAAAATAAAGTTTTTTTTTTTTATCATCAGAGTCTGTGCTTTTAAGGTGAATTGTCTAGAGAATAATTGGAGTATAATAAGTGCGATGCCTCAAATCCATATACAATTATGTTGAACAAGTATGTTAAACAAAATAAATGATAGTGATTTTTATATGTAAATAGATAAAAGTCTATAATCTAAAGTCTTAAAAAAGACTCTAAAAATGTGTGGATCCTTGAAACTTGACTCTATCACTTTCTCTCTCCACACACACACATATGAATATATGCAATTCATGTTATGTCGAGTGTCCCAATTGTGTCCCCCAGACACTACCTTCCTTATGCTTAATTAATTTTAAGAAACACAAAATAGGGAGTAAGAGAAAATATTTTTCTATCCTTCATAAGAAAAAATTAAGCAGCCACCACTTTCTTTTATTGTCTAAAACAATACGATATTTACTTCATGATCACAAGATGAATTTAAATAACTATCTCTACGAATTTAGTCATCTTATCTTTTGAAAGATTGCTGCATCTTATAAAAAAATAACAAGTTGGATAATTTAAAAATAAATCGAAACAACAGTATTTCCAACAAGTATCTTATCAAGGATCTCAGTACTCCATCCCTTACCCATGTATTCGTCTCATTTACAACATGTACTCTCTACAAATAAATTTTGAAATGTTACTCTCACTATCTCAAACTATATAAATAGTGTTTTACATTTCAGTAGTCAATTAATTAAAATTTGAACAAATTTCGAAAGAGATTACTAAAGTGAGAATGGGAAAGTAAAATACTCCTTATTTTTTATATGACGCTTTGAATTTTGGCACACATCTTTAGGTGCGTTGACTGGATATTAATTTTTTTTTTCAGTTGTTTGTTTGTGAATTAAAATTTTGATTAAATATTTTTATTTTGAAAAAGAAAATGTTAAAAATTATTTTTTAACTATCCGATCAAAAGACTTATTAGTGTGCTCCAAAAATTTAAAGTACGCATAATGAATAACTTTTGAGGTAGATAAAAAACAAAGTAGCATGGAGAGAGAAAAATTAATTGCAGAACCAAAGCCATTCGAAGTCAACACATAAAGATTAGAGCATATGCATTGAACTTCTTCTCAACTCAAAACAAATATAACTCTTTGCATGGCCATGTTCTTGTTCTGACCAAATATTGAGCTTCCATCGGCACACGAAAGAATATATTAAGACTATGGTTGTGCTGGATCCTTCCCAGCAACTTCAGAATGATAAAAATTCCATGCTCCCCTATAATGACTGAATAGATCTCTCATAGCTGAAAGAAACATTAGTAGAGATATCAAGTTAGTATAAATTGGTGGAAATGAGTTTTTACTATAAATTGGTGGAAATGACTTCTGCCTTTAAATGAGTTGAATGGAACAGAGGAAGAAATGAAAATTATCACTTTTTTCCTCCATAATTGTATAAATAACATTTCTCAGAACCCAATGGAGCATAAATTATGAAAGCCGGCATGCATGATTCATTAAGGTACTCAATAGAATATCATGATTATTATGGTCAAAATTTATGTACATGTGGATTCCTAATCTTCACGTCCAAAGAATTGCAATAATTCATCAAAGAATGAAAGCAATACCTTGGTGCTGATGATATTGAGGACGGTGAGTTGAGGCGAGACTCTCCCAATCATGGATCTGCGTCCCATTATTCTTGCCTTGGGGTTTGTCTTGAGGCACAGTTGTTGGAGCAAATGGACCAAATCGGTGTTTTTCCATATCCCGTATTGATCCCTTTTCCAAGTCATTCTCAATAACCTTTCTGGGACTTCTGCCTTCACAAGGTGTTTGAGATGGTGCAACTTCTGACTGATCACCCAGGTGTCTTTTGACACTGGTGTTCGTCGCCTCGTTTTCAATGGTTCTTCTCTTAGTCCTAAGAACTGGATCATTGATCGTTGCCATTTCAGCCTGTCCTCTTATTCCTATCCACCTGAAGACGAACCTTTTTGTCTCGGGTTGATAAGTCTGCATTATACAATATAAACAGAATTATTAACAATGTAGCATTTGTACGTCTTTTACAGTTGGCAGTGAACTAATGTAATTTAGCAGCAAACAAATAAGCAGTGAATGATATCTTACCTTTTCTATAATGTTCATGGAAGATAACACATTAGCAATATCATAGAGCCGCTTAACTTTAGCTGCAGAGTTATATATAGAAAAAAACATCTTAGATATATATTGCTGAAGAAGTGTGAACAAGAAAAAAACAAATGAAAATTTACTTTGGATTATTGACGGATCTTGAGCATCTCCATTCAATATGTTTGCAGCTTCATCAACGGATATCAGCTCCAACTGAAAGAAATACAAAATAATCAAGCTAATCTCTAAACACAAACATGAACCGGCAACAAAAATTGATTAGAGCTAAACGAACACAACGCATACCTCAGAGCGTAGGAATAGCTTAACAAATTTCTGTGTCAGCAGCCCTATGCAGTTTTCCTTCCTCTTGTCTGAATTGTCCCCTCTACCGTCATCTAAGGCCTATAATAAAATTTATTCTGTGGTCAGAATTACAAATTACTGCTGAAAGTACAGAACAAAATAAGCAGTTGTGTTAGATATCATCAGAAAAAAATAATTAGAAAAATGGGTTCTCCCATTTTTTATTTAAAAACCCGAAATTCAAAAGCCAGCACACCTGAGAAACCTCATCATCTTCAAACCTTGTGTAGCTTTCCCCTGGACCTCCTCTCTGACAAATCAACAGAAATTTCAGCCAGTTATGGAATGTCGTGTTTATTCCAAATACAAAAAAGAATTAGATACGCTAGGTACGTACCTGAAGCAATTGGAAAGTTTTTGGCAGTACACCAAACCCTTTCCAAGAATAATGATTCTTTCTTTCCTTCTTAAGAAGCTGCATAACATTAACAATACTCAAACACTTCCCTAAACCCCCAGACTAATAAAATCGATGATTTAATTAAGCGAGAATTAAAGAGCTTACTCCAATGCTTTCAAGAATAACAATGAAGTCACGAAGCCTCCTTTTGTCAACACCTACAGTAATTTCATCATGGAGTTCATAAACATATTTAAATAAAATAAACGAAAAGTTAAATAGGTGTGACAAGTACCTAGTCGTTCACAAGCATCATGGGTTTTAATAATCTCCCCTCAGTCTTGGTCGTACAAGTTCAGGAAACTGCATCGTGTGTTAATTAAATTTGAGTGAAAAAACATAAGAAAAAACTTATATATGCATGTGTAAATAAAGAATAAATGTAGAAAAGAGAGGAAGAGTACTTGGAGCATAAGAGGCCGAAAGATTTCTCTTTGCGGCAGTAGGTGGGTTTTCGAAAATTAAATTGTGTAGAATTTGCTGAAAGTTGCGCCATCCCCACTGGTAATATTTGCAGGGGTTCTCAAGTCGCTTATACAAAATGTGTTAGTCTGGTATGGCACTATGGCTGTGTGTTGAAACTCACAAGATAAGATTTATATATATAGCCAAAATTCATTAATAGTATCAAAACTATTCTAAAGATATTATCTTATGTTTTAATATACTTTTACACTTTGATTCGAATCATTCGATGCAGGTAATCATGATGATAGGATTTGAGAACATATATTAAATTCTACAAAAAGATAAGATATTAAAAAATTACTTAAACACAAATGATATGATATTATTTTAGAAAAAGTGTGAGACATAATTGAATCTAAGATTATATAATCTAGACTTCTATACTATACATAGATTATACATAACTTTTTAAGATATTAAAATCCTATGTATGATATTCAGTTCAGATTTTAAAATCAATTGATATTCAATATTGATTATAAATCATTTCATTCTGTAAGATTCATTGGTATGAAATGCAAAAGTTATATTTTTTTTATGGCTTTAATATCTTAATATCTTTTCTTATGTATGCATGACAGAAATGTGTAAAAAGTTCTGTCCGACTGCAGCATATCATATGATATTATGGTCAAAACTTATGTATTGTTGTATTGTTTTGTAATAAAGATTTAGTGTTCTCCACTTGAAAGGGGTTGTGGGTCGCCTATATGATATATTCAATGCAAATCATATGCATAATGATTAACTTTTAAGGTAGATGGAAAACAAAAAGTAACATGGGGAGAGAACATTCATTGCAGACCCAAAGCCATTCGAAGTCAACACATAAAGATTAGAGCATATGCATTGAACTTCTTCTCAACTCAAAACAAAAATAACTCTTTGCATGGCCATGTTCTTGTTCTGACCAAATATTGAGCTTCCATCGGCACACGAAAGAATATATTAAGACTATGGTTGTGCTGGATCCTTCCCCGCAACTTCAGAATGATAATTATTCCATGCTCCCACATAATGACTGAATAGATCTCTTAAAGCTGAACGAAACATTAGTAGACATATCAAGTTAGGATAAATTGGTGGAAATGAATTTTTACATTAAATTGGTGGAAATGACTTCTACCTTTAAATGAGTTACATGGAAAAGAGGAAAAAATGAAAATTATCACTTTTTCCCTCCATAATTGTATAAATTACATTTCTCAGAATCCAAAGGAGCATAAATTATGAAACTCGGCATGCATGATTCATTAAGGTACTCAATAGAATATCATGATTATTATGATCAAAATTTATGCACATGTGGATTCCTAATCTTCACCTCCAAAGAACTGCAATAATTTATCAAAAAATGAAGCAATACCTTGGTGCTGATGATATTGAGGACGTTGGGTTGAGGCGAGACTCTCCCAATCCTGGATCTGCGTCCCATTATTCTTGCCTTGGGGTTTGTCTTGAGGCACAGTTGTTGGAGCAAATGGACCAAATCGGTGTTTTTTCATATCCGGTCCTGATCCCTTTTCCAAGTCATTCTCAACAACCTTTTTGGGACTTCTGCCTTCACAAGGTGTTTGAGATGGTGCAACTACTGAATGATCACCCATGTGTCTTTTGACACCGTTGTTCGTTGGCTCGTTTTCAATGGTCCTCTTAGTCTTAAGAGCTAGATCATTGATCGTTGCCATTTCAGCCTGTCCTCTTATTCCTATCCACCTGAAGACGAACCTTTTTGTCTCGGGTTGATAAGTCTGCATTATACAACATAAAACAAAATTATTAACAATGTAGCATTTGTACGTCGTCTTTTACAGTTGCCAGTGAACTAATGTAATTTAGCAGCAAACAAATAAGCAGTGAACGATATCTTACCTTTTGGATAATGTTCATAGAGGACAATACGTTAGCAATATCATAGAACCGCTTAACTTTAGCTGCAGAGTCATATATAGAAAAAAACATCTTAGCTATATATTGCTGAAGAAGTGTGAACAAGAAAACAACAAATAAAAAGTTACTTTGGATCAATGACGGATCTTGAGCATCTCCATTTAATAAAATTGCAGCTTCATCAATGGATATCAGCTCCAACTGAAAGAAATACTAATCGATCAAGCTAGTCTCTAACACACACATGAACCGGCAACAAAAATTGATTAGAGCTAATTAAACGAACACAAAAAGTTGGCATACCTCAGAGCATAGGAACAGCTTAACAAATTTTTGTGTCAGCAGTTCTATGCAGTTTTCCTTCCGATTGTCTAATTTGCCCCCTCTACCATCCTCTACGACCTATAATATAATTCATTCTGTTGTCAGAATTACAAATTATTGCTGAAAAGTACATAACAAAATCAGCAGTTGTGTTTAATTAAAAAAATCCGAAATTCAAAAGCCAGGACACCTGAGAAACCTCATCATCTTCAAGCCTTGTGTAGCTTTCCCCTAAACCTCCTCTCTGACAAATCAACAGAAATTTCAGCTAGTTATGGAATGTCGCGTTAATTCCAAATACAAAAAAGAATTAGATCCGCTAGATACGTACCTGAAGCAATTGGAAAGTTTTTGGCAGTACACCAAACCCTTTCCAAGAATAATGATTCTTTCTTTCCTTCTTAAGAAGCTGCATAACATTCACAATACTTAAACACTTCCCTAAACCCCCAGACAAATAAAATCAATGATTACATTAAGCGAGAATTAAAGAGCTTACACCAATGCTTTCAAGAATCACAATGAAGTCACGAAGCCTCCTCTTGTCAACACCTACATAATTTCATCATGGAGTTCAAAAACTTATTTAAATAAAATTAACAAAAAGTTAAATTATTGGGACAAGTACCTAGTCGTGCACAAGCATCATGGGTTTCAATCATCTCCCCTCGGTCTTGGTCGTACAAGTTCAGGAAACTGCATCGTGTGTTAATTAAATTTGAGTAAAAAAACATAAGAAAAAACTTATACATGCATGTATAAATAAAGAATGAATGTAGAAAAGAGAGGAAGAGTACTTGGAGCATAAGAGGTCGAAAGATTTCTCTTTGCGGCAGTAGGTGAGTTTTCGAAAATTAAATTGTGTAGAATTTGCTGAAAGTTGCGCCATCCCCACTGGTAATATTTGCAGGGGTTCTCAAGTCGCTTATACAAAATGTGTTAGTCTGGTATGGCACTATGGCTGTGTGTTGAAACTCACAAGATAAGCTTTATATAGCCAAAATTCGTTAATAGAATAAGAATTTCATTACTTTTTAGTATCAAAACTATTCTAAAGATATTATCTTATGTTTTAATATACTTTTACACTAAGATTCGATGCAGGTGATCGTGAGGATAAGATTTGAGAAAATATATTAAATTTTATAAAAAGATAAGATATTATAAAATGACTAAAACACAAATGATATGATATTATTTTAGAAAAAGTGTGAGACATAATTGAATCTAATATATATGATCTAGACTTCTATACTATACAGATTATACATAACTTTTTAAGATATTAAAATCCTATGTATGATATTCAATTCAGATTTCAAAATCAATTGATATTCAATATGGATTATAAATCATTTCATTCTGTAAGATTCATTGGTATGAAATGCAAAAGTTATATCTTTTTTATGACTTTAATATCTTAATATCTTTTCTTATGTATACATGACAGAAATGTGTAAGAAGGTCTGTCCGATTGCAATATATCATGATATTATGATATTATGGTCAAAACTTATGTATTGTTGTATTATTTTGTAATAAAAATTTAGTGTTCTCCCCTTGAAAGGGGTTGTGGGCCGCCTATATGATATATTCAAAGCAAATCATATGCATAATGATTAACTTTTGAGGTAGATGGAAAACAAAAAGTACATGGGGAGAGAACAATTCATTGCAGACCAAAAGCCATTCGAAGTCAACACATGAAGATTAGAGCATATGCATTCAAATTCTTCTCAACTCAAACAAAAGTAACTCTTTGCATGGCCATGTTCTTGTTCTGACCAAATATTGAGCTTCCATCGGCACATGAAAGAATATACTAAGACTATGGTTGTGCAGGATCCTTCCCAGCAACTTCAGAATGATAAAAATTCCATGCTCCCACATAATGACTGAATAGATCTCTCAAAGCTGAAAGAAACATTAGTAGAGATATCGTGTTAGTATAATTGGTTGAAATGAGTTTTTACATTAAATTGGTGGAAATGACTTCTCCCTTCAAATGAGTTGAAGGGAATAGAGGAAGAAATGAAAATTATCACTTTTTTCCTCCATAATTGTATAAATTACATTTCTCAGAACCCAATGGAGCATAAATTATGAAAGTCGGCATGCATGATTCATAAAGGTACTCAATAGAATATCATAATTATTATTGTCAAAATTTATGTACATGTGGATTCCTAATCTTCACCCCCAAAGAATGAAAGCAATACCTTGGTGCTGATGATATTGAGGACGGTGAGTTGAGGCGAGACTCTCCCAATCCTGGATCTGCGTCCCATTATTCTTGCCTTTGGTTTTGTCTTGAGGCACAATTGTTGGAGAAAATGGACCATACCGGTGTTTTTCCATATCCGGTATTGATCCCTTTTCCAAGTCATTCTCAACAACCTTTTCGGAACTTCTGACTTCACAAGGTGTTTGAGATTGTGCTACTACTGTCTGAGAAGTAGTTGCTTTACTTGACTCATGATCACCCATGTGTTTTTTGACACTGGTGTTCGTCGGCTCGTTTTCAATGGTCCTTCTCTTAGTCTTATGAACTGGATCATTGATTGTTGCCATTTCAGCCTCTTCTCTCAATCCTATCCACCTGAAGACGAACCTTTTTCTCTCGGGTTGATAAGTCTGCATTATGCAATATAAACAGAATTATTAACAATGTAGCATCTGTATGTCTTTTACAGTTGGCAGTGAACTAATGTAATTTAGCAGCAAACAAAAATCAGTGACCGATATCTTACCTTTTGGATAATGTTCATAGAAGCTAATACATTAGCAATATCATAGAGCCGCTTAACTTTAGCTGCAGAGTTATATATAGAAAAAAACATCTTAGATATATATTGCTGAAGAAGTGTGTACAAGAAAAAAACAAATAAATTTACTTTGGATCAATGACGGATCTTGAGCATCTCCATTCAATATGTTTGCAGCTTCATCAATGGATATCAGCTCCAACTGAAAGAAATACAAAATAATCAAGCTAGTCTCTAAAACACACATGAACCGACAACAAAAAATGATTTGAGCTAAACGAACACAAAATGTTGGCATACCTCAGAGCATAGGAACAGCTTAACAAATTTTTGTGTCAGCAGTTCTATGCAGTTTTCCTTCCGATTGTCTAATTTGCCCCCTCTACCATCCTCTACCACCTATAATATAATTTATTCTGTTGTCAGAATTACAAATTATTGCTGAAAAGTACATAACAAAATCAGCAGTTGTGTTTAATTAAAAAAATCCGAAATTCAAAGCCTGGACACCTGAGAAACCTCATCATCTTCAAGCCTTGTGTAGCTTTCCCCTAAACCTCCTCTCTGACAAATCAACAGAAATTTCAGCTAGTTATGGAATGTCGACGTTAATTCCAAATACAAAAAAGAATTAGATACGCTAGGTACGTACCTGAAGCAATTGGAAATTTTTTGGCAGTACACCAAACCCTTTCCAAGAATAATGATTCTTCCTTTCCTTCTTAAGAAGCTGCATAACATTAACAATATATAGTTAACACTTCCCTAGCCCCCAGACTAATAAAATCAATGATTAAATTAAGCGAGAATTAAAGTACTTACACCAATGCTTTCAAGAATAACGATGAAGTCCCGAAGCCTCCTTTTGTCAACACCTACAGTAATCTCATCACGAGGTTAATAAATTTATTTAAATTCAATGTATAAGTATTAAACCCGGAAAACTAGTGATTTAAATAAATAAATGAAAAGTTGAATAGATGGGACGAGTACCTAGTCGTGCACAAGCATCATGGATTTCAATAATCTCCCCTTGGTCTTGGTCGTACAAGTTGAGGAAACTGCACCGTGTGTTAATAAAATTAGTTGAGTAAAAATACTCACAAAAGCATAAGAAAAAACTTATATATGCATGTATAAATACGAATGACAGTAGAAAAGAGAGGAAGAGTACTTGGAGCACAAGAGGTCGAAAGATTTCTCTTTGCGGCAGTAGGTGGGTTTTCGAAAATTAAATTGTGTAGAATTTGCTGAAAGTTGTGCCATCCCCACTCGTAATATTTGCAGGGGTTCTCAAGTCGATTATACAAAATGTTTTAGTCTGGTATGGCTTGTGTGCTGAAACTCATAAGATAAGCTTTATATAGCCAAAATTCGTTAATAGAATAAGAATTTCATTAAATTTTAGTATCAAAACTATTCCAAAAAGATATTATCTTATGTTTTAATATAATTTTACACTTTGATTCGATGCAGGGATCATGATGATAGAATTTGAGAAAATATATTAAATTCTACAAAAAGATAAGATATTATGAAGTGAATAAAACACAAATGATATAATATTATTTTAGAAAGTGTGAGACATAATTGAATCTAAGATTATATAATCTAGACTTATATACTATACATAGATTATACATAACTTTTTAAAATATTAAAATCCCATGTAGGATATTCAATTCAGATTTCAAAATCAATTGATATTCAATATGGATTATAAATCATTTCATTCTGTAAGATTCATTGGTATGAAATGCAAAAGTTATATCTTTTTTATGGCTTTAATATCTTAATAATTAATATCTTTTCTTATGTATACATGACAGAAATGTGTAAGAAGTTCTGTCCGATTGCAGCATATCATGATATTATGATATTATGGTCAACACTTATGTATTGTTATATTGTTTTTGTTGGTTTTTTAAAATACAAGAGGGAGATAGATATAATATTTGATGGAAGCTTATAGGAGAGACATGGAAGCATATATTTTTATTAATCTAAAGGCTCTTTATATAGAGCTCACATCAAACAAATAAGCATGATTAGTGTCACTCATATAGCCTAATCAATTACAAATATTTCTCCAATCAATCAACATTAAAACAAAATCAACTAATTAATATTTCAGTTACAATTTTGAATCATAATTCCAACACTCCCTCTTGATTCGAAATTGTAATTTTATTCAGAATTTGAAAATGACGATGTACTTCTCATCATCACCAAGCATGGAGCACTTCTCTCCACAACCGTGAAACACTTCTCTTCACAAACGTGATGCACTTCTCACCACAAACGTTTATCATTAAGCATGGAGCACTTCTCTCCACAATCGTGAAGCACTTCTCTTCACAAACATGGTGCACTTCTCACCACAAACGTGGAGCACTTCTATCCACAAACATTTTTTTTATCATTATGACACTCATCTTGGTGCCTCTTGTTATTTGATCCTCTTGACCCCCTTCATGTTCTTTCTCGGGAGGTTTGGTTGACTCGTCTTCAAATCCATTATTTGATTTAGTGTTGGATTGTATCCAAGAGGTTGCATCTCCCTCTCAGATTCAATCCTCCACCAACTTGAACTTCTCATGGCGGAAGTGATGAACTCACATTGACAGATATCCCTTAAGATCATTTAAGCTCTGATACCATTTGTTGGTTTTTTAAAATACAAGAGGGAGATAGATATAATATTTGATGGAAGCTTATAGGAGAGACATGGAAGCATATATTTTTATTAATCTAAAGGCTCTTTATATAGAACTCACATCAAACAAATAAGCATGATTAGTGCCACTCATATAGCCTAATCAATTACAAATATTTCTCCAATCAATCAACATTAAAACAAAATCAACTAATTAATATTTCAGTTACAATTTTGAATCATAATTCCAACAGTTTTGTAATAAAAATTTAGTGTTCTCCCCTTGAAAGGGGTTGTGGGCCGCCTATATGATATATTAAAAAGCAAATCATATGCATAATGATTAACTTTTGAGGTAGATGGAAAGCAAAAAGTAACATGGGGAGAGAACAATTCATTGCAGACCCAAAGCCATTCGAAGTCAACACATAAAGATTAGAGCATATGCATTGAACTTCTTCTCAACTCAAAACAAAAATAACTCTTTGCATGGCCATGTTCTTGTTCTGACCAAATATTGAGCTTCCATCGGCACACGAAAGAATATATTAAGACTATGGTTGTGCTGGATCCTTCCCCGCAACTTCAGAATGATAGTTATTCCATGCTCCCCTATAATGACTGAATAGATCTCTCAAAGCTGAAAGAAACATTGGTAGAGATATCAAGTTAGTATAAATTGGTGGAAATGAGTTTTTACATTAAATTGGTGGAAATGACTTCTACCTTTAAATGAGTTGAATGGAATAGAGAAAGAAATGAAAATTATTACTTTTTTTTCTCCATAATTGTATAAATTACACTTCTCAGAATCCAAAGGAGCATAAATTATGAAAGTCTGGCATGCATGATTCATTAGGGTACTCAATAGCATAACATGATTATTATGGTCAAAATTTATGTACATGTGGATTCCTAATCTTCACCTCCAAAGAATTGCAATAATTCATCAAAGAATGAAGCAGTACCTTGGTGCTGATGATATTGAGGACGGTGAGTTAAGGCGAGACTCTCCCAATCCTGGATCTGTGTTCCAATATTATTCTTGCTTTTGGGTTTGTCTTGAGGCACAGTTTTTGGAGCAGATGGACCAAATCGGTGTTTTTCAATATCCGGTATTGATCCCTTTTCCAAGTCATTCTCAACAACCTTTTTGGGACTTCTGCCTTCACAAGGTGTTTGAGATGGTGCAACTACTGTCTGAGAAGTAGTTCCTTTACTTGACTGATCACCCATGTGTCTTTTAGCACTGGTGTCCGTCGCCTCGTTTTCAATGGTCCTTCTCTTAGTCTTAAGAGCTAGATCATTGGTAGTTGCCATTTCAGCCTCTCCTCTTATACCTATCCACCTGAAGACGAACCTTTTTGTCTCGGGTTGATAAGTCTGCATTATATAATAATATAAACAGAATTATTAACAACGTAGCATCTGTTCGTCTTTGACAGCTGGCAGTGAATAAAGAAAATTTAGCAACAAACAAATAAGCAGTAAACGATATCTTACCTTTTGGATAATGTTCATAGAAGCTAATACGTTAGCAATATCATAGAGCCGCTTAACTTTAGCTGCAGAGTCATATATAGAAAAAAACATCTTAGCTATATATTGCTGAAGAAGTGTGAACAAGAAAACAACAAATAAAAATTTACTTTGGATCAATGACGGATCTTGAGCATCTCCATTCAATAAAATTGCAGCTTCATCAATGGATATCAGCTCCAACTGAAAGAAATACAAAATAATCAAGCTAGTCTCTAACAGACACATGAACCGGCAACAAAAATTGATTAGAACTAATTAAACGAACACAAAAGGTTGCATACCTCAGAGCATAGGAACAGCTTAACAAATTTTTGT
This sequence comes from Daucus carota subsp. sativus, assembly GCF_001625215.2. Classification (NCBI taxonomy): domain Eukaryota; kingdom Viridiplantae; phylum Streptophyta; class Magnoliopsida; order Apiales; family Apiaceae; genus Daucus; species Daucus carota. Next base: position 21,248,887 of record NC_030386.2, on the reverse strand, counting down.
GTCAGCAGTTCTATGCAATTTTCCTTCCGATTGTCTAATTTGCCCCCTCTACCATCCTCTACGACCTATAATATAATTTATTCTGTTGTCAGAATTACAAATTATTGCTGAAAAGTACATAACAAAATCAGCAGTTGTGTTTAATTAAAAAATCCGAAATTCAAAAGCCAGGACACCTGAGAAACCTCATCATCTTCAAGCCTCGTGTAGCTTTCCCCTAAACCTCCTCTCTGACAAATCAACAGAAATTTCAGATAGTTATGGAATGTCGACGTTAATTCCAAATACAAAAAAGAATTAGATACGCTAGGTACGTACCTGAAGCAATTGGAAAGTTTTTGGCAGGACACCAAACCCTTTCCAAGAGTAATGATTCTTCCTTTCCTTCTTAAGAAGCTGCATAACATTAACAATAGTTAACACTTCCCTAGCCCCCAGACTAATAAAATCAATGATTAAATTAAGCGAGAATTAAAGAGCTTACACCAATGCTTTCAAGAATCACAATGAAGTCACGAAGCCTCCTCTTGTCAACACCTACATAATTTCATCATGGAGTTCAAAAACTTATTTAAATAAAATGAACAAAAAGTTAAATTATTGGGACAAGTACCTAGTCGTGCACAAGCATCATGGGTTTCAATCATCTCCCCTCGGTCTTGGTCGTACAAGTTCAGGAAACTGCATCGTGTGTTAATTAAATTTGAGTAAAAAAACATAAGAAAAAACTTATACATGCATGTATAAATAAAGAATGAATGTAGAAAAGAGAGGAAGAGTACTTGGAGCATAAGAGGTCGAAAGATTTCTCTTTGCGGCAGTAGGTGAGTTTTCGAAAATTAAATTGTGTAGAATTTGCTGAAAGTTGCGCCATCCCCACTGGTAATATTTGCAGGGGTTCTCAAGTCGCTTATACAAAATGTGTTAGTCTGGTATGGCACTATGACTGTGTGTTGAAACTCACAAGATAAGCTTTATATAGCCAAAATTCGTTAATAGAATAAGAATTTCATTACTTTTTAGTATCAAAACTATTCTAAAGATATTATCTTATGTTTTAATATACTTTTACACTTTGATTCGATGCAGGTGATCGTGATGATAGGATTTGAGAAAATATATTAAATTCTATAAAAAGATAAGATATTATAAAATGACTAAAACACAAATGATATGATATTATTTTAGAAAAAGTGTACAACATAATTGAATCTAAGATATATAATCTAGACTTCTATACTATACAGATTATACATAACTTTTTAAGATATTAAAATCCTATGTATGATATTCAATTCAGATTTCAAAATCAATTGATATTCAATATGGATTATAAATCATTTCATTCTGTAAGATTCATTGGTATGAAATGCAAAAGTTATATCTTTTTTATGGCTTTAATATCTTAATATCTTTTCTTATGTATACATGACAGAAATGTGTAAGAAGTTCTGTCCGATTGCAATATATCATGATATTATGATATTATGGTCAAAACTTATGTATTGTTGTATTGGTTTTGTAATAAAAATTTAGTGTTCTCCCCTTAAAAGGGGTTGTGGGTCGCCTATATGATATATTCAAAGCAAATCATATGCATAATGATTAACTTTTGAGGTAGATGGAAAACAAAAAGTAACATGGGGAGAGAACAATTCATTGCAGACCAAAAGCCATTCGAAGTCAACACATGAAGATTAGAGCATATGCATTCAAATTCTTCTCAACTCAAACAAAAGTAACTCTTTGCATGGCCATGTTCTTGTTCTGACCAAATATTGAGCTTCCATCGGCACATGAAAGAATATACTAAGACTATGGTTGTGCAGGATCCTTCCCAGCAACTTCAGAATGATAAAAATTCCATGCTCCCACATAGTGACTGAATAGATCTCTCAAAGCTGAAAGAAACATTAGTAGAGATATCGTGTTAGTAGAGATATAAAGTGGGTAAATCAAGGGTAAAAGACATTCACTTATACACTCTTACATACATTACGCTTGCAGTTCTCTAAAAAACCTTTTTGAGCCACTAACTTATTCTCACGCCGGAGGTGAATCGGGGGGACAATCCCTCGCATTCTTCTCTATTTCAGGTCATATCCAGGCTTCGGTATCCGGCAGAATCTTGGCTCCAACAATTACATTTCTCAGAACCCAATGGAGCATAAATTATGAAAGTCGGCATGCATGATTCATTAAGGTACTCAATAGAATATCATAATTATTATTGTCAAAAATTTATGTACATGTGGATTCCTAATCTTCACCCCCAAAGAATGAAAGCAATACCTTGGTGCTGATGATATTGAGGACGGTGAGTTGAGGCGAGACTCTCCCAATCCTGGATCTGCGTCCCATTATTCTTGCCTTTGGTTTTGTCTTGAGACACAATTGTTGGAGAAAATGGACCATACCGGTGTTTTTCCATATCCGGTATTGATCCCTTTTCCAAGTCATTCTCAACAACCTTTTTGGAACTTCTGACTTCACGAGGTGTTTGAGATGGTGCTACTACTGTCTGAGAAGTAGTTGCTTTACTTGACTCATGATCACCCATGTGTCTTTTGACACTGGTGTTCGTCGGCTCGTTTTCAATGGTCCTTCTCTTAGTCTTAAGAACTGGATCATTGATCGTTGCCATTTCATCCTCTTCTCTCAATCCTATCCACCTGAAGACGAACCTTTTTGTCTCAGGTTGATAAGTCTGCATTATACAATATAAACAGAATTATTAACAATGTAGCATCTGTACGTCTTTTACAGTTGGCAGTGAACTAATGTAATTTAGCAGCAAACAAAAATCAGTGACCGATATCTTACCTTTTGGATAATGTTCATAGAAGCTAATACATTAGCAATATCATAGAGCCGCTTAACTTTAGCTGCAGAGTTATATATAGAAAAAAACATCTTAGATATATATTGATGAAGAAGTGTGTACAAGAAAAAAACAAATAAATTTACTTTGGATCAATGACGGATCTTGAGCATCTCCATTCAATATGTTTGCAGCTTCATCAATGGATATCAGCTCCAACTGAAAGAAATACAAAATAATCAAGCTAGTCTCTAAAACACACATGAACCGACAACAAAAAATAATTAGAGCTAAACGAACACAAAATGTTGGCATACCTCAGAGCACAGGAATAGCTTAACAAATTTCTGCGTCAGCAGCCCTATGCAGTTTTCCTTCCGCTTGTCTAAATTGTCCCCTCTACCGCCGTCTAAGGCCTATAATATAATTTATTCTGTTGTCAGAATTACAAATTATTGGTGAAAGTACAGAACAAAATTAACAGTTGTGTTAGATTTCATCAGAAAAAAATAGAAAAATGGGTTGTCTCATGTTTATTTAAAAACCCGAAATTCAAAAGCCAGCACACCTGAGAAACCTCATCATCTTCAAACCTTGTGTAGCTTTCCCCTGGACCTCCTCTCTGACAAATCAACAAAAATTTCAGCCAGTTGTGGAATGTCGTCGTTAATTCCAAATACAAAAAAGAATTAGATACGCTAGGTACGGACCTGAAGCAATTGGAAAGTTTTTGGCAGTACACCAAACCCTTTCCAAGAATAATGATTCTTCCTTTCCTTCTTAAGAAGCTGCATAACATTAACAATACTTAAACACTTCCCTAAACCCCCAGACTAATAAAATCAAGAGTAAATTACAGAGTTGTGGCTGAATTTTACCAGCTTTGACATTTTGGTGGCCGAAATTTCAAATTTGTAATATAGTGACCCAACATTGCTTTTATATTTTAAAAAGGTGGCTAGGAGCCACATTTTTGAGGAAAAATTACTTTTTGTTCTTTAAAAGGTGGCTCTTAGCCACCTTTTCCAAGAGTCAAAGCAATATTTGGCCACCATATTGCAAATTTGAAATTTCGGTCACCAAAATGTAAAAGCGATAAAGTTCAACCATCCTTTTTCAATTTACTCTAAAATCAATAATTAAATTAAGCGAGAATTAAAGAGCTAGCTTACACCAATGCTTTCAAGAATAACAATGAAGTCACGAAGCCTCCTTTTGTCAACACCTACATAATCTCATCATGGAGTTCATAAACTTATTTAAATAAAATAAACAAAACGTTAAATTATTGGGACAAGTACCTAGTCGTGCACAAGCATCATGGGTTTCAATCATCTCCCCTCGCTCTTGGTCGTACAAGTTCAGGAAACTGCATCGTGTGTTAATTAAATTTGAGTAAAAAAACATAAGAAAAAACTTATACATGCATGTATAAATAAAGAATGAATGTAGAAAAGAGAGGAAGAGTACTTGGAGCATAAGAGGTCGAAAGATTTCTCTTTGCGGCAGTAGGTGGGTTTTCGAAAATTAAATTGTGTAGAATTTGCTCAAAGTTGCGCCATCCCCACTAGTAATATTTGCAGGGGTTCTCAAGTCGCTTATACAAAATGTGTTAGTCTGGTATGGCACTATGGCTGTGTTGAAACTCACAAGATAAGTTTATATAGCCAAAATTCATTAATAGAATAAGAATTTCATTACTTTTTAGTATCAAAACTATTCTAAAGATATTATCTTATGTTTTAATATACTTTTACACTAAGATTCGATGCAGGTGATCATGATGATAGGATTTGAGAAAATATATTAAATTCTACAAAAAGATAAGATATTATAAAATTACTAAAACACGAGTGATATGATATTATTTTAGAAAAAATGTGAGACATAATTGAATCTAAGATTATATAATCTAGACTTATATACTATACATAGATTATACATAACTTTTTAAGATATTAAAATCCCATGTATGATATTCAATTCAGATTTCAAAATCAATTGATATTCAATATGGATTATAAATCATTTCATTCTGTAAAAGTTATATCTTTTGTATGACTTTAATATCTTAATATCTTTTCTTATGTATACATGAGAGGAATGTGTAAGAAGTTTTGTCCTATTGAAGCATATCATGATATTATGGTCAAAATTTATGTATTGTTGTATTGTTTTGTAATAAAAAATTAGTGTTCTCCCCTTAAAAGGGTTGTGGGCCACCTATATGATATATTCCACACTTATATACTATTAATCATAAATAATTTTTTAAAGCTTAAAATCTCATTTATTCAATTAAGATATCTATAATTAATTAGATTTTGTTTTACAAAATCTATGATATTCAATTCATATTTCAAAATCAATTGATATTCATTATGGATTATAAGTAGTCATTTCATACCATGAAATTGTGTCTTATTGAAAATATGACAAATAGAATTTATTACAACTTTTTAACTTATTCTAGATTTTATAATGATTTTTAGGAGATGGTGCTGAATATAGTAATACTAATTATTGTATTTATAAATAACAATTGAACTGAACTCATCTTGAAAATGATAAAACTTGTATTGTTTCATTGATATGAAATGTGAAAGTCATATTCTTACTGACTTGAATACTTTACAATCATTAAAGTATCCGAAGAAATACACTTTTTCGTATTTATTTAGGAACATCCAATTCAACCATCAAATATAAACACTAATAATTTGAACATAACTATCATTTGAATTTATGCATAACTTCAATAATGTTAAAACTAAGAGGACAAAAATAAGCTTATCTATACCTAAAATATGTTGTGCAAAACATGATAATCTTATTTGAGAGCAAGTTCAAGAATATTCTAATAAGTGCAGTACAAATATATTCAAAAAATAATATCTTAGTAGTTTATGACATTATTTTGGTATATGAACTCTTATAAGAAATGTTATAATTGTGTCATATTATTAAAATAATAATATATTTAAAATATTACTCGAGGGAAGGGAAAAGACGAGGGAATAAAAATATTTTGAAATGGAGGAAAGTCAATTATTTATTGATAATAATGGTATACGACATACACAATGGTGCTATGAAAATAAGTCACTTGTTGTATGTCTTATTAATTTAAGAAATCACTAATATATTAGTGGAGCACTTATTTTTTTCAAATGCCTTAGTTTTCGGCCAGATCATTTTAGGACATTGTTCGACTTGTTCTAGATACACAAGTAGCCAGATTCAGTGAACGTATTTATTGATGTTCTTATTGATGTTTCCTTTCTATTTGGATGTCTTAGCAGAGAAAATCTCAGACGCAATATTAAATATCATGCTCCATTCATTCCTTAAATTTTTCTTGTCCAATTTCCGAAAACTATTTACTTTATAAAAATTCTTTCATTTATTACAGAATAAATATGGCAAAATTGAATACCAAAACTAGTCGGTTATGAGCTAATTTGATCAATTTTAGACCTTAAACCGATCATGTGTCTTAATCAAGTTAGGAAGATCTGTTTGAAAGATTTAGTCGGGTCTAATAGGCTTACCCATTCAAATATGGGGTTGATTTTATGCTTGAAAAAACTATTAGAGAGTGCAACGACTATGCAACATCATTACCTAAAACCAACCGTCATCAGTCGGTTATATGAGGTCCCTAACCATTGACCGGTAAATATATTTAGGATCTAGCAAAAAATTGATTATCCTTAATCGGTTACAGGTATACATTCACTACTGACTTTTAACTAGTTGAACCAACCACCTTACAATTGGTTAGATGTATTTGATTAGGTTTATAAAACAATGATCCATAAATGTGAAAGCTAAACGCACACGACCAACCGTCTTGTTAAGGACGTGGTTGGCTTTCTATAGATTGTAAAGGTAAAATCGGTTTGATATTTACCGAAGAAGTCGGTTTTTCCGGTGATATTTATATTAAAAGTGGTCGGCTATGCATTATGTTGGTTGGTTTTTTAAACAACATTTTGTTATTTTCTATAACTATTATTCCTAATTAAACCAACCATTCATAATAAATCATACAATCACACTTCATCACTAATAAAGAAAATGTATCCGTCGTATGTATATTATTTTAATAATAAAATCTTGGCGCTAACAGCGAATTTACGACTAAAAAATCAAAAATCCGTCGTAAGTATTTACGACGGAAAATATTATCAATATTAATATTCATAATAAGTTTCCATCATATTTATAATATTAAATAATATTGAATAATATTAATGATATATAATAAGTCTGTTTTCGAGTCTCTCAACTCTAAATACCCAAAAAGCTAGCATAAACAACACTTTTATGCATTACTGATCAGCCTAACTTTCAATTTTAACAATGCCTATTCGATGAGTACAAGCAACACCTGCACCAAATTACTGGATAATGGCTTCACAAACATTTCTTGTGTTGCAATTTCGAAAATTTCTTTAAGCAAACTGCAGCCGTTTCACTCTTTAATACTTTTATAATTATAATTCATCAGCTTCTGTTTAAAAGACTAGAGGCAAAAAGGTCCTTAAAACTTTTAGCTGTAAGATTTGATATAAACCAAACTTTGTAATGTGAAAGCTTGCATAGTTGAGGCACACATCATTGATCTCTTAACATGCAAGATATCTGTTAAGTTATAATTCATCGGCTTGTACTGCTTGGACGAAGACAGATGAAAATGTTCTGAATAATTATACATTTATACCATAGTTTATAAGAACAAAACAAGAACGAATATGTAAATGCATTGTTTTAAACAGAGAACGAATATGAAATAGCTGATACTAACAACAGTTCTGTTACAAAAATTTACATGTATAAAACAGGATAGTCGTTTCAATGTTAGAGCAGCAAAGCTAGCTAGTTATATTTTGCATAGCTAGCAATAAGAATGACAAAGATTAGAGCCCTTTTATATTTGTCTTTGCTATGCCTTTTTGCTTCTGTACAATGTTACAGAGGACATGAGAATAACCCTTTTGCAAAACGTATTAAGGCGCGGAATTTGAGAAGGGCGTCTATTTTTCAGGATGAGATTCAGAAAGTTGAGTATTCACCGGTGTACATTGGACCCCAAGATGGACTGAAGGAGGCTGACAAGGTAGAATCATTGCCAGGGCAACCTGATGGAGCAACTTTTGATCAGTACTCAGGTTATGTCACCGTTGATCCTGTTGCTGGAAGAGCACTTTTCTACTATTTGGCACAGTCCGAAAATTCATCTAGCCAGCCCCTGGTTCTATGGCTAAATGGAGGTTAGTCTGGAATTCTACCATACTTCTTAGAGAAAATACGAAACCAGAAGCTCAAAATTTGGCATTTAAAATTTTAAGATGACAGATTCATTGTTTTCCTCAAACAAATATTCAGTATTGGAAGTTTAAATAATCAAATTAAATGACAGGACCTGGTTGTTCTTCGTTTGGAACTGGAGCAATGATGGAACTTGGGCCATTTAGAGTCAACAGTGATGGCGAAACATTATCCCAGAACAAGTATGCTTGGAACAATGGTGAGTGCAGTTTTCTTTTCCTGATAAGACTAAAAACTATTCACTCATTAAGCTCTTCAGAAGGTTACTAACAGTCATTGTCTTGGCAATGTAGAGGCAAATATGTTATTCCTGGAATCCCCAGCTGGTGTTGGATTTTCATATTCTAACACAACATCAGATTATGTAACTGGAGATTCGAGAACTGCAGCTGATGCTTATACATTTATGATGAACTGGCTACAGAGATTTCCCGAATACCAAACCCGGGATTTCTTTATTGCTGGAGAGGACTATGCAGGACACTATATTCCTCAATTAGCTCAACTAATTCTTCAAAACAACAAGATCACGAACCAAACTGTCATTAATCTAAAAGGAATTGCTGTAAGATTCTACTAACCAATCAAGCTTTCCTTGAAACAAGCTTAAACATTCAAACTCTTGCACCCAAAAATCATAAATCAGGAGAATTGATATATGAGGTATTTCATTTACAGATTGGAAATGCATATATAAACGACGAGACAGACCTGGCTGGAATCCTAGAATATTATTGGACACATGCTCTAATATCTGATGAAGTTCATATGGGGATCACCTTGAATTGCAACTTTACAGTAGGTGCAAATATTTCAGATACATGTGGAACCTATCTTGATCAAATAAACACAGATGGTATCTTCCCTTACGATATATATGCCCCTTGGTGTGGCTCCTCAATTGGTTCACCATCTGTATGCTTCTTTTACAAACTTCTATTTTTCGCTAACTTACAAATTTTATATAGTCTCTGTCTCATCATATTAATTCATTACTATGCAGACATCAAGATTTGATCCGTGCACAGATACGTATATCAAGTTAGTCATGGGAATCTTGCAAGTAAACTTCTAAACTCAGCTACATTCTTTGCTAATAAGTCACCTAATAATTTCCATTTAACAATATAAAGCTACCAGTTTTTCTGAAACCTCGAGGTATTGTTACTACTGTCCAAAAATGGCCAAAATTATTACTCTAACTAATTAGCCACATTAACCTTGTTGTAGCGAATTAATTGATAATCAATGGACGGATTCCCCAGAAACGGTGTTGCCTATTATTAAGGAACTCATGAGCAGTGGCATCAGTGTTTGGCTATACAGCGGAGACACAGATGGTGTAGTGCCAGTGGCAGCAACACGATACGCGATAGACTCTCTTCAAAGACTTGTTAAAACTCCATGGTACCCCTGGTACACTCAAGCTGAGGTACAATTAGCATATAATCCACGGTCCACAAATCTTCTTATAATTTTGAGTCACTTGTTATTCATTTTCTAAATAAATTTGTGTTTAGGTGGGAGGATACGCAATTGAATATGAAAATCTGACATTTGTGACGGTAAGGGGATCAGGACATTATGTTCCAAGTTACCAGCCTTCTCGCGCTCTAACTCTGTTCTCTTCGTTTTTGGCTGGAGAGCTTCCTCCGGCACACAAGAACTGATCAAGATAGCTTTGCTGACTGGAGTCGACTGCAGGAGATATTCCGAATCCAAGTACTAATTGATTCTGTAATAAAATGTTGATAAATGTTTGCTAATAATCTTTCAACATAACTCAGAAAGATGGTCACTACTGCTTCACTACGGTTTTTCTTATTTCAATAATTTTTTTTATAATGAGGAGGAGATAATATCATATCGATGCTATCTCTGATCCGAATAGATTAACAGAAGTAATATCTTAATATGATTTTTCTTATAAAGTTAAAAATCTTCACGTTTATGAAAACACGGAGCCTGAGAACGTCAAGCGAAGCATCTTGAAAAACGAGGGAATGTAGATTCACATTTCTTTATATTTTTTTCAACTGCTTCACACACATTTTAAAATACAAATAAAATATAGATTCATAACGTTTTTAAAAAAATTTCTTGTATAAAAATTTAAACATTTAACTTCATTCTAAAAAAAAAAAATTAATCGGGAAGAGTATTAGTCATCAAGAGCAAATCAATGATCGACACTCTTTAAAGGATCATGTCCAATTTTTTTTCTAGAAATATCAGTTTTTATTTAATTCAATTTTTATCACGACAGTATAAAAATATCACATCTTATTTATTTCTCAAAAAAGCATGTAAAGGTACCCGAATAAAATTTATGCAACACAATAAAATTTACTTAACGAACTCAAGGGACAAAAAGCAAAAAGCCTTTTGACATTTTAAAAATCAAGAATTTCGATAAGGAGTCGTACAAACATTTAGTAATGTTTTAAATATATCAGAGTGCCTAACCCAGTGCCCTAAAAGTTGTTGATTACTTTGTTCGTACATTTTCCGTCTCGATAAAATGTTAATCGGATAAAAATTAAATCGAGAACAATTTCGACAACTTCGAGCGTAAAGAGCTAAAACTATTATTTTCAAGAATATGCTTTTTCTCTTAGATCTTAATGTTCTTTGAGACAGTTCCATGTTATTGATCTACTATTCTGAAATTAAATGACAAGCAAAGTAGAGAATATATAAATATAAATCATGCTTCGGTTTAAAGCTAGCATAAAACTGACAAAATGAATCAAACACAAAGAGAATAATTCTCATTTAACCATATTACCTCATTTTTTTAACAAATAGGAGCGGAAAGGTATCATATTCGTTCCCTTGAATGAAAGTTTCCTGCTCTTCTTTCATTGACGCCTTTGGAAATCTATTATGTGTACGTGTGTGTGTCTATATATATAAATTAATGATGTTTATTATGTACATATTGCATTCATCCTACTGAGATAATGAAGCACTTTAGCCATGAGCATGTACTAATCCTGAACGAGACGTACATTTCTAGGGAGGGTGATGTATGTCGTGGCTGCAATGATAAGATTTTCTCGTGCAAATCATTTGTTTATAGTTGCAGCCTCAGCGAGAGCAGCAGTAGTGTGGATAATGAATGTCTTCATTTTTTACTCCACAAAACCTGTGCTGAATCACCCCCTGAAATGGAAGTGCAACTCCTCATAAGCTGTCCTGAATTTCCTGAAAAACTTTTAATCGGGTGCGATTATAAGTTTCTTCTCCTCCATTCCAAACCCTTTAGCCATGTAAAGCCTCCTCTAAATAACATTCTCCGGATGAGGACTCGGTGTGCTATTTGCGGCATTGATTGGAAATGCTTCTCCTATTGTTCTATGGGAGGCAAATTTATTGTTTGCCTCAAATGTGCTATTCACCTTATTCACTCTGTAGAGGATGCCAAGTTTCACCATCAATCTCACACTCAACACCCATTAGTCTTAATCCAGAATCCGACCTCATTTTATTGTCATGCTTGCAAAGTAGAGGATAATATCAGAGACATGTCTTATAAATGCACCGAATGTCAGTTTTGGATTCACAAGACTTGTGCTGATGCTCCTGCTTCTTTCCCCTTTCCCTTTCACGATAAACACCCTCTTTTCCTCCGTTTTTCTCTTCCAAAAGTTTATCACAAATTTGATCAGTACTGCAGACTCTGCTATGAAACACTCAATCGATTGAACTGGCTTTACTACTGTCCAAAATGCAGATTCTTCGTTCATTTTCAATGTGCTAGATCAAATCAAATGTCGAGGTAATACTGCACTCAAATGTCAATGTCTAAATCTTTTTTTTTTAAACCCCATCCCAGTGTGAGAAAAGGCCTCCAGAGTCACAATTTCAGTACATAATGCATCAAATGTCATGGTCTAGAAAAATGGCCCTCACTGTCAATTTAAAACACAATTTCATGTTAAGTTTTACATTTTTCACGAAGTCACGTTTTGGCATTTTCATTTTTCAAATAAGCATATACGTAACACGAAATTACGTTTTAATGACTAGAAACGTAACACGAAGTTACGTTTTAGGTATTTATTCATAAAAAAATACTTCAAATTAACGGTTTTAACATTTTAAGGTTCATAAGGCTTTAGAATATTTTTTTATACTTCAAATTAAAATGACTAACGCTTAGGGTTTAGGATTGAGGGCCCTAACCCTCGAGAGTCTAAACCCTAATTAATTCGAGGCTTTAGGGTCGTGAGACCCTAAAGCCTCGGAATCAGTGTAATAAAGTTAATATTGAAACGTAAATTAAGAGTTGTTAATATTTTAGGGTTCACATTTGAGTTTTAGAATAACTTATTTATACTTGAAATTAAATTGACTGACGGTTAGGATTTAGGATTGAGGGTTTAGGGCTCCTAACCCTCGAGCCTAAACCCTAATTAATTTGAGACTTTAGGGTCGGAACCAAATTAAAAAAATTATCCAAAAATATAGATTAATAGTTTAAATATTTTAGGATTCATATTTTATTTGAAGTTAAATTAATTTTTAAAAAATTAAAAAAGACAATACTCAAAACGCAACTTTAAGTTACGTTTAGGAGGTAAGACACAACTTAAAGTTGCGTTTTGAGTATAATATCATTAAAAACGGTGAAAACGCCAACCGAAATTGCGTTTTGTGTTTAATGCAAACCGAGCTTAATTGCGTTTTGGTGTGACATTGACGGCCTTTTCCGGAGATGGTGACTTTGAAGGCCATGTATGTGCTCAATTAGGTGACTGGGAGGGCCAACACCCTCTCAATGTCTAGTCGATTTTTCTTTCTGCACAAATGTTGTTATATATTCTAGCCGTCTATCATTTCAGTTCCAACATATATTAATTTGTCTCAACCTTTATATACGGTTTTCTCAGGTCTAGTGAAAATGATATATATTCCAATTTGGTGCACCTCCCTGCAACTAACGAATCATCATTAGTTGAAGAATCTGTCAAGTTGATGATAAGTAGTTTGAGCCATAGTAACAACAGTACCATCTTAGGCACAAGAATACTTATAAGGGATTGGGCTGACGATGAACATAATCTGCAACTGATAACGATTAATGAGCTACATGATGAGAAAGACGATATTACTGAATTGTTATTGTTATGTGATGGTTGTGGGAAACCTATTCAAACGACTGATGGCAAGCTTTTCTATTGTTGTGTGCTTTGTAAGTACTTTCTGCATAAAGCCTGTGCAGAGTTGCCCAAAGAGATTGAGCACCACCTTTGGCCAGGAAAGAAGTTCAATGCATTGAGATGCAGTGAACAAGACCATTCCATATGTGAACTCTGTGGAGATATCTGCAATAATGGTATAATATTTGTCAATCGCGTTATAGACATAAAGCTCCATCTAGCATGTGCCATGCTACCAAAACTGATCAAGCATGAAGTTCACCGTCACCAACTTACTCAACAAATCTGTACACGTTATAATTGGTGCAAAGCATGTGGACAATTGTTCATGTACATTCTACACGGATGCGAAAATTGTGATTTCTACATATGTGGAGAATGTAGTATGAAGGCAAGAACAATTGAACACCGCTGGGATCCGCATCCCCTTCATTTGATATATGATCCCAGCATGGTCATAAATCATGAGCACGATTTCAATTGTGAGTTCTGCTCTGAAGATATTGACACAAACTATTGGTTCTATCATTGCGGTGATTGTGATCTTTCATTCCACACGACTTGTGCTAATACGAGTACCTTAACCCATAGACAACGTATTCCCCTGCATCCGCATCATGTTACTTTCTCGCCTACTCTTCCTAAACTTTATCGTGACTCTCCTGATGTCTTCTGCCAATTCTGCTCCGCCAGAGGGAATATATTGCAATGGGTTTACTACTGTACCGTCTGCACATATTTCTGCCATTTTGACTGTGTTGCACCTCCCTTTGATAAAAATTTCAGGTAAGAAATTTTGAAATTTTAAGATTCATGAAACATGTACCTGCTACCAAATTTTTATTATTTCAATTTTCTTTCACTGATATCTGTCGTAATCTTCTCAGGCTCGTAGCTTACGTGAATAAGCTGTGGGATTCGGATTCGGACGAGGAATGATGGTTGGTGCATAAGAGCATCTCCAACAGCCTCTTAGTTGACTCCTAAATATAATATATATAATGTGGCTATTAGTAATTTAGTACAAAGTTAAGAGTGTGAACTCCAACAATACTGTCTATATCTCTTCTCTATTTCATATTTTATTTCTATTGGGCTCTAATGTAACAATGTTAAGTGGAGGTGAATTGGAAATCTCTTCTCTATTTCATATTTTATTTCTATTGGGCTCCACTACAACAATGTTAAGCGGAGGTGAATTTGAGGGAAGTAATTTTTTAATGTGAAAAAATAAGTTAAGAGCTATGTGGTGACTCTTAACTTTGAGGAGAGAGAAATAAGAGGCTCTTAGTGATATCTTTTGGAGCAACTTTTTTTCCTCTCTCTCCTCAAATTTCAAGTTAAGAGCTTAGATGAGGAACTGATAATGTTATGATAATTTATCATAACATTTATTTTAAATAATAAAATATAAGATTCAGATCGTGTAATTAATATTATTAAAATTATTTCCTTCAAAAAAATATTATTAAAATTATATAAGTTATTTAGTTCTAAATATACATACAAGATATGTTGTTATATTTTATTTAAATTTAATTATGATTTATATTAATATAAGATACATTAAAATAATATACCAATATTAAAAAGACATATATATATATATTTAGAAATAATAAAAAACACGCGTGTATGTATATATACTATATTATTAAAACTAAAAAACACCCAAATATCGGTTGTTGGTTTATAACATTTTATAATGTATTATGTAAATCTCAAATTCTGTATAAAGAAGTCATCTTGTTGTTTTAGTTTGACATTGTTTTTCTAGTGTGTGTTCATGGGCACATGCCAAGCGTGGAATTTTATAAGTTTGACTCAATTTGATTGGCTTTTATATCTTAATAATGATGGACCCCTGCATATACAACAACAACACCAATCAAAATCTCTCAAACATATAAAATTTCGCGCTTAGCATGTGCTCATGGGCAAACACTAGACAAACCCTTCTTTTATACCCCCTCCATGGCTAAATGCTTTTCTCGTTTGATATGTCGGGGCTTTTCATAACGTTAGACAAATTACTAACTTACGTTTAATTTATAAAACCAAATTAGTCATGAGTGATCTTGTTGGATTCGTTTTTATGAGTACTTTACTACGGTAAAATTTTTATTTTTATTACTAATACAAAATTAAGAATATTACCGATCAAAAGTGTACATTGGCAAACGTGCTAAAGACAAATAGGAAAATTATTAAAAGACGGAGGGAGTATATGATAAGAGTGTGTTGTGTTATTTGTGTAACTTCAGTTTTGCCGGAAATATAATTATTGTAAGTTACTCCCTCCGTCCTTTTGTAGTTGTCACATTTTTAATTGCTGATCAAATTGCCTAATTTTTTTACCAAAGATTATGAGTTATCCTTCCATTATTTATGAAAACTGAAAATTACATTTTAAAGTAGATTAAAAGTTATTTTCGGTGACATGTTTTTTTTATTTCATCAATTGATAAAATATTATGGAAATTTAGTCAAATTTTGGTCAATTAACATATTAATAGATTGATATCGTAATATATATCTAAAATATTAAAAAAAAAATAAGATTCGAATTGCGTAAATAATATATTAAAATTATACATATTATTTATTTCTAGAAATACTAAGAAGATATATTATTTTCTTTTATATTATTATATATATCTTAGTATTACTAGAAATACTAAGATATATATATATATATATATATATATATATATATATATATATATATATATATATATATATATATATATATATATATATATATGGGAGGGTTCTGGTACAAACTTACAAACTTACAAACTTTTTTTGTTCAACACATATATAACTTGAGTTCAACATTTTTTTAACATATTTTGTTGAACATCGATTAAAATAGTGGTGGAGAAGTACATAAACCAATTTTTAAATGTAAGAACTAAGGTAAACATGTTATATAACAAATATTTATGTTTCTAGACCCTACCCAAACCCCAGAGGTATAGTTTAAACATCTTTTTAGATATATTCAACACAATGATAATTAGTGTTCAACACCCGATGTTGAACCCCAGTTATAAATGTGTTGAAAACGCGATTTATTTATGCGTTATTTTTAAAAATTGTGATGTTTTTTGAAGAATTTTCAACATGGATACTTTATATAACTAAGGATTAACACGATGGGAGAATAAAAAAAATTTTGTAAGTTTGTAACTTAAAAAAGTTTTTATTTGATCCTATCCCTATATGTATATATATATATAGAGAGAGAGGGCTACTCTAGTGAGAACTTTAAATGGTGAGAACTGGATACTGGGCTTAAAACAACTAGATATTGGGTTTAAAATTAGGAACAGAATTAGGCCCATTAACGTAACCATTCTAAACATCGCGGTTTTAACAAACCATTACCCACTCGAACTGTCACTAGCAAATCACCCCCAAATTACCCACTCAACCTGTCAATCGGCGTGTTTTGCTGCTGTACGTTGCTGAACTCTGCTGAACGTTGCTGAAATTGTTCTTGCAAGTTCGTAGACACTGTTCCTTTCACTTCTCTAACGATTCACTTTAAATTTGAGTAGTTATGTAAATGGATTCATCATCACGAATCACTGATGTTAGACACTTTGCTTTTTTGCAGATTTCGTGCTTAGATGACACAAACATATCTCGAGCACTAAAAA
This sequence comes from Daucus carota subsp. sativus, assembly GCF_001625215.2. NCBI lineage: Eukaryota > Viridiplantae > Streptophyta > Magnoliopsida > Apiales > Apiaceae > Daucus > Daucus carota. Next base: position 21,231,902 of record NC_030386.2, on the reverse strand, counting down.
ATTGGTATGTGAGTCGTATATATTGTATGCATGTGTTTTTAGTTAGTTTTTGTTAAGTGATTATCACTAAATCACTTGCAAATCAATAAGTTTGTATTAATTTTTGGTTTTAACTGTATTGGAAGCAACTTGTATACGTGTTTAATTAAAAATTTTGCTTAGGGTTTTGTTCATGATTTAATCAGCTTAAGATGTGCTAAGCACTAATTATGTATTTTAAGTTTAGTGCTCAGAGGTTTTGTGATAGGCAGCGGTATGTTTATTTGCTTCCGGTGTTTGTATTTGATTTGAGGTGTATATTTTATCAAATTGCAAAAGTAGAAATGTGGTTGAGGGTGATTTGAGGTGTATATTTTATCAATCTGAGCACAAAAGTTCTTTAGATTCTGAGGCAAGCACCTCTTTATAATGTTGCCAAACTGTTGAACTGTAAATTCCAATCTGGATGAAATATTGCTTTGGCATAGGTCAATTAGAAAAGAAGTAAGTGATATAGCTGAAACAGCTAGAATGATATCGTTATACGAAGATTTTTCTGATATATCCATATTTAAAAGAGAAGAAAAGTGATTTTCACAAGTTAAGATGTTTAATTAGAAGTATTAAAAAGCTCAGGTGAGCGTTTTTGATTCATAATCTTACTTACCCAAAACATTAAGTATCAGAGCACTTATGTATAGAGCATGTGTGTAATATTGTTTATGTTTCTTAGGACTAGTTCATCTGTTGCATTTATAGTTCTTCCATTTGCACGGCTGCATTTTAGTATCATGAGAACTTATGTATCGGATCTTGTGTATAATGCCTCTAGACTGATTGAGTGCCTCTTACCATGGTTGATAGGTTTCACTAAGTGAAAGGGAAGCAAGGTCTTTCCTGTATAAATTTGCATATGGCAGGTAAGAAACCAATTCACTGTTTTGTGCCTATATTGTACTTTTGGCATTTTGTGGTGATATCAAACACAAATCATATATACATTATAGAATTATGTTGCTAGATATAGGTTTTAAGTGAACACCATGTATGTAGTTGTATAAATACATAAGTTACCTCTAAGAAATCAGTTGTTCTCTTGATTGCAAGCTCTTGAACTGTTTTATCCCTCAATATAATTAAAAATATGCACAAAGCACTTATTGGCATACACAAAGCACTTAAGTATACATAAAAAAACACTTAGAGGTATAAAAAAATACACTGATTTATAAAATATGCACAAAGCACTTAAAATTACACACAGAGCACTTAATAAATAAATATTAAATACTTGGAATACTTGCAACTATTTTAACCTTTTCTGTATTTTTTGTTGATTCAGATGGGATAGAGAGCACAACTTCAATGATTAAGGGTGAAATACTCAAATGCAATCCTTACACCTCACTTGAATGAATACAAAGAGATTGAACCAAAGCGGGCAAAAGGCTTTTACAAAAAGATTGCAAACAAGACACTCATGTCCATTGTACTTGCATCAAGTTCAAAGAAACCCAAGAACACAGAGATTCATGGAAATGTTATATTTCCAGACATTGAAACATAACATGAAGAAGCATGATGAAGTACCGGCTGCTATAAAGTTTAATGTATAGAATTCTATTTGTCATAAAAGCATATATCACTTGTATTATACATTTGAATTTCAGTCATTACTAGTGTTTTAAGGAACTTATTGTATTATGCATGTAGAATTTCAGTCATTATAACTAAGGATTAACACGATGGGAGAATAAAAAAAATTTTGTAAGTTTGTAACTTAAAAAAGTTTTTATTTGATCCTATCCCTATATGTATATATATATATATAGAGAGAGAGGGCTACTCTAGTGAGAACTTTAAATGGTGAGAACTGGATACTGGGCTTAAAACAACTAGATATTGGGTTTAAAATTAGGAACAGAATTAGGCCCATTAACGTAACCATTCTAAACATCGCGGTTTTAACAAACCATTACCCACTCGAACTGTCACTAGCAAATCACCCCCAAATTACCCACTCAACCTGTCAATCGGCGTGTTTTGCTGCTGTACGTTGCTGAACTCTGCTGAACGTTGCTGAAATTGTTCTTGCAAGTTCGTAGACACTGTTCCTTTCACTTCTCTAACGATTCACTTTAAATTTGAGTAGTTATGTAAATGGATTCATCATCACGAATCACTGATGTTAGACACTTTGCTTTTTTGCAGATTTCGTGCTTAGATGACACAAACATATCTCGAGCACTAAAAAATTGGTATGTGAGTCGTATATATTGTATGCATGTGTTTTTAGTTAGTTTTTGTTAAGTGATTATCACTAAATCACTTGCAAATCAATAAGTTTGTATTAATTTTTGGTTTTAACTGTATTGGAAGCAACTTGTATACGTGTTTAATTAAAAATTTTGCTTAGGGTTTTGTTCATGATTTAATCAGCTTAAGATGTGCTAAGCACTAATTATGTATTTTAAGTTTAGTGCTCAGAGGTTTTGTGATAGGCAGCGGTATGTTTATTTGCTTCCGGTGTTTGTATTTGATTTGAGGTGTATATTTTATCAAATTGCAAAAGTAGAAATGTGGTTGAGGGTGATTTGAGGTGTATATTTTATCAATCTGAGCACAAAAGTTCTTTAGATTCTGAGGCAAGCACCTCTTTATAATGTTGCCAAACTGTTGAACTGTAAATTCCAATCTGGATGAAATATTGCTTTGGCATAGGTCAATTAGAAAAGAAGTAAGTGATATAGCTGAAACAGCTAGAATGATATCGTTATACGAAGATTTTTCTGATATATCCATATTTAAAAGAGAAGAAAAGTGATTTTCACAAGTTAAGATGTTTAATTAGAAGTATTAAAAAGCTCAGGTGAGCGTTTTTGATTCATAATCTTACTTACCCAAAACATTAAGTATCAGAGCACTTATGTATAGAGCATGTGTGTAATATTGTTTATGTTTCTTAGGACTAGTTCATCTGTTGCATTTATAGTTCTTCCATTTGCACGGCTGCATTTTAGTATCATGAGAACTTATGTATCGGATCTTGTGTATAATGCCTCTAGACTGATTGAGTGCCTCTTACCATGGTTGATAGGTTTCACTAAGTGAAAGGGAAGCAAGGTCTTTCCTGTATAAATTTGCATATGGCAGGTAAGAAACCAATTCACTGTTTTGTGCCTATATTGTACTTTTGGCATTTTGTGGTGATATCAAACACAAATCATATATACATTATAGAATTATGTTGCTAGATATAGGTTTTAAGTGAACACCATGTATGTAGTTGTATAAATACATAAGTTACCTCTAAGAAATCAGTTGTTCTCTTGATTGCAAGCTCTTGAACTGTTTTATCCCTCAATATAATTAAAAATATGCACAAAGCACTTATTGGCATACACAAAGCACTTAAGTATACATAAAAAAACACTTAGAGGTATAAAAAAATACACTGATTTATAAAATATGCACAAAGCACTTAAAATTACACACAGAGCACTTAATAAATAAATATTAAATACTTGGAATACTTGCAACTATTTTAACCTTTTCTGTATTTTTTGTTGATTCAGATGGGATAGAGAGCACAACTTCAATGATTAAGGGTGAAATACTCAAATGCAATCCTTACACCTCACTTGAATGAATACAAAGAGATTGAACCAAAGCGGGCAAAAGGCTTTTACAAAAAGATTGCAAACAAGACACTCATGTCCATTGTACTTGCATCAAGTTCAAAGAAACCCAAGAACACAGAGATTCATGGAAATGTTATATTTCCAGACATTGAAACATAACATGAAGAAGCATGATGAAGTACCGGCTGCTATAAAGTTTAATGTATAGAATTCTATTTGTCATAAAAGCATATATCACTTGTATTATACATTTGAATTTCAGTCATTACTAGTGTTTTAAGGAACTTATTGTATTATGCATGTAGAATTTCAGTCATTACTAGTGTTTTTTACTCCTCTTTTACATTCAATAAGTAACAATTCACAAATACATAAGTAATTGGAAAACTAAATAGAAAAGAAAGAACTTATATATCACCATACACATAACATATATACACCAAATAATTCAAAATAAAAGAACATAACGATTCAAAAATTAACGCACATAGACATGTATAACACCTAAAAAATATGTATTCAAAGCCCCAAAACATGTAATTAAATCACCAAATTTACATAAGCTAAAAAATAAAATACAAAGCACTATATATATATACAAAGCACCAAAATATATACACACAAAACACTAAAAAATGTACACAAATCACTAAAATAAAAAATATCTTCTGAACTGAAAACGATGACTAAATCTTGACATTATCATCAATATATTATCTTTACAGAGTCTTAAAAACCACACTATAATTTCTTAATGATATTACAGAGTCTTCAATCAAAAAACTGAGAAAAATAATAAAGTATGTCAACTTAATCTTCATCACTCCCATCAATTTGATAATCCTCTCTGGCAGGTGATTATTTTCCTGCTCCTGCTCCTATGAGCCTCCGTGGCCTTGTTGTCCTTGGCCCTCCTGAACGCCACCACGGCCTTGTTGTCCTTGGCCATGCTCATGTGCCAAGTACGGACATGCCATCTCAAGTTGCCCAGCTCCATTCGTCACCACAAAGATCTTAATTGCCTTGGAATCGAATAAGATAGTTGCCATGCTTCCCTGAACAAAAACATCAATCAAGATCACCCAAATAAATATATAAACATCGGCATATCCAGTGAGAATGAAAAGAACATACTTGTGTGATGTTAGTAAAGGAAACAGTAACATCAAAATCTTCGAGCAACCTAAAATCTCTAGGTTTAACCTCACAGAGCTCACCAAACTCATTTCATTCAACGGGATTCTGCATTAAGATATTAACCTTGTTCTCTGAATCACCACCACCGAAGGCAAAGGCCACCGAAAAGACATAAAATCCTAAATAAGTACACAAAGCATTTATTCTGTTGTTATGTAGAATTGAAGCCTTTATTAAATGCACAAAGCACTTACTAGTATACACAAAGCACTTACGTATACACAAATATCACTTAGAAGTATAAAAAACACTTAAGAATAAAATATGCACAAAGCACTTAAAAGTATACACAGAGCACTTAATAAAAAATTCCTTAAAGTGACAAACTTTAAGGAATTATGAAGACTGTGGGATATTTGTTATGAGACATATGGAGACTTATATGGGTGGACATAATACCTCGAATATTGGATTTAAAGCAGAGAAGGTACTTGAAACTTAAAGGCGTTTTCACATTATATTATCAAACAATTTACGCAACTATTTTAACCTTTTTTCTATTTTTTTGTTGATTCAGATGGGACAGAGAGTACAAGTTGAACGATTAAGGGTGAAATACTCAAATGCAATCCTTACATCTCACTTGAATGAATACAGATAGATTGAACCAAAGCAGGCAAAATATTGAAACCCAAGAATACAGAGATTCACGGAAATGTTATATTTCCACACATTGAAACAAGACATGAAGTACCGGCTGCTAGAAACTCACACCAGCTACCAAAGAGTCAAACAACTGATCAACAAATGTTCTACAACTATTATCACGACACTTTGGCAAATAATACCTACTACCTCCTAGAGTTATACTAAGATTTGAAACAGAGCCATTGCTTTCCACACCCGATGCACTACCAGAACCCTTACCACAAACAGATGTAGTATCATTAACATATCGCTTAACACGTGTTGAATCTACACTACCAACACCTACACGAATTATCACAATTAGAACTTAAAAGAACAAACAGAAAAACAGAGCACTATAACAAGCTCTATTGCACAAAAAACTTATATAACATGCTCATCTATTCACTAGACATAAACAACAATTACAACAAAACTCAACAAAACAACAAAGTTAATAGAACTAACATCACAAAGAACAGTTAAAAATAGATACAACACAAAAAAAATCATAAACAAAATAATAAAAAATAAAATTAACAACGCAATGAGCAGAATTAATATTCAGAATCTCACAAAAACAAAAATCATAAAAAGCTCAACAAATAGAATCAGACTTTTATATACACAAAACTGAAGATTCAATATATTCAAAAATACCTTGATTGTGACTGATTATTAAAATATCTTGAGCAATCATACCGAAAAATATAATATCGATTCTATTGATGGAAACTGCTCAATACTCGATAGAAAGAGATTGTTCATAATACTCGAATAATTCAATCACCAAATTCAATTAACACATACATATGGAGCTACATAGCAGTGAGCGATATAGAGAGATGCAGGACCGAGAGAGAGAGAGCGCTGCGGAGAGAGAACACCGCGCGAGAGAGTGAGAGCGACAAAATTAGAGAGAGAAAACACCAAGAGAGAGAGAGGGGGGGGGAGGGGCGGGACAGCATCGGAAGTAATCACAACGAGAAAGTGTCCGAAAAAAGTATAAGTTAATCCATATAATTGAGCGGCCAGGATTAACTTTGCTCTTAGAAAAATGAATGGCTGATATTAAATCTCAGTTCTCATTTTTTGAAAAGTTCTCATTTGAGCACAAGCCTATATATATATATATATATATATATATATATATATATATATATATAGAGAGAGAGAGAGAGAGAGAGAGAGAGAGAGAAATTATTTGGAGTCCCACTTTTTTTGGAGTTCTCGGAATCCCAATCCTGACCCTCAAATCATTCTCATCTAACGGATGTAGTTTAATTAGAGTTTTATAAAATTTAAATAATTAACTACATTATCTTTCCACATTAAGCGCTCACTCATCTCTTCCACCATTGTAGCGTCAGTTATTTTGTTGCTGAGTTTGTAGGAGATATATTATCCTGCCATTTGTTCTGCAACCTTTTCAATGGTGCGTTATTTCGTTCTCTCATTCTTTTGCAACGGCATTATCCATCGGAAACGAACAACATGTCTAACAATGAAGAAGATGCAGGTATGGTAATCACTTGTGGATTATAAATCATCATACTTTTATTGGATGTGTGTCTCATGGTCAATTAAGTTATCTAAATTTACGAAATATTTTGTTTGACAATGTTCCACCAGTTTTGATTATATGCTATGTGTTAAAATGTTGTCAATGAATGTGCAGTTATGGAGTTGTTATTATGCATTGTGTGTTCATATACCGTCGCTCATTATACCGTCGAGTCCTGCACACGCCGATGTCCTGCATCTGGACTCTGGAACTAAGACCGAAGAACGCTTTTATAGTGTACAATCGAGCAAGAATTTGCAGGAACCAAGAATCTGCAGAATATCAGGCCCAATATGGGACTCCAAGGACTCTAAAGAGAGTGGGTTTCTAAGGAACCTAACTATATATATAGGGTTTTATATCAAAGTGCCCACGGAACTCGTTAAAATGTATCAAGTACCTACCCAATCTCCACGACGACTCATTTTACATACTAAAATCATTATATATATCAGTTTGTTAATTTTTTTTTTAATCTCTTCAACATAATACGTTAATCTCCAATTTATTCCTTCTTGCAACAATTCTTTTACAAATAACCTCATTACTTGCACCAGATTTTTCAGCCATTTGACCTTCATTCTCAGTAAATACATGTTCACCATGAGTTGTATTCTCATTTCCGCCTATCTAACCTCCAATCTGTCCACCTTCAGCTTCATTTTAAATATTAAAATTTTGATAATTTAAACCAACACCAATTCCTGGACATTTGTTCTTCCTGTGACCCCTCTTTTTACATGTACTACAGTGTTGAACCCTGCTATTACTACATCTCTGGACCTGAGGAACATCATTACCACAGTGTTATAGACTTAATGTTTTCTGTTAAGAGATTCAAAAAAAATAACAGCATGATATATATGATATATATAACGATTTTAGTATGTTAAATGAGTCGTCGCGGAGATTAGGTAGGTCCTTGATATATTTTAACGAGTTCGGTGGGCACTTTGATATAAAACCATATATATATATATATATATATATATATATATATATATATATATATATATATATATATATATATATATATAGTCCTGCTCCAATACAAACCAAATTAGCCTACAAACAAAAAACCTAATTTTTTATCACTATTTTTAACTATAGTAATCACTATCTTGTACATCACAAATCACTATTGTATATAACATATCTCTCAAATATATATATATACACACACACACACAGATATATATATATATATATATATATATATATATATATATATATATATATATATATATATGCAACGTATATGACCATCACCGTCAGGGGCGGATCCAGACATTTTCATCTGCCCGGGCTAATCTTTCCCTACTGTAACCATAAGAACATAGATGTTCATACCAAAATGCATGTCCAGTAAATTCTGCTTTACCTATTTAAGTTCAGTCTTTTAAATATTTTTGATTATCGAAAAATTTCCAGTAAATTTTAAAATTTTTTTTTACCTATTTTCTGATCACGGCTTGATTTAACTAAAATTCATCGATTTATTGATAAAATTTTTGATAAATTTTGATGAATCCTCGACCGGTAGGCTAACCAATTAGTTGTGCTTCTTAATTTCTACAAACATGTATTTAATTAAAAAAAAGTAGTAGTGTAGTTGATGAAACTTTTTTGTTCAATTTATTTCTGAGAAATTTAAAATTAATTTAAAAGCATTTTATTTCTTCTTACATTCATAATTAAATTAATATAATATAATTTAGGAAAAAATATTATAAAGTAATCCATTTTTAAGAGGTGAAAACATTTTCCTTAAATTATATATTTTATGAATATAATATTTTTTTTGCTAGCTTTTTGATTAAACAAGATTCAAAAACATAAAAAGAAACATAGAAATTAATATAAATTGCAGGAGGTTATTATGGAACGAAAAATATTATGACATCAACATAAAATTACTAATTTAGTCATACTAAAATTAAAGAATATAATAAAATGTTTAATAACATGTCTACTATTAAATATATTTTTGAAGATATAAGCTCCACACAAACGCGACTTACTGTTACTCATAATATATAAATAAGAGACTGTGTTCTGGCGTATCAAAACTACCCTGAAGTTGATTTCCCTCAAACTTGCCCGGGGCTACATCTCAAACTGAAGAACAAAAATAGTGGTAAAATTTTGAAAATTGCGAATATGGACCGGGCTTGAGCCCACCGGAGCCCTAACGGCGGTCCGCCCCTGATCACCGTCACTCGAATCGTAATAATGGACCTCTTACCACCATTGCCAGCCGTTTCTATGACTTGTTACCATCGACTACTATCACCAATAATCATGAACACCTTCATAACTTACCAAAACTAGCGACTTTTTACCATCATCATACACCTTCTCTTACGGCTTGTTACCGTCAAGAACCTTTCTAAGATTGAAAGTGATCATCTATAATCAATCATCAATAGTTTAGGTAAGTAGATTTTCTCAATTTTAAATAATAAAACCGTTGTTTATATACTGTATAAAAACAATGATTAGTGCAGTATAAATTAGTGATACCTGTAGTTATAAATAGTGGTAAGGAAACTGATTTTTAGTTTGTATTTAAGAGTTGGTTTGTATTTGACCATTTGCCTATATATATATATATATATATATATATATATATATATATATATATATATATGCCAACATTCCAGAGAGGGACTCCTTATATGGAGTTACATAGTGCGCCACTATAAATCATCAATTTTATTATAAATTCTGTTATAGAATACATATAAAACGTGATTCTAATATAGAATACTATAAAATAAATCTATTTTAAGTAATTTAACACTTGAAATTTGATTAAAAAAAGTATATTTTCGAAACTGATTCTACAACAGAATAATTCTGGATGATTATTATTCTGTTATAGAATCATGTTGAGATATTGCATAATTTTAGATGATCTTTGGAATAAAAAAAAATTGTATAACTCCATATAAGAGGGTATGCTATGGAGTGCTACCCTATATATATATATATATATATATATATATATATATATATATATATATATATATATATAGAGAGAGAGAGAGAGAGAGAGAGAGTGAGAGAGAGAGAGAAAAAAAAGTTATTTGGAGTCCCATGATTATTGGAGTCCTTGGAGTCCCAATCCAAGCCCTTCATTTAAATTAGATCCAATGGCTGCTATTCTATTAGATATTTTTCATTTAATATAAAATTTAAGTTTTATTTAATTTACAAATAAGAGGTGAGTTAGTTTTCAGCCATGTATGTATGCGAGACACAAGGGTCAGTTACAACTACCGAGTGCTTTCAGAAGTGTCGCTAATAGAAGTACAATGTTCTTCACTTTCATGTATATCATCTTGTTTCCATTGTGTTCCTCAACAATTATCGTTCATCTTCTCCGCTTGCTGAATACTCAATAAAAAATGTACTGCTTCCGTTGATTGCTCATGTTCTGCACATTATCTTGTACTTCTATCATGTTCTGCACTTTATCTTCTATCTGTGTGTCTTCTGTAATTTTCCATCCATGTCAGTATTTGATGGCAATAAATGATCAGCAGCTTATATAGTGAACACGTGTGATTATCCTGAAAAACAGAATTACCTCTAAATTAGCACTCATGTGCAGAACAATGAACTCATGAACTCATGTTCTGCATATGGCAACCAAGTCTTGCGTTCTTCAAGCCAAACTTTCTTATTGCCTTCAATTTCTTGGGAAGAACAATGTCCCCCATTTGCTGCTTAAAAGATTAATATTGTTCTCGGTGTACTTTTTTGATTATACGTATACTTCAATTTTTCAATTTAAAAAAAAAACTATTTTAATAAATTTTTAATCCTGGCCATTGATGGATATATCTTTTTAATGATGGATATTGTGGTCTCCAAAGACTCCAATTTTTTGGGTCTTCATAGAACCCAACTCTCTCTCTCTCTCTCTCTCTCTCTCTCTCTCTCTCTCTCTCTATATATATATATATATATATATATATATATATATATATATATTAAATTTGAAAATAATAAAGAACATGAGTGCCTATCACGGGTTATTAACTAATAAAGAATTAAAAGCTTTAGGTAGCTATTGGTTTATGAAATTCATAACTCAAAAGCTGTGCTAAAATTATTTATTATTTCTCTTTAAGTAAAGATACGTATCGAGTTATATTGCACTAATACATATTCATAACTGATTGGTGACGACGTACTAGAGTAGTTGAGACTAGGTCTCGTGGTTTACAGAGATTATGAGAGTTATGGTGTTATGTTTGAAGGGAAGGGTTGAGCCCAGTCGTTAACAGATGCATTCGCGACAATTAAAATTGTTTAGGTAAGTCTCATGTGAAGAAGACCATGGGATAAGGTATTATATTTTATTATATCAACACTCTTTTATTTATTGTGTACTTACGGGCTCTCTACTTTAAGGGTAGGGGCATGGTCTACGTACATCTTACTCTCCTCAGACCCTGTTCTAAGACTTTTAAGGGTACAGCATGGTCTGCGTACATCTTATCCTCCTCAGACCCTGCTAAGCAGGATATACTGAGTATGTTTGGTTTATTTATATCAGCAAAGATATTATGATCAAAAATATTTTCGGACAGGATAACCATAAATTTATTAAAAGAATTAATTGATGATGACCAACGAAAAAAATGTATTAGCAGAAGATATTGTGGCAAAAATATTTGTTTGATTTAAAACACAAGTTTTGCATGTATATGTAACAATTAGAAACTAAAAACACATGTATGTGAAGAATCATACTTTGGTCGTGTTCCAATAATATCATGATACAATTTGTATGTCATTTCCATTTTGACCCAACGTTATGGAGACGCATGCCAGCACAGCGAGACCAAACCCGACATTTCGAATATACACTACTGTTGTGTTTGGTTGGGGAGAATGAAATGGAATGGAATGGAATGAGTAAAAATACTTGAAACTAATAGTGATAGGAAGAAAATTTTGAATAAAATTGAGGAAGTGCAAAATTGTTATGATGAGATTTGAGAAGAAATTGAGGATGAGAGAGAATGGAGCATTCCATCTCAAAGTGAAGGTGTGAACTCTAGCACATGATGTAAGGAATGGAATGGAGGAATGAATGAAATTTCTTAAAAATTGTTCATAAAATAGTTCATTTTTCATTCCATTCCTTCCGGAATCATTCACCCCAACCAAACACAACATACGTACACATGCTATAGAGCAACTCCAAGGGGCTAAAATTTAGGAGCAAATCAAAATTTAATGCTCCAATGGGCTTCTAGATGCTCTTTAAAAATTTAGGAGCCTACTCTCTCTCCTTTCTTTTAAAGAGCATCTAGTAGCTCCTAACTCAATATTATATTATTTTTCCTTCAATCTTCTCTCTCTTTTAGTTAACTTTTTCCTCTCATTTATATAAAATGTGAATAAGGAACCAAATATAAAGAGTAGCATTGGAGTTCTCACGTTTTCCGGTGTATTAACTTACTAGGAGCCACATTTTATATTATTGTTTAGGCAATGATTTAGGAGTACCGTTGGAGATGCTATCTTACTTAACTTTTAACCAATATATGATTACCTAACTCCACCTTCGAAGAGAGACAGAAAGACGACGACGAAGAAGGGGAGGGCGGGAGAGGAGGAGGAAAAGAAAGGGGAGAAAGAGAGAACGCGTTACGCCCAAATCAAAATATGTTCACAAGTATTAAACGTATTTAAGTAAAATATGCTGACGATTGGATAGTTATCCTCTGTTGTCACATGGTTTGACTCAGGTCGATTGGATTGATAGTTATCCTCTGTTGTCTCATGGTTCGACTCAAGACGATTGGATAATTATCCTCGGTTGTCTCATGGTTCTACTCAGTCTCACCCGTAGAATATGAACACATAATCATTTGTAAGATTAAAAAGAGTAAAATATGCTCCTCCACATCAAAAACGGAAAGCTCGTAACATATTTAAATTCTCATGAAATATAATTTTATTTATTTTTGTTAAACAAAAATATAATATTTTAATTTTTATATAAAAATGTTAAATATAAGTTATAAAATCATATTTTTTAAAATCTTAAAAATAGGTGTTAAATAAAGTGAGTGGGACTGAAAAGTACTCCCTCTGTCCCATTTAATTGTATACGTTTCTTTTTAACTGCTCGACACGCATTTCAATGCTCTTATAAAATAGAGTTCCGTAACTTATTTTTGAGATTTTCTTTTTCTGTATAAAAATATAACATTCAAACTTTAATTCAGAAAAGAAAAATTTTAAAAATAGATTGCACAACTACACTTTGCAGGAGCATTAAAGTTCGTGCCGCGTCCCCGTCCCCCAATGTATACAACTCAGGGGGACGAAGGGAGTATTATTTAGCGAAATTCTGTATTCCTTACTGACTAGACCAGACTTTTCCACCACTTGTAAAAAGGGGCACCATTCGAGACAAGCTCACCAGGAGTATAAGATAATCAGTTGAAAAATTGTCAAAAAATTGCAAAATTTATGATATAAAATTTTGCTTTGACAAGATTCGAAAGTATGCGTTTCGATTATCCAGGGAAAAAAGTGCTTGTTTTTCTAGTAAATATATACTCCATCCTTCCATTTAATTGTATACGTTTCTTTTTCACTACTCGACACGCACTTCAATGCTCTTATAACTTATTTTTAAAATTTTCCTTTTCTCAATAATAATATAACATTCAAACTTTTATTCAAAAAAGAAAAATCTTAAAAATAAGTTATAGAACTATACTATACGGGAGCATTAAAATCGGTGTCGCGTCCCTGTCCCCCAATGTATATAACTCAGGGGGACGGAGGGAGTAATCCCTAAATCAATTTAATGTTACTAATTTCAAGAGGATAAATCGTTAATAACATAACAAATATATAATCTCTATGTCCCTCTCATTTCTTTACAGTTTTTTCACACCGCTCGACACGCATTTTAACGCTCATATAAAACATAGTTCTATAACTTATTTTTAAAATTTTAACGCTCATACAAGAGCATTAGAATGCGTGCCGAGCCCCCGTCCCTCAATGTAAACAAATGTGGGGACGGAGGGAGTATGAGTTTATATGTGAGATTATAAATACTATAAATCAGATGTTATGAAAAATATAATGTTTCAACAAATTGAATAGCACACTAAAATATTACAAGGCAAGATTGGATGCATTTTAGCTCAGCAACACCTTATCATAAAATTTCACAAATTCAAAATGAAACACAATTTTATTAATAAATTAAAAATAATCTACTAAAATCTCAATTTATACTCCCCTTCCCCTAGTCAAAATGTTTTAAAGTGTACTGATAACAAATTGAATAGCGCAATAAAATATGACAAGGCAAGATTGGATGCATTTTAGCACATTAGAAACAGTTTCCATAACTATCAGCTTTATGTTTCCTCTAACGTATCTATTCAATTACACCGCAAACAACATATCGCACATTTCAAAATTCAAATACAAACAACTTACTAAAAGAAAGTTTTAAATTAATCTATATGATTGCCCTATCAACTCCACTTGATTTGCCATAGTCAAATGAAGGCATATAAATACAATGGCGATATGTACTCTTAATTCGCATATATCAAGGGGCCTATTAGTTGTCCTGCTCCCCCTCCTCCACCTATATATATATTCATCGGCATAATTTGTACATTTTATTTTATCATCCAACATGAGAACACTCACCCAAGAAAACATCAAAACGAAAGATGGTGAACACAATAATAGAGATTTCGATTTTGAATTCTCCTCCGCTTTCGGGTACAAAAAACTGCACGAGACACCTCTGTTTGTTTACGCAGATGAGCTCTTCGACCATGGAATGATCAAGCCCTTGAAGCTTTATAAACATTCCGATTCATTACACAAGCCCTCAAGAACCAGCTCACAGCCTAAAGATTCAAAGAGCACAGTGGACAAATCTTCATTAAGTTCGAGGTCATGGAGCCCGAGTTCGAATAAGAAATGGAAGCTGACAAATTTGTTATTGTTTCGAAGCGTTTCTGAAGGTCATGCAAGTAGCAGAGACGATCAAGGTATAAAGAGAAACGAGACTGCACGTTTGGTAAAGAACGATGGCGAGAGGCAGAGAAGGAAGCAGGGTAGAAATGGTCATAAAATGGCAATGCATTATAGAAGCAACAGGAGGAGAGGGGAGGAGATAAAGAGGAAGACATTTTTGCCTTACAAGAAAACTCTGTTGGGTTGTTCGGACATTGATCCGGGTGTTTATGAGTTTTGCAAGGGACAGGCAGCCGTTGAGATAAAATGCTGATGATTTGTTATTAAATTTGGTTGATGCTAGTTTAACTTTGCACGTGAATAATTGGTTTTCTAAAATTTGATCAATTATCATTATGTTTTAAGAATGTGAGCTCCTATATTCATCATCTTGTCTAATTGCAAAGGTGTTTGATTCACTTAATTCTGTAAAAGATATGTAAAGTGTTTTCATTTTTTTTAGTTTTTCACTGATATCACTTATATCCTTACAATTGAGTATATAATCTCGAAATGAGTAAAAGTCGAAACCACGACATAGGTCAATATGATAAACCTTTAATCATCGGGTTGGTAGCAGCGTAAGTTGCAACTTTCCATCATGCTGTAATTCGAGTCGGACTGCTCATGAGCAATTCGATTTTGAAATCTTTCAATAAGAGCTGACGCGATTCGAGTTCATATACGAGTTTGAGTTTAAAAAAGTTTTTATATCCGTTTAATTAATCACTTCAAAATTAATCAGAAAATTTCATGAAGTTGAGTGAACGAAATTATTTGGGTTTGTATTAAACAACATTGTTAAAAAAATGTGATTCCCAAAAGTCTTTTCGAAATTTTTTTTAAAAGCGCAGCGGCCCAGTAGATAGTACTTCGGCCCAAATTTTTATTCAAAATCCCAAAGCAAAACAGAACAAAAGAGTTCTCAATAAAGCAAAGCAAACATCTGGCTAATTAGGGTTCGAGAGGCAAAGAAAAGAGAATGGAGGACGAAAACAGAAACACAGAGAGGATGATGCCCATGTAAGATCAGCTTCTTCTTTTCATTTCTTTTGTTAATGTTTTACTCAACATCCTCGATTTAATCAGTTGGGGTAATTGCAGGGAAAAGAGGGAGAAGGCGACGTAAACAAACAAAAAACGAATGCTCGCAACGTAAGATCATCTACAAGACTACAACCTTATAATTACTCATTTATTCACTTATAATCGATTTTGCGTTCTCAATTAATAACAGCCTCAAATGGCCGACACCGCCGCCACTGACTCGGAACATAAAAACAATCAGGATTATGTAAGATCATCAACTACTTTGTACTGTTAGCATTATTATATTCTAAACAAATATGATTTCCACTCTTTTACTATATTTGCAGAGACAACGAGGAACAATCGTTGCAAACATCAAGCACAAGTGCATTTGAAGCTTCGGAGTACAAATGGAAAAAAAAAAAAAGAAACCAAGAAAAAAGTCAAAGCTAGAGAAGAGGATGAAAAAATTAAACAAGAAAATTGGCAAACTGACTTTTGCAGTTGAAAAACTAACACATATCTTCAGTTTGAGTAAGTTTGACATGTTCAAGTAATTGACAGTTTCAGAAATAGATTCTGGATATTTTAATCTCCTATTTTTGTATATTAATATTTGCTGGGACAATTTATTTGGTATGCTAGGTATTAGTTTTTTAATGGTTGTATTGTATGATGTTTTTATTTGTGTTTTAAGTATCAATGAAAGAGTAGTAAGTAGGAAGTTGAGCTAATGTTCAAAGATTGATCTTCTAATCATGAAATTAAACGAGCCGAGTTCAGGCTTTTGGTTTCATTAAGTGTAAAATTAAATGAGCTGGCTCGACCGAATTGTTAAAACTAGCTCATTTAACTAAACAAGCCTGCTTGACTCGACTAGTAAAACTAAACAAGTAAAATTGGGGAAGAGGTTCTGACTCGATTAAATTAAAAGAGCCTACTCGCCTGGCTCAATTAATCTCAATTTGGATTACACACGCTTCGAAATTCGGCTCGCTCGACTCCAATTACAGCCTTATTTAACATGGATATATTTGTATCTCTTATAAAATTTCATATTTAATTGCTATAACAAAATATTCAAATCTATACTATACTATTAAAACCGAAACATTAAAAGTTTGGTCGGTCGGTCGGTACTTGGGCCAAAATACGGGCCTATCTATATAACCAATTATTCTGGGCCTATTTATATAAATAATTATTCTTTTTAATTTGGGTCAAAGTACGGGCCTATCTATATAACCAATTTATAATAATCCTTTTAAAACTGAAACATTAAAAGTTTGGTAGGTCAGTACTTGGGTCAAAATACGGGCCTATCTATATAACCAATTATTCTGGGTCTATCTATATAACCAATTATTCTTTTAATTGAAATATATTACTTTTTTATATTTTTGACTAAAAAACTCAATCTTCTAAAATAACATTGATAAACATGGTAATTACTTTTTTAACTAAAATATATTATCTTTTTATAAATTTTCCAACTAAAAAATTAATCTTTTACAATTAATACGGACATGGGCGACATATTTATACGTAAAGATGTGTGCCAAAAGTCTAAAAGTCAAATAATTAAAAATAGAGAGAGTATTATTATATTGGTCGGACGGTCGGTACTTGGGCCGAAGTACGGGCCTATCTATATATATAACCAATTATTCTTTTTAACTAAAATATATTATCTTTTATATATTTTTTAGATAAAAAAAACTCAATCTTCTAAAATAATATCGAGCAACATAGTAATTGTCTTTTTAATCAAAACGCTTTATCTTTTTTAGATTTTCTAACTAAAAAAACCGAGTTTTTACAATTAACACGGGCGCCATATATATAAAAATATAATATCATTAAATATAATTATTAATAAATAACATGTGATATAATTCAACCAAAATACATTAATAACATTATTTTTAAATACTCTAATGATCTCATATTAAAAGAAATATTACAAATCTGTCATATACTATATATTATTACACTATTAAAGCCAAAAATAAAAATTCACTTGGTTGGTCAGTTAGTTGAGTTTGGTGAATCGTTTGGTATTCGACCCACGGAGCTCTTGAATTAATAACATGTTATAGTATATTTTTTATTATCAATTAAACCAAAACATTAAATTTAGGTTAGTATGATGGGGAGGTATTTGGTTTCATGCGTATGTTTTATACCATATTATTAATTATTAATAACGAAATATCAAAGGTTGATTGGTTAGTTTATATCTGAGTTTATAGGCCACCTTAAATTATAACATGTAAAAAAAAATATTTTAACATTCTCATTAAAATATATATGTTCGACCTAATTTTCAATTAGCCATTTGACGGACTTAACTATGAAGAATTTATCCAACTGTTAAGTAAAAAATTTATTAAACCATGTTATTCTATCATAATTTTATTTTTACAATAAAATTAGGTAACTTTAAAATATATATAATAAAATAACAAATATGTTAACCGCCCGTGCATTGCACGGGTTATAAGCTAGTTAAAATATATAGCTACTTTAATTTAAACTGATCTCAAAGATTTAAATATCATATAAATCATTCCAAGTTAAACTCATTTATTAGTCTTACTTATTATAAAAAAATTGAAAATGTAATAAATAAAAATATTAAAATAATATATTAAATATAAATCATGCATGTGCATATGTAACATAGTACTTAGACCTTCTTGAAATAATAATATTTTACTTAAAGTCAATGTCACAGAGACCATAAACAAAAATTATGCAACTGTGTCTGTGTCACTCTATGCAAGTCGCTGGAAGGCAGCTAAATGCTAACTAATCATTAACTAAACAAGCACAAACAGATTCGTTTCCTAGCTCCTTCTCTGCACTTCCCTTGCTTCTCCGTTTCTTTACCAATATAAAATCAAAGACTGCTACAAGTTCAGTCGATCACAAAAGCTTAGAATTTTAACATTCGTCAAAAACTAAAAAGGAAGCAGATGGAAGTTATGGTGCCATTAGCAGCCCGAGACTTCAGTTTCGACAGCAGCAACTCTGTTCCGTTGAGCCCACGAGGTTTCAGCTACTATTTTGATCAGAATGGTGGAGGTAAATATCGTGACAGCGAAGCGTTCACGTTTAGTATTCGGGGTGATTTAAATTCAGCTTCGGCTGATGAGCTCTTTGACAACGGGAAGATCAGGTCAGGTGAACCAATTCGGAAGAAAATAATTGCGTCTTTTGGCAGGAACAATAAGGTCTGTTCTGAGCACTCGACTGTTTCTAAAGAAAATGCGAAAGAGTTATCATCAGCAGGTTCGAATGTTGGATGGTTGGAAAAGAAATGGAAGCTAAAATATATGTTTCCGAAGAAACTAAAGGAGGAGGATATGAAGAATTCGAGCGCAAAGAAGAAGAAGAATGAGAGAGGTGTGGTGGCATTGTCGGCTCATGAACGGCATTATAAAGTGAAACGAGCAGCTGCGGAGGAGATGAGGAGGAGAACTTTTCTTCCTTATAAGCAAAACTTGATGATAGGCTGCGTGGATTTTGCTGCTGCTGGTGTTAGTGACCCCTCTAGAGCATCTATTAAAGTTAGTTTTTAGAAAGGTATCTGGGTAGACGGCAAATGTGGTCGTCTCCTATATTAAGTAACAAATATATCAATTTTAATTTAATTTTTATAAATTCTTACTCAACTTCCATAAATTGTGATAAGAATATTTTTACTTAACAATTATAATTGAATTAAATGATTAATTAGCTGCCAATATAAAGAATAAAATACTATGATAAGGAGTTCTAATATGCTTACGAAAGAAACTATGCTTCTAATTATAATAGAGAGACAGATTTTGGGAAAAGTTTCATATGGGACTCAAAAACCAAACAGTGTTTACGGAGTTAATGCCTGTGATGGAATCGGTTTTATTATTGCCTGTTCGTAATTTAATTATCTTGTTTGATTTTTTGCTTATGGCCAGAGTTTGATTACTCAATAATAATGAGTCGAATTCTTGTTAAATGGGTTAAAATATTTTGGGCTGGATAGATGAACAAAGGAGTCGAGGAATGTAAGAAGAAAACATGTGGTGGGTGTTGGGCCTTGGCCCACAATGGAGGCAGCCCACTACAGAAGCAGCCCACACTCAGAATCCCACAGGAGAGCACATGTGAGGCAGATCTATCATGATAAATAAAGCGAGGGAGACGATACAAGTTCTGGAAACACGAGAGATGATAGTAACTGAGGAGATAGACACTAAAACACATTGATTTGTTCATAAAAAGCTGTTCGAAACTAAAAAGAGCAGGTGAATCTCGCGGTGGTCCGGCTTATTCGGATCCTACCGGAGGTGGTAGTGGGCGACGTCGCCGTACACACACACTGACAGTGACGCCGCAAGGTAAAAAGGTACATTTTGGTGATGGGAGATTGCATTTAGAGAAGTTTAAGGCTAAAAGATTGGCTGTTGAAAATAAGGAGCAGTTGAACCGTGAAGCGATCAAGAGCGAACTTGACGCTCTTGACCGCGAGCGGAGACGGATAGAGTTTCAGATGAAGCAGAGGCGTGAGGCTGAGAAATGGGAAGAGGAATTTGCGAAAAAGAAGGATGAGCATGTTGCTTCATCCGAGTATCCAACAGAGGATTACGAACCCTCCTTACGAGGTTCAGCGTATAGTGAACGCTCTAGAAGGGAGGATTCGGTTGGCTCGTATAGCTCGTTTCGACGCAAGAAGAAAGCATCTGCAAATGATTGGTCGGAGCATGAGGAATTGAAGGAGGATGCTCAAGTAAAGGTCATTCGTCAGAAGTGGTGAAGTTGTGAGCCAAAATGACGGCTTTCAAGGAATTAGTCAAGACGCGGTCTAGAGGCTTAGAGGTCCCCAGTGATAGTCCATTATCGGAGGATATTGAAAATGTGAAAATAGATTGGCATTTGAACACGGTGAAAATAGATGCAAGAATGAGCTTTTTTGGACACGCTGAAATAGCAAGGTGCCGTTTCTATTGTACATGCCTCAAGAGTACCGCGCTTGAATGGTTCAACAACTTGCCGTCTCGCTCCATAGAGTTGTGGCAAGCGCTGAAAACGAAATTCAGGACGAGGTTTTCTGGCAATGGAAAGCGAGGAAGACGAGAGTGCTAGATCGAGAAAATTTTCAGATCTGAAAAACACACATATTGACTTTTCATCTCTACAATAGACAAGAAAATCGGAGCTGTGACCGCCGAACGGCGCTGTTCCGACAGTTGCAAATACTCTGATCAGCTTTAACTCGTCGGAAGTGATGTTGAGGCGTCACTCGACGCGGAGTCTCTTTGAGATAGGCGTGAACAATGTGTTCTCCGTTCCCGGCGACTTCAACTTTTGTCACTATTGTGGAGCTATGTGCCATCGCAGCGGCTGACCTACGCGCCGCCAAGATCAGAGATCCGACATGTGTCTCATTCTCGCAAACCGTTGAACCAAAAAACTTAACAGACCTCGTGAAGTTCATCAGTTCACCAGCTCATCAGTGTTTTAAAATTAACTCACTGAGCATCCTTAAAAGTCAGAGCCTAAAGCGTTGTTAAATCCAGCTTGTGAAGCGTCCTGTCTGTGAAGCGTGCTGCTTGTGAAGCGTTTCTCTGGGAAGCATTCCCGCTTGTGAAGCACCCTTAAATACAGCTCTTGCAGCATTCTTAATTGCTCTTTGAGCGTCCAATTTTTGAAGCATTCTCAATTTCTCTTTGAGCGTCCAACTTTTGAATCATTATTAATTGCTCTTTGAGCATCCAATTTTTGAAACATTATCAATTGCTCTTCGAGCGTACAATTTATGAAGCATTATCAATTGCTCTTTGAGCGTCCAATTTTTTGAAGCATTCTTTATTGCTCTTTGAGCGTCCAATTTTTGAAGCATTACTAATTGCTCTTTGAGCGTCCAATTATTGAAGCATTATTAATTGCTCTTTGAGCGTCCAAATTTTTAAAGCGCTCCTCTGTGAGGCACCATGCCTGTGAGGCACCATGCCTGTGAGGCGTCTCGATTGTGAGGCGTCCCGCTTGCGAAGCGTCCTTAAATACAACTCTCGGAACATTCTTAATTGCTCTTTGAGCGTCCAATTTTTTAAGCATTCTTAATTGCTCTTTGAGCGTCCAATTACAATTCTTCAATACAAATTACAAATCCTTAAACGTCACGTTTTTGACGTATCCTTCAATACAAATTACAAATTACAATTCTTCAATACAAATTACAAATTCTTAAACGACATGTTTTTGACGTATCCTTCAATACAAATTACAATTCTTGGAGCGTCCAACTCTTGGACTCTAAGAGCTCTCTTAGACGAGGATATTACAGTGGATAAACACTTCACCAAGTCATGCTATGGAGACCTCAATGGAATACAAGAAAAAATAAATTCCAGAAAGAGTTATCTTCACCGCCTCTTCAAATCGAGGCTTCATCACATATTTAGACTCTTTGTAATGATGACATGAGTACTCCTCTCCATCATGACGATGACATTTCCAATCTCTGTCAGCAACAGCTGAAACGTTACTCTTTTTATATTGGAATGCATATCTAAAGATCTGCATACATCTAAAATGGTTCAATGATCAGTCTCATCGCTTCAGCGGCTCTAGTTCATTATTTCAACAGCTTCCTTGACGTCAAATGGCCTCTTCGCTTCAGCGCCTCTGCCTCCTTCAACGGCTCCTCAAACGTCCGAAGCCCTAGTCGTCAATGACTTCCAAGGTTATTAAATAGTACTTTTTTTTGGAAAGCACATCTAAAGATCTGCATACTTCCGGGAGGCCTTAAGGCCCCCACCAATAGTCCTTTATTAGAAGATGTTGGAAGCCCTAAACCTGAATGAAGCTTGAAGATTTTTCTACATTTGTCTCAGGAAGCCGATGCTAGAATGGTCCAATGATCAGCCTCATCGCTTCAGCGGCTTCAGTTCATTATTTCAACAGCTTCCTTGACCTTCAAGGTCGAATCGCCTCTTTGCTTCAGCGTCTCTGCCTCTTTACTTCATCGGCTCCTCAAACGTCTGAAGCGCTAGTGGTCAATGACTTCCAAGGTTATCAAGCTCCTTGCCTCATAGGAGGAATCCTATTAGTTGCGACTTCCAGAGCTATCAATTTTCTTCCAACTCTCAAGTTCTCAAAATCTTACAACGTGTCACTGGGTGGCTCTGACCCTAAGGAACCAAGTGAAGTAATAGAGTAAAGTGGCCCCGACCCTAGTGTACCGGAACAAACTGGGACTCAACGCTTATCTAACTTCGACAAAAACTGTTGAAATAGTAAACTGATGAAGCACTGAAATTTTCAGAAAAAATACGCGATGTAGACATTTTTCAAAAAGAAGGGTGAAGACAAAATTGCTGAAACAGTGAACCGATGAGCCAAGTGGATAAGTTGTCTATCTCTTCACTAAATCACTACACTAGCTCGTCGAGGATCCTTTAAATGGCAGGCAAAGCCTTACAATGGTTCATTTACCCAAAGACTAAAGATTGGATTACACATCTAAAGATCTGCACTCTTCTAAGAGGGACTAAATGTGAGGCCACAATCCAGTCCACAAGTTCGACTATAAATATTAGAGAGAAAGGCGAGACAAAAAGTTGGCAAATGAACAGTGCTTCTCCCTTGTGATGAAGAGATAAAGATAGATGGAGACAAAAAGAAAAAGATTTGAAAATTTTCTTTTTTAAATCAAATTAGAAAACAGGCCGAAATTCAAGATAGTTCAAAGGCTCATCTAAAGATCAGCCTATACTTGAGGGAGGACAAATGTTGGGCCTTGACCCATAATGGAGGAAGCCCACTAAAGAAGCAGCCCACACTCAAGATCCCACAGGAGAGCACATGTGAGGCACGTGACCAAAGCACTATAAAAGCAAAGTTCAGCCACTTGAAAAGGGGTTGGAATTCTAGAGTATAAACAAATATGTATATTCTAGGCCAACATTTGGCCTTGGCCCACAAGTGGGCTTCTTCTTCTTGTTTTTTTTTTCTAAGGCTATTCACGAAGAAAAGGGGTTAAAACACGGCTTTGAAGAGAACAGAGTACGCCTTTTTTTTTAAATCATCTTCTTAAAGGCGTGGTGTAACGACTGTGTTTTTATTAATGTGAGTTGTTTATTATTAATAGCTATATCAAATTTGAATTTCTTTCCAATGAATTTATTATTATTAGTTGTAATATTTTATAATTAGAATAATTATTTTAGGAATTTACCGAATGGTCAAAATATTACTTTTATGAATCCATAATTTTAAATATTTTCTGGATGTAATTAACTTCTAAATTACGTATAAACTTTGATAATGCTTTATAAATCCTAAAACTTTTGTTTTATTAGTTTGTTAATATTTCGGGATTTATAAAGATATTTCGGTGATTTTTGAGAGAAATTTACTTAAAAGTTATCTCTATAAATCAGTTAAAAACAAGTAGAGGGTAAATGGTGAGTCAGTATAATTAGACACGAGGCAGCATAGAGGCATACCCCGTGTCCTCTGTTCCACCGCCATCAGTACCTTTCCCCATCCCATCTATTATCATCTGGCTTTCTTTTATTATTTTTTTCTGCCGAAAACACTAAAGTTCTGTCCTCCGGGTTTTGACGCCGTCATATCTCCGGTCCGCTGCCGCCAAGCTTTCACAACTGCCCTCCGCCGTCTCCTTTGTCCTGTTCGAAGCTTCCCCTCTGCTTGGTGGTTATTGGTGACCTGCTGCCTCCGCAATTGCCTGTGTATATTGCCTAGTTCGTCGGATTCCGCCAGTCCTGCTCTCTTTCGATTTTTCTTCACATCAGCCTCCCCGGTCAATCCTCTCTTAGCCACTGTCAAATCAACTCTTTTCGGGTTTAGGTATAGCTCCTAACACCTCACTCTTTAAGTTGTGTGTATATATAAATATGAGTAAGGCTTGCTTGTGCTGTGTTGTGACTATGTGAATCAGTAGTGTTAATCAGAATTAGTTGATATATATATATATATATATATATATATATATATATATATATATATATACAAGTTACTACAGGGAGGTGGGATATGCTAGTTGCTAATTGTTAACTAAAACCTAAGTGTAGGAGTGGTGATATAACTGTAATTTGGCGAAGTATTATTATTCAATCAGCTTACGAAGACAAGTATGTAATTGGTTTAAACATATAAATATATGGGTAAATTCATGTTAGTTCCATTTAAAAGGATTATGATTAATTAATTAAGAAATTTCAAAAATTCTGTTTTGGGAGATCACTTGTCCTTAGTATATATTAAGTATGTTTACATGAAAACAATCATCAAGTTGAACTCGGATTTGGTTAGTTTCAATTGAGTAATAACGTGGGTAGTTACTAGCTTTCTCTAATAAAAACTAAATTACAATTACATGTGTAGTTACTCTGAAAAGATAGTATTTTAAATACTGAAATAAATCATATAGTGTCCTGGTGTAATATGTGTATATGAAGTGACATAAAAAGCTAATGTATTTAAAGTTTAGTTCATAGATAGTTAAGTACTTGGAAAAGATTATGATATGAGTTGATGGTGAGTTTGTGCAACTAAAATTGGGATTTTAAATTAAAGGAAGTTACTTTTACTAAATTGTTATGTTATAAAAATATTTGTTCTGGGTATTGGTAGTTGGCAATTTTTTGTGTTGTTAAGTTGGGAACTTGTTGGATTGGTTATTGATATTAGAATAAAACAGGTGGTTAGTCCGATAAATAGAGGAGATGCTGCCGAAATTTTATTAGGAATTATACATAAATGAGTTATTAGGAATGATTGTAAGTTAATAACACAATATTATAGTCGAAAAGGAAGTGGGATATTTGTCAATTAACCGATAGTAGTTATTATTAATTATATAGGATTATATGCTCCATTTCATGCCTTGTGTGTATATGCCACGTTTATTCGAAGTATAGTAATAAATAAATTTGGATGTAGCAAGGATATGATTTAGCTAGATTAGTAAAATAAGATTTTCTGTGCTGTAGGTAATAGTCAGAAGCCTGCATCCACCTAGCACTATCCTAAGCTAAGGCACTCAGCAACCAACTTATCAAGGCAAGTATATCTAACCAATCTTTTTCAATGAATACTGCTTTTATTTAACATTTGTACTTTGGGAAAAAGTCTTTCCTAAAACTTGAATTGGAACGATTAATGAATGCTTTATGGGAATAGTACTTAATATCCTTCCGAATGAGACACTTAAATTACATTGAAATTTTTGGAACTGGGAAGTAAAAGAAAAATTCAGATATAATCATTGGACTATTGTTTTGTTTGCGTAAGAGGCCGATACCCAGCTTTGCGTAAGAGGTCTATGCCCAGCCTATTGTTTTGTTTGCATAAGAGGCCCTTGGCCCAGCGTTATATGGAGACCTAGCTAGTCTTCAGTTCCGGAACATGTTTGGTTTAGGATAATGTATAAGCATTATCCAGGTTGTTGGTGGACTGATCATCTACAATAACCCTTAATGTCCAATATATCTGAACTGTTCTAAAGCTTTGAAATTGTTTTATTCTCGGAAAATATTTAAGGTTTCTATATCAAAGCATGCTTTGTTTTATACTTCCAGTTCAAATATTTATCTAGCATGTGGGTTTGATTTTTGTCTCTATTATACTTGCTGAGCGTTCTTTTGCTCACCCTGCTATTTCCAACTAATATTTCAGATGCCTCGCTTACCTAAGTCTACATGTAAGCACGTGCCACCCCGCGCTCCACCTAGCACTTCCCTACTGGGCACTTTTCAGGTAGATGTTGAGGCAATTAATTGAATAGGAAATGTCAGATGGAGTTGGATTGTAGCTAGATGACCCTTTTGGATGTAAAAAATCCCATGTCAGGATTATCTTATATCTATATATCTATATGAATTGTAATATTTTGA
Source organism: Daucus carota subsp. sativus (assembly GCF_001625215.2). Classification (NCBI taxonomy): domain Eukaryota; kingdom Viridiplantae; phylum Streptophyta; class Magnoliopsida; order Apiales; family Apiaceae; genus Daucus; species Daucus carota. The sequence continues at coordinate 21,204,936 of NC_030386.2, read as the reverse complement.
TAACCATAGTCAAACTTAAACCTGGCAAGATCTTGGCAGGGGTCGTAGTTGTTATTAACATGTATGTAAATTAGTTTTTAATGTAGTTTTCTCGTTCTTGTTTTATTATCATTATTATTATATGACACCCAGTTCTAGACCCTGAATTTGGGCTGTTACACGTGGTCTTGGCGAGGGAAAGCAATCATTTTTATTATTTCTGTGACAGTCATGATGGAAAACCCTTCATGTGCGGGGTGTGTTCTCGAGCATCAGAGAAGGTCTTCCGGAGGTTTCCGGTAATCTCATATCGGATTTTCTCGTGTTTGACCATAGGCACACACTAACAACCACTTTTTGTTGAGGTGGATATACACAAAAATCATGAACAGTAAAAGTCCTCCACCTCATCAAAAAGTAGTTGTTAGTGTGTACCCATAGAAAGACTGTAACACCCCCATCTTAAATTAAGACGAGGAGTTACCTACAAATCCAAAACCTGCAAACAGAGCGCTAATATATTCGAAACAATATTAAACAGGTCTAATAATTCCTCAAAAGATTTAAATCCTCCAAAATAATTAAATCCGAATAATGCGAATAAATAGAATCTCTAACAATAAAATCCGAATAATGCTAGAAGTTCATAAATCCTAAAAATGCGAAAAGAATGGGCTGCTCTCCATCACACAGTCCCAATCCCCCTAAGTACCTGCCAGAAGAAGAATACGGCATGAGCCAAATGCCCAGTACGGATTGGAAACATTTACAAAACAAGAAACTTTTAAAATATTTCGACAATAATATAAATCAGTTATTTTAAAATAACAGGCTGAAGCAACAAGGGGTTAGGATATTTCATACCGAGATCATATCAGAACATATACAGATACACACATCATAGGGTACCTAATGTGTGCAACAAATCGGATAACGTGTACGGCATATACAACGTCACCGTCAAATCACAAATCATATCAAAACTGAACTGGGTGCACCCACGTATCCTGAACATATAATCAAAATGGCCAAAGCTCCTCCCAAGAGCTAACAGAAGGATACGCCGTGACCAATCACACTGTCACGGAAGTGTCATGTCAATGATGCCGCAAAGACATGGCTGTAGTACCCCCACAGCTGGGAAACTCGGTATACCCTATATCTCTCTAAGGGTTCAAAACAATATAATTTTCACAACTTAAATCACATGGTACAGATATTTCAAATAAACCGAACAAATCACAATTGTGTAAAATCCTTGAAAACCGCATAACAAATATTTCAATCTTTCAAAACAGATTTTTAAAATATTTTTCGGATTTCAAAACAGTCAAATGAATAGCACCAAAAGAACTTAGCAAATCGGACGGATCAAAAGAGGACAGAACAAAATCATTTAATATCGAAAGGAGTAGCGCTGAATAAAAGGAATAGAATCCGTACCTCGAAACTAGCACACCAAACACTCGCGAGAAACCGTAAATAATCCGCTAAACTCCCGACTCCGAACCTAAATATAAGATTATATTTTATGATTAATATCGCACTGCTTGCACCTGAAATATTCCAAACTCATCTCTAGACTTGCGGCCAAGAGTAAATGCACGTAAACAAAGCAGATCGACTAAACTCAGTGTGAATGAATGATATACTAGTCCACTGACTTGCTAGGCGAGTAACAGGCTATCAAAATATTAAATAATTAAATCATTATATACAAATCGGTTGCATGCAAAATTATTAATCTTTCTTAGTAATTATAGCTAATTTAATGTATCAAATCCTCCTGACCAACATAGTACCAAAACACATAATCAATTATACTTTAATAACACAATCACTATATTGCTAAAAGAAAAGGAAGGAAAATAAAACTAAATAAATAGATTGTCAAACTTGAATCTATTTAAAATAATAATAATAAAATAAACATGAACAATATTAAATACGCTATAAAACACAAAATATGATTATCTTAATAAATTAATCTTCAGAAACCCTTTGATTCATATACGTACAAGCAAATAATAGAAAACTTAACTAGTACAGAAGTGTAACTTTCGAAAGTAAACAAACAAATAACTATGGAATAGTAATAGAGATGAAACATGTTACTGACTATAAAATCTAATGGTGAAACTTATGTTTGACATATACGTGTAAGATGCAGATTACCTCCTGTTTTGGTGAAAGGCTCCAAAACCAAAACTCTAAACTAAATAGCTCTAATGCAGTAATACGTACTGGCTCTGTTTTTACCACGCAGCCGCACAGCTTTCTAATCCTCTCTGCTGTAGCCTCCTTTGTTTAGGGTTAATATTTAACGTAGAATGCTTTGTGACTCTTATCCGTATATATAGATAAAAACTATTAACAAACTCCCAATTAAATTACTATTCAAATGATAATCCGTTTTCTAATCTACTTCTATTATAACTCATATTTTATATTATTATTATTATTAGCTTAAGTTACTAATTCTTTTCCTAATCAAATTACTAAACTAATATTATTAATTCTATTCTAATTCAGATTTTATTACTAATAATAAATAAATACGGATATTACAAAGACCCATCTTATATTATGTCGGATTATCCTCGTGTATGGATTTTGGATGATTATATGATTTGTTGAAAGTCTTTTGATGATTGTTTTAAGAAGAACACATATGTTGATTCAATATTTTGATGGCCTATCCATCCTTATCATGGAATCAAGATGATTATGTGTCAAGATATTTTTGGGAGAAAACTTTTTCCTAATTCTCGTGGTTACTATTAGTCAGTAGTATGAACCAATCCATACATTTTGAGGATAGGCACCGCTATATCGGGCACATTTTTTCAAGATAAACTCAATTGAGAGATAATTCTGTATCGGGTTAAATGGCGTTTCGGTCACTCAACTGACCGCAAACTTGCAATTGGGTCATTCAACTCAAAAAGCTTTCAGTCACATCATTATACTCATAAAAGTTTTCATTCAGGTCACCGGCCGTTACACTCCGTTAAAATTTGGCGGAAAGCTGACTAAGAAGTCGTGACTTGGCTTAAATAAATCCACCGTGGCATGTACAGTAAGCTGAAGCGGCATTTTGGTCACTCAACTGACTAAAATCTTGCAATCGGCTCATCAAATTCACAAAAACTTTCATTTAGGTCATTGTGGAAAAGTCCAACAAAAATTTAATAAGTTTTTCTAAAATGACATTGAGATATATAAAACGATAAGAGATAAATAAGTTTTTTTGGGTAAAACTATTGATTTATGTGTGTGTGTGTGTGTATTTGTTTCAATCAATATACTTATATAAAGGAGAAGCAATATAATTTTTATAGGCCGCCGCAACGCGCGGCTTCTCAACTAGTTGTTAATAAGTCTCGAAATTTTCAGGAGAGAAAAAAAGGTGTTGCGTGATAGTTTTTAATTTTTTTCTTTTTTCAATTTTTAACGAATATTACGATAAGTGACCTAAATGAAAATTGTTTGAGTTTGATGACCTGATTGCAAGTTTGTAGTCAGTTGAGTGACCGGAATGCCGCTTCAGCTGATTGTACATGCCACGGTGGATTTATTTAAGCCAAGTCACGACTGCTTAGTCAGCTTTCCGTTAATTTTTAACGGAGTGTAACGGCCAGTGACCTGAATGAAAACTTTTAAGAGTATAATGATGTGACTGAAAGTTTTTTAAGTTGGATGACCCAATAACAAGTTTGCGGTCAGTTTAGTGACCAAAACGCCATTTAACATATTCAATATCCATGAATTTGTCCTGTGTGCACAAGGTATTAGGCCCTATGACTAGGCTTTGCTTATTTGCCCATCAAAAATTGGATGGCCTATGGGCCACTACCTTGACGGGCTTGACCACATCCATGTTCATGAGAAACATATTTTGAATCGATTTAGATTTCTTAACCCAAAAGAAACTGCGTATAACTTGATTCTTATAACGGTTTTTCTAGTGTGTCCCAATAAGTACATATTAATCACTAAAATTTATGAATTTGGAGAATTTTGATTAGTTTACTTTTTCTAATAATGGTGGACCCTCCTGCATTTACAACAACCACACTAATCAAAACCCTCCATGAATTTTAGTGCTTAACATGTGCCTATAGGCACACACTAGACACAATCAAAAGAGAATGCTAGTAAAGTACATAGTCACATCCAAAGATCCAAGGCTAGAAGTATAGAAGCAATATATTACTCCCTCCGTCCCCCTCAATTGTTTACATTGGAGGGGACACGGAGACCAAGACAATGTATGAAAAATGAGTAAAGTTAGGTGAAAAGTGGGTAAAGTGGTGGGACCTATCAATATTTAATAATAGATTTGAGATAGTGGAGGAAAGTAGTGGGTGTAATAGTAGTTTTTATTGTTAAATATGAGATGGTAGAGGAAGATAGTGGGTGTAATGATGAGAAAAACTTACTATTTATAGTAACGTAAAGAAATGAGAGGGACATCCCAAAATAGTAACGGTATAGAAATGAAAGGGACAGAGGGAGTATCTCTTTGATCTCGACCATTAATTAAGACACAATCCATCGATTGACAACTATATTAAAATTTAATTCCGAAATAATTAATATATGATCTTAAAAAAATGAAAAATACCTATAAAATAAAATAATCTCTTGATATAGTCAATATCAAGAAATTGGTAATAATCATTTGTAATATTAGAGTGGTGAAATTTATACATGTCATCTATAATTAAGGATTTTGTAAAATTGGAGATGTTCCAAGTCATTCATTAAGTAGGAAAAAGAGGCAGTTAATACTCACTCCATCGCCTTTTAAATGTCCATTTTAATTTTTCACTAGTCAAATTGATTACATTTTGATTGAAATTTACATATATCATATAGTTGAGAAAAATAATAAAATTATATCATTAGAAAGTATATTTCTATTTTAATATGCAACTTTCAGATTTTAATATTATAATGTTTAGTCAAAAATTGGTGAATTTGATTTCTCAATAATCAAAATAGAAATGTAAAAAAGGATGGAGGGAATATTTAACTTTTGAGTAAGAAATTTTCTCGACTTAAAAGTTGTCATATATGAATTTGTTGTAATGAATGTCATAAAATTCAAAGAGCAAAACAAATTATTATTCTTAGTAATACTGATCTCTTCGGTTAGATTTAAGTAAGCTTTAAGTAGTGTTTAAAAAATCGGTGGATTCGGCCTCAACCGATATTCGGCCTACTCAACCGATCTTGTACAGAGATATATATTGAAATTTGCTTTTGACGTTCCCAAACATGCACCTTAAGCCTGGTTGACTTTTCACGTGGTATGAATTAATTTTGTAATTTTTTCTATAATAAGCCGGCTTAATCATTGGCCATGACTTTATTTAATTTTAATTTGGAAATGGAGCAATGATGGAACTTGGACCATTTAGAGTCAATAGTGATGGCCAAACTTTATCTCATAACAAGTATGCCTGGAACAATGGTATGAGCAATTTCTTTTACTTCAAAACATTAATAGTTGCAAGGACAATGCACTAACAATAGCTGGCTTCGCAATGCAGTGGCAAATGTACTATTCTTGGAATCTCCTGCTGGTGTTGGATTTTCGTATTCCAACAGAACATCAGATTATGTAACTGGAGACAAAAAGACTGCGGAAGATAGTTATACATTTCTGATAAACTGGCTAGAAAGATTCCCTGAATACCAAACCCGAGAATTCTTCATTACTGGAGAGAGCTATGCAGGACACTATATTCCTCAATTGGCTCAGCTAATTCTTCACAACAACAAAATCACTAACCAGACTGTCATTAACCTAAAAGGAATTGCAGTAAGTATATTATTCGAAGCAATCACAGAGTTTATGCATAAAAATAAATCAAATATTGACTATATTTGATTTTCAGATTGGGAATGCATACATAGACGACGAAACACAAGATTCAGGGACAGTAGATTATTTATGGTCACATGCAATGGTATCGGATGAAGTTCGTGAGGGCATCACCCTAAACTGCAACTTTTCACCAAGTGTAAATGTTTCAGAAGCATGTCAAACTTACATTGATCAAATAGACATTGGGGACAACTATGGTTACGAAATATATGCTCCCTCATGCGATCCTCAAAAGGGTTCATTCTCGGTATTTTTCTTTTCACAATCTTTCTATAGTAATTACTATTCTTTAGAACTTAATTGTTCACTTGTCTTATTATTTTTTTTAAAAATTACTTTTGCTTGAAACAGATGACAGGATTTGATCAATGCTCAGATAATTATATCGACGCCTACTTGAATACTCAGCAAGTTCAAGCGTCGCTTCATGTCACTTTTCCTCCCAAGTCGTGGGCATCTTGCAGGTACTGAACTCTATTATATAGTTTGGCATAGTAGATAATATACCTTGATGAACACATGTCCTCTAACATTTGGTACTTTTTATGACCTCGTTAACAACAATAGCGACGTAGTTGAATGGACAGACGCCCCAGCGACAGTCTTGCCTGTCATCAAGGAACTAATGAACAGTGGCATCAGTGTTTGGCTCTACAGGTGATACACAATTTTCTCTCTCAATATTAGAAATAGTATGTTTCATTGCTTCGGATAAAATTGTCAAAAAATTCGGTGACTGATCAGAATAAAATATTAAATATACAGCGGGGACACGGATGCTGTAGTTGCAGTGACAACAACCAGATATGCTATAGACTTACTTAAAACTTCTGTTAAAACACCATGGTATCCTTGGTACGCTCAAGCTGAGGTAAACATACTACATTATCAGCATTTGAGCACACAAACTCTTTCATTAATTGTGAATCACAAATTCTAATGTCTTTAATAATCTTGTTGAAGGTGGGAGGATATGCAGTTAGATATGAAAATTTGACATTTGTGACAGTAAGGGGATCAGGGCATTTTGTTCCAAGTTACCAGCCTTCTCGCGCACTTGCTTTGTTCTCTTCGTTTTTGGCTGGAGAGCTTCCTCCGTCCAAAGCGAACTAATCCAAGAAACAATGGAATCCAGGAGAGGAGACTCTGAAATTTAAATCTCTACTGAATTACAAGTTGATTGTTTGATGAAATGTTATCAGATTTATTCTTAACTGGCATTTGTGTTCTGATTATGCAATTCATTGATCCTTTTTCCATTATCATGTCATTTTCCTTTTATGCACTTCTTTGCATGCAAAAATTCAAGAGAAATTTTTCATACTAACTGAAGTTCAATCACAATATAACAACAGTGACATTGGATCCATGAGAATAAAGATCAACAGCTAATTACTAAAGAAAATGCAACTACTGAATTACAATGATGAGAAAGGTAACTTGCAAAGTATAGAATTAGAGCAAGCACAAGATGATGAAAGTAGATGATCAACCACGTATGTAGAGAACAAATACTCGATCGGAAATGATGTTGTCAATGCCAAATCCGGCCTTAGGAAACTAACTAATTTATAATACTTAAAATAAATCTTATTTTGTTGAAAATATTAATTATGGGGATATTTTATCTTAGAAATGTTGATTATTATATTTAAAATATAAAATAAATTAATATTATAATAGTTTTAGTGCTTATAATCATATTTAGCAGAAGGAATTTTAGAGAAGTTTTATGACTAGTGATTGCATTAGATCATTGTTTATTTAACCTAAGTTAAATAATTTGATTTCAATTGGATTTCCTTAATAGCTAGCCTGGTCAGCGTTTCCTGTTTATAAATTTAGAATTTCCTTTCTAAAAAAAAAAACTATATATGATTTTCTACGTATAATTTCGTCCTCACGAGTTCGGAGTATTTATTTCATCCTCGTGTGTTTGGAGTATATGATAGGGACTAAAAGGTGTGTTAGCTGTATGCTTTGATGCATCGTTAAGGTACATGTACATTCCATCTATCTCCAAACTTCCTAGATCTTGTAAGTTTCAATTCAGCAGTTTGTGTTTGGAGTTCCGGTAGGATGAAGATGTCGATAAGTATACCCGAATTATATATAAACCAAAGCAAGTAAAGTAGATTGCTGTAGGTTGTAAACTCAACCAGAGCAAGGAATAAGTGATGCATCCAACAGTTTGTTATAAAATTTCACATGTATAAAAGGACAGCCTTATTAATGTAACAGCAACATAGCAACAATGACAAAGATAGCAAATCTTTTATCACTGTCTTTGTTATGCCTTGTGGCCTCTGTACAATGTTATGGTCGAAATGGATTTAATCCTCTGGAAAAGCTTATCAAGGCTCAGAAGTCGAAGAGGATTTCTACTTCTGGTGATGAGCTTCTGAATGTTGAGTATTCGCCTGTTTATGTTGGACCTCAGGATGGATTGAAGGAAGCTGACAAGGTAGAATTATTGCCAGGACAACCTGATGGAGCAATGTTTGATCAATACTCGGGTTATGTCACCGTTGATCCAGTTGCTGGAAGGGCACTTTTCTACTATTTTGCGCAGTCTCAAAATTCTTCTACTCAGCCTTTGGTTCTATGGTTGAATGGAGGTATATGTAGTACTCGTAGATTGATTTTCATATACATTTACAATAAGCCTCAGTTGATAAACTATGATCAACTATATTAATAGGGCCTGGCTGTTCTTCATTTGGAAACGGAGCAATGATGGAACTTGGACCATTTAGAGTGAATAGTGATGGCAAAACCTTATCACAGAACAAGTATGCTTGGAACAACGGTAAGTAGATTTCTTTGTCTTGAGAATTTGAGATTTATACCTCCTTCAGGAATCAGGTCACTAACAATAGTTGGGTTGGCGATGCAGAAGCAAATATGTTGTTCTTGGAATCCCCAGCTGGTGTTGGGTTTTCATACTCCAACACAACGTCAGATTATGTAACTGGAGATACCAAAACTGCAGCGGATGCTTATACATTCATAATAAACTGGCTAGAGAGATTTCCTGAATACCAGACCCGAGATTTCTTCATCACTGGGGAGAGCTATGCAGGACATTATATTCCTCAATTAGCTCAACTAATTCTTCACAACAACAAAATCACTAACCAGACAGTGATTAACCTAAAAGGAATTGCTGTAAGCTTTTTGTTGCAATTAAGCAATCACATGGCTGCACACAAGAAACATGCATGTAACAAGGGAACTGACAGATTATTTTTGATATTCAGATTGGTAACGCATATATAGACGAGGAAACACAATATGCAGGATCTGTAGATTATTTCTGGTCACATGCTATGGTATCTGATGAAATTCACGAGGGCATCATTCTAAACTGCAACTTTTCAGCATATGCAAATATATCAGACGCATGTGAAAGTTACCTTGATCAAGTAAACATTGGCGATATCTTTGGTTATGATATATATGCTCCCTTGTGTGGTTCCACAAGTGGCTCACCCTCGGTATGTCCTTAAAAACGGAAGCACTGTCATCTTCTTACAAAATTTATGTATTTAATCTTCGCCTCTCTTTTTTTCATATTCTTTAATTACTTTTACTTGAAACAGACATCAGGATTTGATCCATGCACAGATGATTATATTAACACCTACTTGAACACTCAGAATGTTCAGACATCACTTCATGTCAATGCTCCTCTGAACTCATGGGAATCTTGCAGGTACCCTCATGAACTACATTACATTCTTGTCTTTCGTACAGAACATACTGACCTAAGCAATTGTGCATAGCATTAGCAATTACAATTCATCGACCTATATTTGGTGGTTTACGTGACCTTGTTAACTACAGCGATAAACTTGAATGGACGGACTCCCCAGCAACAGTCTTGCCAGTTATCAAGGAACTAATGAGCAGTGGCATCAGTGTTTGGCTATATAGGTAATAATAATTTTCAATTAAAGATTAATGCTTCTTATAGAAAATTTAAGAACTTTTTCGGTTTCAATAACTGAGTATTGAATGTGCAGTGGGGACACCGATGGTGTAGTGCCAGTGACAACAACAAGATACGCAATAGACCATCTTCAAACATCAGTTAAAACGCAATGGTACCCTTGGTACACTCAGGCTGAGGTACAAGTCTTTATAATCAGCCGGGCACACCCAAACTCTTTTATTGACTGTCAAATATAATTTTGCTAATTTTTTTATTGATATTTTTTAAGGTGGGAGGATATGCAGTTGGATATGAAAATTTGACATTTGTGACAGTCAGAGGATCTGGACATTTTGTTCCAAGTTACCAGCCTTCTCGCGCGCTTGCTTTGTTCTCTTCTTTTCTGGCTGGAGAGCTTCCTCCATCTAATGATGAGAACTGATCAAGAGTCAGCGAAGTCCAGGAGAGGAGACTTTAATGTTATATTGAACTGCAAATTGATTTTAATAAGATGTTGGCAGATAGATACAAATGATTTCTTCAAGTGAAGATGATCATTATGCCATTTGTGTATCTGATTACTCATTACATTGAGACACTATTTATCAGCTACTTTAATTATAAATTTGATTTTTGCACATCTTCCACACGCTGAACCAGACTAAATTAAAATATACACCGGCCAAGAGCAATAATAGTCTAAGAATTACTGTTGATTGTATTTCCAGAAAGTTGTAAAATAATACTAACTCTTTTCCAGCACATGTATTAAGTGATTGAATAATCGTCACTTTCTAATACTCTGTACTTGACCTCCTAGAAGGATTTATTATATATCCATAGAAAAGATCAAAATGCTTACAATAAAAAACAGTCATCACCCTATGCATCATGCATGTCCCTGGCCGCGGCTTCAACTAATCATCCCCTGAGTTTCCCAACTCATTCTTCAGCACTTTCCTTTCTTGTCCGTTTCACAGAATTCCAATATGTATACATCTATTTATCTACAATTACGTCTCAGAGTCGAATCATTGACAAAAGTTACATTCAAGAACCTCGTACTGCATTGCAATATCTTGTTACAATACATCTGGTTCATGGAAGTTATGGTGCCTTTGCCAGATCGAGACGGATCAGATTTCAGCTTCCACAGAGGAAACAATTCTCCTTATGACAGTGCTCCCCAGAGCCCGAAAAAATTTAACAGCTACTTCTTTAGTGCCCCTACAACCCCCAATTACCAACATTTAAATTATGATTATCATTGCGGTTCTGATGGTAAATTACTTGGCTTTGTTCCTGGTCATGATTCAAATTTACTTCCTCTGTCTTCCGCTGAAGAGATTCACGACTCGTCTTCGTCCTCCAGTTCAAGATCAAGTTTTGGTTGGTTACAAAAAAAGTGGAGGCTAAAAGATTTGTTGTTTCGCAGCGCATCCGAGGCTAGTGAAACCAACAAGTATGATTTTTTGAGAAAAGATAAAAATGGTGATTTAAAGAATTCCAGTAGTAGTCCTTCTAATTCAGTTTTCAGCGGCAACAAAAAGAATAAAGAGAAGGCGACTTTATCGGCTCATGAACGGCATTACAAGGTGAACCGAGCCGCTGCAGAGGAGATGAGAAAGAGAACTTACTTGCCTTATAAGCAAAACCTCATGGTTGGCTGCATGTATGTTGATGCTGCTAGTGTTAGTGATCCCTCCAGGGCAACACTTAAAATTCGATAATTATGAAGTTTACCCCATGAATCCACTCGACTTCAAACTATGATCAATTCGTTTTGTTTAGGCTTAAAGTTGATCGGTTTTTACTCCAGGTTTACCACAAGACACAGAGCCCTTTCTGGTCTACTTCAAACTCAGACAGAATTATATCGCTTTTGCAAGTCGATCATTTTTGTTCATTTGGACATTTTTTTGCTATCTATTTAGATTTTTTCATACCGTGATCGGGTTTTTAAAACTAGAATTTTTTTTGTGTTTTTTTTTCTGATTGAAGATTATATATCGAAGAAAGAATATACAGATGGTAGGGGGATTACCCCTGAAAAGGAGGGAACATGCTCCAAACCTTTTTAAAAAACTAGGAAGTTCGCAAAAATTAAAAAACTGGATAATCAATCAAAGCTGACTACTAATTGTAATATCCTGGTAAACAAGTTTTTTTTCTCCCAGGTAAACAAGTTTTTTAAACTTCACAAAAGAGAATGATTTCTCTCAAATTTCAAGTTTTACTTTGTGCATGACTGAGATGCAAGCATTAGATGCTCCCAAATTGTAAACACAAAAGTTTCTTTCCTTCTGTAGACTGCAACCCTCATCATAATCTGTATAGAGAAGTTTCTGAGCAACTAGGCTAGCCTGCATAATAGGCAAACTGAAAACGGCGAACTTGTTAGGATAAGAATACGGGATTCAATTTCTAATACAAAGCGCGCGCACTAAGATACATAAGGGTATCCACGCCCCAACTTGTATTATAATCAAAATCATTATCAATAATACAATCGATCAAACATGGATACTCTAAGTCTAACACACTGACCATCAGTGGCGGAACCATGATTAAATGTTAGGGGGTTGAACTCAACCAAAAGATAAACTAAGGGATAAGTAGTGTGTCTGCATGTCTTAACCATCATGACACAAAGATTTTCTATACTTTGAAATCCAAATTAATCTTTATCCGCTCTCACATTATAGATAAAATTGTCTAACTGATGTGATAACAACTCCAGATCTAGTAAAGAGAAATCCATCAGATGAAATTGTGCAAAGACAGACCAGTTTTGAGTTATTGAAACTTGAAAATTAATTCCTAAGATCCAAAGAGCCAATACATAGTAGTAGCTCTATGCTTCTTTCTGTAAAACAATTATCCATCTCTTGGGAAACAGTTACCATAGCTCTATGGTTCCTTCTGTATGTTTCCTCTGTAAAAGGGTTTCCTTCAATGAGTTAATTTGTGCGTATGACTTATGAAAGCATGTCCAAAAGCTTCTTCATATGGGCTCTTTAGCCATATGGAGATGAAATGAACTCCAACAAGCTCAGCACCTCTTCAAAAACTTAGGAGCTTTGTTTGCTTCCACAACAATGAGGAGCACACTCTCCCTCTTAACTATATATTATATTATTTTTCTTATATACAAAGTACTCAGCATGCATGATACAGTTTAGACTAAGTGCCTTCTCTTTTCTTTTTTTACAATAAATTCCTCTTTATGATATTTATAATTTAGCGGGGGCTAAAAAATTATATTGACATCACTAATTCAGCGGGGGCTAAAAAAAAATATCCACCATTTTTTCGAGGTTAGGGGGGCTCTAGCATCCCCTAGCCCCCCTCTGGTTCCGCCACTGCTGACCATCCGCCCACAAGTAATACCTAAGTATACATTTTGAGCGAACCTAACAAACACAATATGACTATAAATATATAATTACCTCAAACTTAACTAAATCATAATCTAATTCTGAAATACCTAACTCCAATCAGAATCCAATTCTAAAATCTCTAACTCGAATCATAATCCAATTTCTACCAGATTAATACCCAAGTTTTAAGAATATTGATCATATTTTGTGACCAATACATATCTTTTATAATAATTGTCTAAAAATATAATTATTATCTGTATATGTTTGAATCACCCAAACACATACTACCATTGTAATGGACTGATTCTGATTGCTCATATCTAACCCATGTCTTTTACAAAAACCCGCAAACTCGTTGGATGTAAATTCTCTTCTCTATTATTAGTTTGTAAACACATGATTCTACCAAAAGAAACTCCCTCTCGATTTGTCTTTTAAATTGCTTGAAAATTTAGAATGTATCAGAATTTTTTTTTGAGATAGAACATCTTGTATAATCGTTAATAATAACATATAATGAAGGACCCATAACTTGCTGTTATGCCTAAAAATCGGCATGGGCCTCGGCAGACCCATAGTCAGATATGGATCACCGAGGTGGGCCTGTCCACCTCTATTTATGAAGATTATCTGGTTCTCCTGTCGGGAGGGAGGATTGGGCCGCGGATTCTGGACTCAATGATTGTTCTGAACTGAGTTCCTTGGGCTCATCATTCTAATAGGCCATCACATTGGTGAGCTCCCGCTACTTAGAAGATTTATGAAGACTTAAGGAGGACTCTATAGGGGTCATCATCCCTAAAGGTAATCATAAAGATAGAATAGTGAGCCTAGGGTCTCACTATCTCATGGCCTCATTATCCTTGGGGGTCATTATAGATGAAGGTTGCCAGTCTGGGGGGTGTCCGCATCCCATGGCTCACTCTCCAGCTAGACCTCTAGGCCTCGTCCTCTCAACTACAAGGTGGCCTCATCTGAGAGGTCACGTGCTTTATTCTACTAAGTCCTTTGGGCTCTCGTCATTAGGGCTACGCCTTCCACTTCGGGTTACATCACCCCGTAAGATGATGATCGGGCTCTCTCACCCCATACGAGGATGAACGGGCTCCCTCGCCCCATAGAGGATGATCGGGTTACATCACCCCGTAAGATGATGGACGGGCTCCCTCGCCCCATAGAGGATGAACGGGCTCCCTCGCCCCATAGAGGATGAACGGGCTCCCTCGCCCCATAGAGGATGAACGGGCTCCCTCGCCCCATACGAGGATGAACGGGCTTCCTCGCCCCATACGAGGACTTATTGGATCAATATCCATTCTCTGACCCGCTCCATGACAGCCTCTTTCCATATGGGCCTAGGCCATGCGAGTACGGGCCTCTTCCGACGGCAGCCCTCAAGGTCTTACGGACCTGGGCCCTGATGGACCGGACTGACACTTAGCCCTTGCTAAGAAATTTCGCCCGTAAGAACTACGTGGTAGCTTGAACCCCTATAAATAAGGTACGTAGGCCTCTTGTGGCTAATAAGTTGATTCTTGCTGAGAAAACACTTTCTCTCTTTCTCTCGAGGATCAAACCACAAGATCAGCTACACCATCCATCACTCTTCGTCCCGTGTTCTTCGGATATTCTTCCAACAATCACGTAAGTGCCCACATCGGTTGTTCACGTAAGTGCCCACATCGGTTGTTAACCAGTTTCTCCCGTTAACACTTGCCATATTGCTAAATTAATAAATCACAATAAATCAACTGCAAAGATTACTGATAACCTTTTCAAAGAATTTCATGAAAAATTTTTCTAAAAGTAATCATCCCAGTAATAGGCCGTGTTTGAAAGTTAGCGGTTTGGGGAAGAATTAGAGGTTTGTGGTGATTTAGAGGTTTGACCATTCTAATCCGCTAATGATAGTGTTTGATAGTTAGCGGATTGAGATAGAGGTTTGGGCTCAAAAAGCTAATTTTCAAGAAGCTAGTTTGAGACGCTTTTTGGATTAGAGGTTTGAGTATGTGTCATAAAAAGCTAATGAAACAGCTATTTACCAAGCAGTTTTACAAGAAATCACTAATTCAATCCGCTAGTCAAAACATCTATTTCAATCAGCTAGTCAAATCATCTAATTCAATCCGCTAACAACTAACAACTAACCGCTAATTCCCAAACAGGGCCATAATATTATTTTCTAAATTGTTTTTCAGCTTCTCATAAGGGCATCTCCAACCGTGATCCAAAAATCTAAATTTGGGGCAGTTTTACCCCAAACCACTCCAACCGTGGACTAAAAAGTGATCCAAATTTGGATCAGTGAACAGTACTAGTCCAAATTTGGATCACTACTATTCACTGATCCAAATCTTTTTAACATTAAAATATTATTACTTTTATTATTTGATATTTTGTTAATGTTATTAAAGATAGATTAATTAAGATTAAAATATAATTAAAACAACGATTAATTATAAATTAAAATTTCAACAATTATTAACCCCTATAGAAAATTCAAAGATAAATATTGTCCATCTTGAATTTTGAAATACACTTAGTGAGCATTTGTGGGAAAAATATACAAATTCTGAGAATTAGTATTTTAATATAATATTTTAATGCTTTTTATTTATTTTTATGTATTGTTTTAACTTTTTCGAATTATTTTGTAATATTCTATCTTTGTCTAGCCGTTAATTGTATTATTATAATTAATGATGAAATTAGTTATTCATTTTTTACAATATTTAAAATCAAAGCATATGAATATTATAAGAATGAGTGAATTTGGATCTATATTTGGATCACATGGTTGGAATAGGATTTGGATCTCACTCTAAATTTGGATCATTTTGGATCCAAATTTGGATCTATGGTTGGAGTTGGCCCAACAGGATGAGTCAAACACGCCGGCCACAAACATGCACAATTTACAAATACAATCATTCTGATAAAAATGTCGTCCGTAATAATGTTGTCATATAAAGTGTTTGCAATATTTTATGATGTAAAATGATCCGATACTTATGATAACGAGAACAAAGATTGATTAGCAAAAAAAGCTTAAATTAGCAACAAAAAAAAAAAAGATTGATGCACAATTTTTAAAGATTTGTTGTCATTGCAATTATTTTGTAAGAGTTTCCTATATTTGATCTGCTGTGCATTGTGTATATTATCCAATTCATCTTGCTTAATAAAAACAGATTAAATCAAAATGGTTGAAAACTGAGCCTCATCACTTGAATCGTAGATTACATTTATTTGGATAAACAGAAAATTTGAGTGCGAAGTTAATTTAGACTCGTACTTCTTTTATTGGTCAGTGAAACACAATATTACCTTTTTAAAATTAAGGCGTTACTTTTAACAGTGACATAAATTATGCATTTAATTAAATATGTTTTTTTATCACACTTGAATTTAAAATTTAAATTACAAATACGTGACCGACTTGGTACTCCAAATTCTTCAAACATTAGTATCGCGAGATGTTGAGCAGCTTTTGGTCAGAGAACATCACGGACATCCCATGTAAAAAACGGCATAATTCTGTAACGTTATACTTTCTCTACACGTATAGATTTATTTGACTGACAAGCAGCATTTAATATAAACACATATTCAATTCTTTCATGTTACATATAAAATCTTTCTACATGCCTCATCATTATTATCTGCTCCTCTTTTTTATATTTTCAAATTTAAAATTCAAAAACCTTGTGCTTTAAGGGCAACTCCCTGGCACTTAATTTATTTCCCAAGTTTCAACTTAATACCGTATTCTCCGATTTACCCTCCTCAGTTGGCCCTTGAATATTATTTTAATTATTTATGATTAATCTTACTACTCTCTCCGCCATATATATAAATTTAGACTTTTTCCGCTCTTTTAATATATATATTTAATATATATAGTATTTTTCTGAATTAAATTTTAATATATATATTTTAATAAAAAAGGTTCAAAAATAACAATAAGAGTATTCAGTTTTCAACCATCTTAGATTATGTCCGAAAAGTCAAAATGGCATAGAGCCCGTTTGGATGAGTTTTAAAATAATGATTTATGATTTATAGTGATTTATTGTAATAAGTGTGCAGATTAAATTGCTTGTTTAAATAAATGTTATATTGTTGGTGACTTGTGACTTAATAAAAATATAATAATAAAAATGAATTTGGCAAGTTATTTATTTAGATGAAACTAATTTCTATTAAAAATATAAAAAAGGAGTTGTTCAGAAAAGTACATCTTATTAACTTCTAATTTTAAGTCTGGCTTATTTTAATGTTAAATATCTACTTCTGATTTATTATAAAATACATATTTTTCAGTATAAAATCGAAAATGCCTGGGACTAAAAACCCTGCCAAACAATCCAATTAAATATTCAAAATGAAACTTTATTATATATCTGGTTCTCCCACAGTCCAATCCATTTGTTTACATTTCTATTTAAAATGTCTCTTTTAATTGTTTCATTTCAAAATTTTCTGAAAATATATTTTTAAATAAAAATACTGAGCACATGTCAAATTTAAATAAATGTAATATAATTCTGAAAAAGTTTCATCCAAATTTTTTTCTAAGAAAAGTATTCCAAACATCCCCCTAGTCGGGCATTCAGTTTTTCGCATGAATTGAACAAAACAAGTAGGGTATCTATGCCAGCACCATTTCTTATTTCTTCTCTAATAAATGTCTACTTCCATAATTTTATCCGTGATAACTTTAACATAAATAATTTATTACGAGGCTACATTCGTCATTGCAGACAGAATGGTCGTTAGAAAACATGTTCCACTCTATATTTAAGTGACGAAAAAGAAGGTATAGTCAAATACTCCTAGGGTGCAGCTTCGATACTTCCTCTTATTTTCCATTTTGTCACCTTCTTGCACTTCTCTTCAATATATTCACACATCTCTCAAACTCATAACAATCACTCCTTGTCTTCTGTCCCTCCCGGAAAAAAAATGCCGACGGAGATGATACCACAATCGCCGCCTACCGGAGAATTCAAGTTCGATAGCGCCACCACTACGCCGTATGTGAGCTGCCCTTCAAGTCCTCAGCGATTCGGCAACCACTTCTTCAGCGCTCCCACTAGTCCTACACGAGCAGCCGCTTTTTACCAGGACCGTTTCCTCGAGGATAACGTGAATCATGTTGCGACATCTTCGGCTGGGTTGAAAAATTTACGAAAAAATGATAACGTAAATGATTTTGAGTTTGAATTCGTCGGGCGGCTTGAGGAGCCTTCTATTTCTGCAGCGGACGAGCTTTTCGATGGCGGGAAAATTCGTTTACTAAAGCCGTCACTGCCCGACACTACAGAAAAACAGGACAAAACTGACGGGAAAAATCTTGTTGAAAAAATAAAAGAAGGTGACGATTTAGCGGAGGGGGTCAAAGAAAGCAAGGAGCATGATCATGGACTGCGAAAAAAATTGAAATCTTCGTCGTTAGAGCGAGCTAAAAGCGATTTGAACACGAAACACAACAAATCCGTGCTGGCCTGGTACAACAAGCTGAAGCTGAAAGACTTGTTATTATTTCGTAGCATCTCCGAGGGTCACAAGGAGAAATACGGGATGCTTCGAAAACGACACAACGAAGACGTGAAGAATTCGAGTTTCAGGTCAACGGAAAGCGGAGGATCCGTGTCGAGCAGACGAAGAGTGTCGGCGCATGAGTGGCATTACACGGCGAACCGTGCGGCGGCGGAGGAGATGAGGAAGAAGACTTTCTTGCCGTACAAGCGAGGTTTGCTGGGTTGTCTAGGGTTCCATGCTCCGGTTGTTCATGAACTTTCTAGAGGGTTTGGTTCATATGTGTTGAGGGAAACATGAATGCCCAGTAACAGATTGTATGTTTCTTTAAATTTATGATTATTTTATTTAATTAGTTTCGAGTTGAATTTGCGATGATAAGATAAATAATTTGTGTGCGACGGGAACAAGTAGGGTAGGTGTAGCCGTCCACCACGTGCTATAAAGACGGTATTTATTTTAAATCAAACTGTATGTAATATGTATGTGTCTGAAACGCCGCAATCGCTGACTAGCTATTTATTTCTTTTAAGGGTCCAGGTCCCTGGCAGTCGTATGCCAGGATCGGTTAAAAAACTCACAATTTTTTGAAAAAGCGCTGGACATGAGAATCTCTGTCCAGCGCTAAAAAAGCGCTGGACATATTAAAATTTTAATATGATCATGGAGAAATTGAGTGTTACTTAACTCTTCCACAGCAGCTGATTATTGTGGACCGCTACCCTTCTTTTAATCAAAGAAGCTACAAGAGATATACTCCCTCCGTCCCATTTTACATGTCCATTTTGACTTTGACCAATCAAATTGACTGAACTTTACACGTATCAGATAATTGAGAAAAATAATAAAAATTATATTACTAGAAAGTATATTTAATCTATTTTTATATGCAACTTTTAGATTTTAGAAATTATGAGTAGATAATTTATACTCCCTCTGTCCCAGTCAATAGTATACATTGGGGGACGGGGGCGTGGTACGAACTTTAATGCTTCAATATAATATAGTTTTGTAAATTATTTTTAAAATCTTTTTTTTGTATAAAAGTATAACATTTATACTTTTATACAAAAAAAAAATCTTAAAAATAAGTTGTAGAACTATATTTTATAAGAGGCTTAAAAAGCGTGTCGAGCAGTGAAAAAAAACGTATACAATTGACTGGGACAAAGGGAGTAATGTTTAGTCAAAAATTGGTCAATTTGACTTCTCGAAAAGCAAAATGAACATGTAAAAGAGGACGGAGAGAGTATATAATTGTGCATTAAAATATTAATGGGAAAAATATATATTATATACTATCTTCGATCTGTGTCCTGGTTGAATTACTACCACAAAGGCACAAACAGCTCTAAGAATTGTATTCATATGGTGGGTACGAGCAGTGCCCATCAACTTGTCATGGCATTCACATTATAAGCTGTTAGAAGGAGCTGTTGGGCTGTCTATTTACACGCAGATTTAATAAATATAAATATTCCCTAATATATTTATAAATTTAATGAAAATATAAATTTAGATACTCGACGACACCTCCCCGGCCGAGTATTGTTTTACAGGACCCCTCCGCTAATTACACCACTTCCCGATAGCTGACCGGTACAGTTAAAAGATAAAAGCGAGGAAGTAAATATTGCTTAATCAGTCACCACTTAACAGTCGGTGAATGCACGACAACACTTGTGAGTTGTGACGCTAGTTTAAAAGGGGATTTCAATTACAAGTTCTAAGCTCCAAAAGCCGAGAAAGGTAAGTTAGAGCGCCATGTGGGCCGGCCGTTTCAATTTTGTCTGAATTCCATTACAAGTCACAGTACAAAACTGGGCTCAAAAAATTAAAGTGCCCAAACTATTCCAATATCGAATTTTCTATGGTGTGCCCAAGAACACACAATAATTACTAAATTTGATATGAATACTAGCTTTTGATTGGTAGATAGATAATAAATGTTAATGACCCCCCCCTACATTCACACCAATTCCACCAATCAAAATAGCCCATCTTCATGAGAGTTTGTACTTATTGT
This sequence comes from Daucus carota subsp. sativus, assembly GCF_001625215.2. NCBI lineage: Eukaryota > Viridiplantae > Streptophyta > Magnoliopsida > Apiales > Apiaceae > Daucus > Daucus carota. The sequence continues at coordinate 21,184,177 of NC_030386.2, read as the reverse complement.
GTGCCCTTGGGCACACATTGGAAAGACCATTCCAATATTAATCCACTTTCCATTTCATTTATTTTAGATTATAATTTTAGTTAAATACTCCCTCCGTCTCAAAATAGTTGTCATATTTCTATTTTTATTGGTTAAATTGACTAAGTTTTGACCAAAAATTATAAGTCAATCACTTATTATTTTAAAAAATTGAAAATTACATCTTAAAATATATTAAAAATTATTTCCGATGACATATTTATTTTAATTTTCCAATTGATAAAATATTAATAAATTTTTCAGTCAAACTTTAATCAATTTAACTGGCACAAAACCAAATGTGACAACTATTTTGGGACGGAGGGAGTTATATTTTATAATTCAAGTTTAATTTATTTTATAATTTTAAATTTTATATAATAAAATCGAAATGATGATCTCTCATTTCCTAGTTCTCTAGCTGAAATGGAAGATCAACAAGACTTGTATGACTACTCAGGGCCGTCTCCAGGATTTCGGAGACCCTAGTATTTTTGAACCAAAATCTAAAATTTGATGAACTAAAATCACATGAAAAATTTGCGGTAGTAAAATAATTCTTAACTAAGAAACAAAGCATAAAAATAGTTCAAGTTAAAGCTAAGAAGTTATTATTCTTCTTGCTTTTGAGTGTCCATATTCCTAAACTGGTGTATAGGAAAGAAGAATAGATATTATTTGAATAATTTTATTGAATATAATTAATAACTAATAATTATAAATATTAATACTACATGTATGTATATATATTGGAGGCCCCTGTACCGATGGAAACTCTAGGCAAATAACTGGGGAGACTCCCCCTGAAGACGCCTCTGTGACTACTATCCTCGATAGCTCGATTTCTGTTCTTAGCATCTTGGATTAGAGACTCAACCGTAACTAGAGTTGGTGATCTTCCTAGTTACTATCCCTCGTTATCCAAGTTCAAACAATCATCGCAACTCAGAGGTTTTGCCAATACATACAAGTCACACTTCGGAACTCGTTCATATGGCTCTCTTATCGGCTCCTCTAGCACGGACTTAGATTCCTCTCTTACAAGCGGATTTTCGAATGAATTAGACTTAGACTCATTCATCATATCCTATGTGCCTCTCACTTATCAAAACTAGTGTTTGGGAATCGTAAATTATTATATCGATCAAAGCACTAATTTAATAATTTAAACACAATCTTTATCTCAGTGATCAAGACAAAACAAACAATATAATCCCTCGCTATATTTAAAACCATTGCCACATAACCAACAACATTTTTCCATCACCTTTCATCACAGATCTATCAAAAACACCCTTGTATTTAACTTTCACTACAGTAGGTGAGGATTTGCTCTAGCAAAACATGTTTAGAACAAAGTGCAACAAATAAACAAAGTGTTATGATATTTTTTTGTGTCTGATATGATATCCATAACTCTTTGTATATATATGACATAATATGTTAAAGATAAATACATCAACCTTCTCACTCATAACTCATTAGTAGACTGACTAAGTGTGCATTATATAACACAAAATCAAGTGTTGAATTTACAAGACATTCAAGCATCTATTTTTAATATAGTTTCATAAACTAACTCAATCCATCCTTTTGATTGAGAACTAGTTTCAACAATTAAGATATAGATGATAAAAATTGAGTGAAAGATTGAGCAACAACAAAATAAATATTAATATACAAAATCAATACAATAATATAATATAACAATGAGAAATGAAAAATCTATGATCATTTCATAGAAGTATCCCAATAATAAAAAATTATGACAATCATATAATAACAATTATTCAAACAAAATTAGAAGTACCAAGAATTTGTGATGATCACAAATAAGAATACCACTCGTTAAAATACGTACAAACTAATTGTAATAACATGATTTTGTATATAATATACAATCCCTAAAACATATGTTAATATTTTAAATTTGTCTACGCAACCCATACTATCATTGATCGCTCCAATTTGATTCTCAAACTAGAATTCTAAATCATTAAAGTCGGATTTTTAATCAGGGATAAACACGAAAATATAATTACAAATATAGAAATATCCTTAACAGTATTAGTCCAAATTGACAAAACAACACATTTAATAAAAAAATCAAAATTTAAAAATTATAAATGATGTTTCTTGAAAGGTTGATACGCACACATGAAGTGCAAGTTCACGAAATACATTTGACTCTACTTGTACAAATATACAACCTATTTATTATTTGATATCTCTTAAACTTTAATATTTATTAATTTAAATTGAACGGGAGCTAAAAAAATAATATATTGAAATGTTTATATGTGAATATAAGATGAGTCAAATTATTTTTTAATGAAAAATTATTATATCACTTATAACTTTGTTAACTCGTAATTTTGGTTGTCATTCAAAATTTAAACCAAATTCAAAATGTAAAAAACACTCACTCCTCCGGTCCTCCCCGAGTTCCCCCACTTGGGAGCAAAACATAAAAAGTTTTAAAGTATAGGGGCCGTTTGGGCAAGGTTAAAAGAAGTGACTTCTTGCTTAAAATAGAGAAGTGCAGCAGAAGTGAGAAGTAAATAAGTTAATAAAGTGTTTGGAAAAGAAGCAGAAGCTGTGAGAGAGAAGCTAGCATTCTCAGCTTTTTAAAAGTGCTTCTACTTCTTTACACAAACGGGTCAAGAGAAGCAGAAGCTAGAAGTAACTTCTGATTCTGCGAAACAAACAGGGCCATAGTCTGAACATATCCCCAATTCATCTCATCGGAAAATCAAGAAGCATCTCTTTAACCTAACCTTTCAACTCAGCCATGGATGAATCTTTCTTGTTGATGCTCACAAATCTCCTCCACCTCCAAAACCACCTGGACCCCACCTCTTCCCTCCTCACCCCCACCCCTACCCCCACCTCCCCCACCTCTCTCCTCACCTCCACCTCCGCCGCGCCTCTCCTCTTCTTCACTATCGCCTCCGTTCTCTCTTATCTCACCACCACTTCGCTCCAAAATTCATCCCCAGCCTCCTCTTCCCAACCCCACCAAAACCCAGAACCCAATTCCCCTGATTCTGATCACAAGCACCAGTTCTCGATTTCGGCTTTTCGGGCTTTTTCGACGGAGCACATTTGGGCTATGGAAGCTCCTTTGAGGGATGCGCAGTGGCGATCGTTGTATGGACTTTCTTACCCTGTTTTTACTACTGTTGTTGACAAACTTAAGCCTTTTATTGCTCAGAGTAATTTGTCTTTGCCTACTGATTACGCGGTGGCGATGGTGTTGTCGAGATTGTCGTTAGGTCTTAGTGCTAAGACGTTGGCCAAGAGGTATTCGCTTGAGCCTTATTTGATTTCCAAGATTACGAATATGGTTACTAGGTTATTGGCTACTAAGCTTTCTCCGGAGTTTATAAGGATTCCTATTGTGAGACGTCGTTTACATGAGACGACACAGGCGTTTGAGGAGTTGACTTCATTGCCCAATATTTGTGGAGCTATGGATACTACTGCTGTGAAGGTTAGGTCTAAGAATGTGGGGGATGTCTTTGTTTCGAAACATGGGTTTCCTTCGGTTTTATTGCAGGTTGTTTCGGATCATAAGAAGATTTTGTGGGATGTTTGTGTGAAGGCACCGGGTGGTTTTGATGATGCTACTCATTTGAGGGATAGTTTGTTGTATAATAGGTTGGTTTCGGGGGATATTCTGTGGGATAAGGTAATAAATGTGAGGGGACATAATTTGAGGCCTTACATTGTTGGAGATTGGTGTTATCCTTTGTTGTCGTTTTTGATGACTCCGTTTTCTTGGAATAGGACGGGAAGTCCTGCGCAGAATGCGTTTGATGAGGCATTGATGAAGGGAAGAAAGCATGCGGAGGAAGCTATTGGATTACTTAAAGGGAGGTGGAGGATTTTGCAGGATTTGAATGTGGATATAAATCATGCACCTCAGACGATTGTAGCTTGTTGTGTGTTGCATAATTTGTGTCAGATTGCTAAGGAGCCTGAACCTGATCTGTGGAAGGAACCCGAAGAGATTGGGGAATCTCCTGGAATATTGGAGAACGAGAAGTCTTACTATTACTTTGGGGAAAGCGTGAGGCAGGCGTTGGCTGATGATTTGTACCAAAGGCTTTCATCAAGATGAGGCATTGTTCTCAAGGACGTGGGTTTCTTCCTGTGCTCACCATAAGAATCTTTTCCACCAGGCCGATCTAACTTGTATGTTTTAGAGTACATGTCTTCTATCTTTAAATAACATTTAGAGGTAGATTTGTTGTAGTTATCTCCAATGGTTTAATGGCTATTGATAAGCTCGAATACTTTGAATTTTATGTAAGTTATTATCTATAGGAAAATGCATCCTTGTTGATCCATCTGCTTAATCTGTCCAAACTCTGTTTAATTGTTCTTAGTATTGAGTGTGAATGTGTGATTGATATAGTACAGTAATATTTTAGTCTACCTGTCTAGCCTTGACAATATATGACCGAAAGAAAGCATTTCAGTGTAAGACTTAGAATTTGTTGATCTGCGCACACATTTTGTGGAATGCAAGTCTATAAATGTATGTATCGGTTAATTTACTGAACTGTCTTATTGGAAAAATATAAAGACTGCCAACAACTTATATCCTTGAAGTAGCTTCTTGCTTTCCTTGAGATTTGTTCTGCATCCTGTGTCATCTTTGTAGAGTATGGACTCTTATATTTCTGGTACCTGTTCTTAGAAAAGGCTAAATAAGGCTCTAGAGGTAGTGGAAATAACCACAAAATTGATGCTTGGAAGAAGAGGTACAAGTATGATTTGTATTATAGAAACAAGAAAATACCATAATAACGAGTCATCTTACCTCGTGTTACCAAAAACATCAGACGCTGGTGCAGCAGGACTATGTTGAGGTTCTTCGTATTCATGTGTCCTTTTTGTTTTTTTAATTTTCCTCTTACATGTTAATATTTATCTCTTCTATTACTTCTCTACTGAATAGAACCTTGTTTAGGACTTACTTTTTAGTATCCCCTTTCTATCCAATATAAAAGCTTGTTACTCCTTGGTCATAAATATTCAAACTCTTAAAAATAAAGCCGAGTCCGACAATTGAAAACATATAAATATTGGTCATTTTCTGACAAGTCCTGGAACATGGCAGCTAATCTCATTGTGGTAACTGGGCCAACTAGCTTACTTGTCAGCGTCTTCTTTTTTATATGGCAATAAATTCTACATGAATACTGAGAAGTAGAGAAAGAGAATTGAAATTTGCTTCATGGTCTGCTACATCTTTCTTATGCTCTTTGTGATAGGTTACCATACTCAAGAGTTATTAGTTTTATGAAGAGAAGGAGAAGTTTATATTGCTGTTGAATGTCCTAATAACATTGTCTTATTCTGAATGGATATAAAGCATAGTGCCAACTTACAGTATGGATAATTTAGAAACTGAACATATATATGGATGGGGAAGCATTTGTTGCTTGTTTATCAGTTTATCTGTATAGCAATCCACCCTCTTATGCTGTCCATGATTAGCAATGTTGCCGCTTTGTTTTACTACAGTTGTGTTTGTGCACACACTTTGGGTGCAATGGAAGTGTAAAAATTTATGTTTTACTGGGAAGGTGCAATAAATTTAGCTTTGAGCCACAGTCGGTTCCTATCCTGCTGAGGTTTGACAAGTTGAGGAGGCTAAACAGTAATTCAACAATCGAAATCCGATCTGACATAAAATTGTAAACAAACCAGAACATGAGAAAACTACCACCAAAGTCACAGCCTCATTTTGTTGAGGTCCTTAGAGAGGGTTCTCGCTTGCGCTAATCTTAAATCACACTGTCATTGAGTGCATCAGATACTTGTGCAACAGGGTTGGCCAGGGTATGATTTATGTGTATCATCCGTGTTCTTAGTTCCTCATATTTCAGTTTTTTTTCACTAAACAAAATCTAGTTGAGCTCATCTCCCCCCCTCCGACCCACTCACCCATCCTCGCTCTCTCCCTCTCCCGCTCTTCCTTGGTATATATGTTTTATATGACCTCTTGGTAGTGCAAACATGTCAATGATGATTCTTTATTCTTTTCACCTTATATCCTATCTTATTGCATCATCTAAACTACCATGAAACCTTGATCCTTGGTGAAAAGAACGGTCCATTAGTAGAAAATTATGAGCAAATTTAATATTTTTCACGACTGAATACTGGAGTGGCACTGCCAAAGCACTGCCTTACACAAAGGGACCTTTAAGTTCAGAACCAGCCGCATATCAATCAGCAATGAGCAGTTGTACGAAAGTAAAGCTTATATATCAAGAGACTTCACCTCTCTCCCATCTTTGCGGCCCAAACCAAATACAAGCAAATGTTGGAGCAAAATACATCACTGTACAAAAAGAATAAACTGTAGTGCCTAATGTGCTTACTCGACAATCTATCTTCTGTTAGCACACACATGTATGTTTGGCACTCATTGTAAAAAAGAGAAAAAAAACATCCGCTAAAAGTAAAATGTTCAGGCTTCACTCTTTTTTTTTTTTGTACAGAAAGATAGTTATGGGAAAGAGAGTCAGCATCTCTTCAGCGTATATCTTATGACAACAACTTGGAGCTCCTTGAGGAATCTTCAATTGACAAGATTCAACAAATCTTTTGAAATATTTGAACTGTGATCATGACGTCTAGCATTACCATATTTCAGTACTGTGGCAAAAAGCAACTTAATACCATCGATGCCAGGGTTTTGCATGGCTGCATAGTGTAGATCTGCACAGTGTCACCCTACTCTCTCGAGACACCCCTATTGAGACAAGATTGTAGCACAGATGACAAGTTTAGAGAAACTATTTGGAAAGTCTTCTATAAACACATTGATGCTCTTTATTAGTTGTGCATAAAGTCTTCGAATAATCAAACATGAAATCCCTACTACTTTAGAATGTAGCCACCATACACAACAGCACAGCAGACATACAAAATTGAGGCATCATGTATGGAACCGTGTCATGCAATGAACATAGAACAAGTACAATGAGGTATTGATTTTAAAGGATCTACCTGATTAGAATGCAAAAGGCAGTGTAGAGACAGCATACCAAAGAGTGATAAATTTTTTGAAAGATTAAATCATTAACTGAAGAAATATAAAGATAATGTTGGACTTTGGGTCGACAACACAATTTTATTTTCTTAGAGCAAGTCCAATGGTTGTGCTCAAATAGATGGAGTTATTTCTATAAGTTAGCACTCAAAAATACTTTTTGGTGCTAAAATAGAACCATGTATTTTAGGGTTTATTATCTAGTTGGTCACTGAAGTGGACTTAATGTATCAAGTTGGTCACTGAACTAAAAACGGTATCAAAATGGTCACTAAAGTCACCATAAATATCAAACAAGTACCTCGAAATATGAGTTCAAGCAGCAAAAATATTATTTATAGAGTTTCACACATTATTCTTGAATGTTACCATAACCAAGTAAAAGGTTATGATTTCTAGTATTTAGGATAATATATTTAGATTTTATCAAGTTCATTTATTATTTATTTTTAATTAAACAAAGAAAATAACTATATAATAAAAAATAAATGATAAATTAATTTTATAAAATCTTAATATATTATCGTAAATACTAGAAATCATAACCTTTTAGTTGGTTGTGGTAACATTTAAAAATGATGTGTAAAACTCTATAAATAATATTTTTATTGCTTGAACTCATATTTCAAGGTACTTATTTGATATTTATGGTGACTTTAGTGACCATCTTGATACCGTTTTCAGTTCAGTGACCAACTTGATATATTAAGCCCACTTCAGTGACCAACTAGATAATTAACCCATGTATTTTATGGTTGGTTCTATAAAAGAATTTAACTATTTAAACTTTTGGGATACTTTTAATTTATACTTTGAAATTCTATTTTTAAATTTACAAGATATTTTCAATTCCTACATTTAAGTTTTCGTAAAAAAACAAAATTAAGAAAAATTTTATTTACAAGTATCATATTTATACGCCTTAACATACGTGCAAAAAGTCAAAGGTTCATACAATTAGGGATGTAGGTAGTATAAAATTAGTAAAACAACTTTTTACTTAAAAATATAACGGAATAATCTTGACAGAAAAGCGTCTTACTGTCTTAGGAGTTAGGGGTGCAAATTGAAAGAGAATTTAAAGTTGGTTAGCAAACTTCCACTAAAAAAAGTCAGTGTTTTTTGTCTAAAGTTATAGGGGTACCATATGCAATAAACTCTAAAAACAAGTCCAAGTTGTACCTTTATAACTGTTGACCAGTCCAGAACCCAATCAGCAGTGTCTTGACCTAAAGCTCGAGGTGCAAAAGAAAGTATGGCTCCCCTAGCAGTGGTGTTCCTCAATTCCATCAACATTAACATGATTAAACCACAGTAAATCAAGGAAGGTAGACTTTGTCAAATTTTGGTAGACAGCCGATTAAATTCACTGACACATGCTCAATGTTCAATCAAGTGATATCGTGCAATAATTTCTAAGCACGTGTACTTTTCCCACTGTTGGGAAGAAGACCATCCCTGGCCATTTCATTAAGAACGTCAAATGCAGCATCAGTGTTGCCTTCTTTATTGTTGATCTGAACAAGGACTTTTGCAAGCTCCGCATCAGTAAGCTGACAGCTTCTCAATGTGTTTTCTATAACTTGATTCAACTCATCAGTCAACCCATCTTTCCGAAGTTCTTTAGCAAGTGCAATTATGGTTGCAGTATGAGCAATAAATCCATCATGCATCATCTCCTGGTACATATTATAGGCTTTCTGCAAATTGCCACCCCTACAATGGCCATGTATCATGATATTGTAAACCGCTGCACTAGGCCTTCTATCCCTCTGAAGCATTGAATCAAAAACTCGATCAGCTTCTTTCATCAAGCCCTTCATACAGAATCCCTTTATTAGAGCAATAACACTTTTCACCTCAATATTACTAGAACTTTCAATTAGTGTGTTATACGTGACATCAACAGGAACTGACTCCTGATAATATAGCTTGAATAAAAGCTGCTTTGCCTCTTTCGTCCGAGCTTGTTTGCTAAGCCCATTAATCAGCACGCTGTAAGTAACAACATCAGGAAGCAACCCCTTTTTAATCATTTCGTCATGTAGATGAAGAGCAGTGTTTACATCTCCTTCAGTACAGTGCCCGTTGATCAAGGTAGTGTACGTACATTCATCCGGGGACAAACCTTTTCCTATCATATCTTGAAATAGATCACAAGCTTCGCCCAGTCTGCGCTGCTCACAAAGACCTTTAATCAGTGATGAGTACGTGATCGTATCAGGTAAAACACCCTTTTCAACCATCATGCGATTTATCTCAAATGCTCTCTCCAGATCCTGATTTCTGCAGAACGCAGATATGAGTGTACTGTAACTTACTACGTCTGGAACTAGCTTCTTTTCTGTCATATCTTCAAGCACTTTAAAAGCATCTTCTATTCTTCCCGATAAGCAGTGACCGTTGATTAATGCATTGTACGTTACTATGGAAGGTGAGAAACCACTTCTACTCATTTCATTTAATACTCGATAAGCTTCATCCAGACATCCCTGCTGACAGAAGCCATCAACCAATGTTGTATATGTTCTCTCATTTGGCCTTAATCCTCTAACAATCATCTGATCAAAAAATTCCCTAGCTCGATGCAAGTTCCTAGCCTTACACATACTACTAATTAATGAAGTATAAGTTATGACATTTGGAGAGAGACCATTTCTTATCATCTTCGCGTGCAACACAAGTGCTTGATGAAAATCACCATTTTTACAATACCCATTCACAAGTGTATTATACGTCACCTCATCCGGGAACAGACCTTTTTGACTCATCTCTTCAAGAATCTCACTCGTCTTCTCCATCTGCCCCTCTCGACAGAGCCCGTTGATTATCACATTATACGAAATCAAATTCGGTTCCAAATTCTTCACACTCAACAACTTCATATACTCATACGCCTCATCAATCATCCCAATTTTACAATAAGCATGAATTAAAGTATTATACGTAACCACATTCGGCAAACAACCATTCCTTTCCATTTCCGCATAAAATTCTAAACCCCTATCAAATTCCCTAACCGCACAAAACCCGCGAATCAATATATTGTAAGTAAACACATTTGGCTGAACTCCACTTTCAACCATATCCTTATACAATCCTTCAGCTAATTCCATTGTTTTATGACTACTAATCACGGAATCAAGAACCCAATTATACGACAACACACTAGGCATAAAACCATTGCATTTAGCTAAAACAATAGTATTCAAAGCAGCATCAATCATATTCAAGTGAGAATAAGTCTTTACCATCAAATCAAAAACCGAAGAACTCGAATTCGAAGCCTGGTAAGAATCTTTAAGGCACTGAAAGACCAAACTACCCTTATCACCACTTGAAGCAGCATCAACAGCCACATTCTCAGCTAAAGTTTGAGCAGATTTATAAAGCTTGAATCTTGTAAGTATATGTAGAGTGATACACTTACAATTAAGGTCAAAAAATGGGTGGGGACGAACCCATTTCAAGATTTTCAAGATTAAGGGTTGGTTAAATTGGGATTGGAGAAGTAAAGTAGAAGTGATTTGAGGGGTAAAATGGGAAGATAAAGAGTTGATGTCTAATGGGTGGTGGCGTTTTAGGATGGCGATGGCTCGATTAACGAGCACGGCCGGTGGTGGCGAAGATGAAGGAATGGGTTTAAGGAGGGGCATTTTGGGAACGGGGCGTCGGGGTATATTCAGAGAAGATGTAAATTTATTGGTAAATATAATTAGTTCACAGATTTATGATTATACACTAATTTTATTACCTTTGAAACTAGATTTTTAAGTATATACCGTGTTTGATTAGTGTTTAATTTATAAGTATATAACAAGAATTTTGAAATATTAAAATTGATTGATTATAGATATATAATAAGTTAAATTATTTTATAAAATTAAGAAAACAAATATAGATTTCAAATTAGAAATAATGAGACTTTTAATGAATAAATACTACAACGACTTAATATATTTACAATGATACTCTTATAAGTTATATGTGGATTCATTTTTTTTTATTTTTGTTGCTGCAACATCACCTGCAGGTTATTTAGATAGTAAACACTTGTTTCTGCATTTCGGGTGGCTGTCAATTACTTAAAAGCTCTTTAGTGCAATAGTTTCTCTGGAAAAGAATCTAGTAGCTTCATCTACTTTCAATCTTTTTATGAAATGAACTAATCTTTTTATGGTGTCCTAACTATTAGTTATACATAACAATTTACCTTCCATCCCAACCTTTCAGAGATGGTGTTGGTACCTCGCAATCGATTGTCAGGAATCTGTTAAATAACATACAAATTTTTGTACCGTTGGATGATTATCCAGTGATTGAGATTATAACTTTCTTTTTAGCACCATCATTGTTTTATAGCCGCCGGATATTTCAACGACCAGAAAACAACATGTTATTTAACAAGACGAGTACCCGCCTTTTAAATATGCGTTTGACGCAGCTTAAAGATATAATTTCCCTGCTCCAATCTATCTGCATTCTACTCAAACATACACATTTAAGTACAGTCCCAAGCAGGCAGCAATGGCAAGGATTACTTCCTTCTTGCTTATTGTTTGTGCAGTGATGGTCGCGCTGGAAATCGGGGAGGCCTTTATATGAGACGGACCTGAGTACCAGCAAACATCAGCCGCGTGCGGTCAGTTTGTCTTGAGTGGTAAAACACAAGGCTTTTCTGCTGAGTGCTGTGGAGCATACAAAGCATTTGTTAAATCGGCCAAAACGACAGCCGAAAGGAGACAACTCTGTGCTTGCGTCCAGCAAAACGGTAGAAATAGGCCCGCCAGTATTCCAACCTATAACGCTCTTCCAGGGAAATGTGGACTTCCTTTCATATTCTCAGCTGATCCTAGTTTTGATTGCAATACGTAAGTTTTTCTTTCCCTCATCGCGTTTACGTGACAGATCATTGTACTGATAATGTACTTTCTTTTTACTCGTTTTTTAAACTATGAAAGTGTATATGTGCAGTGTAAACTGAGGTGCGCCATGCATCACCGACAAAAACCCAGGTGGAGGAGAAACACTGCAGTTGAAGGAAAGCATATATGTTCAAATAAGAACTTGATAATAAAACTCTCAGCTATTACTGTATTAATAAGACTCAATGTTGTTGACCCTTTGAATTTTAAAATTTAATAAATGCAAGAACAAAAATTATATGTATCATCGTTCCCACCTACGGATGCAATGTTATTGTAAAAACACGAAGCATATATGCTAAGAGCCAATATATTTGCAAAAAAATGCCACAAGCTCACTAACTAAATTTGATTTTACAGCAGTTGGTGAGGTGTGGTTCAGCATTTGTATTTGGAACAGAAGAGACTGTGTATTATATCTGGAAGAAGAAATTACAAAGACAATAACTTTGATGTGAAGCTGCTACTGTTTTTACAGATGTTCTTGCTGGGAAGCCGAGATGGTCGCAGTGCACCAACTTCGTAGAATATATCCAAGTTGTAGTACTTCCTTTCCAGTTTTCCTATCTATGCTATTCTCAAACATACTGCTACCCTTACTTCGTGCTCCCGATACTTCGTGTAGAAACTCCATGTAACAATTTGACAAATCCAAGAAAGCTCAACTTTCCATCATTAGACCTTATCCAGTCACGGATCACGGAAAGCACAGGGACTGAAGGACCAACACCGAGTTCCTAAAAATCCACATATAACTCGAGTAAGTAGTGATGGACAAACTAAGTATTGCTGCAAGCCATTACAGTTTTGTTGATTTTGTTATAGGATTTGTTTATCTTTGCTGTCGATGATAGCTTCTAATTGTAATTAAAACTCCTGCCCACCACTACAAAGTCCTGACCCTTTTTCTCTGGTTTTATATCATTTAAAAACTCAAAACAAGTAATTCCTAATTCTATGATGGGTTTCCTAGAAAATATTGATTTATAATTTTGAGACACAACTCAGCCAAGCAAGTGCAGGTGTTAAAATAAGTATACAGTTTTCTTCATGGATCATCGAATTTCTTAGAAAAAGAAGAGAAGAAAGTAAGAACTCACTGATGCCAGTTCTTCGATAACAATTGCCCTGTTTCCATCCTTCTCAAAAATTTCATATGCACAACGAGTATGTTGTTCCCACTGATCTAGTGCTTCCATCTGATGGACATTAAGTGCAGCTGCGCTGAACTCTTCAAAATTCATCCTTCTGTACTTGAGAACATTTAGCTGGTGAAAGAAATTGAATTGCGTCAACAAAAGATCCATAATTAAAGAGAAAACTCAAAACACATGCAAATAACTAGAGCTCGTCTTCCTTACTGATGTCAGGAAATCAGGTGTCCGAGACTCCTTCATAGCATCTGTTTCATGTTTCATCAGTGCCTGCTCAAACATGTGTACAAGCACATTTATACAATATAATGTAATGTACACATCCCAACCTATGAGAAATATTATATATGGAAACTATACCGAATTTATGCTTTCCAAGTTTATGCTGTTGTTTTGATTTGGCTCCAACAAAGCAAACTGCTTCTTCAGGTAAAAAACGTCGTCTGGTGTCGATGTCTTTGATAATGCCTGTGAATTTGAAAGTGAAATCAGTTTTAAATTTTGATCTTACAGGCTCCCTCACACAAATGGTGGAGTTTACGTTATTACATCTAATAGTTGAACTTTTTACTTTTAGCTAGACTTCTTAGCTGATATGGGTACTCTTGCTAAGATACTACACAAAATGTTGCAAAAGATGAAAGCTCAAGGACAGAACGTACACAATTTAATACATATACAATTATGGCTGAACCTAAACATAAGAGATGTAATGACACACAAAATGCTTCTGTAGTACAAAGAAGGCCAAGCATGAGAAGAGGAGCAATGGGAAATCATCACAAGTTGATATGTTTATGAAATAAACAGATTAAGGAAACAATATATAAGTAATAGAAAAGGCTTATGGCTCTTCTGATAACTAAGCACAAGAATTGACCAATGCCTCAAGAAATATGCCATAACTTAGGTGCCCATCAGGTCAGAGTGTGCATGTATAAACAGAGCTAATGACTTTTGTTCATCATCTTAGAAGATAAACTACATATCATCTTAAAATATTTACTATTTACATAACATCAGGTCAGAGTGTTCATGTTCTAGTTCAGAAAGAGCAAAATCTGGATTGTACAGTGCATTGTTCAATTTGAAAGGAATGTACTTAGAAGTGATGCATTTCTACTTTAAATCATACACACACCCTTAAGGCAGCCTTGCGCAATGGTGTTGATCGCATGTAAACTTTCATAAGTCTGAATATATTAATGTCAAGTGGGACTTCTATGTCTTTGTGACTCCTTATCCAGGAATGACCTGAAATAAAGACAATTAAGAGTTAAGGAAAAAACAACTCTGTTGATCAAAAATAATATATTCTGAGAAAGAGGGAGTAGGGGGGAGTGGGAGGGGGGCGGAATCAGAAATTATGTCCTCAAAGAGGTAGGGAGAGAGGGAGAGGGAGACTTACTAAGAGCCTGTGCCGCAGTCATTCGTTTACGAGGGTCTTTATTCAAAAGACGCTTGACAAAATCCTTAGCCTCCAAGGATAATGAAGGCCAAGGTTCATCGTCAAAACTTGGATCAGCCTTAACAACTGCTCGAAATATGCCAGACTCAGTTCGGGCCCAAAATGGGCGACTTCCACACAGAAGTATATACACTATAACACCTGTACTCCATACGTCAGCCTCTGTGCTGTAAGATCTATGTAAAACTTCGGGTGCCACATAGTACGCACTTCCGACAATGTCATTCAGTTTCTGATCTGCAAATGTAATAGGCAGTTAGTAATGCTGTCCTAGAGTTACAATCAAAACACATTCTTGTACGATCCAGTTGAAATGATGCTGACCTGGTCTAACAAAATCAGACAGCCCAAAGTCTATTGCTTTTAACTGAGAGTTTTCATCCGTTGTGCTAAATAGAAAATTCTGCTCCAGTAAAAGTTACAGTAAAGTTTAACATCCACACGACAAGTTACAAAACCAAATAAATTTCTGCAGAGATCAACTTTAAGTTTGCGAATCCTGTTTGCACTAGATAATCTAGTTAAGGAAAAGATTAATGAGAGAATGAGCTTTACCTCCGGTTTAAGATCCCGGTGCACTACACCCTGTAAATGGCAAAATGCAACGACTTTTAAAATTTGCCCCATAATAGCCTTTGCATCATCTTCTGAATATTTTCCACCCCTGTCGATTACAGTAGTTCATAAAAATTAACAAAAGATTCAACGCAAACTTATCATAAAGAGAAATATAGAAACAAGACCGATGACCATAGGTTGTGGACAAAGCAAACAATTGCTACATACTAATAAAAGAAACACCTTGCAAGTATTCTGTCAAGGAGCTCTCCCCCTTCACAAAGCCTGAAATTAACAAATGAAGTTGGTTAGCATCCACATCCTATGAAAATTCTAGGTCGCAATACAAGAGGCAATCTTCAAAATTAATATTGTCTACAACGAAATATCCAGAATATAGTCAGTATTCTGGAAGAAAACAAGACGATGATGAGCTATATTTGCAACAAAAAACACGTCTATGAGAGCTTACTCCAGTACTATATAGACATTATCTTTGTCTTCAAATGCATCATAGAATTGGGCAAGATTTTCATGTCCTTTTAAACCTTTCAAAATTTTCACTTCCCTTCTCACATCCTCGATTGCAATTGCAGTTGTCATCTAGCATTCAAAACATAATTGGCACAAAAAAAACCCTTCAGATAACTAAAATAGGACAGCAACAAGAAATTCGAAAAATACCCAAAACAGAAATTCTAATAAAATCCCAAATATTAATGAGAAACACATAGAACAGGGTGAAAAAAGACCTTAGACTTAGAAATGATCTTGACAGCAACTTGTTGACCTTTAAGCTCCCCCTTCAAACACTTAGCAGCACAAGTATACCCAAAATGCCCTCTCCCCACTTCTTTCCCAACTTCATAACAACTCTTGAACTCCTTGGAGAACCCAAAGCTCTTGTCCAGCCCTCCACACTCCTCTTCCTCATCCGCCCCCTTCCCGCCGCCTCTCCGCCTCAACAACACCGCCTTTATATGCTTCGCCGGCGAAGCCGGCCGCCTGAAAAACTTCCTCGGCGTGGAGTTCGCCGGCGAAGACGCCGATTTCTTGCCGAACAAGTAATGCGCAGGACTCGGCGTGTAAAACGGGAACATGGGTGTTTTCTTTCCGGCATTCGAATCATTCTTGGCCGGAGATTTGACGTCGTCTTCGGTGTACACGATTTCTTCTCCCGGCGGCGCGTAGAGATTCGGCCGGGGAGGCTTGGATGTGCATGTTCCCATATTAATGCAAAAAATGTAGTATTGAAAGTTTGAGTGTAGTGTCGAAAGTGTTTGATAAAAGTATTATGTGAAAATATTTATATGGTGATGATCTGGTGTTGTGCTCTGTTTTATCTTGTGGTGAAGTGAAGAAACAGAGTGAGAGAGAAGAATAGGTAGGTTGGGCTCTCTCTCTTTATTGGGTTCTATAAGGTGGGGTGATACAAGTTATTATGAAGGAGATGGAGAACGAAGTTGATACGTAACATTTCACTAGGAAGTCTCCTTGTGTCATGACACACGACGAATGTAAATTGTGACCAGGTGTGTATCACCATTTTAAAAACAAGTGGACTGAAAAAAACAGAAAAATTATATATTTATATCATAATTTTTAAATTATACTCTCCCCGTCCTTCTTTACATGTCCATTTTGCTTTTCGAAGAGTTAAATTGATCAATTTTTGACTAAACATGACAAATTATCTACTCATTATTTCTAAAATCTGAAAATTGCATATTAAAATAGACTAAATATATTTTCTAATAGTATAACTTTTGTTATTTTTCTCAATTATCTAATACATGTAAAGTTCGATCAAAATATAGTCAATTTGACTGATCAAAAGTCAAAATGGATATGTAAAAGGGGACGGAGGAAGTATATTTATACCTGATTGGAGTCCCGATTAATCACTTCAGTTAATTCTGACTATCGGATTAGTCACTAAACATTTGATTCCACTGATTAATTCCAAGATAAATCTGCCTCAAAATTTTTTATAAATTACTCTATCAGTAATTGGCTAAAAGTCAAATACTTTCAAGTTGATAACAAATACTTAAATGTGTTATATCAAAGAGTAATGCTAACATCGTACATCAATGTAAAATCATGAGGTCTCTATACAAGACATCCAATTTATAATGAGCATGCCACATTTAGGTGAACCAAATACCATATTTCAACGAATGATTTAATGGAATGCACTCATCTGAGATTGATCAAGCTCCGATCATTTGTGTGGATCCTGAGCCGATAGTATTTCACAATCTACGTTAATGGAGGGAGTAGAGTAGAACAGGTTACTCTATATCAGTAAGACAGTAACCCAACCACTCAGTGCTTCTCGAATCTTTACCTAAAACTATATTTATTTATAAACAGACCACTTGCAGTTTTATACACTCACAACTCCTTGTCCCGTATGGACTATTTTACCTTGGTTTCCAAATGATGAAGTTTTGGACTGAGTGATAATTGTTCAAAAATATTAAAAAGAATTTACTGTTGGATAACTAATTGCTTGAGAAAATGAAACATCAGCATTCGTCTACTTTGTTGTTTGTGATATTCATGAATGATGAATATTTTATGAAGATTATAATACTGTAAACTATAATAACCAAGCCTATGACCTAATTCAATAACATTAAAATCCTATTCTATATTCAAAAACTTGTCGTATATCATCTCAAAAATTCTGGGGAAAAAATTATAATCAACATATCAAACTCAACAACCCATCACTGATAAATTGTTGTATCGCATACAAGTTTACAGAATCCTGACAGTTTCATTACATCCGGTCGGGTCAGGCTTAATATTATTTATGAAATTCAAATCTACGAACACATGTATACCGAATTTAATAATCAATCACAGATCGATCCAAAAATACTAAATTAGCATATATTAGTTCTTGACTTGTATTTCTAAAATGTTCAAACCTTCTTATTTTAAATGATGTAGATCCCTTCGAAACCGAGATTGCATTCCAGATTGACAAGGGTGATTAGGGTCATTTGGTTAAGTTCACTAATCATCAATTCTCCATAGTATGACAGAGTAGAAATGAACACACCATCGTTTGAGATGAGAAAAAGAAAGCAATAATGGTGAAATTATTACATTAGTATCAAAACTCGAAGATACTGCCTGCTAAATGCTAATCAAAGCTTATGTAATTGACAGAGTATTTTAAGTATCTGTCCATGTGCATGATAAGTAATTACCAATAATTAAGTGATTAGAAAGTGTATAAACAATGCACTTCTTTAGATCGAGGCAGTATTTTATATTGTATGTACACATAATAGTACAGATTGATAAACTGCACCAGCTAGCCATGCAAATCTTTTATAATCCCGAACCTAGATCATACTTTCTACTACTCCCTCCGTCCCTATTTATCTGTCCACTTTGGAAGTAAGAATTTGTCCCTATTTATCTGTCCATTTATACTTTCAAAACTAATTTAATGATAGTTTTTCAAATATATCTCCATAATTTCAATTTTCAAAGCTTGACTTATTTAAAACTTGGTTGAATTCATGTTTTCAAGACATAAAGTAGGGGTATTCCACCATTTTCAAGATATTAATTAGAGGTATTTAATGAAAAAGTTCATACAATCAATTATTCCTTGGTATGTGTTTTTTTTTCCAAAATGGACAGATAAAAAGGGACGGAGGGAGTATTATACTAGCCTGTTTAAGCTTTCATATCTTAAAATCTTGATACATGTATTTAATAATATGCATGAGACAAAATGAATCAGGTTTCAAACTTCAACTCTATCTTAAAGAAAAGATAAATTATGAGATTGAGGAGCTTCTTAGTTGTAAACTTGGAACAAAGTCCTTTCTTTCTCCCTGATTCATGATTCACATATACTCTACTCTGTCTACAGTATGTTGGGTAGAAATCTCATATCTCCGGTTCTCATCAAACTTATTTGTTTAATAAATTTAATTATATAGACTACGGGGATTCTAAATTTGACTTGAACTTGGTGTAGTTGGCCCATTTTTCAGTTATTTACATTGATGAAGTTCGATATAAAATATATTTTTTTTTATTTACATGAATGATTACAGAGAGACAGTATCCAGAGAGGCCCTAGGTCTCTTAATTGCTAGCTGCTCGAAGAAAATAGTGATAGGTTTGCGTTAAAGAAATTGGGTGCTGGAGGTATATGGCCGTTTGGATGAGTTTAAAGTACTTGTTTAAAGTAAAAAAAGTGAAGTATAAGTTTTAGAAGCAAGTTATGACTTATAAGTGATTAAAGTGTTTGATTAAGAAGTAGAAGTCATGAAACAAAAACTAGTATTCTTAACTTTTTACAAATACTTTTTGATTTTTTACACAAACGGCACAAATAAGTGCTTTTAACTTATAACTCCATAAATCGGCCTGCCAAACACCCACATTATCAAGCACGGGGAATTCAAATCAAAGGTAAATCTCAGCAGAATCATGAGCTCATGTCTTGATCACTTTGATATATCTTGTTTTTCACAGCATTGTAATTTCCAAATTCAAGCAAAAGCCTAGAAAATAGTAACCCGCACAAGGCATCTTTTTCCCTCCATCATTGTGTGTGTTCAAACGAGTATGAGTTGGTTCCCCACCAAGCTAAAATGGTAATGTTAGTGAATAAAAATGCTTGGTCCATATAATACTCGATTAGTCACATGCCACAATCCCATCATATTGACCACCATTAACAATTTGTGCTACTCAATACCCTTCTTAGTTCTTAGAGAAGATTCTTCACTTTCCCACAATGAGGTATATTTATCAACTACTTGATCTCCCATGATTGCTTCCAGATCTTCCATGTGTTGCCACAATTATCAATACTAAAATATTACATATCTAGAGTTGTCAAGTACTGTTCTCAGCACAATGTAAAAGTAGTTGTGAATATGTGACTCGTGTTTTTGCTTTGTAGTTATGACTTATAATCCACTTCATAACCTACTTATCGCTTATAATTGACTGTCGTTTTAAGTTTATCGAACGGCCCCATAGTTTCTTTTTAGTTCATCTCCATATTCTAAATGTTTCTTTCCAACAACTTGATGAGTTCCAGGTCACATTATTCCTTGTAGCAAAATTCCCAACGCAAAGATGACATTTCTTGATCCAAATGACATGGTATCCCGATTCTGCTGTTGGAAAATATCGAATGTCTGAGGGAGAAGTCACCATTATATGCTTTCTCCTTTCTTTTTTTGGTAATTTTATTGAAGCTTCCTTGATTCTGAAACAGTCCTTGAAAATGATGGTTAACTATCTTGCACAAATGAATCCTATTAGGATGTAATATAATAATTTATGGAAATTTGTTGGTAAAGCGAGTTGAATAGAGTGGGAGAACTGTCATATCATATCGCCAGATTCTAATCTTAAAATTACAGAGGTCGTGATTCCTATGGTGATGGCTAAAATTTTGACTTATCCTGGGCGCGTAACAAGTCATAACATAGAAAAGCACATTCCGCTTCTGCATATGAAATATGGCCAAGCTGAGTGCAGGGTAGATCGATAATATTAGCCAGGTGATGTTTTAAATAATAGAAATGCTACGTTTACAGAAAGGGGTACAGAAATATGTACAGAATGACATGGATTCCACTATCATCTGGACATGTGTACTCTATTGTTATTTTTCTTTAGCTACATGTATTCCACTATCATCTGTATATGTTTTCTCTGTTGTTGTTTTTCTTTAACGGTATACTCTATTATGTTTTTTCAGCTCTGAGTACT